>NC_081409.1:784440666-785059166 GCF_030272615.1 Cryptomeria japonica
CATCCACCATTTCCTTGTAAGGCATTAATTTCTCATCCTTGGTTTGATAATCATCATTTTTTTTATGGATCACCAATTGACATTTACCAAAAATGTGAAGTTCATGGATCTTCCATTGTATTGCAATTCATAGACCTATAGTTAATGCCTCATATTCAGCAATATTATTTGTACAAGGGAAGGACAATCGGTAGGACTTAGGAATAGAATCCCCTTGAGGTATGATGAAGAGTATGCATTCTCTTGCTCCATCTTTTGTAAAGGATCCATCAAAATAAAGTTGCCATACTTCTGATTGTGTCACTGTGAAGATGGATTCATCCAAAAATTCTTATACAAGAGGAGAATCGTCAATCATTGGTCCATATGTAGGTTGATCTACAATGACTTGTCCTTTGATATCTTTTTGTCAACATACTCAATGTCGAATTCTCTTAGCATCATCACCCACCTAGCCAACCTGCCTATGAGAGTCACCTTGTTGAGTAGACACTTAAGTAGATCAATTATTGATATGAGCTTTGCTTTATAAGTTAGCATTATTTGCTTCAATGAATGTAAGGCAATGATGAGTATAAAGGTGTCCCACCATGGCTTGAACCGATCCACATTTAGATAAGTAGGGATGAATGTCTCTTGTGAGATTTTGTCCAAGATTACTTTGTGCGAAGGTGAAATGCACAAGAGTTCAAGGATTGAAATGAGTGTGGGTGTCTTTTCTAATTGGTCTACAAGGTCATATTGGTTGTTGGATGATGAAGTCATTATGGATGTAGCACCTTGTAAAGTAACTTTACCCCATCAAGTAGTGACATTACATTCGAGGGCTTTGCATTTTATGGTTATGGTAGACAGATGGTTGTCCACTCCAATGATATGATAGAGGATGTAATCATAGGTTGTTGTGTATGCCAAAATGTTAGTTCCAAAGGAGTGTAAATAACAAGTAAAAAAACTCAAACACACAAATTAAAGCAAGATCAAGATTAGGCTACAAGAGCTCATAAAGAGCATATAAAAATTATATCAAACCCCTTTGTGTGTGTGGATTCACCCATGATATTTGGTTGGATGTGTGGTCACTCAAAATTTCAACAACATAACGACACTCAAATGGAAAAGGAGTGAGAGAGGTAAAAATGGTTAAGAGCTGGATTTATAGGATTTGGATGAGATTGGATGAATGGTCAAGATTGAATATCAAGATCTATGGTAGGGGATTAATGAGATAAATAAATGAATTAAAAATTCATTTTGGGGTACTTGAGGGGACAATCCCATGTGCTTCATGTGATGGGAGGAGTTGACTTTCACTTAATCAAGGATTAAGTGTGTACACATGATTAGGGAGGGGATTGGGTGGAGATTAGGATTAGGATGCAAGTGGGAGATGTAGGAGAATGCAAGTGGATGAAAGTATTTTGAATTAACTTTAATTCAAATTTTGGAGGAAAGGGGGGATGAAGATTTAATTAAATAAACAAGTGTGTTTATTTAATTAAATAGATGAAGGTCGTAGAGGTAATATTAAATAGGTAAATTAATTACCTTAGGAAATAGTCCAGAAAATGGAGGAATAAAGATGATTAATTAAATAATAATGAAATTTTTTAAATAATAGAAATCGCTAGAATAGATGAATAATGAGAATAAATTAATCAAACATAAGTGATCAATTTTAGGTGTCTACATTTTGTCCCTCTTTGAGATGGTGTTACGAAGTAGCGTCGTTTCAAAAAATATTAAGACATAGAGCTTAGAAGAAAATGGTTAGATTAGGGAAGATGTCCTAGTCATTCAAAAGAGTAACTAGGAGGAGAGATGGTCGAGGATGAGGATGATGATGCCCCTTGAGAGGAAATGGGGGTTCAAGATAACACAAGTGTTCTTTCAAAATGGATGAGATGATGCATGCATGATGTAGGCATGCCTAAGGATTCTGGATGCAATAGATTAGGATGATGATAGGAAATTTATTAGGATTATGATATTGATGATGATGATGCCTAATTGGTGATGAAATAATGAAAATGATTAATGGATAGACTAACAAGTCTATATTATACAAGATGTAACTAGATGATAATGCTATGATATGGATGAGATGCAATGATAATGACAAGATGAGTTGAATGCAAGGGAACATAAATGAAAGAAACGAAAGCAAATGCAAAAGATTGGCGATAAAAGAAACAAGATGGGTGATGGGAAGGTAATATGGATGGATTATAAATATGTGAGATAAATAGATGAGGTGAGATTGAGCGTCGTAAGGTAACTACCAGGAAGTGAGCACTTATTCTGATTCAACATTATCTATGGGGCACTAGGGTATGAGGAACCAAGGTAATTTCATAACCATTGCATAGGATTGACTCAACAAACAAAAAGGTTAGTCTAACATATCACAGAGTTGCAAGGAACCTTGAGGGAAACAGTGCTAGAATAACCACAAGCAGAAAGTATGCCCTAGTGTATAATGCACATGAGGGAACAACATGGGATACACCAAGAAAATACATGCAAACACAAAAGCAAGACTATGCCCCTAGTTTCACCATTCACAGCACACCATGATATAAAGGATCACGGTGACCATTAGGAGGTAAAACAAAGAATCCGAAGAAAAAGATAAACAAAGATCCAAAAGCACCAAATAAATAACAAAATATCTCAAGTACCTTTTGCCATAGGTGGGATTGATGGATGATGATTGATTGACTGGTCTAATATGAGGAAGGATTCATCCTGCAAAGACCAATGACAGATATTAAGCTAGGATTTTGATGATAAGAAACACGTGAGATACCTGAAACTCTAGGGGCCAATAGATCATTGTTGAAGCAACAGCTAGATAAGGACATAGTCTTAACGATACACAGCTAACTGATGCAAAAGAATGGGACCTAAAGACACATATGTACAAATGAATTTAGGCAAAGACACACAACCGACGATATGTATAAATGAATTTAGGTGAAGACACACAACCTACGATATGTACAAGACATAGTTTATAAGATGTACAAGATATACAAGGGATTGGGATTGTGGATGATGAACCAATGACAAATGTGATATTGCCCCAGACAAGGTGAAAAGCCATGATGGATTGATGGTTGGTGGGGTGTTTTTGATATGGGAAGGATATATCCCAAAACAACACAGGGATTGGGAAGGATGCATCTCGATGATGATGATTAGATTGTGATCAAGGCTGCCATCAAGGCTAGGAACGAGACCATGGATGTGATCGAATGATTTGATTGTTGTTTGATGTTGGATAGATAGAGGGGATGGATAGGATGTGCATGTGATGGTGGATTATGAGGAGTGGTGTGATTGATGGGATAGATGGCATTAGATTGCATGGAGGTAGCCTAGAGCTAGATACTAATGACAAGGGATGTAGGGTGATGAAATGATATGTTAAGAGGGATGGAAGGATGGAAAATAGGATGAAAAGGATTTGGGGATGAAAGGATTATTAGATAAGGATGGGGAGATGAAAGGATTTTGGATGAAGGATGGAAATAGATGAGGATTGGGAGAGGAAACGATTATGGATGGAGGAATTGGGAGATATGGATTGTTGGATACATGGATTAGTGGATGGATGGTAGGTGTGATAGGATTTCCAAGGGCTACATCATAAAGGAAATAAGATGCCCCCACTTAGTGTATGTCATTCATGATGCGGTATCAGGGGGGATGTGATAGGGTAGATGATAGGGTGAGATGAGGATGAGGGACATGAATGAAAGATAGGATGATGTGTGGGTAAAGACTTTGAAGGATTATATGGACGGGAAGAAGGTTGGGTGGATAAGGACTATGAAGGTATGTGGAAGGATTGTACAGATGGGAGGAAAGATGGGTGGGTAACTAGAAGAACTTCCCCCCAAGTGTAGAGAAAAAAAGGATGGAAGCATTAAATATGATGCCTATTTGCTAGGTTTTCATCATGGTACTTGTCCAAGCTGCTTGTTTGCCAAGTTTTCACCATTGGACGAATTTTCTCTTTACTTTTTTTGTTGATTTATTTTTTAAGTGTAGATTAGGATTAAGATTATGATGCAAGTGGGAGATGTAGGAGGATACAAGTGGATGAGGGTAAATAGGATTTTTGAATTAATTTTAATTCAAAATTGGAGGAAAAGGGTGATGAAGATTTTAATTAAATAAACAAGGGTATTTATTTAATTTTTTGGACGAGGGTCTAAGGGGCAGTGTTGAATAGGTAAACTAATTAAATTAATTACTTTAGGCCAAATAGTCTAGAAAATGGAGGAATAAATATGATTAATTAAATAATAATGAATTATTTAATTAATTGAAATAGATAGAATAATGTATGATAGGAATAAATTCATCAAAAATAATTGATCAATTTTAGGTGTCTACAACCGCATTAGTGTAGTTGGAATTATTGTCTATTGTAGGAGATTTTCCCTTATCATGTTTTGGAAATGGGTCCTTAAAAATCACTTGTTCTTCATTGGAAGAGTGACCCTCAACCTCGATTGTGTCATTTCCAATTGATAAGATCTTGAATCTCATCGTTAAAAATATTATTGTTCTTGTTCCAAAATCATAGTTTTTCTTTTGCATTAGCTTCATCTTTATTTTATTTAAATAACTTGATAGTGCCTTGCTTAATGAGGACCTTCTAGAAAAAATGACCTTTTTCAATGACTTCTTGGAACGTAGATAAATATGCTTTACAAAGGTCATATCCAATGTCTTTATTCACATTTTGTGTAAACATCTCAACCATTTTCTTTTGTGAAATGTGACAAGGGCATCAACTAGCTAATCCTATCCATCTTTGCAACAATGATGCAAAATATTCACCATTTTGTTGTTTAGTGTTGCATAATGTTGTCACTAAAACTTCACACTCAATGTTGTATGAAATTTTTTGTATAAAGGTCTCTTCCAATTCACCCCATGACTTGATTACAGGTGGTAACTATGAAAACCATTCCATGGCTTGTCCACCTAAAATTTGTGGAAAGAGTCTCATCAAATGAGAATCCTCTCGAGCAACCTCTATGCAAGACATGAAAAATTCTCTAATATGCACCTTTGGATCACTTTTTCCTTTGTATTTATCAAATTTAGGTACCACAAAGTGAGGAGGAAAAGGTGGCATAGGTATGCTTTTATCACAAGGATAAGGACAAATATCCTCAATCGTATAATTCTTTGTGGGCGTTTGCATACTTTCCATTTGTTGTTGCAGTTGCTTAATTTGTTGTTGCAAATCATTACTAAGTGGTGTCATATTTCTTTGAGTTATCCCTATGCCTAATCCACTATGAAGAGGATAAGAGACGTATTGCATGTAAGAACGATATTGCTCATATATGTCTTCAGGTGGTAGAGGAATGTAATTGTTGTACGATCCACTTGGCATGTGATTTTTATGAGGTGCACTAGGCCTTGGGCTAGTGTATGTGTCATGACCATGTGTATAATTAAAATAATAAGCATGCTCTTATGTATGGTCATAAAATATGACATGTAGTCTTCTACTATAGGCATTATCATGATTAGGACCTTGAGTATCATCTTGTTGTTCAATATAAACATTGGTATTCCTTTGGCCTTGAGAAGTATGTACACGAGGTTGTTCATAGGTTTGTCTAGCATAATTGGCATGAGCATATGCATTAGGTATGTCTGGTTTTTGAAATAGAGATGAAGGTGACTCGAGAATGGTATTCTTACTTCTATGTCCGCCATTATTAGCATTGATTTGATTTGGGACCTCTTCCAAGATTTGTGCCACATCAAAATCATGGGGTAATCTTGCTCCATCTTGAATTAACATGTGTAAATATTTTTGGTGATCGCTCCTTAAAATTATCTCTAGTAACTTATTAAATCTTGTTTTGGACATGTGATCTTGAATTCATTCGGTTGTAAAGGACTCATTTTTATAATCTTGTGCATTATGTTTTGGATTATACAATTCTTCATCATTAAATACATATCAATCCATGTTTTGAGATACTTGAGCTTCTTTGACTTGTCTTCTAGACATTTGGGATCAGGTTTCAACCATAAAAAAACCTTGGCTAAAATGAAATGTGGAATAATAAATGACAAGATGAGGTTATGAAAAGACAAGATAGTTATGAAATGAAGGGAGAGTCTATAATTGTCTTGCAATGTCCTAAAATGTTATTCCAAAGTTGATATGATAATCTAAGTAAGGTGTGGCTTCCTAAGAGATGACAAATTCCTATAGGTAAGTCGACCTTAACTCAAGATGCTAAGATGGTACCCAAGATGACAAATTTGATGCACGACCACTTAGGAATGTCTAAAATGTGTTTGAAAGATAATGATAAGGACTCCTAAGCAAATTTTAACTCTAGTTGAAAAGTATGAATGGGAGTCTTGAAAATGATATTTGAAAATGTTTGAAAGTGAATGGAAAATCATGAAAAGATGATGGTTGACTAAATGGAATCCTATGGAATCAACCTTATCTAAGCTCTTTGAATCTCAGAAACCATAGACGCAATATTAATCCATAGACGTGTCAAAATGCTTCAAATACGCAACTTTAGAGTCCAAAAACGTGGTTTTATAGTTGCAAAGTTGTTCTCAATCTTGTATAAACACACAATATGATTTCTCATAAACGTGGCAGAAATGTGTTTTCTCAATCTAAATGTTGTTCAAAAGTCTTGTATGTATACACATCGGAAAGTTCCAAAAACATGGTAGAATGTCTCAGTAATGTGTTGGAAATGAACACAAATGTAACCAAAATGATCATACATGCACTGGGAAGTGCCACAAACACATTTATGGTAAAAATTATTTTCCCTCAAGTCTATCCAAAATTTTGAATTTGTGAAAATGTGAACAGATCTAAATGTTGATGTTTTTGTGGCAAGAAGACACAATATCTAAAAGTGTTTTTGTCTAAGTATGAAGGTAATATGTATGTTCTATAAGCCAAAACAACCCAATTTCCATGGGTCTTTAACACAAACAAATACACTTCAAACACTTCTTATCCCTAAGGTCAAGGTCTCATGGCAATAACTCTTGCCCACATCTTGAAATATTTGTTGAATCAAATGTAGGGACACCTTGATGGGAGTGTACATTATTTTATCTGTTAGAGTTATCATGTTGTGGATAATAATTATTTATTTAATTATTAGTCTATTATACTCTACGCTTAAGCTAAACTTAGGCATTTAATAATATTGTAGGTATTTAATAATTATTCTAATTATTAAATACGCATTATCCCTTTAGGGTTTCTTTAGGGTTGCACACCTTTAGGGTTGCACAATCTCTTTTTATAAGGATTTTATTGTACTTTTTTTTCAATTCCCTCTCTGAATGATAATATTTTTCTTCAAAGCCATTATTAATTTTTTGCCTCCATTCTTCTCTTGTGACAGGTATTTTGCTTGTAGGTGTTCTTGGGATCTTTGAAGTTGTATTTCTCAACTTCTACATGGTATCAGAGCTTCAGACCTAAGGCTTTCCCGTTCGTTTGATTGGAAGATTCTACCTATAGTAGGTCTTCTATGCAATTTGGGCTGATTTGAACCTCACCATTTAATCCGGCACATGGGAAATAGTCAAGATTGACCTTTTGTTTGTCAATTTTTGATTCACGCGGCCAGATCAATGAGGGTTTGAAGACTCAAATTTTTTTTGTGATCCAGGGGGAACCTATTTTTCGGAGAAATTTGGGCCCAAAAGGACTTCACAGTTGGATTTAGAAGGCCGATTTCATGCATTTTGATATATAATTTGCCTATTTTCGGTGACGGGCATCTAGGACATGATTTTTTATTGGCACATTTTTCGAGACATGAAAATCCATACGGTCGTACCTGCACCTGCGTCAGAAATTAAAAAAATTTAAAAAAAATCAACTGGTAGGAAAAGGGAATATTCACAGAATATTTCATTGACGTCTGCGATATGGACAACATTTAGCCCCCAATGACCCTCTTTGTGCTCTAAAAGACGGGTTTTTTTGTTTTGGCCATAACTTGGGCATACGATATCGTTTTTTGGTAAATGAGATATCGTCAGAGAGCTGGTTTCATCTACTTTCCAGATTTATGGGTTTCATAACCTGGTCTTGCTACTGGTACATTCTATAGCCATTTGAAGTCAGAGGTATTATTTTTCAGTCCCGAGCTCATATCGTTTCGCTAGTTTCTCCATTTTTCACGATTTCAGTGATGTTGGAAAGGTGTTTCAAAGCTATTCACATCCATCCATGCACTTTTTCCATATTTTACTCCAGGTACATTTTATTCAGTTTTTTTGTGTTTTCACACTCTAGTGAATTACTTGGACATATGAGCTCAATGGAAACTTCTCATTTGGGTGGGATGACTTGTTGTTGGTTGCTCTTCATGTATTTCCAACCTTTTGTCTTCTTTGAGTATTGTAAGCATTTTCCTTTCTGCAAATGCACTGAGATAAAGCGCCACTATGTCTTGCATGCTTGGGATCTTGCACATCTTGTGTCTTATTGTACTCGCACTCCATTATAATGTGCCATGGGGGGAGTTTGATGTTTGCCTTTGTTTTCCATCTACCTTTGTCACGTGAGTGTTCCTTCCACAATATTAACCTCATGATGTGTGTCAAGTGAGTGTTCCTTCCACGACACTAGCCTTTATATGTGTTTGTACTTTCTGTTGCACTCTCGATGTTCTTGGTTCTTCGTCATGTAGTTTTTATTGGCATTCAGTTTCAGTGTACCTTTCACCTCTCTCTTGTCAGTATTATGGGGGGGTTCTCATGTTGGTTGTTGGTTCTAATGCTTCCTTGGTTCGTTGGAGTCAGCCTTGTATTCAGTATTTATTCCTATGTACTAGGCGGATGCAGTGGCTGGTTACCTGTGCATTTCAGTGAGATAGATCATTTACCATATGGACACTCTTTCATTCCTTTTTTTGGACGCAACCTTCCATCTTTGATTGATCAACTCTTCAGAATTTGGTGTTTTAGCCATCTGTATCTTTGAGTTCAGTTGTTTGCCTCTGTTTGCCATCTGATTCTAGTAGTGTTATTTGAGGGCACTCGTGTAGATTACAATCTTCTCTACCTGATCATCTTCTATTTCAGTGGAGGTTCTTTAGATCGACAGTTATTCTTCGACAGTGTTTGCAACTTCATGCTTCAATGGTGTTCTTCATGTTCATCCTTTGTTCCTATTTTTTGGAACATTCTCTAGTTTGGAGGCTTCTTCAGTCCTTTACTAGCCTCCATCTCTTTTTGGAGTAGAGTTTTTTCCCATGAGGCTTTCTCTATTTCTCCTCTTTATGGAGATCTTTTGTACTCGGGTACCTCATCAGGCCTAGTTGTCGGGACCCATTGTTACTTTCATGCATTTTGCTTTCATGCATTTTTAGTCCTTTGTTGTTTTTAGCTACTCCCTAAGTTCATCTTAAGGGGGGGTGTTAGAGTTATCATGTTGTGGCTAATAATTATTTATTTAATTATTAGTCTATTATACTCTACACTTAAGCTAAACTTAGGCATTTAATAATATTGTAGGTATTTAATAACTATTCTAATTATTAAATACACATGTCCCTTTAGGGTCTCTTTAGGGTTGCACAATCTCCTTTTATAAGGATTGTATTATACTTTTTTATTCAATTCCCTCTCTGAATGATAATCTTTTTCTTCAGAGCCATTATTTTCTTTTTTGCCTCCATTCTTCTCTTGTGACAAGTATTTTGCTTGCAAGTGTTCTTGGGGTCTCTGAAGTTGTATTTTTCAACTTCTTCATTATCTTTTCAAGAAAGGATAGGTAGGGCCTCCAGGACTGGAAGGATGACCCAATAACCTTCTCCCTGGAAAGCTACAAGTAGCTTATGCTAATATATGGAATTATGTCTCATCTCAAGGGAGCCATATGGTGAGTATCTTGGGGGAAAAACTAGCTATGCCCTTGCACTAGAGCTACTGCAATGTTTGGTCAAAAATAGGGCGGACCACTACTAAGGTTTCTAGTCACAATATCGGGTCACCGACACCTTGCAAGTGTCCAAATCAACCTTAGAGTATGAAACCCTTTTTAGATTGAAGAGTATGGCAAAAGATAATACCAATTGGGTTGCAAATTTCATCTCTGCCTTTTTTGCATATAGCAGATTGGAGGAAAGTACCGCTAGAGTTGCTCTTGGGGTAAGTACTTTTTCTTGCCAATGAGTGATCTCTAAAAATAAAAGAGATGCTCAATGAGTTTTATTACACCTAAGATCCACAAAGGCAAGGGGAGAGGATACTATCATTGAACACCTAGGGTTCTACAACAAATTAGGCAAGTGCCCCAAACACTTCAAACATGTTATTATTTTAATGCACCAATGGAAAATTTTTCTAATCTATTAAAAAAACACTCTCCTAAATTATCCCTACAAGCACAAATATGTTAGTAGTTTTTAAATACCCCAACCTACAACCAAAAAGGATTAGAACATAAATTAATATCAAAGGGGCCTTCTACAATTGACTTTGAATGCTTCAATCTTCGGCCAACCTTCAAAACACAGATGCAGAAGAACAAACCATAGACGTGTCAAGAGTTAGCAAAAATGCAGAAATATTTGAACCCTAGATGTAGCAAGACAAGCAATAGATGCAATAGAACTTAACAAAAACGTGCCAAAACCTGCAACCCAGAAAAATAACAAAACCAAAATAGTGACAAGACTAACCGTAGACACAATAAGATCTAACAAAAATATGGTAAGGCAGACTGCAAACGTGTTGAAACAAAATGTTGTAAAAAACTAAAAAAACCCTAGTTAACCTAAAACACACATTGAAAAAAGATTCTACAAAACCCTAAAATCTACAAAACCTAGATGCGACAAAAAATCACAAACATGCCAAATCCCTACAAAATGCACTAGAAAATCAAAGACTCAGACAAGACCATAGACATGCTAGAAACTAAAATCATCACAAATTTTGGATATGCAAACCCACAATCACTAAAACATTAGAAAATAGGGACTATTGTCCAATCGGGCGTGACAAAATGTATATGTTGGAATTGAAAACTAAAATATTATAAAACTAAATAAGATTCAACCACATAAAACCTAGTTCTACAATCAATTCACCATACACCATTGAAGAACCTAAAACCATACAAACAAACAAAATAGAAATGTTATACCTTCACATTCTCATAGGATTTTATCTCCATTGTTTCCTTATCCATTTATCTTTCTCAATATATTATGGTTTCTCTCAGATTTTGTGTGCACAAGAGTTCAATAGAGAATGAATTATCATTGTGTATGCAATTTGGTAGAGTGTAGGTACTTCGCTTGATTCATTGATATGAAAGGATAGGAAAAGGATCCTCTTTTATATAGAGCACCCTAGAAATGGAGGTATAGGATTAAGAGGTGGAGGAATAAATGATTAGCTCAAATTATAGGGTAGGTATAGGAAATAGGAAAATATTGGAGAGGTGGTTAAAGGTAAATTAAGAGATGAATGACAAGTGTCGTGGAAGGAAAAAGCTAATGAATTAATTAAATAAATAAAGCTTTATTTAATTAATAGAAGAGGTGGGACCAATTAAATAAATAAAATTGTTTAATTTAGGGTAAGGATAATTTAAATAAATAAAAATATTTATTTAAATAGGAAAAGGCTAAAGAGAATTACTGAAATAATTAATTAAATAAATAATCTATTTAATTAATAGAAGGCTTAGGATAAAATAATTAAATAAATAAAATATTTATTTAATTAGGCTAAGACAATTTTAGGTGTCTACACAAACAATATTGGAGAACAAATATGCGAAATTTATCTTCATCAAATACAGATATGGTGTGAAATATTACAAGCTTAGGGCCTTGTTGCACAGAAGGTAATACATAGTAAAAGTGTTATTTTTAGGGAAACTAAGCCTCCTTTTGTTACATTGCAACCAAAACAGACTAAACAAGAAGATGTGATTCAATTTCCTTCTACACCTGAAAGAGTTGAATCGAGACCCCTAGATAGGCAAGAAGTTGAGGAGAGCTCATCTAGCTCTAGCTCTAAAAATGGTCATCTAAACCATGGGCCCCTAATCTCGACTACATCACCAAGGTCCTAACCAAAGACAATTAAATCAATTTTGAGCACCTAATTAATTAATTCCTAAATCATCAATGTCACATGGCAAATTAATCTTTTCAATTAAATAAATCATCAAAATCTCTTTAATCAATTATCCTATTTATTTAATTAAATATCCTAGCATATTTAATTAATAAATTAATTTGCCATTTAAATCACAAAAAATGAATTATTTTGAAAAAGGAATTAATTTGAGATAATTTGAAAAAGAAATTTCAAAAAAGGAGCAAAATTGAATAAAAGGGAATAAATCAAAGAAAGCTTGCTTTAAGAAAGGAAAATGGAATAAATCAGTTTTTCTGATTTTATCTCAATCTTATCTCCTTCAAATCTAAAGAAAGCAGTCAATCACATCAAATCACCTCGATTGTGCTACTTCTGGGAGAATCTTGACCGCTCATCAACAATCAATCTCGACCATCACTTTCTCTCTGGATTTTCTATAAATTTAGTCTCTCATCTCTCAATCGAAAAGGCTAGAGATTTTATTGTTATCATGTTGGTTTTGCTCTAGAGTCATTGAGAGTATTGCTTCTTAGCTTATTGCATAATAGCTTAATCATGTTAGCTCGATAGAATCATATAACTTGATAATTAATGCTTGCATCTAGATTTCATATAGCACAATCTTCCATTCATTTAGATTAAATCCTCCATCTTGGTGTAGTCTAGTCACTAGTATTACTTAGATAAATATGAGAGCAAATCTATACTCGCATCTTTTAGGAGGCAATAGGTCGATTTATTATGGTTTTTACATTTATTGATTTTGATCAACTAACCATGCATGCAATGACTTATTGAGTGTTTGTGTTGCAGATACAAATTCCAAATTTCACACACATTTTTTGTGCCCACCGTGTGGCAGGAAACTCAATTTTTCGGCCTCATAGATCATCAAATTCCCATCTTTCGGATTATGTTTGTACATTCTCTGCAAAATCTTCTACGGCATTATATTCATTATAGTACGATATTATATCTTCTATCGTATGCGTAGGTGAGAATTCTCATATGGTCAGGTGAGAAAGTTCGTACGATTTTCTGCTTTCTCGCATGAAAAATAGAGTACTTTTAGGGGTTTTTCTGATTTGATTTTTCTGGCACTAATGGTAACCCTGATCTCTTTTCTATCTATCTAAGTGATTTTAATAGACTGATTAGTTTTTGCAGAATGTTTGTCCAAGAATACGCCTATATCGCTAAAAAATAATATGATTTCTGATTCATTGTTTTTTACAGATTGTCTAAGGAGATTCAAGCAAACTTTGTGTATTCTTAATTGTTTTCTAGGAACCTAAATTGTGATGTGGTAAATAAACAAATCTATTTTTCATGTTTGAGAAAATTCTAAAAGGTAGGAGAGTATACTCTTATCTGCACAGACAATCGAAAATCCAGACCCTTGAAGCTTTTCTAGTTTGAGATTTGTGTTCTTTTAGTGGGCCTGTCATAGTGGGAAAAAATAATCACCCTGTGAGAACGACCCAAGTGAGTATAGCTAGACCCAAGAATTCTGAATCACTATAATAAATAGGCCTCTTTGAGATTAAAGTCTTGAAGGACGAAGTTATTTGAGTTTTCTCTTTGAGATTTCTCATATTGGGCATTTTGTAGGACCTCACAATCTCAATCACACTTGCTTGACTACATCTTACTTGGTACCTTGTTGGGCTATAGGCCTCAATCGTGCTTGCGCAACTTCAAGGGGTAACCTAGAACGAAAACCCTTACTAAGAACTCTAGGATAGAAGCTACCAGGTTCACCTCCAAAAGGGGGATAATCTTTGTGCACGAGAGATAGTAACTCTCCCAAGATACTTGCCATATCGTTCCCCCATTAGCATTTGGAGTCGGCTAATACGACGTTGAGAATCCATTGTGTGAGACTCAGCGGCCGTATTCTGACTAGCTATTGGGTGTGTACCTAAGTCTGCAAGCAAAGGTTTTCTCTCTCAGACAACTTCTTTAGGATTAGCGTGTTGTGCTTGAATTCACTTTATATCTTGCGTGTTTGTTGTGTCTTTATCCTTGAACTATCTAAAACTATCACTGAACAACTTGAAAGTGAAACTAGAAAACCCGAATAAACAACTGAAGCATAAAACTCAGTGGTCAAAACCCTATTTCCTGTCTGATCTTATTTTGTATGAGTCAAAACCTCAATTGCCCAGTTTGTCATACTGATATCTGAGAATTGTCGTATGAGCCTTTGTGAATTTTCGTATGAGTAACTTAGTTTGTCGTATGAGTAACCTAGTTTGTCGTATGGTTACCTGTAGTTTATCGTATGGTTTTAGGCATTTTGTCGTATGAAAATTTGTCTTCCTGAGTCTAAAAAACTTTGTTTGCATGATTCTGATATCTTTTACAGACCTCTGTTATTTTTTCCTGGTCAGTCCTGATACATCACAGGACAACATATACCTAGTATTTTTCATCCTGATACATCACAGGACATCATATACCTGGTCTTTTTCATCCTAAGCATAGCATCTTGATAGTATGCTCTAGCCATTATGTTACATGATTTTGTCGATTATATCCTAGCTAGTTTAATCAATCATCCACCAGTCTGATCAATCTGATCCTCTTAGATCATGTCTTATACATGATAGATCATTCCTGAAACCATACTTGATCTCAATCTCCTCATCCAATCATCACCTCAAACAAACATCTAGCTTCGATTTGATCTTGACATCTATATCACTTCTAGCTCTCGGTCACATCAATTGTAAATGCATGTTCAAACCAGGATCTCTTATAAGAATTTTGACGAAAGTAAGAGGTAGTCTTTCTCATTGCAAACTAATCCATTCTTTCAAGAACAACCAATCTTTGATAAACCTTCATACTCAAGCCAACCAATTTTTTATCAACCTTTATCTTTCAAAATGTCTGGGGAAAGACAAGAAAGAGAGGCTTCTAAACATAGTGCTTGTCATAATATTAGCACTCATGCTACTGATAGTGACACCTCATCTAGTGATTCTAAACCTTTGGAACCTACAGAAGATACTATAGTTAAATGTCAAAAGGACAAGGATTTCAAAAAAATGATGAAAATTATCATGGCCTGGGAAAAAGAAGAACATTTTTTTAGAATTGGCTAAATAAGGAGCCAGACTTTCAGTTGACTACAACATTGAAAACAGTATCATTAAAGAAGAAGAGACACCACTATTGTTTGGTAACCAAATAATTGCAAGCATTTCAAGCTGAGATCAAATAAATCAAAGGCAAAGATAAATCTTCTGTACAGTATTCCTTGGACACAATCTTCCCGTTCCCATTCAATAAGAATCTTCACATGCCTCAATTTCCTTCAAGAACGGAAATTCCTAAATTTGACAAATACAATGGCAACTTAGATCCTCAAGATCATGTTCAAGAATTATGTGCTTTATGTATGGAATTTTTGCATGAACAGACATATCTTATGTGTCTCTTCCCAACAAGTCTAGGAGGACAAGCTATGGAGTGGTTTTCAAAACTGCATATGAGAATTAAATCTTTTGAGGAGTTGGTCGAACTATTTCTCCAACAATAATCCTACAACATTTGTCATCCAATTACCATGATTGACTTTTCCAATACAAAACAAAGAACGGGAGAACCTTTCCTCACTTTCCTTCAATGTTGGAGAAAGATATTATCTAGATATTCATGACCCATTCCTGATTCTGAAAAGATGGACAACTTTGTTAACAATCTAATTCTTGAATTACAATATAATATTCAAATGCAAGTACATCTTTCATTTAATAAGATGGTGGACAATTCTCTCAAAATAGAAGATGTTATTGTGAAGAAAGGAGAAATCTCACTTTATAAGGAAACACAACATATCTCTAGTGTTAGTCCCAACCGGTGCTAAAAGGGGAGGGGTGAATCAGCACTTGATCAATTTTTCACAATTAAAACTTTTAACTCTAATCTGCACTTATTTAATATTCATCAATATACTTAATCACTGAAGTAGAATATGCATGCATGAAAAGTTGACAGTGACACCAAGATTTATCTCGTGGAAACCCAAATGGCACAAAACCACGATGTGAGTAGGAACTCACAAAATTTGTACTCTTCTGGACTACGCTGGGTAAGGAGCCATCCTTGTTAGGAGATTACAAAGACGTTGTTAGGTGCCACCCGATTAAAGGATTTTGTTTAAGGCCGGTTAGTGCCTTTACCTTGTTAAAGGTAGCCTGAATAGAGGACTTAAGAACATCAATTAAGATGTCACCTGGTTAAGGGATTTTACAATAGGGAACTATTAAAGTCCACCTGATTGAGGGATTTAAGTTACAATGGTTAGAAAGCAACAAATGGATGATCTGTCGAATTAGCTATTGATAGCTTGATCAGATCATAATGAGAATCACACTCTATCCACACTGATTGTGTTTTCTCTGCACAACACCGGTCTTCTTCTTACACCTTCGGCTCTACACTCAGTCGGTCCTCTGTCTCTCGGCTCTATACTCTGTCGATCCTCTATCCCTCGGCTCTACACTCTGTCGGTCCTCTGACCTTCGTCTCTGCACTCTGTCGATCCTCTATATCTCAGCTCTGCACTCAACCAGTCTACCTCAAACACCCTCCGCTCTACTAAATCCTTTTAGCACTTCCTCTCACTCTGCTCTTCACTTTGGATCACCTTCTACAAGATCTGCTTTTTGCAAATTTTACAATCAAGAATTTCTGAATAAACTCAAGAATACTTTATACATTTTTTGTTGTCACCTTCAAGTGTTCCCTCAATCAAAACAATCATAAATTGCAAAAAAATTTAAATTCAAAATCTCCCACTCTTTCTTTGTGCACCCTGCAATAATTCCGCCAAGTGTTCAATGAATTATGCCACCGCATCTCCCAAAAATAGTAACTTTTGGGTCGAGTTCAGTCATTTAAGTGCGAACCAAAAAATCCACAGGTAATCATGGCTTGACTGAATGATAACTGAAGTTGACCTTACCAACTTTTGATTTGGCGTAGACACAAGCTCACCAACTCACCTTTTGCCACCACAACTAAATAACCGATCACCGCTCCGAGATTTATGGTGATCACCTATCTTCCTTCTGTCATACCGATGTACCAGTATACCACTACACTTCTATATTATCGGTTCATCCTTTGATTGTCAATTTATTGTGCTAGCATCAAGTCTCTTTCCCTGTTTTCCAGTGAGGTTCTGGTTTGCATACAACCTCAAGTCTTCTTGCTTGAGTCATCTTTTGTGACTTCATCATCATCAGAATGACCAATCTTCTTGAATGACAGACCGGTTGGCTTAGTCTATCTTCCCTTGAGCTGATTAAACTTTTGGTCATGTGTTTCCAATGTTATTTCCATGTGTTTGCAAGTAATCACCTTTGCTTACTGAAATATACCACTCTACCGATACCACTTCAGCGGTCAATGTTAGACATCAATGAAAAATCTTAGCTCATATACCGATTCTCTGGATTGACCGGTTTTATCAATGCCAACAATATCCCCCTTTGGCATTGATGGCAACACTTCAGAGTCTATCTTATCAGTTGCATTTTCTTCCTTCATTTTTGTACCGGTCATTACTTCTGCCCTGAGTAATGAATATCTCCCCCTAACACTTGGTAATACTCTCATACAACAACTTCAGCTCAATCACTACTTACCAATTCTCAAACACTATAATCATATCTCATCCTTTGACAACAATGCCAAAGATTCATTTCAGTACACTTACAAGACTACTCCCCCTAACCAAAGTATTTCACACTTATCAATCTAGTCTTAGAAAAAAATTTGAAATCATACCAAATTCATATAGAGCCCTTTTTGCTTACTTTACTGCAGGTAGGGGCATAACCCCCAACTTACCTCTGATATATTCAAAGGTGTCCTTCTGTAGTGGCTTGGTGAAGATATCAGCCACCTGCTCTTTTGTTGGTATATACTCCAACATCACTTCCTTTTCTTGCACTTGTTCCCTTAGATAGTGATATTTGATAGCTATATGCTTCGTTTTGGAATGCATTACCGGATTCTTGGATATGGCAATGACACTGGTGTTGTCACAATGAATCACAACCGGTCCAATCACTTTTTCTTGGATACCTTCCAACAGTTGCTTGATCCAAACTATATGTGTGTAGTTGAGTGCAGCAGCTACATACTCAGCCTCAATTGTGGATTAAGATATTCAGTTTTGTTTCTTGCTTGTCCAAGATACAATCTTATCTCCAAGAAAGAATGCACCTCCACTAGTGCTCTTTCTATCATCAATGTTCCCTGCCCAATCTGAATAGTGAAGACACTTAAGCTGAAGTCTCCCTTATGTGGATACTAGAGACCATACTCATCAATCCCCTTGAGGTATCTAAATATTCTCTTAACTGCCACCATGTGAGTCTCTTTCAGATTTGTAGAAAATCTGGCAACCAAGCCAACAGATTGTGCTATGTCTGATCTACTATGTACTGCATACTGCAACTTACCGATCATGGACCGGTAAAGTGTCTCATTCACTTCTTTAACCTCATGATATTTAGAGAGCTTGCAACCTGTAACCATTGGAGTTCCAACAGGTTTGCAATCTTCCATTCCAAAAGTTTTCATAATTTCCCTTATGTACTTAGTCTGACTGATGAAGATGCCATTCTTTAGCTGTGAGACTTGTAGGCCAATAAAAAACTTTATCTCGCCAATCATGGACATCTCAAATTCTTGCTTCATTTGTTCTGCAAAGCTTCTGCTCATCTTATCATCTCCTCCAAAGATGATGTCATCTACAAAGATCTCAACAATTAGATGTTTTCCTTCAGCTCCACTCTTCAGATACAGGTTACTGTTATCACTGGTTCTTTTGAACCCTATGCTTAGCAGATATGAGTGCAGCCTCTCATACCAAGCTCTTGGTGCTTGTTTCAACCCATATAGAGCCTTCTGCGACCTACATACCATATTTCTTCCATCTTCAAATGCAAACCCTTCCAGTTACTCTATGTATACTTCTTCCTCTAACACACCATTTAAGAATGCCGATTTGACATCCATTTGATAAACTTTGAATTTTTTGTAAGCAGCATAGGCTAGCAAAATTCTGACCCCTTCCAGCCTAGCCACTGGTGCGAAGGTTTCTCCATAGTCGAAACCTTCTTCCTGAGCATAGCCCTTGCAGAATAGTCTTGCTTTGTTTCTTATCACTTTACAGGTTTCATCCATTTTGTTTCTAAACACCCATTTAGTGCCTATCACATTTTTGTTTTCCGGTCTGGGCACTAGGGTCCATGTTTCATTTTTCTCAATTTGCTCCAGTTCTTCTTCCATGGCTTTGACCTAGTCATCATCTTTTAGAGCCTCCTTTGATGTTTTGGGCTCAATTATGGAGAGCATACAACCATTCTCTCTAGCTCTTCTTCTGGTTAGAACTCCTGCATCTTTGTCACCGATGATATTTTCTACAAAGTGATTGTTTTTGACATACTTAGCCAATATCGGTTCACTTCTTGGAGCTTCTTCTACTGGTTGTGCAGGTTCTACTTCACAAGCCTCTTCATTTGCCACTTCAACAGGATCTTCTTCAGCAGGTTCCACCGGTACATTGTACTCAAACCCTTTATAGTCCTCTGGTTCACTTTTGCTATCTTGTTCATTTTTCTCAGAGTACTCATCTACTCTGACATTTGCACTTTCCACAATCTTGCCATTCCTTTTGTTCAAACACTGGTATGCCTTACTCTTTGTGGAGTAACCTAAGAAGGTTCCTTCATCACTCTTGAGATAAAAATTTTCATTGTACTCATCCCTCTTGATATAGCACTTGCTTCCAAATACTTTGAAATAACAAACATTAGGTTAGTATCCACACCATAATTCATAGGGAGTTGTATTTGTCCCTTTCTTTACCTGTATCTGGTTCAAGGTGTATACAACATTGCTTATTGCTTCTCTCTAGAAAATATGTGGAATTTTCTTTTGTATCATCAGAGTCCTTGCACAATCAATAAGAGTTATGTTTCTTCTTTCAACAACCCCATTTTGCTGAGGTGTTCTGGGTGCAGACATTTTTCTCATAATCCCCTGTTCCTCACTGTAATTTATGAATTCTTGAGAGGTTAACTCTCCTCCTCTATCTGATCTTAGACACTTCATATTCTTACCGGTTCCTCTCTCTACTCGAGCCTTAAAAACTTTAAACATGTGAAAGGCTTCAGATTTTTCCTTCAAGAATACAGCCCACATCATTCTTGAGAAGTCATCCACAAACAACATAAAATAACGGTCTCCATAGAAATGCTTGGTTCTCATAGGACCACATGGATCTATATGAACTAAGTCCAACACATTTTCAGATGAAAAGGATTTACTGCTGAAACTAGACCCGATCAACTTTCCTAGTTGACATTCTTTGCACATAGCATTTTCGGGTTTCACTATATTAGGCATACCTCTGACAAACTTTGTCTTACTGACTTTTGCTATGCTATCAAAGTTAACATGACACAGTATTTTGTGCCACAACCAACTATATTCTACCTTAGCCATTAGACAACTACCTATGGTGGTGTCTAGGTGAAATAGATTGCCTCTTAACTATTTACCGGTAGTAATTAGACTTCTTGATTTGTCATTTATTTTGCATATTCCTTCATTGAATTCTAACTAGTAACCCTTATTGTTAAGTTGTGCAACACTTAACAAACTATATTTTAGCCCTTCTACCCAATAGACATCATCACAATTTGTTTTATCATTTAGGGCTATAGATCCCTTACCTTTTATTGCACAAGGAACATCATTTCCGAATCTCACAGTTCCTCCATTTCAATCCTCCATGTTGAGGTCTCTGTCACCGGTCATGTGGTGAGTGAAACCACTATCAATCACCCATTCTCCACACTAGTTTGTACAAGAAATTAGTGCCATATCTCCTTCCTCTGTGCTATCATCCTTGACTACCACAAATGTAATTCCATCTCCATCAGATCCTTTTGATTCTTCATCAGTGACTCCTTCTGCAAGATAACACTCCTTCTTGCTCTTGTCCCTGTAGCTTCTGAAATCATCCTTCATGTCTCTATCATTGCCAGGACATCTTGAAGCAATATGACCTATCTTATTACAGGAGAAGTGCATTAAGGGTAATTTACCTTTATACTTTCCTTTTCCTCTTAGCAATCTTCTTGCCAATAGAGCTTCAATTTCATCTTGCTCATGTTCCTCAGATAACAGATTGTCACTTTCATGGGAATGACTGGTTCTTGTAGTAGAACTACTTCTGGTTTCTTTCCTTCTCCTTGTTGGTGCATGCATCATGGAGGCTTTTAAAGAAGCATCAATCTTTAGTATGTTGTTGTCATAATTGCTCAGTTCAAAAGCAGTCAACTTACCGATCAGTAAGTCAAGAGATACATTAATTGTTCCCAAGGATCTGAGTTCCTGGATAGCAGAGACCCTTATGGCATATTGTGGTAGCAAGGTTCTTAGAATTTTGCTAACCACATCATCCTCCTCAATCTTTCCTCCAGCACTTTTAATGGAGTTTACTACATCCTTTATTCTCTTGCTATATACTGCTCTATGTTTTATCCTTCCTGCATCCTCATCTCATCATATTTTCCTCTCAGGCTATCTACTTTGGCCTTTTGAACATGAGAATCTCCCCCATAGACTGTCTTCAGCTTATTCCATATATGAAAATTTATTTTCAAATCTTGAACCACAACAACTTCATTATCAGAATGAGTGCTAACAATCAGATCCATAGCAGTAGTATTATCTTGCCTTTTCTTGATCTGATCTGGAGTGAGAGTCCCTGAAGGTTCATTGTACTCTATGATTACATGATTCCAGTAATGTTCTCCTAGGGATATTAGATAAAGTTTCATTCTTCCACACCATAAGGTGTAATTCTCCTTAGAGAACTTAGGACCCTCCTTTCACATCATCTTGGATCTTTCCTTAAGTTGATTAAGCTTCTTCTGATTCTAAGGACTTGATGCTCTGATACCAATTGTTAGTCCCAATCGGTGCTGAGAGGGGAGGGGTGAATCAACACTTGATCAATTTTTCACAATTAAATTTTTTAACTCTAATATGCGCTTATTTAATATTTATCAATATACTTAATCACTGAAGTAGAATATGCATGCACGAAAAGTTGACATTGACACCAAGATTTATCTCATAGAAACCCAAATGGGAGAAAACCACGATGTGAGTAGGAACTCACAAAATTTGTACTCTTTTGGAGTACACCCGGTGAGGAGCCATCCATGTTAGGAGATTACAAAGACACTATTAGGTGCCACCTAGTTAAGGGATTTTGTTTGAGGTTGCTTAGTGCCTCTACCTTGTTAAAGGTAGCCTGATTAGAGGACTTAAGAACATCAATTAAGATGTCACCCAGTTAAGGGATTTTACAAAAGGGACCTGTTAAAGTCCACCCGGTTCAGGGATTTAAGTTGCAATAGTTAGAAAGAAACAAATGGATGATCTCTTAAATTAGCTACTAATAGCTTGATCAGATCATAGTGAGAATCACACTCTATCCACACCTATTGTGTCTGCTCTGCACAACACCGATCTTCTTCTTACACCTTTGGCTCTGCACTCAGCCAATCCTCTGTGTCTCAGCTCTGTACTCTATCGGTCCTATGTCCCTCGGCTCTACACTCTGTCGGTCCTCTGACCTTCAGCTTTGCACTCTGTCGGTCCTCTAACCTTCAGCTCTACACTTTGCCAGTCCTCTGTCTCTCGGCTTTGCACTCAGCTGGTCTACCTCAAACACCCTCTGCTCTGCTAAATCCTTTTAGCACTTCCTCTCACTCTGTTCTTCACTTTGGATCGCCTTCTGTAATATCTGCTTTTTGTAAATTTTATGATCAAGAGTTTCTGAATGAACTCGAGAATACTTTATACATTTTTTGTCATCACCTTCAGGTGTTCCCTCAATCAAAGAAATCATAGATTGTGAAAGATTTTAAATTTAAAATCTCTCACTCTTTCTCTACGTGCCCTGCAACAATTCCGCCAAGTGTTTAACGAATTCTGCCACCGCATCTCCCAAAAATAGTAACTTTTGGGTCGAGTTCAATCATTTGTGTGAACCATAAAATCCGTAGGTAATCATGGCTTGATTGCATGATAACTGAAGTTGACCTTACCAACTTGTGATTTGGCATAGACACAAGCTCACCAACTCACCTTTTGCGACCGCAATTGAATAAATGATCACCACTCCGAGATTTATGGTGATCACCTATCTTCCTTCTATCATACCGGTATACCACTGTACTTCTATATTACCATTTCATCCTTTGATTGTCAGTTTGTTGTGCTAGCATCAAGTCTCTTTCCCTTTTTGCCAATGAGGTTCTGGTTTGCATACAACCTCAAGTCTTCTTGCCTGAGTCATCTTTTGTGACTTCATCATCATCAGAATGATTGATCTTCTTGAATGACAGACCGGTTGGCTTAGTCTATCTTCCCTTGAGCTGATTGAACTTTTGGTCATCTGTTTCCAATGTTGTTTCCATGTGTTTTCAAGTCATCACATTTGCTTACTGGAATACATCATTCTACGGATACCACTTCACCAGTCAATGTTAGACATCAATGACAAATCTTAGCTCATATATCGGTTCGTTGGATTGACTGGTTTTGTCAATGCCAACATCTAGTTCTAAAGATAAAAACAAATACTGAAAAAATGACAAAGATAATAATAAAAATGTTGTGAATGATGGAGTAGTTGATACTATTAAACCAAAACCAAAACTGACAATATTTAATCTGACTAGTGGCACACAGGCCCTCAAAGCTATTGAAAGTACTGCGGAAAACCCTCCTAAGAAATCGAAACAGTAGTTTAAAGATAAGCCTTGGATTTCAAAGCCTAAACGTGATTTCACTACTTTGGGAGAATCCTATGAAACAACTCTTAAAACTTTGTTGGCAAATGATCTGATCACATTTCCTGACAACTCCAAACCATATGATCCTAAAGTCAAACCCAAATGGTTGAGAGAAAATGATTATTATGAATATCACCAAAATAAGGGTCACACAACTACATGAAACTCAAACATGAGATTCAAGACCTTTTCGATAATGGCAAAATTGTTGTTGGGAATCATGCAACCAACTCTAATCACAAAGCTTTCAAATATCCCTTGCCTACTTATGAGAAAGGAGATTCCTCTAAATCAAAGGGAGGTGCCAAGATAAATTACACCTATACCAATGATGATAACATCATCAACATGCTTGAACCTTCTCAATCAAATCATTCCAATGTAATCATAGTCAAAGAAGAGAAAAACAAACCGAGAGTTGCAAACGTTGTGACCCATGCTCAAGGAAAAGTTACTCTCAAAGGAGTTGGTTCCTCATCTTCCAATCAAATGTCATCATCAAATCCATCGTCACTGTTCCTAATGATACCAGCTATGCTTGCAACGCATTAAAACATTGTTTTGATACTCTTGTTCCTCACAACAGAGCAGCCATTATAGCTGAGAGTTCAGAAGCTATGATGAAGGACTTAGAAACGAAAATAAAAATCATGGATGCCAGCATGGGCGGATACAAGATAGAACCTGTACTTTCACTGATGTCTCTTCCCCCATCACCTAGACAATCTAGAAAACCATGTGAAGCTATGAAACCACAAACTTCATCTACAAATGTCATCTATGATGGTACTTTTGTGCAGTCCTCCCCTTCCTTTGCAAATGAAACAGAAGAGGTAGCTGTTCTCAAATGCCTTTATAGAGGGGAAAATGAAGATAGAGAAGTGCAACATCATGAAATTTCCCCTAAACAATATTGTAAAGGCTATCAGATAATCCAATGCATGGGGTATTCAAGTACAGGTCCTCTGGGAAAATGTCAAGAAGGAATTGTTGAACCCATCAAGCTACAAACCAAGTCTATAAAGGACAAAACTAGACTTGGATACCATCTAGATAAACCATCAAGTCACAAGCGACAATCTTATCAACTCCATCAAACACCAAAGGAAGGAAACAGAAAGGAAACTCGGGAAGAATATGAGAAAGAACAAGAAGAGTTGGCGATCAAAAGAGAAGAAGAAGCTTATAATCAGGTTCCAAAGGTACCAGTAGGAAAAAGACACGAAGTAGAAATTCCAGAAGAAATGAGAGAACAAGTGGGAAGAATCAAAGAAGTGTTTGCACCTTTAAACATTCCTGTCACATATACAAGAATGATGCCAAAAGAAGATTCAGAAACAGACTCAAATGAGTATGAATGGGGTCCAGAACCACTATCAGATGCATCTACTGAATAAAATCTTGAAGAATCCAATGATACTATAGATGAAGCACAATAAATAGCACACATGAAGCTACAACGAGAACTAGAGGAAGTTAGACTAGAAAGACAAGAATCTTATGACCAACAGCTAAGAAAAGAGAAAGCACAGGAAAATCACTCACCTACTATATCTCCATCTAATGAGACAAAACAAATCGGGTATGGGAACACAACTGAAGAACCAGAGGCTAGTCAAGCAGGACTGGTCATCAGTCCAGAAGAAGATGAATGGGAAAGAAGACAAAATATCACAGAGTCATCAAGGCTATGTGAACAGGTATGTCAACTACAAGTTATCACTGAACTAGAACAAGAAGGAACTTGCAACATAAAAGATATTCATATTGATACCATACATGCTTTCACTGAGTCGCTTGAAGAGGAGTCAGATGCTTCATCTTCTAACTTTGATCAGCCTAAAATGAGCTCCATCTATGATATTACCTATTCAAAACGAAACTATGACTACTTTGTCATGAATGTTGAAACTTTGTCTGAAGAAGCTATTGTTGTTGAACCATAATACATAGTCCAGTCTATAGTAGGAGAAGGGTCTAATGGGATGTTTGTTGAGTTAGATTCTCTAAATGCTAACGTAGGCTTCCATAATCATGTTATGACTCTTCCTGGTCTCAAGACGCTAACGCAAGGTAGTCTTCTAGAACTCAACTTGACGGTCCAAGGTTGTGATGACAATATTGTGAATTCCCTTGAACCCATCGAATCTTTATCCCTAATATACCGCAAGCTTATTGAGCGTACTCTACAAGACCAACCCATGGATATCCCTACTTTTTCCAACGACTATGCCTTAGCATGTTACCTTAATGCAGTTCAACCCATGAACTCTTCCATCAACGAACTGAGTGTGAACATGACAGAAGCGGATGTCAAGTATCTTAGTCTCAAATATCAAAAGAAGAAAAATAAATGTTTTGATGGTGAAAACCACACTGTGGCAGTATCAAAACCTAAAAAAAGTAAAAATAAAAGATGTATCTTACGATGAAAACCTCCCTAAGGCACCTGAAGGTGAGATTCTTGATAACCTGCCTAATCACTTTCAAGAGCGATCATCAGTACTGATTGAACCTACACAACCAGTGAACATTGGAACAGAGGAAATTCAACATATAATACATGTGGCTCAATCCCTATTGGCAGAAGAATTGAAAGAGTTTACTAATTTCTTCATAGAGAAAAAGGTCAACTTCACATGGACATATTCTGATATGTCAGGTCTGGATCCTGACCTTATAATGCATCATCTTTCTATTGAACCTGGAGTCAAACCTGTTAAACAAAAACTCTGAAAAATGCATCCTCATGTTGCATTGCTTATTAAAACTGAGCTAGAGAAATTACTTAAAGCGGGATTCATCTGAGCAATTGATTATGCTGAGTGGATATCCAACATTGTCCCTATTTTAAAACCTAATAAATCAATCCGCGTCTACACAGACTTCAGAGACTTAAACAAGGCATGTCCAAAAGATGATTTTCCACTGCCTAACATTGACATGATAGTAGACACGACTGCAGGTTATGAAATGTACTCTCTAATGGATGGATTTTCTGGCTACAACCAAATCAAAATCGCACTTGAAGATCAAGAGAAAACAACTTTCACATGTTCTTGGGGAACTGTCTGCTGGAATGTCATGCCCTTTAGCTTAAAGAATGCAGGTGCTACCTATTAAAGAGTTGTAACTACAATATTTCATGACATGATGCACAAAAACATGGAAGATTATGTTGATGATACCCTAGTCAAATCTATGAAAAGATCGACACATCTCTCAGAATTAGGTCTAATCTTAGACAGAATGGAAAAGTTTAAACTCAAACTAAATCCTAAGAAATGTGCATTCGGAGTCACATCTGGCAAACTGCTAGGATACATTGTTTCAGCAAAAGGGATTGAAGTTGATCCAAACAAAGTTAAAGCTACAATGGAAATGCCACCCCCAAAGAATGTAAGTCAAATGAGAACTCTACAAGGGTGGCTCCAATAAATAAGACGCTTCATTTCTCAGCTAGCAGATAAGGCTCAACCATTCACAAAAGCATTACGGAAAGGAGTTACATACAGCTGAGATGTAGAATGTGAACAACACCTCAAACAGATCAAGGGATATCTTTCCAATCCACCTATTTTGATGCCACCGATTCAAGGAAAACATTTGATTCTCTATGTATCAGCTACTAACACATCACTAGGGGTACTTTTGGCTCAACAAGATGAGAACAACAAGGAACGAGCTATATACTATATCAGCAAGACATTGGTGTCCTATGAGATGAATTACACTATCATTGAGAAATCTTGTTTGGCAGTGGTCTTCACTTCACAGAAATTGAGACATTACATGCTGGCACATTCTATTAAACTGGTTGCTAAGATTGATCCTCTGAAATATCTTCTACGCAAAGCAACACTCACGGGGAGATTCGCTAAATGGGTTATGATACTGACATTGAGTATGTAGAACACAAAGTTATAAAAGGACAAGTCATTGCGGATCAACTTGTTGGCGCTCCGCTTGAAGATTATCAACCTCTGAACATAGAATTTCTAAATGAATCCATAATGCATCTTACTCAGCTATCCTAGAAAATGTTCTTTAACGGATCTTTTACTCAACAAGGTTTTGGTGTTGGGATCCTTTTTATCACTCCTCAAAGCTACTCAATTCCAAAGGCATACAAGATCCTCTTTCCTTGTACCAACAATATTGCAGAAGATGAAGCCTTGGTGAATGGAATCAAACTGTCTATTGAATGGAAAGTTGTTGAGTTATACATCTATGGTGACTCTCAGCTGATAATCAACCAGATCAACAATATGTATCAAAATCGGGATAAAAAAACTTATGGTCTATAAAAGAATGGTTGATGACTTTAAGAAATACTTTGTCTTTGTTTCATTTCAGAAAATTCCTAGATCAACGAATAGAGCAGCAGATGCTATGGCTACATTGGCATCTATACCACAACTACAAGAAACACAATTCCGCTATGAGTTCCTGGTGGAAGAGCTTCAATATCCTGCTTATGATTCCCCTGATTCCCAGATGGTCTATTCCATCATTGGGCATGACTCATCTTGCTATAACCATATCTATTCCTACTTACGTGACCAAGTCATCCCTGATAACCTTACTCGCAATGAGAAAAGAAGCCTGGTCTGTAATGCTCCACGGTATGTCATCATCGCTAACGATTTATATAGGTGAGGTTTAGATGGTACTTTTCTTAAGTGTCTAGAACTTGAAGAGTCTCAATGTACGTTATCTAAAGTCCATGAAGGTATTTGTGGATCTCACTCAAACGGTCTAACTCTAGCTCAAAAACTGCTAAGGGTTGACTACTATTGGCCAGATATGGAAAAAGATGCTATAAAATTTGCTAAAACTTGCCAGAAATGCTAGCTACATGGATATCTCATACATGCTCCAGCAAGGGAGCTCATACCTTTTATCACACATTGGCATTTTCAACAATGGGTGTTTGACCTCATTAGCCAAATCTATCCTTCATCATCCAAAGGACATAAGTTTATCATAACTACCGCCGAATACTTCACTAAGTGGGTTGAAGTAGTTTCGCTAATCAAATAAATCGACAAACAAGTGGCTATGTTCATTCTTAACTACATCATTTGTACGTATGAAATCCCCTCCTCAATTGTAACTAACAATGGGGGGCAGTTCAAAAACAAGGATATAGATGAGCTCTGTGACAAGTTCAAAATCAAACAACATTGGTCTTCCATATACTACCCTCAAGGTAATGGACAAGCTGAAGCATCTAACAAAACTCTGTTGACCATCCTACATAGAACAACCAACAAATCTAGAAAGGATTGGCATCTGCAGCTCAATCTGGCGGTATGGGCTTATAGAACAAGCACCAAAACACCTACTAGGGCTACACCTTTTACATTGGTGTATGGAGCCAAAGCAGTCTTCCCTATTGAGGTTGAAATTCCTTCTTTGAGAGTTTCTTTGCAAGGTCTCACTGATGAAGATCGAAGAATATCTAGATTACAAGAACTTGAGTTGTTGGGTGAACGTCGGCAAGTGGTGTTCGATCATCTGAGAGCTTACCAGAAGAGAATGTCTAGAGGCTATAAAAAGAAAGTTTGACACAAATAATTTTAGGTTGGTGACCTTGTTTTGAGAGAGAATCCTAAAAATCAACAATATCGGGAACAAAAAAGGGAAGTTTGAACCCAACTAGCTGGGTAACTACATTGTTACCGCAGTTTTTGGCTCTGGTGCTTACCAACTCTCAACATCGAAAGGAGAACAACTCCATGAACCGATCAACACCATCCACCTGAAGAAATTCTACAGCTAAAAAAGTCCTGAAAAATAAAATAAAAATTAAAAAAAATAAATAAATAAATCTCTGCCAAGAAGGTGAAAACCTAGTAAACAAGCACCTCTTGTACTAAAGTGCTCCATCTATCAACACAAATCTAGCATTTCCTACTTTATTTCCCGCCTTCCTACATCTTTTCTTTATCTTGTACATATCCTTCAGTCGTTGTTCTGACACCTTGATTCTTCTTGGAACCCTCATGGCTTGAAACCAATCAACGTCGTAGTCTTAGGGTAATCGATTGATCAATCTAAATGTCCTAAGCAGTTTAACCAAGTCATCTTTTTGTCAATAGTACTAGATCATCTAATTCGATTTAGTTACCTATCTCCTAACCACTGCGGAGCTTTACCACTGACATCTCATCAAACACACAAAGCAAGAACACCGAAAACAATCACTAAAATTGTTTGAGCTATGATTGAAATTTTCTTTGTATGTTGTCTTTTAAATTGGTTTTTGCTTATTATTCCCTCTGAGTAACTCAAGGAACTCTATCTTGACTAAGAGGAGAAAGGACTAGGGGCATAATACTTTTCTTTTTTTTCTGCTTGAAGGAATGATTTTGATGATCTGGAAACATCTCATAAACTGGGTGTCTGTGATAAGTGCCTTCACATCAAGGTGAAATTGCCACACATACTTCGACTCCATTTATTTGTACATTGCAGGGAGGTTGGAACTATTTCCTTATCTGTTTTGAGTAACTTTCTCTATTATGCAATCTGAATTCATGCTTAATCTAGCCTAGGATATGAACGATAAAAGGGTCATTGCGGACAAGATAATCACTATTGCATAGTAAAAAAAAAAGGAACTCTGCTTTGTCTGGAGTGTTTGCACATAAGCAACATTCAGGTCATCCTGGCTCTTTATGCCTTGGTTCTTATGTTCGCTTGCTAAATCAAAAGGACATGGCATTCAGGTCATCCTAGCTCTTTGTGCCTTGGTGCTTATATTTATCTCTGATATTTTAAAATGCACAGTGATGATAAATAAGCATAGCAAATCCAGTGACTAAATTCTTAAGTTGTAATCATACTAAGCTTTGTGCATTTCAAGAAATCTCAACATGATAACTTTACTTTTTCTTTCATTTGAATGAAGCTATCATCATTTCTCTGCCAAGTGGTCAAATGCATATCACTATCTTTGAAACGATTGAGTACCTGTGTATTGACATCACAATTCCTACATGAGATGTTATCCGCATACATGAGCATATAATATAGATCCATGAATCCATTTCATATTCATTTGCATCCATATTATCACATTGAAAAAGAAAAAAATAAACATGGCATTCACATTTGCATCAGAATCATCATATTTATCCATTAAGTCATTCATTTGCATATGAAAACAAAAAAACATTCATGATCATCAGCGTTAAATTGACCATCCTGAGTCCATTTTCGGGATCAAAATCAAAATCTGACATCTTTTTTCTAGTCAAATTCTCACAATGTTGACCACCAGGAACATTCATCTTCATGACAATCTTTGCATCACTCTATGCTCAAATCTTTTCCAATCAACTCAGGAGTCCATTAATTTATCTCAAATCAATTCTTAAATCATTATTCGTGCTCAAATTATCATCACTAAATATTTTTATCACTCAAATTGCCTCAAATCACTATGGTATCTAGCCATCTTTTGATTTCGCTCCCGAGGGGGCATACCTATTACATCATCATTATCAGTGATTACATCATCAAAAGTCAAGCATTTTTTTTTCAAATCTTCATCAAAAGTCGAGCAACAAATATTTTCAATCAAAGATTAATCGAACATCAATCAAATATCATTAAAAAAGACCTCATTGCTAGGGTCATCTCAACTTCATCACATCATACCCAGTTGAGGTTCTTCAAATCAAATCAATCTCTAGGGGCATATTAGTTTCATTGCACCAAATGAAGCTGATATTGTCTTTATCTGAATCAGTCTCTTAATGGTAATCAGTTTCATCGCACCTCATCAAGCTGGTTATTCATTTAAACCTAATCAAGGGTTTAGAGAGTCTTTTTTATAGTGATCACACGCTCAATCCAAATAGGTGTTCAGTTTCATCACATCAAATCAAGTTGGACATTCTATTTCGCTAATTAGTTCTTGTTCAATCAAGTTCAGAATCGGTATTATCTCTTCACTCAACCAATTCTAGTTCAATGAAGTTCTAGATCAATACCCGCTTCTTGATCCATCAAGTTCAAGATTAGTATCTTCGCTCTTCATCGGTCCTAGTCCAATCAAGTTCGAGATCGATATCACTTTGATCAATTTGTTCAGTTTCATCGCTTCAAATCAAGATGAATATCTCGCTCTTCATTCGTTCATGATCCATCAAGTTCAGAACCGATCTCTCTTCGACATCAACTATTCTTTGAATCAATGCATTGCTCGCACATCATTTCAAAGAGGGGCAAATGTAATACCCTAAAAATAATCATCTAAACCATGGGCCACTAATCTCAACTACATCACCAAGGTCCTAACCAAAGGGCAATTAAATCAATTTTGAGCACCTAATTAATTAATTCCTAAATCATCAATGTCACATGGCAAATTAATCTTTTCAATTAAATAAATCATCAAAATCTCTTTAATCAATTATCCTATTTATTTAATTAAATATCCTAGCATATTTAATTAATAAATTAATTTACCATTTAAATCACAAAAAATGAATTATTTTGAAAAAGGAATTAATTTGAGATAATTTGAAAAAGAAATTTCAAAAAAGGAGCAAAATTGAATAAAAGGGAATAAATCAAAGAAAGCTTGCTTTAAGAAAGGAAAATGGAATAAATCACTTTTTTAGATTTTATCTCAATTTTATCTCAATCTTATCTCCTTCAAATCCGAAGAAAGCAGCTAATCACATCAAATCACTTGGATTGTGCTACTTTTGGGAGAATCTTGACCACTCATCAACAATCAATCTCGACCGTCGCTTTCTCTCTGGATTTTCTATAAATTCAGGCTCTCATCTCTCAATCGAAAAGGCTAGAGATTTTATTATTATCATGTCGGTTTCGCTCTAAAGTCATTGAGAATATTGCATCTTAGCTTATTTCATATTAGCTTAATCATATTGGCTTAATCATGTCGGTTTCGCTCTAAAGTCATTGAGAATATTGCATCTTAGCTTTTTTCATATTAGCTTAATCATATTGGCTTAATCATGTTAGCTTGATGGAATCATATAACTTGATAATTATTGCTTGCATCTAGATTTCATATAGCTTAATCTTGCATTCATATAGATTAAATCCTCCATCTTGGTGTAGTCTAGTCACTGGTATTACTTAGATAAATATGAGAGCAAATCTATACTTGCATATTTTAGGAGGCAATAAGTCGATTTGTTATGGTTTTTACATTTATTGATTTTTATCAACTAACCATGCATGCAATGAATTATTGAGTGTTTGTGTTTCAGATACAGATTCCAAATTTCACACACACACACCTCCAACTCAACTTGTTCAAAGGTCTATGAGAAATAGACAACCACTTGAAAGGTATTCATCTGATGATTGGAGATATATTTTTCCTCTGAATGCTAATGTGGATGAACCTAAATCTATAGAAGAGGCATTAGGTATGAATAATGCAGAATCCTGGAATATTGCTATGGAAGAAGAACAAATGATACATGTGATCTTGTACCATTGCTTGAAAAATGTAAACCTGTTGGTTGCAAATGGGTGTTCAATAAAAACATTGGTTCGGATGAAGGTATTGAGAAGTATAAAGAAAGTTTTGTTGTGAAAGGCTACTCTCAGGTTGAGAGTGTTGATTATGGTGAGATACATTCTTTAGTTGCAAAAAAGACATCCATTAGATTTTTGCTTTATATTGTTGCCCCTTATGATTTAGAGTTTGAACAAATGAATGTGAAAATTACTTTCCTTCATGGTGATTTGGAGGAGGATATTTAAATGACACAGCCAAAGCACAACATTGTAAAAGGTAAAAGTAATTTGGTTTGTAAATTGAAGAAATATTTATATGGCGTCAAGCAAAGTCCTAGGATGTGGTACCAAAAATTTCATACATATGTGTTGAGTTTGGTATTTGAGAGATCTAAATCAAATTATTGTGTTTATTATAAATTTGATGGTGATCATTTCCCGTGCATTGCATTATATGTTGATGATATGTGTATGCGGGAAAAGTGGGCTGATAAAACTCAATATGTGAAAATATGTTAGAATACTAGTCCACACACACACACAAGACTTCTTGGTGCAAGCTATGGAGTAATGAAGTATTACTCAGCTTCCCAAGGTTGGTCCCATGGTTCTCTATCTCACAATGTCCCTCAAACCAATGTTTTTGCTCTCAGATCACTGAGCAAAATGGTTCAGGGATGGCAAATGCAAGAACGAGGGATGCTTTGATAGATTTTAGAATGAGATGTGTTATAAGCTAGGTATGATTTTAAAATGTAATAAACTAAATGATAAGATGACAAGATTAGTATGAATACTATCCTAGCATACTATATTTAGTCTATGATTGAACTAAAATGATAAAGAAATTATTCTAAACATGCATATTTAGACTAATTTCTAATTTCAAAGAGGCTAAAATGATGAGCATAAAAATGATATGAAAGCTTGAATATATTTGAGCATAAGTGTGATGCTACAAATTTGAAGGATGATTCTTATGGAGGAATGAGAGCTCTATTTATAGCAAGAATAGGGCAATGGATGGTCAGGATTGAAAGATTCAATCAAGGGTTGAATTTGAAAGTTGGGGATCCATGTGCACAATTGGCACCAATGAAATGGTGACAAGTGTCAACATAGGGTTGGGTTGAGAGAAGGGGTTGGAGGCATTGAATGCCTGAGAAGACCTCATGGTTATCTAGAGGCTAAGGGTCAAGTCTAATTTAAGATTACCCATTGGATTAAGAGTTAATCCAAGGATAAACCTTTGTGCAAATGATTAAGAGATAATCATGGTCAAAGCATTAATGGCCTGATGAGACCCTTGGGTTGGATGAAGGTTGAGTCAAAACAAATGTTTTAACCATGTAGGAGGGTTTGAGTTAACCATTAATGGTTATTGGAGACTTTAGGGATTAAGTGGTTGAAAGTTGGAAGCCTTTAATGGTTATCAAAGACTTTGAGGAATTTAGTGGTTGAAGACTTGAAGCCTTTAATGGTTATCAAAGACTTTAAGGGTTTGAGAAGTGACTTCCCTTTTCTTAGGGATGTGACAAAGTTTAGAGGAGGGGTTAGGTTAATTAGAAGCGATTAGAAGATTCTAGAAGGGATTAGAAAGGGGTTTGGGATTTTGCAAGTGGATGGAGGGATAATAGGATTTAATTGAAATAAATGATTTAATTCAATTTGGTTGCAATTAAATAAATTAGATTTATTCAATTTAGGATAACTATTTAATTAAATTTGAATTTAATTAAAAGTGGATAGGGGGAACTTTATGAATAAAATGATTTATTCATTAAATGGGTATAGTGAATTTAATTTAAATAAATTGAGTAATTTACTTAATTAAATAGAGGAATGCGGGTATTTTAATTAAATTGGATTTAATCAAATAGAGAAATGAACATAAAATATTCATTTAGGAATATGGTCATTTTTATACGTCTACAATATGTTATTCAATTGTAAAAAGAAAAGTATGATTTTAAAACTAAAGTCCCAGCTTGCGACTAAATTTGAAATGAAAGATTTTGGTGCAGCAAAACACATTCTTGGGATGGAAATTAGAAGAGATAAAGTGAACAGAAAGCTATGGTACGTCAGAGTAAGTATGTGAATTTAGTTTTATAGAGGTTCAACATGCAAGATTGTAGACCATTATGCGTTCCTTTTATAGTTGGAACAAAATTATTTGTTTTAGATTGTCCTACATCCCCATCAAAGATGGAAGACATGAACAGAGTGCCTTACCAGAGTGCAATTGGAAGTTTGATGTATGCTATGGTTTGTGTTTATATTGAAATTGGATATCAAAATTACTATAAAACCTAATATGTTCAACCACTAAACCCTAGTTCTACAATGGAATCCGACATAAAACCAATGAACTAAAGACCATGCTAAACATAAAATAAATTAAAGTATATCATTCACATGCCCCATGGGTTTGATCGTCACTATCCTTCCATCTCCATTGATCTCGTTTGATATTATGGTTTCTCTTAGATTTTATTGCAGAAGAGCTCAATAGAGAATGAATATGGTTGTGTGCAATTCAGCATAGTGTAGACCTACTTCACTTCATTGATTTATTAAAAGGAGAGGGAAATAGATCTCTTTTATAGAAATCACCCTAAAAATGGAGGGCTAGGATTAAGAGGTGGAAGGATAAATGATTGGCTCGGATTAGAGGGTAGGTATAGGAAATAAGAAAATATTAGAGAAGTGGTGAAAGGTAAATGAAGAGATGAATGACATGTGTCATGGAGGGAAAAAGCTAATGAATTAATTAAATTTAAATAAAGATTTATTTAATTAATAGAAGAGGTGGAGCAAATTAAATAAAGAAAAGGATAATTTAAATAATTAAAGATATTTATTTAAATGGGGAAAGACTAGAAGAGGATTAATGAATTAATGATATAATTAAATTAATAAAAAATTATTTAATTAATATAAGGATTAGGGTTAAATAATTAAATAAATATAATATTTATTTAATTAGGCTTGTACAATTTTAGGTGTCTACAGTTTGCGCTAGACTAGACATTGCCTAAGCAGTCGGAGTTCTTTCCAGATATATGTATAATCTTAGTAGAATTCATTGGGATGCAGTTAAAAAAGTATTTAGATATTTGAAGGGTACCTTAAATATTCTTTGTGTTATGATGGTAATTTGATAGGAATCAAGATTTCCCTTGACATTCATGGTTATGTGGATTTAGACTGGGCAAGCAATGTTGATAGTAGAAGATCCACTGGTGCTTATGTGTTTACTTTATTTGGTGGTGCAATTAGTTGGATGAGTAAGCGATAGGTTGTGGTTGCTTTGTCTACTACTAAATCAGAGTATATGACAACTACTAATGCTTATAAAGAATCCATTTGGATTAAGAGACTGTAAATATAGATATTGGAATAAAACAAGGTGCAATGACAATTTATTGTGACAATAAAAGTGTGATATGCTTATCTAAACATCTGACATTTCATGCCCAAACTAAACACATTAATGTTCAGTATCATATTGTCAAAGATATGGTCGAGGATGGCAAGGTGAACCTGATTAAGGTAGAGACTTTGATGAATGTTGCAGATTCTTCAACTAAGGTTGTGAGCACAGATAAGTTCAAAGGTTGTTCAAAGTTTATGGGCCTCTAGGCCACTGACAATTAAATTATTGTGTAGATACTCCCTTTGCTCTTGCAAGGTATTCAACAAGTGGGAGAATGTTAAGAAAATGGTGTCTCAACCTTGCATATGCATAAGGTTACAATTTTTAGTAAGTTTTCATTAGAGCACGAATTGGTCTAATTTTTTCCTCAAAGCTTTGAACTAGCTAGATAAGCATGTTAGTAAATTTTTGTTGCAATATCATGTCTATATTTGAAGATATTAAAGTTTTTGTTTTTGAAAGTTGCAAACAAAAGTTTCAGAGTCAATTTTAAGGGATTTAGAGGCTTTAAAATAGCCTAAAAGTGTTTGTAACTAGCATAGTGGGTTATAGCTTGATAGAGTGCCTCGCAAGCTTTTTGGTGCTTCAAACTATTTGTCAATTAGACACCAAGTTCAAAAATTTATGGTCTCCAAAAGTTGGGTCTCCTAAAATAAGAAATATAAAAACATGTCGGACACATAAATGAGTTGTGAAAGGGTGGTACAAATGTTGATGTGTGTTTTGACACCTCATTGTGTATCTAGGATTGAATATAAGATGGGTGCCACTTTATTAGGTGATTTTAGCCTATGGTTTCGTGTGTTGTATCTAATATGCATGAGGTGCGTGAGATGGAGGTTGTGTATAAGAGTCTTATAGCTATTGAGTTACCTTTGAATCTCTTGTTGTTGATACTCCTATGAAAAGCTTGGTCTACAAGTATATTGTAATCTGTTTTAATTTTTTTATAATATATTCGGTAGCTTTTGGAGTGTGGGGTTTTTTTCTTAAAAGGGTTTTCCCCATGTAAATCACTATGTTGTGGTATGCATGTTATTTATCTTTATTTATATTAAGTTTCTATAATTTTTGTAATGATCTACTAAAAAAATTGCATTACTCTCCTCTAAAGGTTAGTGTAGGAAGTTGTTCTGCAACTTAACTTCCTTACTAGTGGTATCAAAGCCTAATCACATTTGGTCTTATTTGTGGGTTGTTGGTTTTTTGAACTAATCTAGATTTGAGTGGGAGATTGTGTAGAAGATACTTTTTGATCTTGTTTTAGAAATTTTCAAATGGCAAGTTCGCCAAGGAGAATAAAGGTAGATAAATTTTTCAGAAGTAATTTTGAGATATAGAAGCTAAAGATGGAGGATCTGCTAATAATCGAGATCTATGGGATGTTGTTGATGTGAAATTTTCAAAACCTTCAAATCCTACTACAACTGCTTTATATGTGTTATGATAGTAAAGCTAAGGGTCTAATCAGATTATGCTTGGTAGATTCTATTATAATAAATGTTCATGAAGAGACCTCTGCAAAAAAACTATGAAATAAGCTTTGTAAGATGTATCAAACCAAATCTTTATTGATTCAGATTTTCTTGAGGAAAAAATTGTATTCCTTGAGAATGGAAGAGGGTGGAAAAATTACATACCACCTTGAAACTTTCAATATGTTGATGGCTTAATTGGCATATGTTGGTGTCAAGATGCATGAGGAGGAGGAACGTCATATCTTTCTTTGTTCTTTGCCTAATTCATGGAATTCTCTTGTTATGGATATTGATAGTGCTTCTATTGTTTTGAATTCTGAAGATGTGGTGGGTGTCTTTCTTGGTGAAGAGATGCAAAGGAAGTTATCCATCAGTTTGAAGGATGCCCTAACTATTCATGGAAGACCTAAGGAAAAAAGAAAGAAGATGTTAGAAACTTGAGTTTGTGATTTGTTGTCATTGATGTCAACCTATCTTATATTGATATGGAAGTGAGAATAGTACAACATATGTCTCTATATGTAGGAAATAGTATTTATGTGCAATTTTATCTTGTGTTGATATGGAAGTAAGGATAACATAGTAGATGTTTCTATATGCACAAAATATTATTTATGTACAATTTTGTCTTGTGTTGACATGGAAGTAAGGTTAGCTCAGTAGGTGTTGTATATGGTGAAAATGGATAACAACAATATTGAAAGACTAAATGAATTCAACCACAAAACCTTAGCCTAACAATCAATAAGATCCACCATAACATATGAAGATTACCTAAGACAATGCAAATCAAATGAAATCACAAAGATTATACCATCACATGTCCAATAGGGTTTGGATCTTCATTCTTCCTATCTCCATTGATCTTGCTTGATATATTTGCTCTCAAATTTTATGTGTGCACAAGAGCTCAACAAAGAACGGAAATGTGGTTGCAAGTAGGCTTGATTGCATATGCAAGTTCGAAAGCGTAGTCGGGGGTTTGATAATGAAGGAAGCATCTCCTTATATAGAAGACACTAGAAGAAATGGAGGGATAAGATTGAGAGGTGTAAAAGATAAATGGTCAGCTATGATTAGAGGGTAGGTAAAGAAAATAATAAAATAATGAGAGGGTAGGTAGTGTAGGAATTAAGAGATGAATGACATGTGTCATGAGTAGAAAAGGCTAATGAATTAATTAAATAAATAAAGATTCATTTAATTAATAGAGGAAGTGGGATCAATTAAATAAATAAGATATTTATTTAATTTAGGAAAAGGATAATTTAAATAAATAAATGTATTTATTTAAATGAAAAATAAGGCTAGAAGACGATAAATGAATTAATTAAATAAATAAAGATTTATTCAATCAATAGAAAAATTAGGCTTAAATAATTAATTAAATAAAGATATTTATTTAATTAGACATGACAATTTTAGGTGTCTACATTTTGCCCCTCTTTGAGACAATGTAGCTTGTCGCGTTGTTTCAAAGAAGATAATATGAACTAATACAAAGTTGCCCCAAGATGGGAATGATATGCCCCCTCCAGAGATTGGATGAAAATGTCTGAAAAGATCACAGACAATCTCTCGATAAGAAAGAAAGGCTAGAATGGACTGACAAGATAGGATAGAGTGACAAAGTCACGGGATAATGAAGGCTAACTCGGGAAACAAGGGCTAGGGCTAGGGCAGTCTATAAGATAGACCACGAGGGGAATACATCCTCATTGTCATCCACACATCCAAGAGATCAAAGTGCAGAGAGAGAAAAGAACAGCAGTAGTCAGCAGCGATGGCAATGGTGCATAGATTCGATCGCATTTGTCGATTCCAAAGGCCAGTAGATGCAGGAGAGCCGGTGCGTACCACAAAACCTCCTTGTACTTTGTCGCAATAAATATTGTCATAAATGAATTCTAGGTAGTGCAATAAATGCGCTCTAGGATAATGTCAAAAAATGTACGGGCGCGTCTGTGTTTGTGTCAGGCGCATCTATGTTGGCGAGGCACGTTTGTGTTTGTGCCAGGCGCGTCTATGCTGGAAAAGACATCTATGCCAAATGCGAGCGCGTCTACGTTGTGCAGGCGCATTTGTGCTATGCGGGCACGTGTGTGCAGAGCATAGACGTGTCTGTGTATATCAGGTGCGTCTATGCAAAGAAGACGCATTTGTGCAATATGTAAGCGCATGTATGTCATGAAAGCGCGTTTGTGTCTTCAAGGCCAAATCGGCAGTTCTGTGATGAACATATGCTGTCGATTGGATAAGCTGCTGAGAGGATACACTCAAGCAGGTCCTCTAGGGAAGACTTGGGATAGGTCAAGGCACTTTGTGATGAACAGTGAGTACCAAGATAGAGTACTTTGTGATGAACAGGGAGTACTAATATAAGCAGCACTTTGTGATAAACAATGAGTGCGAAAATGTGAGCAACACTTTGTGATTAACAGGGAGTGCAAAAACACGTAGTACTTTGTGATGAACAGGGAGTACCACTAGGATAAATAGCAACACTTTGTGATGAATAGTGAGTGTCACTAGAATAGAAGCAACACTTTGTGATGAACAGTGAGTGTCACTGTGACTAAGTATCATAAGTTCTTAGGATAAAAAGTAGCATTTTGTGATGAACAGTGAATGCTACTATGACTGACATGATTGATTTGCTTTATTGCAGGAGTACTTGCCTATGTTGGAGTCACGGGAGAGATTCCCATTGACTCAGAGGTTACGACCAGAGCTGACATTCAAGGACAGAGCTGCCATTGAGGTTATGGGTTTGCGACATATTTTGTATGTGCCTGAGTTTTGAGTGAACATGGGATTGCTGACTACGCTTGCTGAGATATGGCACTCAGAGACTTGTACATTTCATTTGCCAATGGGTGAGATGACAGTCACCTTGGAGGATGTATATAGGATTCTGCGGATAGCGATTGATGGGGAGTTGATACCCTACGATCGAGATGGAGACAGGGAGGCCCTGAGACGAGTGTTTCAGGATCCAAGACTGGAGATGAGGGCAGGACATGTCGCATGGGACACGATGAGAGCGACAAGACTGATGCTACCAACAGTGCTAGGAGGAGTGATCAGTGGGTTCCTGTGTCCAGATAGGGCGACACGAGGGTTGGCTGTGGGTTGGGGATGCACCTTGGAGACACTGGTTATACAACATACCAGATATGCCTGAGACCATGCATGCTGGAACATTTATACTATGAGCTTCATCAGTTCATCTACCATGGATCCGTAGGATTGGGCTGCAGAGTTACATTGCTATAGGTGTGGGCATATGAGCATCTGCCAGTGACACGACTGATACATTTCAGAGGCAGGGGCCATGGGCGCAGTTTTGTTCATTTGTATGATATGATTACGTCACAGCCATGGATTGGTAGGTTGGAGCACTAGTGCTGAGTCATTGATGAGATCGACATTGTGGTATGGAGGCCATACCGAGAGTGTGAGGAGTGGGAGGATGACGCAGGACAGTTGCCTTATACTTTCAGGAGCAAATATCTGATTGGGCGAACGCCCTATGTGCTTGAGAGGCAGTTGGTTGATAGAGTTGGCAGGCAATTTGGCAGGATCCAGCGGATGCCATGAGGTTCCGGTATGTATGCGCAGACAATGCAAGACCAGGCACACTTTGGGCCACTGTTATCATATGATCAGGCCGTGACGCAGCTGGTGGAGATGATTCCCTTGCCATGGGATATGTGGTCGGAGATTGAGGATGCAGGGATGGATGCATAGTACACTGCATATTGGGCAGAGCATCTATTTCCACGCCTGACAGATCTAGGAGAGGTGATAGATGGGGATGGAGGAGGGGATGAGGATGATGATGGAGATGGTGGGGGTAGAGGTTGATGGAGGAGGTGGGGTGCAGTTGGAGAGAGAAGAGTGGCTCCACGGAGAGAGGGTAGAGAGGAGAGACAAGCTCGGGTAGTGAGGGGTCATGGTGGGTTGCCATTACAGATGCCAGCAGCACAGGGTCCTAGACAGGTGCAGGGACATAGGCAGGTACAGCCACAGGCATAGGCACAGGCACAGCCACTAGTACAGGGGACCGAGGAGGAGGAGGATGAGCTATTAGAGCTGAAGGAGATCTGCTAGGGACAGGCAGATGAGATCCAGGATCTGGAGAGGGAGAGGGATCGACTCAGGAGACAGCTCAGGGACACTGAGCGGGAGCGAGATCAAGCTATCTAGTGGTATACTGAGGCTGAGATAGCACTGAGGGCTAGGAGGTAGGCGGCATAGGAAACAGGGGCTGGATACACCTATGTTGTGTGAGCAGGAGAGGAGATAGGTTACTGGCGAGACCTATACTACAGGGCAGTGCCACCAGATCAGCAGGCTAGGAGCTTCCATAGACCATCGTAGACTATGACGACCACTAAAGGGAGAGACAGGAGACAGGCGTCTAGCGGTGGGGTTATGGGTCCTCCACCACCACCAGATAGAGGAGGCAGGAGAGATGATCCTCGGGCAGGTCCTTCCAGGGCTCAAATTCCATCGAGGCTAGGTGGCTCCGAGGGAGGGAGTTCATCATAGCCTTAGAGGGCTCCCTATGTATCAGTTTTGTACCATTTTGTATGATGATGTAGACACCTTCGGGTGATTGTAGCCATATGATTTGACATCATTGTATCATGACACTTATGATTATATATATGAGATGATTCATCTTTGCGGCAGCTATATGCATGTGTACCTATGTGATGAAATATTTCGTGATGTATGTTTCTATGTGGTGCTTATGATATGGATGCAAATACGTACATGATGAAATGCAATATTTTTGTTCTTTTATGTTTTTATATGTTATGCAAATGCAAATGTGAATGTATGAAATGCAGATGAGTATGATAATGCAAATGATTATTTACATGATGAGAATGTAAAATGTGCTAATATGTGTTGTGTGCAGGATATGATGCAATTGTGATATCTATATGTATGTATGAAATGCTTAATATGTGGTAATGCAAGTGCAACTACATGAAATGCAAATGTTTTTGGCGTGTCATTATACTTAGTCATGTGATAGCGGGCTACACGGACTCGAGAAGGATGATGGAAGTCAATCAAGAAAGGGGGGTGGAAGATAGAAGATATGAAAGTGAAAGAGCTTCTTGTGCGTTATCATCATTGAGCTTTATTATGATAAAATAGGTTATGACAATCTAGGCATATGTTCGACCCAAAAAATCATTGTACCCATTTGCATGGAGATAAGACAGTTGCAAACAAGGAATGCCCCAATTCATACTAGACTCACAGTGTCCTCATATCCTTGGACAAGTCATAGCATTACTAAGAGACAATCCACAGACAACAAATAAAAATAGGTGACGATACCCCATCCTTGCCTTTCTAGTCAAAGACATCCTGGAGATAGAATCTCTAGTCAAAGACATCCTAGAAAAGCTAAAAGACATGTCACCAAAAAGATAAAAATCAAAAGAAAACCAAGACTCAACACCAACATCCACTGTAGTCCTTAAATTTAGTGTCTCTTGTCACTTGTATAAGTCTTATTTGATTGTGGTCACAATGTTTACTTTCACAAAAGGATAAACAGCACTGAACCATAATGTTGTCTGAGTCTATTGAAAGATTTGATTTGTTGAAGCCCATTGTTGTTGCTGTGTCTCATCTGAAACTTACTGAATCCATGAAACTGATACTTTATTGTGGAGAAGATGAAACTTTATTGCGGATCAGCGATGCAAGTGTTGCTTTATTGTGGATAGTGCGCGGATAGACTGAAGAAAGCTGGAAGAAACTGTACTCCTCGAAACGTGTTATGCTCTTAGTTCCACACCCATTACTAGACTTAGGATTAGCCTTAGCCACAGATAGGAGCTGATTTATTATGGATGGAAAGGGGCAAAAAGGGAGGTTTATTATGGATGGCCAACCAATCTTAGGTAGATCAATAACAAGCCATGATAGGAATGGGTATGTTTATTATGGATGAAGAGGTTGTGAGTGTGTGCAAAGTGAAAGGATGAAATGGAATCCTGAAGGAGGGAGGAGCAATGTCTCTACGCATGGCGCTGGTGACCCAGTTTTCACCACGGTACTTGCCCAGGGCACCACCGAAGTAGTTTTCACCATTGGATGAAATATTTTTTGTTTACTTTTTTCAATTTTTTTAATGTCACAAGGTGCCTGTTTGCCAAGTTTTCACCAAGTAACAATTTTTTTAGGTTTTATGATTTTTTTGTATTTTTGAATTTTTCTGATTTTTTTTTGTATTTTTGAATTAGGATACTCTGAAGAGCTATGTGTAAAACCTGCGAAGGTGCATGCTATTGATAGGATCCTCCAAAGGTTCACCCTCTGTGGTTGAGAACTGATATGCTCCAGATCCATATGTTGCTGTGATGATGTAAGGACCAAGCCAATTTGGTTCAAACTTGCCTTTCTTTTCTCTATCTTACTGATTTTTAAGATTTTCTTTGAGAACCAAATCACCTACCTCAAATGTGCGAGGCTTGACTTTATGATTGTAGTTGCAACTAATTCATTGTTGATAAGCCTTGAGATTATTAAAAGCAGTTTGTCTTCGTTCATCCAATAGTTCAAGTTCTTGTAAGCGAGAGACCCTGTAGTCTTCATCACTGATAATGTTTTGCAAAGAGACTCGTAAAGAGGGTAATTCGACCTCAATAGGCAAGATAGATTCAGCGCTGTAGACAAGTGAATAAGGGGTAGCTCCTATAGGTGTGCGGATGCTTGTGCGATAGACCCAAAGTGCGGGATTTAGTTGGATATGCCAATTGCAGCCAGCTTCGTCGACTATCGTTTTTAAGATTTTAAGGATTGTTTTATTAGATGCCTCAGCTTGACCATTACCTTGGGGGTAATAAGGTGTGGAGAAACGATGAGTAATATGGAAGCGATCACAGAGTTCACAAACATCCTGATTTTTGAAGGGACATCCGTTATCGGTGATGAGGGAAACAGGAATACTGTATCGACAAATGATATAGTTGACAATGAATGTAGCAATTTGTTTTCCAGTGACTTGTGTAAGAGGCACTGCTTCGATCCATTTTGTAAAATACTTTGTCGCAGTGATGATGAATTTATGACCATTGGAAGAAGGAGGGTGAATCTTACCTATTGGATCGGGTCCCCACCGACAAAAGGGCCAAGGAGTCTCAATTGGTTGAAGTTCTTGCGTTGGCGCATGTATGAAGTCTCCATGAAGTTGGCACTGCTTACATTTCTTGACAAACTGATATGAGTCTTTTTCCATATTGAGCCAGTAATATCCAGTCCTGCTGAGTTTCTTAGCTAAGGTAGGACCACAAGAATGTGGACCACATATCCCTTCATGAACTTCACGCAACGCAACCTTAGCTTCATCCCTTTCTAAACATCTAAGAAGAGTGTCATCTAGACCTTGATGGTATAGGATATCGGCTAAAATAACGTATCGGGAAGATTGGCGAATGAAAGTGCGACGTTGGTTATTGGATAGGTCAGGAGGAAGAGTATTGTCGTGAAGGTATGTGAAAATGGAACCATATAGCTGGGAATCGGGACCAACAACACATATCATCTTAGTAGGAGTGATCTCATATGAGGGAACCAAAAGGTTATCCACCAAGAACTCATAGCGGGTCTCATTCGGCGGTAGATCGATTAGTGAAGCAATTGTAGCCATGACATCTGCGACTCAATTCTGCTCTCTTGGTATTTGCTCAAAGTCTAACTTCGTGAAATGTTGTTTCAAGTCATCTACCATTCTTTTATAAGGCATTAATTTCTCATATTTTGTTTGGTAGTCATCAGTGGTTTGATGAATTACAAGTTGAGAGTCCCCAAAAACCTGAAGTTTTTTGATCTTCTACTGAACTGCAATCTGTAATCCAGTTGTTAATGCCTCATATTCTGCTATATTATTAGTGCAGGGAAATGATAATCTATAAGATTTTGGTATAGAATCCCCTTGAGGAGTTATGAAGAGAATGCCAGCTCCTGCCCCATGTTGTGTGTATGAGCCATCAAAGTATAGTTGCCAAGGCTTTGCATGTGACATTGTTAAAATGGATTCATCTGGAAATTCTGAAGTTAGAGGGACATCATCTATAATGGGAGCATCTGCTAACTGATCTGTGATAGCTTGTCCTTTTATTGCTTTTCTGTCCACATACTCAATGTCGAATTCACTCAAGAGCATCACCCATTTGGCTAGTCGCCCAGTAAGCGTTGCTTTATTGAGAAGATATTTCAACAGATCGATCCTTGCAACCAACTTACTTTTATGAGTTATCATGTAATGTCGTAATTTTTGTGAAGCAAAGACCACAACGAGACATGCATGCTCAATTGGTGTGTAGTTTAGCTCATATCCCACCAATGTATGACTGATGTAGTATACTGCCTTTTCTTTGCCCTCATCAACCTGTTGTGCTAAGAGTGCCCCCGGTGCTATTGAAGTAGCTGATATGTATAATAATAGAGGTTGATCTGGAACTGGTGGCATTAAGACTGGCGGATTCAAAAGATAATCTTTGAGTGTCTAAAAAGCCTGTTGACAGTTATCATCCCATTTGAATTTGATGTTTTTGTGTAGAAAGTGCTGAAAAGGATGACATTTGTCTGCAAGTTGTGCTATGAATCTTCGTATGGACTGGAGTCTCCCTTGTAAAGATCAAAGTTGACTGATATTTCTTGGTGGTTGCATCTCTAGGATGGCCTTGATTTTTTCTGGATCGACTTCGATTCCTTTTTTTGAGACAATGAATCCCAAGAGCTTCCCGGAGGTTACTCCAAAGACACATTTCTTGGGATTTAATCTTACCTTATATTTTTCCAACCGATCAAAGACGACTGAAAGTATGTCCAAATGTGTATTTCTATCTATTGATTTGCCCAAGAGGTCGTCAACATAATCTTCCATAGTCACGTGCATGAGATCATGAAAGATAGTAGTCATGGCTCTTTGATATGTAGCACCTACATTTTTTATCCTGAATGGCATGACATTCCAACAGAAAGTTCCCCAAGGACAAGTAAATGTCGTTTTGTGCTGATCTTTGGATGCGATTTTTATTTGATTATAACCAGAGAATCCATCCATCAAAGATAACATCGCATGACCTGCTGTGAGATCGACAATCAAGTCAATATTGGGCGATGGAAAGTCATCCTTAGGACAAGCTTTGTTGATGTCTCTGAAATCTGTACATATTATAATGCTACGATCTGGTTTACTGATAGGTACTAAGTTGGAGATCCATTCAGGATAATCAATTGGGCGTATGAATCCGACATCCAATAATTTCTCAAGCTCTGCTTTGACTAATAATGCCACTTGTGGATGCATCTTTCTTAATTTTTGTTTCACTGGTTTTGCCCCTGATTTAACTATCAAATGGTGCATTACCAAATCCGGATCTAATCCAGGCATATCAGTGTATGACCATGCAAAATTGATTTTTGTTCTGTGAAGAAACTTATGAACTTTGACCTTTCTGTCTCTGTCAAAGATTGAGCCAGGAATATGTTGTGTGGAACTTCTTCTGTGCCAATGTTTGTTTTGATAGTCTCTTCTACCAACATGGATGACTTTTCCTCATATGATGCTGGGAGAATGTCGAGCCTTCCATCTTCGGGTGCCTGAGAGAGGTTTTCGCCCTCAGATACGTCCTTTCTTTTTACTTTTTTGGGGTCAGATAGCGCCACAACATGGTTTTCACCATGAGACCCTTGATTTGTTTTTATTTTTATATTTTTGTGACTGGAAGGCCCAACGCCCTCACCAAAATATGCCATGCCGTTGAGTTCTATAGTGTATCCCGCTTTATGGTCCCCAGGGGGAAGATCATCTCGTATGCCAAGATAGTCAATAAAAGATTCATCATTTTGGAATGTGTCAAACTGTGCAGGTCCTTCATGGTCCTATATGTGGGAAAAGTGGGCTGATAAAACTCAATATGTGAAAATATGTTCCAAATACTAGTCCACACACACACACAGGACTTCTTGGTGCAAGCTACGAAGTAACAAAGTATTACTCAGCTTCCCAAAGTGGGTCCCATGGTTCTATATCTCACAATGTCCCTCAAACCAATGTTTTTGCTCTCAGATCACTGAGCAAAATGGTTTAGGGATGGCAAATGCAAGAACGAGGGATGCTTTGATAGATTTTAGTATGAAAGGTATGCTAAACTATGTATGATTCTTAGAAATGCAATGAACTAGATGATAAGATGACAAGATTAGTGTGAGTACTATCCTAACATGATATATTTAGTCTATGATTGAGCTAAATGATAAAGAAAGTATTCTAAACATGCATATTTAGACTAGCTTCTTATTCTAAAGAGAGGCTAAACGATGAGCATAAAAATGATATATGAAAGCTTGAATGTATTTGAGCATAAGTGTGATGCTACAAATTTGAAGGATTCTCTATATGTAAAAATGGAGGAATGAGAGCTCTATTTATAGCAAAAATAGGGCAATGGATGGTCAAGATTGAAAGATTTAATCAAGGGTTGAGTTTGAAAGTTGGGGATCCATGTGCACAATTTGCACCAATGAAATGGTGACAAGTGTCAACATAGGGTTGGGTTGAGAGAAGGGGTTGGAGGCATTAAATGCCTGAGAAGACCTTAAGGTTATCTAGAGGGTAAAGGTCAAGTCTAAGTTAAGATTACCCACTAGATTAAGAGTTAATCCAAGGATAAACCTTTGTGCAAATGATTAAGAGATAATCATGGTCAAAGCATTAAAGCCATGATGAGACCCTTGGGTTGGGTGAAGGCTGAGTTAAAACAAATGATTTAACCATGTAAGAGGGTTTGAGTTAACCATTAATGGTTATTGGAGACTTTGGGGGATTAAGTGGTTGAAAGTTGGAAGCCTTTAATGGTTATCAAAGACTTTGAGGAATTAAGTGGTTGAAGACTTGAAGCCTTTAATGGTTATCAAAGATTTTGAGGTTTTGAGAAGTGACTTCCCTTTGCTTAGGGATGTGACAAAGTTTAGAGGAGGGGTTAGGTTAATTAGAAGCGATTAGAAGATTCTAGAAGGGATTAGAAAGGGGTTTAGGATTTTGCAAGTGGATGGAGGGATAATAGGATTTAATTGAAATAAAGTAATTTAATTCAATTTGGTTGCAATTTGGGGAAATTAAATAAATTAGATTTATTCAATTTTAGGATAACTATTTAATTAAATTTGAATTTAATTAAAAGTGGATAGGGGGGATTTAATTGAATAAAATGATTTATTCATTAAATGGTAAAAAGAAGTCTAGTGAATTTAATTTAAATAAATTGAGTAATTTACTTAATTAAATAGAGGAATGTGGATAATTTAATTAAATTGGATTTAATTAAATAGAGAAATGAACATAAAATATTCATTTAGGAATATGGTCATTTTTATACGTCTACATTTTGCCCCTCTTTGAAGTGACGTGTGTGCACATGTTATTTCAAAGAAAATGATGTGTTTTTGTGATTTATGATCAAATGCAATTTTTGTGTCACTCTTTTGATTTGCAAGTCGTGCTCCAGATTTGATTTAATGTGTGATGCCCCCTCGGAAGATGAATCAATATTTTGAAAATTTTTGATTTAATTTGATGAGTTGCATATGATGTGTATGATTTCATTGATGTAATTTGTGTGTAAATTGATTCATCTCCCGATAAATTAAAAATGTTATGGTATAGGGGAAACCGCGACCATATTACAGGTCCATTCGGCTAACCCTAATTTCATTTTCCTCCTATAAAAGGGGAAAAGGGCTTGAATTAGATTCATTTGTGTTTTAGTGACTTTGGAGAAAGAGAATTTGGTCTGCAGAGAAAATGCCTATTCCGTATCATAGACACCGTTTCGAGCGCGTTCGGAGGTACCGGAGACCTGCAGCGCGTGGACCACCAGTAAGTCAACATTTTTGACCCTCTTTTGACTTTTCATTTTGTCGTTTTTAGTCATTTTTTTATTTTCAAAGTTTGGGTTTAGCGGTTTAGCGCGTCTAGGGCTTAGATTAGTTCATACGAAGTTTAAAGTAGGGCATCAAGTTTAATATTAGGGGTCGCGTCCGAAATAGATAGGATAGCGCATAAAACTAATAGGTTAGCGCATACATGTAGAATAGCGCATGACAACCATCGGGTAGCGCGTCCAGTCAACAGGTTAGCGCGTAGGGAAGACCTAGCGCATAGGGGTCACAGGGGTTCGCATAGTAAAGGGGGTTTAGCGCATAGGGTTAACCTAGCACATAGGGTCAAATGGGTAGCGCCTAGGAGGTGTAGATTAGCGTGTAGAGTCAATAGAGCACATAGGGTAGGTTACGTGGCGCATGGGGGGAAAGAATTAGCGCGTAGGGTTAACCTAGTGCATAGGGTAGAAAGAATAGCGCGTAGGAAAGACAGCCTAGCGCATGTGGGTTTTTTAGCGCATTGGGTATCTGTTTTAGCGCATCTGGAAAAAAATTTCGAGATGAGCCGATTTGAAATTTTGTTTTGGTCTATCTGTCATGATTTTATGCTTTGTCCAATATGAGTGTTGATGTAACTTGTTTTGATTTGCGATTTTCCAAGTTATGTATAGATATCAATGTGTTGTGTTGATCAAAATATGATTTGTTTGCATGTTCTGTTTCAAGTTCAATGTGCGAAGCCTAAGTTGTGTTACAAGCCGATATGGGTTGGAAACTTGAGTTATTTTACAAGTTGATATGGGTGGAAAACTTGAGTTGTTTTACAAGTTTATGTGATTTGTGGAGACTTGAGTTGTGTTACAAGTTTTGATATGGTTTTTGAGAACTTGAGTTGTTTTACAAGTTGATATGAAATGATAGGATTTTGAACTTTGATGTAGATGAGCAAATTGTTTCATGTTTGTTGATGTAAGTTTGATTTTGATATCATTGATTTGATGTGGAAACTGATATTGGATTTTTTTTGCTTGTTGACAGGAGCGATTGGGCGTGGTTCAGTCGCGGGAGAGATTTCCCAGACCATGGACATTGATACCACGGTTGTCGCAGGCCGATCTCGATGTCATCGAAAGATGTGGATTGACTTCTCTCCTAGATATGCCTCGGTTCACTGTGAACCGAGGGTTACTGACAGCTTTGGCAGAGAGGTGGCACAGTGATACGAACACCTTCCATTTTGCTACGGGAGAGATGATAGTCACACCTAAGGACTGTTATAGGATCCTGCGCATTCCTGTAGTAGGTGCACTACTACCTTACGAGCAATCAGAGGAGGGTGGCACAGAGGCACTGCGTCGCATTTTCCAGGATGATACAGTCTGCGGCTATGAGATCCCATGGTAGGAGTTTTTGGACCTAGATTAAGCACCGCTGCCATCCGTATTAGCAAGGTTCATTGGTGGATTCCTTTGTCCTGATCGTAGGTCAAAGGGATTTTCTGTGGGATGGGGGCTGGTTTTGGAGGAGATGGTTACACAGGGGTGGAGGTTTGCATGGGGGTCAGCTATGCTGGCCCATTTATACAGGGGTCTGAATGAGGTAGTATACCTCGGTTACGGCAGTTTGTCAGCTGGCGTGACTTTATTACAGGTATGGTGTTGGGAGCATATTCCAACAACGAGGCCATTAGCAGACAGAGACAGGCCTGTAGGTGCAGCATATGCCTACGGATACAGGGGTCTAGTTGTCCAGCGTAAGCTGGGCAAACTAGAGCATTGGAGGAGAGTGCTGGATGACATAGATACGGTCACATGGCGACCGTATACAGGATGTGAGGTGTGGGCCGAGGATGGGCTAAAGATGCCCTTTGTCTTCATGACCAGGTACCTGATCGGGAGGACCCCGTTCGTGATTGAGAGATTTGTGGTAACCCGAGTTTTGAGGCAGTTCGGGCGCCAGCAGGGTATTCCACAGGGAGCGTGCCTATATGCACGGCGGCAGCAGGATGTGGCTGATTGGGGGCCGACCATTGATAGTGTCATGGCGGTGGAGGAGTTTGTGGGGTTGGCAGGGCAGATATGGGACTATGCCCCGGAGATTCAGGATGCGGGCATGACGGATGAGTTTGCTCGATTGTTTGCTACGCGGGCGGTGGCCAGGATATCTGATCCCGAGGAGATGAGGCCATCGTTTGATTCGGATGAGGAGGAGGGAGACGGGGGAGATGATGGAGATGATGGGGATGATGGAGGAGATGGACGAGGGAGAGGAGCTAGAGGGAGGCGGGGAGGTAGAGTGAGGAGAGGAGATAGGGGTGTGGAGAGAGCAGTGCGACAGGGGAGGATAGATAGAGGGAGAGATGGATTAGCTATCGGAGCCGGTGGAGAGGGGAGAGTGGGGGAGGTGCTAGCTGCAGTAGGGGGTGATGATGAGCCTAGTCGACCAGCGCAGAGGAGGAGGACGAATGTACTCCCACCTCCAGCACCGAGGACAGGCCGAGTGGGAGGGGTTCCTCCAGCACAGGTACCACTACGGGTTCGGATCCCCGGTCATATGGAGGATGCACAGATCCGGACTCTACAGGTGACCGTTCAGCAGCTGCAGGCACAGATTTTGACCTATCAGCGACAGAATTCTCAGTTGACCACTGAGCGAGATACCGAGATAGAGCGGCGGGGACGAGTGGAGGAGGTGGTGTCCAGCATGCAGAGAGCAGCGACGGGTGGTCCGATGAGAGATACCCTGAGAGAGCTGGCGCTGAGAGCCCAGGAGGCAGAGTATTATAGGCGGCACTATGAGGCGGCAGTACCCAGGGACCGGCGAGTACAGAGTTTTGCACAGTCAAGATCTAGTCGATCTCGAGCTACTGGGTCACGGTCTGAGAGCCGTGGTGTTACGGGGCCACCGAGACAGGACCCTCCTAGAGATCCAGGGGCAGGTGCATCTGGAGCGAGACCATCTCCGTCAGGGGATAGTCATACTTGAGAGACATGGTCTCTGTTGTATTTTTGAGCATTGTTATTCTTTGTACTGGACACAGTTTTGACACATTTTGTACATTTGGATCATTTTTTTGAGATATATATATACGGCCCCGTTTGCTTTGATCATGTGATGTGTTTATATGGATACATGTTCTGTGGGTTATTTTTGTGTGATGATGCAATGCTTAAATGTATGATGTAATGTATGATGCAAGATGTTTGCTTTTATATGTTGTGCGATGTATTGAGATGTATTTTAAAAATGAGATGTATGATTTGATATGCAGCTAAATGTATTCTAAATTACAAACATGTTAAATGATATGCAATTAATTGTAAAATGATATGCAACTAATTGTAAAATGATATGCAACTAATTATTTTTGGAGCATCCTCGTTTTGCATTTGCCATCCGACATAGCCATTTGTTTACTTTCTTTGTAGATATCATCATTGAGCATTGATTTGTTTAGGATATGTTGAAAATTTATACAAGCATAATGGTATAATTGAACCATGATGACCTGAGAAAAATTTACATGATATTTGATCTTGCAAGATAGCACAAGCATCAAGGTATAATTGAACCAGGATGACCTGAGTGCGTATTGCATAAACAGACAAGATTAGATCATTTGTATGTGTGAAGTGGAATCAAGCCTTCAGTGATATTCGATGTATCACGTCTCGAGGCATGTATTCACACAGTACAAGTGATCGCTTCCCAGACAGAAGACTAAGAAAATATTGGAAGTTCCCCTTGATCTCTAGCTATGAAGCATTTAGTGAGACAAGGAAGAGAACCCAATAATTCAAAAAGTTCAAAATGCAAAAACGAGTCAAGACTTTATGCAAGAATGCAACATTTAGTACTTCAGAAAATCATCCATCCTTGGTATTTTTGTGAATTGTTTTATATTGGTTTTTGTGATGAAGCGCAGTTTTGGTTGTTGGATGTCATGCTTCTGAGTTTTTGCAATCGTTGTGATGTCTTGAATGTTTGCAAGTTTTTGAACAAGTTAATGCCCCTAGCTGAGTGTGTCTCTTGATATGATCATGTACAGTGATTTCCAAGCCATGGTGGGATGTGGTAAGAGGATATATATAGACAAATCAGGATAGTGACTATGCTAAGTATGTCCTGAATGGATTTTGGTTAAGTGTTGGGCGATGGCCGATAGTGTTTGTATGGATAAAATGGTATTGATATAGATGGAGGAGCCATTCTTTCACAAGAGCTCCTATTTACCAGGTTTTCACCATTTGTTTTTATTGTACTTTGTTTTTGCTTTTTCTGGATTTTTTGATTTTTTGATTTTTTTTGCTTATTTTGGCTTTCTTCGTGTACTAGGCCACTTAAGTGTAGTACCTTTTTAGATGAATGTTGTTAGTTGGTTCGTCAAGCACATCTCCTTTAGAATTTGTTAGCTGATAGGCACCTGATCCATAAACTGATATGATGACATAGGGACCCAACCAGTTAGGTTCAAATTTCCCTTTCTTTTCTTGATCTTGCTGATTTCTTGGATTTTCTTTGAGGACTAGGTCACCAACCTTGAAGTTGCGGGGAATGACCTTGTGATTGTAGCTTCTGCACATGCGTTGCTGATATGCTTTGAGATGAGTATAAGCATGTTGGCGTCTTTCATCTATTAGTTCAAGTTCTTGCAGTCGGTTAACTCGATACTCTTCATCTGGGATTAATCCTTTCAAAGAGACTCTGAGAGATGGGATTTCTACCTCTAGGGGTAAAATGGCCTCGGATCCATATACCAATGAGTATGGTGTTGCTCCTGTAGGTGTGCGGATGCTGGTTCTATATGCCCAAAGTGCTGGATTGAGTTGTACGTGCCAATCTTTGCCGGCATCATTCACTGTTTTCTTGAAGATTTTCAGGATTGTTTTGTTAGATGCTTCCGCTTGACCATTTCCCTGCGGGTAGTATGGTGTAGAGAACCTATGTTGGATTTTGAATTTTTCACATAGTTCCTGTACATCTTGGTTTTTGAAAGGTCGTCCATTGTCTGTGACGATTGAACTTGGAATACCATATCTGCAGATTAGATAATTTAGGATAAAAGAGGCAATTTGTTTCCCAGTCACTGTGGTCATGGGAACTGCTTCTATCCATTTGGTAAAATATTTTGTTGCTGTTATAATGAACTTGTGTCCATTTGAAGATGAAGGATGAATTTTGCCTACTAAGTCCAGTCCCCACTGACAAAAGGGTCAGGATGTTGTAAATGGCTGTAGTTCTTGTGTTGGTGCATGTATCAGATTACCATGAATCTGGCATTTAGGACATTTCTTGGCGAAATGATATGAGTCTTTCTCCATTGTAGGCCAGTAGTATCCCATCCTTAGAAGCTTTTTAGCAAGAGTAGTACCACTTGAATGTGTGCCACAAATACCTTCGTGAAGCTCGTGTAAAGCAGAATCGGAATCGTTACGATCAAGGCAACGAAGAAGAGTACCATCAAGACCTCGACGATACAAAGTATCAGCGGTAAGGGTGTAACGGGCAGCTTGTCAGATAAAGTTACGTTTTTGGTTACGGGATTGGTCAATGGGTAAGATATTGTGCTTGAGGTAGTCATATATCAGTCCATATAACAGAGAATCTGAACCAGTCAAGGCATAGATAACCTGGGATTCAGAGTGGTCACAGGCGGGGGAGAACAGTTGCTCTACCAGGAACTCGTAACGACTCTATTGCTCTGGAATTTGTAGTAATGAAGCGATAGTAGCCATTGCATCGGCTGCTTTGTTGTTCAAACTTGGTATTTGCTCGAAGGTGATGTGCACAAAATACTGTTTGAAGTCATCCACCATTCGTTTGTAGGGTAGTAGCTTGTCATCCTTTCTCTGATAGTTGTTGTTGATTTGATGGATGACCATTTGTGAGTCTCCATAGACTTTTAACTCTATGATTTTCCATTCTACGGCCATTTTGATGCCTATAACCAGTGCCTCATATTCAGCCACATTATTTGTGCATGGAAACATAAGCCTATATGATCTTGGTATAGTGTGTCCTTCAGGAGTGATGAACAGAATGCCAGCACCGGAACCATGTTGGGTATAGGATCCGTCAAAGTACAGGGTCCATTGTTTAGTGGAAAGAGCAAGGACATCCCTGTCTGGAAATTAGATCTCCATGGTGTGGTTGCCTGGTAGCGGTGCTTCAGCCAACTGATCTGCAATTGCTTGTCCCTTGATGGCACATCTTTCCATGTATTGGATGTCAAATTCACTGAGAATCATGACCCATTTAGCCAATCGGCCTATAAGAGCGGCCTTGCTGAGTAGATATTTGAGAGGATCAATTTTTGCGACTAGCTTAATGGTGTGGGCTAGCATATAATGGCGGAACTTCTAAGATGCGAAGACCACTGTTAGGCAAGCCTTTTCAATGAATGCATAGTTGAGTTCATAGCCATTCAATGTCCTACTGATATAATATATGGCGCGTTCCTTCCCTTGTTGATCTTCTTGTGCCAATAGTGCCCCCAGTGATATATCTGTTGTTGAGATATATAAGATAAGAGGCTTTCCTGCAACTGGTGGTACTAGAACTGGTGGATTCATCAGGTACTGTTTGATTTGGTAAAAAGATTCTACACACTTGGCCTCCCATTTGAAGGGTACATTTTTATGTAGTAAATGGTTAAATGGTAGACTTTTATCGGCTAGTTGAGCGATGAATCACCTGATTGATTGAAGTCGTCCTTGTAGAGATCTGAGTTGACTGATATTCTTTGGTGGTGGCATATCCATAATGGCTTGTACCTTTGCTGGATCTACTTCAATACCTTTAGCTGAGACTATGTAGCCTAGTAACTTGCCTGATGTAACCCCGAAGACACACTTCTTAGGGTTGAGCCTGACTTGGAATTTCTCCAATCGATCAAAGATCTTTGTTAGGATGCCAAGATGTTCAGCTCTAGTGAAGGATTTAGCTAATAAATCATCCACATAGTCTTCCATAAATGTATGCATCATGTCATGGAATATTGTGGTCATTGCTCTTTGATAAGTGGCCCCTGCATTCTTTAAGCCAAAAGGCATAACATTCCAACAGTATGTTCCCCAAGGAAAAGTGAACGCGGTTTTATCTTGATCTTCTGGGGCTATTTTGATTTGATTATAGCCTGAGAAACCATCCATTAGTGAGAGCATTGTGTGGCCTGCTGTGAAATCTACAATTATGTCGATACTGGGCAGAGGAAAGTCGTCTTTTGGACAAACTTTGTTGACGTCTCTGAAGTCAGTGCATATTCTGATACTACCATCTGGTTTTGATACTAGAACGATGTTGGAAATCCATTCTGCATAGTCAATGGGTCGGATGAATCCGACGTCTAATAGTTTCTTTAGTTCCGTTTTGACCATGAGTGCCACCTGTGGATTCATCTTTCGTAATTTTTGCTTGACTGGCTTAACTCCTGTAGAAATGGACAAGTGATGCATGATTAAGTGCGGATCTACTCCGGGCATATCAGCATATGACCAAGCAAATTTAATTTGCTATTCTTTAAAGAAGATGATGAATGCTGATCTTTCTGCCTCTGTTAGAGATTCTGCAAGGCGTATGTTTCTGACTGCTTCTGTGGTACCAATGTTGATTGATTGAGTGGGCTCAATCAATATGGGTGATCGCTCATGAAAGTGCTCAGGAAGAGTGTCAAGTCTCCCATCGTTAGGTGCCTTAAAAAGGTTTTCACCCTCAGATGCGTCCTTTATTTTTACTTTTTTGTGATCTAGAGCTGCCATTGACTGGTTTTCAGCATCAGATCCTTTACTTAGTTCATTTTTGCGACTAAGAGACTTGGCACTCCCTGGTTTGTAGACATCATTATTTTGTTCACTGGTAGAGCCTGTTTCTAGATTTACGGTACATAGGTAATGGATAATAGATTCATCATCTGGGAAAATTGGTATAGCATGTGTTTCAGGTTCATCCCAATCGATGAGGTCAGGAAAGACAAGTGGTAAGGAATCATTAGGTGGATTTAGTTCGGCTACTGTGAGTGTTAGGATAGAGTTTTCATCGTGATGGTTTTTGTTTTTAAGGAAGTTTCAGATTTCATCGAGGTCTTCGATGGTACTATCTTCTACATAGACTTGTTCATAATGTTCCTGTTTGCTTTCCTCGGCGTCATAGATATTCTGGGGTCCAAATTCAAGAGGTCTATCTTCTGCGTTATGTTCTTCTTGAGAAAGGGATATAGAATCAGTATCATCCAGGTCATTTGTAGTAGCATTGGAGCAGGTACCCCATTCATATTCATTGGAATCTGTCTCATAGGCATCATCCTAGATTCTATTGGTGCTACAAACAGGTATGTTATATGGTGAAAACAAATCTTTGATAATGGATACCATTTTGATGGTTTTTGTTGATTCTGTGTCAGATCCGTCTTCTACTTTCTGGATTTGTTCATAGACTGTGCTTCCTCAAGGAGGAATAACGGTATCTGGAGATGACATGATTTGTTTTTGAGATATTGGTGTCTGAATATGAGCTACTGCTGCAGATAGGGCTTTCTTATGACTTAGGAGCTTTCCCTGATGCAACTTCTGATCTTGACGTTCTCATGCCTTGCAGATTGTTTCTGCGGATTCAAAGAGTGCTTCCTGCCAAGATTCTTCTTTGTACTTCTTCGTTACCTTCCATTGAGGTTTTGTAGTTGTGTGTGGCGGCTTTTTCAATAGGAACGTGAGTTTAGAACCCAATCCTGCTTTGTTTCTACTAGGTTGTGAAGGAAGATCTATAGGTTCAGTGACTCCTTCTTTGCATTTCCCAATAGGTCCTTTACCGCCATATCCCATTTGCTGCATAATTAAGTAGCCTTTTCCATACAGGTGTGTTGGTAGAACAATGTCCAGAGCGGCTGCTCTATGATCTTCTTCCTCATCTTTGTATAACCAGCTAAGAACGTCCTTATCTTCTAATTCATGTGCTAGAGTACCCAATTGGATGAAGGTACCATCGAATTTGGTGATGGGTTGAGTGACCAGATGTGTTGATGTAGTAGGCAATCCATGAGATCTAGGTGATGTTGGCAATTTAGCCAAACATAAAGGCTCTAAAGAGTATTCTCCCATGCCCTGATCTTTGATTTGCATCTTCTGCTTGAAGTCTCCCCATAAGGAGTTGGATTTTGCTATGTGTGGATCGGATGTTGAAGATCGTTGTTTTTCTCTATTATGAGGAACCAAACTGTCTTGGGTTGCCCCCATTGTGTTGCAATGTTGAAATGGATTGTGATCAACAGATATGGATATTTCTTGTCCATCATAAGGAAACTTGACACATTGATGATACGTAGAAGGTACTGCTTGCATTTCATGTATCCAAGGTCATCCTAACAAGATATTGTAGGTTAGATCTATGTCTAAGACTTGACATATAGTATCCTTTTGTACTGGTCCTACTTGAATAGGTAATATCACTGTTCCTTTAGAGGACCTTTCCTCATCATCATATGCTTTTATGGTAATCTTTTTGCAAGGATCAATAGATTCTTCTGAGAAGCCTAATGCACGGAAAATCTTTAAAGTACATATATTAAGTCCGGCTCCTCCATCTATTAAGACTCTTTTTACTCGGTGTTTGCAAACAATAACTTCAATATGGAGAGGAGTATTATGCGGATGACTCGAGGAAGTATTATCATGCTCTGAGAAGGTGAGGTTATGAGGTCCTGTCATATGGGCGACCATGGCTTGAAATCTATCTGTATCCAGATTTTGAGGTACATTTGTTTCCAATAGCGCTTGCTCCAATATGTCTTTGTGCTTTGGTGATAGTTTCAATAATTCTAGGATAGATATTTGAGCTGGAGTCTTGCGTAGCTAGCTAACCAAGTCATATTGGATTTTTGGTGTGGTAGTTGTAGGTGCAGTATGTCCCTTCAAGACATATTTCTGAGTTCGGGTTGTTACGTTGACAGATTCATGATCATGTCGATCGTGAATGGCGATGACATTGACTTGATGATCTTCAGCTGATATGTGGTTGATCATGTTGTTGTAGATGTGATTGATACGAGCTCCGCGTGTATCATCTGAAGTTGATGCTCCATCTTTGTTGTAATTTGGGAGAGGATTTTTGAAAGCTCCGTGATCACCATTTGTTTTGAGACCATCCACGGTTAAGTCACCTCGATCAATCATGTCCTGTACTATGTGTTTTAATCTCATGCACTCATTTGTTCTATGACCCTTGTTGCGATGGAAATCACAATAGTGTGAATCATTCCACCAAGGTGGTTTGATTGGAGGTTCATAGTTACTGATTGGAGGCAAAGAAAGAATCTTGTTTGCCAAAAGTTCTCTGAATGCGGATTCTAATGATTGTCCCAGTGGTGTGAAAATACGCTTTTGGAAATTGTTCGTGTTGTTGCGTGAATTGTTGTTAGGTCTTGGATTCATGTTTTTGTTTTGAGTATCATTGGTGTTGTTTGTGTTGAGTTCTCCTTGATTAGTATTTGGTGTATATGTGTTAGCATTTGGATTAGTATTTTTAGGATTTTTCATGTTTTGAGGATTTCCAGATAATGCAAGCACTGGTTGTTTAGATTTGGGATCATGTGTTTCATTGTTGCCTTCGTTTTTATTTCGAGTCCAAAATCGAGATTTGTCAAGGTTGGTGTTGTTCTGATTATTGTAGTTTGATGAGTTTGTTCCTTCCTTGTAGAATTTGAGTGTTCCCTTTTTGACACATGCTTCTTCTACTTGAATGCCATTTTCAATCAATTTAGCGAAAGATGGTATGCATTGAAGTTTTAGTCTGTAACTCATTTCGCCATTCAAGTTATCGATGAAGATTTCCATTTTCTCTTTTTCGGGAATATCTCGAGGATATCGTGATACCATGCATGGCCAGCGTTGAAGGAACACCATGAATGTTTCGTTGTTCTTTTGTTTGGTGTTGCAAACATCTAGCATGGTTATGGCATGTTGGATGTTGTAGGAATAGTGGGTTATGAATTTGTTAACCAACTCATCAAATGATCTGACAGGTGGCGAAATTTTGGATAACCATTCCATGGTTTGCCCTCCCAAGCTTCTGGGGAATAATCTCATCAAATAGGTGTCATCATGAGCAAATTCAAGGCTTAGTGTGCAAAATTCCCGAACATGATCTCGGGGATCACTTTTCCCATCATATTTATCAAATTTGGGAACGTTTGAGTTTGGAGGAAAAGACACCATGTTCAAGCTTCTGTCAAATGGGTAAGGACAGATTTCGTTTAAAAAGTACCGCACTATTGTCCCTTGTTGCATATCCTGTATTTGCCTTTGCAACATTTGCATTTGTTGAGTAAGGGTTGCCAAAGGTATATGTTCTTGGCAAGGGAAAAGTTCTTCCCTTGTATTTGTTCTCAACTGAAAAGGTGTGGTAAATGGTATATTTTGTTCCGGTGTTTCTAGCTCAGGTATATGCATTTCTGGTATGGGTTGTTCTGGAATGTGTTGCTCAGGTATATGTTGTTCAAAGTTGCGGGTTTCTTCTTCTCTTTGTTGTTCTTGATACGCATATTGTCGAGATCCAGTTTTAAAGATGTTTGGGTCTAAATCTTCGGGAAGTTTAACGCCTTTGCTTGTAAGCATGAGTAGATATTTTTCTTTGTCATTTTCCATGAGCTTTTCTACAAGTTTTTGGAATGAAGGGTTTTTCTGACATTCCCGAAGAAGTGCTTCAGTAATTTCAAGTTCTTCTACAGGTGGAACTTCAAAAGGATTTGATAATCTTTGATTCATACTAGATTCAGTGTGTGTCTCGCTTTGTTTGTCTCTTTGAGAGCGAGTAACAGACATTTTAGTAGAAACTTTCAGTGATGAAGGGGACAAAAGTCTCGTTGATATGTTGCTTGGGTGTTGGTGGTTTTGGTCGAGATGTGTTATATGTGATGCATTCGTTGGGCAAGAATGTTGGATTGATCTTTCCTCCGTGGTTTATGGTTTGATTAAAAGTAGACTTTTGACAGTATGCTCTTGTTTTCAAAGGTTCTTTGTCAAATTCGCTAGATTTGTTTTGAATGCAACGTTTGACATGATGAAGGAATACCCAATGAGATTTGAAGAGTTGACGATTGATGTATAAAAACTTATTTCTCTTGATGAATTTGGAAAAACTAGGTTGTTGTTTCTTCAACGTGATGTTATGATAGAAGTTCTTTCTTCTCAGAATAAGGGGATTAGTCATGCATGAGTGATCAATGGTTTCCTTTGATTGGTTTGGATTCAGTTGATTCTTGTTTTTGAAAATTTCAAATCTTACTCTATCAAAGTGAAGGCTTTTAGATGCCCCTTCACGACAAAGCGTGTCAAATGATATGGATAAAAGCCTCCCGATCTGGAAACTTGATTTGACAATTTGAAAATCTTAAACAAGTGTTTTGAGATAAAAATCTGTCAGATGGTAAAGGATTCTATTGATACTGATGATGAAATTTCCGGATTATGATAGGAGAGACGTCCTCTATTGCGCGATTCGTTTAGGATTCTGACAACGTTCGTTTTGACACAAATTTAGCTCAAGAAATAGTTTTAGTGGTTTGTTTTTGTCACTCTGGTTTGATGAAAAAATGATGTTGATAAAAAAAAGGCTTCTAAAAATGTTTTGAAATTTTCAAAAAATTTCCCGGTTTTGCTCTCTGTTTTTCTGTTTTAGATCACGCGCTATAACAGAGTTTACATGAGCTACTGAAATTCCTCTATGCGCTAAAATAACAAGCACACGCGCTAGGCTGCCCTCAGACACGCGCTAAAGTTTTTGGACTGTTTAAAATTGTTTTTCTAACTGTTGAAAAAGTTATGCGCTATTCTGGGTCTGTGACACGCTAACTGTTGGACTTTATGCGCTAATGTTTGGATGCTACGCGCTAAGCTGTTACTTCCACGCGCTAGACTGTTTTTCTGATGCGCTAAAAGATTTTACACTATTTTGTCTTTAAGATGAAACGCTACTGTTTTGAACCAACGCGCTAACTGGCGGTTTGGATGTGCTAACAGAAGTACTCCACGCGCTAAGAAGTTGCTCTCATGCGCTAAACTGCCCTGATTTTTTCTTTGGTTTGGTTTTTTGTGAATTTTGAATTTTTGTTGGAAATTTTTCAAGTTTTATGGATGATTTTTTGAAGTAATAAATGCAAACACGACACAAAAAGTACAACCATTTTGCCTAATCTAACAAAAAGTGTATGTTTAGCGAGGATGTGTTCAAATCTCCAATGTTTTAACAGGTTTGGATACAAATAACACACTTCAGAAAAACTCTTTAGTCAAGGGTCATAAATAACATCATAGCCCACTAGTCTCGATACTCCGTCAGCTCAAACAGCCGTGTCACCCCCTAGAGGGTGCCCATTTTTTTGCCTTTTGCTAGAAATTAACGCAAAGTGAATCGCTTCACAGTTGAGTAGTTATCTTAGGAGATATATGGTGAGTAATCTTGGGGGCGGATTCTTTCCCACCCTTGCACTATGATGTTATAAATGTTTGGTTACTGACTCGATTCAAAGCTTCTATTTCTAGGGTTCGTAATCAGGCTTCCCATTCGGCCGTCAGTGATAAACTCCCTCAGGAGGCTTCCCAACCTTTAGAACAAAGGTTTTACGTATCTCGAGAATACTGGGGGAAGGCTAATCACTGCGCGCAACCGTTGAAAAGGACTTTCGTCACTTTCCACATTTGATTATAGTGGGTTGGAATTCTTGGCGTCAAAGTCGTTCCCCACTTAGGTCGTTCCTTTCACACCGGCCATAAACGACTTTAAGAGTTGATTTCAACTCCTCGGGAAAGCAGGCCTGCTAAAAGTTTTATTGTTTGAAGTAAAGAAAGCTGTAAGAGTGGTTTGGATTTTTGATCACCCAGTTAAGGGGAGAGCATATTCCTTCCACTTTCGAGACAAAGCAATCAAGTTAGTTTATTTTATCCTTTCAATTCAGTGATTTGCTAAAATCTAGGTGGAGATGTTGCTCCACAAAACATGATGTTTATTTTATCCTTTCAAAGCAATGATTTTCTGATCTATGAAAAGAAATTTGGTCAACAAAGTAAATTCGATGTTTTGGTCAGCAAAATGAAGATCGATTAAAAGAAAATGGCCCGCTCCACTTGCAAGAAAATTGTTAGAGTCCTGCTAGCAAATCAGAAAAAAAAAATGTTAGATGATTTGGGGGACTTCTACAAGTCTAAAATCTCAGTTTGGTTACAATTTTAAATTTTTGCTCTTTGTCTGTGATGCGCTACAGAAAGGACTTCACGCACTACAAGAAAACCTAGATGCGCTAAACTTATGTCTCTCTGCGCTACAATGTTTTTTGGATGCGCTACTCTGTGCATTGGGCGAGCTGTTCTGTTTTTGTTTTCGCGTTGGGACCTGCAGGGAAATATTGATTTGATGCGCTACAAGATGGTTTAGACGCGCTGGATGATGGACAGAAAGCGCTACCTGGTAAACTCTATGCGCTAGCTGACAGACCCGAAGCGCCAATATATTTTGCAGATGTGCTACTCTGTTTTTCGGTCGCGCTGAGACCTACAGGAAAAGTTTAGTGAGGTTATGCGCTAAAGAAAGGTCTTCACGCGCTATAGTATAGACCCCACGCGCTAAACAATGAGCGGGATGCGCTAGACTGTTAACCAGATGCGCTAGAGAATGTTTCCTACGCGCTGATTCTTGTTTCCTGCGGACCTGCAAAAGTGATTAGTTTCAAAAACCGATTTGATATTTGGGGTCGGGCCCCACGATGGGTGCCAGAAATGTATGCGAGAAAAGTGGGTTGATAAAACTCAATATGTGAAAATATGTTCCAAATACTAGTCCACACACACACACAGGACTTCTTGGTGCAAGCTATGGAGTAACAAAGTATTACTCAGCTTCCCAAGGTGGGTCTCATGGTTCTCTATCTCACAATGTCCCTCAAACCAATATTTTTGCTCTCAGATCACTGAGCAAAATGGTTTAGGGATGGCAAATGCAAGAACAAGGGATGCTTTGATAGATTTTAGTATGAAAGGTATGCTAAACTATGTATGATTCTTAGAAATGCAATGAACTAGATGATAAGATGACAAGATTAGTGTGAGTACTATCCTAACATGATATATTTAGTCTATGATTGAGCTAAATGATAAAGAAAGTATTCTAAACATGCATATTTAGACTAGCTTTTTATTCTAAAGAGAGGCTAAACGATGAGCATAAAAATGATATATGAAAGCTTAAATGTATTTGAGCATAAGTGTGATACTACAAATTTGAAGGATTCTCTATATGTAAAAATGGAGGAATGAGAGCTCTATTTATAGCAAAAATAGGGCAATGGATGGTCAAGATTGAAAGATTTAATCAAGGGTTGAGTTTGAAAGTTGGGGATCCATGTGCACAATTTGCACCAATGAAATGGTGACAAGTGTCAACATAGGGTTGGGTTGAGAGAAGGGGTTGGAGGCATTAAATGCCTGAGAAGACCTTAAGGTTATCTAGAGGGTAAGGGTCAAGTCTAAGTTAAGATTACCCACTGGATTAAGAGTTAATCCAAGGATAAACCTTTGTGCAAATGATTAAGAGATAATCATGATCAAAGCATTAAAGCCCTGATGAGACCCTTGGGTTGGGTGAAGGTTGAGTTAAAACAAATGATTTAACCATGTAAGAGGGTTTGAGTTAACCATTAATGGTTATTGGAGACTTTGGGGGATTAAGTGGTTGAAAGTTGGAAGCCTTTAATGGTTATCAAAGATTTTGAGGAATTAAATGGTTGAAGACTTGAAACCTTTAATGGTTATCAAAGACTTTGAGGTTTTGAGAAGTGACTTTCCTTTGCTTAGGGATGTGACAAAGTTTAGAGGAGGGGTTAGGCTAATTAGAAGCGATTAGAAGATTCTAGAAGGAATTAGAAAGGGGTTTAGGATTTTGCAAGTGGATGGAGGGATAATAGGATTTAATTAAAATAAAGTAATATAATTCAATTTGGTTGCAATTTGGGGAAATTAAATAAATTAGATTTAGTCAATTTTAGGATAACTATTTAATTAAATTTGAATTTAATTAAAAGTGGATAGGGGGGATTTAATTGAATAAAATGATTTATTCATTAAATGGTAAAAAGAAATCTAGTGAATTTAATTTAAATAAACTGAGTAATTTACTTAATTAAATAGAGGAATGTGGATAATTTAATTAAATTGGATTTAATTAAATAGAGAAATGAACATAAAATATTCATTTAGGAATATGGTCATTTTTATACGTCTACAGGTCCCAATCAATAAGTTGGTGGTGAACAAGGGGAGGGCCTTTGATGTCTTCGAAGTTAGCGGGGCTAAGGGTGAAGATGCAGTTATATTCAGGTATGTCAAGGTAGTTATCGAGGTCATCGTTGGAACTCAACTCATCTGTCTTGATCGTGAATGAATTCAAATTGTCATCACTAGTAGCGCATTTCGGGACAAGTGTCCTCATTCTATGTGATTTCGACCTAGAACCTAGAGGTAAGGACTGTACGGGATCCTCCGGGGTTGTTTCTTGACTAGCTTTGAATTTTCTACAAAATTCCTCTTCTTCTGTAGGTTCACTTGGTTCTCTGAATGTCTCGGTGAGCTCATAGTCACTGGCGGATTTGTCTGAACCCCATTTCCATTCATCGGAGTATGTGGAAAAGTGATTTTCTTGTTGAATTTTGGCGGCTTTGATTTGTAATGCTTCTCCTGTCTTTTGAGTGTGGACTTTAAAAGTCATGAAACCAAGTCCTTTCGAGCACTCCTCTTTGAATGTCAATTCGGGTTGTAAAGGTTCAATGATGCCTTCCTTTCTTAAGCCAAGAGGGCTTTTGCCATCATACCCAAATTTTTGTAGGATCTTGAACCCTTTGCCATATTTTTCACATGGTATGCTGATATGATCTCGTGTATCATTTTCAGGGTCTTTGTAAAGCATTTTGTATAAGTCCTCTTCTTCCACTTCACCCCATCTTTGGAAGATAGTAGGATCCCATTTGAGTGTAATAATAGATACCTGCTTAGTAGGATGTGGTCGTCCATATTCTTTTGGTGAATTCATAACTTGTTGTAAGCACATGGTTTGATTCAAAGTGTATTCACCCATGCCCTTGTCCTGATATTTCCCTTTAAGCTCACCTTGTTTTGATGTCGAAGGTTTTAATGATTCAGAATCAACATATGCAGAAGAAGGGACAAACCTCCCTATTACTTGGAATGATCGTCTTAGTTTTTGGTCTTAAGTTATTGCAGTATATGAATGGATTAGGATCACCATTAACTGTTATTTCAACTCCATTGTGGGGAAACTTAATGCATTGGTGATATGTAGAAAGGACTGCCCTCATTTCATGAATCCAAGGACGTCCTAGCAATATATTGTATGTGAGATCTAGGTCTAGGACTTGACAAACCACATCCTTTGTAACCGGCCCAACTCTGAGAGGCAATGTGACTGTTCCTTTTGATGAACGTTCTTCATTATCATATGCTTTGATGGTAATTTTATTTGTAGAATTCATAGCTTTGTCTGAATATCCCATTTGTTTAATAGTGCTCAATGTACAAATGTTTAGACCTGCTCCTCCGTCTATCAGGACTCATTTTATTCGATGTTTGTGTAGGAAGGCTTCAATGTGTAACATTGCATTATGTGGCTGACTTACTGAGGCATCATCGGCTTCTGTGAATGTAAGGGAGTGTGGAACAGAAAGGTATCCCACCATGGCTTGAAACTGGTCCATGTTCAGATCAGTAGGAACAGGCGTATCTCTCAAGATTTTGTCAAGAATGGCTTTATGTACGGGAGATATGCGTAAGAGCTCAAGGATTGAGATGAGCATGGGTGTTTTCCCTAACTGTTCTACAAGATCATACTCAGGCTTAGTTGATGAGGAAGCGGTATTTTTGGCTGGAGCACCTTGCAAGGTGAATTTACCTTGACGAGTTGTAACATTACATTCTGAGGTTAGTTCAGAAGAAGATCCGATGCCTTTTAGGACAATCTTAGGTCTTTGGATAGAATTCTCAGGTGTTTTGTACTTGATAATAATGGTAGAGACGTAATTGTCCATTGAAATGTGATTGATAGTTGAATCATAGTTATAAGATGCTCTGGTATAGTTGGTCTAGTCATCTGTGGCTTTAGCTTTTCCCTTGTCATGTTTTGGGGATGGTTCCTTAAACATCTCATGTTCTTGATTGGATGAGTGTGCCTCAATCTCAATGTCACCTCTATCAATGAGATCTTGTATGATGTTCTTCAGTCGATGACAATTTCCTATTTTATGACCTTTGCTCTTATGAAATTCACAATACTCATCATCATTCCACCAATTTGGTTTCACCTTTGGCTCATATGGAGGCAAATCTGGAATTGCGATTATCTTGTTTGCCACTAGCTTCTTGAAAACTGACTCTAGTGGTTCTCCCAATGGGGTGTACTTCCTTCGTGATTTGGAAGTTGTTTGAGTATTCACTTGATTGTTTGTAGAGCCTGATCCTGAAAAAATAATTTTGGGTCGTACTGTATTGGCATCAACAATACCATCATTGACTGTGTTCTTGTTTTTGCTCCAAAATCTTGGCTTGTCTTTTCCTTTAAAGTCATCTTTTCTTTCCTTGAATATCTTAATGACTCCTTGCTCAATTAGGACCTTTTTTGTCGCTAACCCTTTTTCAATGACATCCTTGATGGTGGACAAACAAGCTTTTCTTAGGTCATAACCAATGTCTTTGTTAACATTCTGAGTGAACATTTCTACCATTTGTTTTTGTGGAATTTCACAAGAGCATCTGCTGTCTAAATTCCTCTATCTTTGTAAAAATGATGAAAAAGACTCTCCATCCTTTTGCTTGGTGTTGCACAAAGTAGTGACTGATATGTCTGTCTCTATATTGTATGAAAAATGTTGGATAAATGCTTTTTCTAAGTCACCCCATGACTTAATTCTAGGTGGAAGTTGGGAGAACCATTCCATAGCTTGATCACCTAAGCTCTGTGGGAATAATCTCATCAAATATGTCTCTTATGCTGCCACTTCAATGCAAGCTGTGAAAAACTGTCTTATATGTGCTTTAGGATCCCCTTTTCCTTTGTACTTATCAAACTTAGGTGTCACGAAATGTGTAGGAAAAGGAGGCATTGGAATGCTCTTATCAAATGGGTAGGGACATATGTCTCTCATTGTGTAAGTTGGCTTCGGTGTATTTATGTCCTCCATTTTCTTTTGTAAGTCCTTAATTTGTTGTTCCAGATTGTTCTTAGGTGGAGACCGACTTCTTGGACCATACCCCGTGCTTAAACCACTGGGTGGAGGAGGAGCATACTGCATATATGGATGATATTGATAATACACATGTTCATATGGAGGAGGTCTATAATGATGTTGCGTATAAGGACCACTTGGTATAGAGTCATGATGAGGAATGGAATATCTACTTTGTCCATGTATACCATACTCTATAGGCATTTCTTGAGTTTGTTCTAGTGTGTTGCCCCCAAATTTGACACGAGGTTTCCTTGTGTCCAAATTTTGAGCATGCCTTTGAATATCCAATTGCTTTGGTGGTTGGTCCTTAGCATTGGTATGTGATTGAGTATACTTTTCTGCATAAGACTTCCATAATGGTCTGCGAAGGTGAGTATCATATGCTTGGCCATGTGTGTATGGAACCTCTGGTTTTTGAAACAAAGATGATGGTGATTCAGGCACGAGATGTGGTCCTCTATTGTCTCCACTATTAGGCCTCCTTTGATCCATGTTGGAGTGAGTTTGTTGCAAAGGTCTATGTTCCATTATTTGTGACATGTCAAAATCATGAGGACTTTGTGCCATCACTTGTAAGAAGTATTGTCTATCTCTCCTCATTATTTCCTCAACCAATCAATTGAAACGGGGATCCATAATGGAGTCTTCCACTTCTGCTGAATGTACTAAAATGTTATCCATGTTGTCATTGTGTGTGTCATTGTTGTTCGTAGTGTCCATGTTCTCAACATTTGGAATGTTTCTATAAGCATCCATGTCAGGTAATGTGTTATGATCAGAATTATAAAAGATATCATTGTCATACTCATAGACACTCATGTTTGCGGACTCTTGAGCCTCTTTAGTTTCTCTCTTAGATTTTTGGGAACGGGTTTCAACCATGAACTAGGTATTGACCAAGATGTGTGAGACTAGATGAAAATGGAAAGAGTATGGAAGACCAAGAGTTGGATGGAATGTAAATGAATCTGAAGTTTAATTGCAATGTCCAAAGTGTAAGACCAAGTATGTATGTAGTAGAGTAGGTGTGGCTTCCAAAGAGATGATAGTTTCTCTTGATGAGGTAAGTTGACCTTGACTCTAAGTAAGACCAAATGAGACCCAAAGGTGATAGACCTTGATGAGGGGCCACTTAGCAAAATGTTGTTATATGTAGTGTGTTGACAAAGTGTGATGAGGACAAGCAAGTGACCTTTTGACTCAAGTTTAGATAAATGTGAATGTAATGTAAGGTGTAAAGCAATGATGGACTTTGTGAGACCCAAAGATAGGTTGAATGCTAGATGAAAAACCCAGAGAGATAACCTAGGAAGCTCAAGAATTCTAAAACTGACTATTCTTGTTTGCTGAATTATGAAAGTTTTCAATCTTGAACACAGACGTACTTGTATACTTCACAGACGCGCTTAAATGACACAGATGCTATTCTGTCAGACACAGACACGTTTCTAGGATGTTGTAAATGCAAAGTTGCTCAAAAGACATAGACGCGTTTCTGCCCTTCACAAACGTGTTTAGACAACACAGATGCTATTCTATCAGACACAGACGCGTTTCTGCAAACTTTGTGCAATTTTTTCCAGTCTGTGAAGTTGCTTGTTGTGACCAAATCTGAATGTTTGACTGTTTTTCATGACAAGAGGACACAGTGTTGATGAAGACTCAATGTTTGCAAGTGTTTAGACTCAAAATGACTCCAAAGAAAAGTGTGTTGTTTGATGTAAAATTGTTTTGCATACACTTGACGACACAAAAGACACAATGTTTTGATGTTTGGTCTTAAATGTTTGATTGTTCAAAATAAGACAAGCACAATTCTTATGGCTGGCCAGGACAATAGTTGTTGATCCCACATGGAGTTTCCCCCGAGGCTACGCTATTCAGAGCGGATACTTAGATGCTTGACCCCACTGGCTCCACCCTCGGCACTCACTTCTCAAGGCAGCCAAGCATCAGTCCCCATGAAAAATCCTCGTGGCGAACTTTGTATCTCTACTAAGAACCGTATGTGTGTGGGCCGCTACCAGAGGTCCGACCTCTTGCCCCAACAACTAGAAGGATTTTGGCTTCTAAAACAAAAAGGTGCTAGTAAGGGCATCCGCTCGTGTGACCATACATGCGACACTTTCAGCTCTGTAAATACAGAAGGCTCCCAGCCGATAGGGGTTATGCCCTACAAATGATCAAATAAATTTGATCAAATGGGTTTATGGGAAGACATAGTATCGGTATATGAACTAATCAGCACACGTTATCCATAGTTTTCACCATGAATATAGTTGTTTATAGTGGTTCGGAAGAGATGGGTTTTCCTCGCTACCACTTGGGTCGTTCTCTCCTCACTAGTAGTCCTAATGACCACACGGGGAGACATGCCCTCTAAAGATGAAACAAAAAGAGCCTATTTCCCAAGACACAAAAGACACTGGTTCAATTTTAGTGCACCAAATGAAGTGTTTGCTAGTCTATGAAAATAAAGTACACAATAAAGATCAAAAACCCTTACCAAGGTCCTGCAACAAAGATCTATTAGTAGCTTGGATTGTTTCAAATGATCACCCCTTCCTGCAAGCACATAAGTTAGGTAAATTTTAGATCCAAAAGACTTTGTGAAATAGGGGCCTTCGACAAAATGATTTTGCTTTCAAGACAACTGCACCAATTTCATTAGCTAGATCTGAAAATGTTAGCTCAATATAAACCAGATCTAAAAATCCGAATGAAAAGACTGAATCAAAGAAAATCCAAAATGTGACAACTTCACACAGACGTGGTTATCGGAAACACAAACGCTATATAACCTCGCAGACGCGCTTAAATCCAACACAGACGCAGTTCCCGAACATAGACGCGACTCCACCCTACACAAACGCGATTCTGTAACACAGACACGTTTCTACAAAAAAAAAGATGCAAAATAGAAAAATCCTACAAAACACAAACGCGATTAAAATGATCATAGACGCGACTATCCCTCATAGACGCGATCCTGCAGTCTGCAAAAAAAAGTGAAATAATGTCGAAGACGCGGACGCGATTCCAAATGTCACAGATGCAACAGAAAATAAAAAACGCAATCCGAAAGTGCGCAGACGCAAAAATGTCGAAATGTTTTCGGAAATGTCAGATCTGCAACTTCAAAAGCACAAAATCTACAACAAAAGATGTTAAATGTAAAAGGGACAAGAGTCCCACTGGGCGTGCCAAAATGTATATGGTGAAAATGGATAACAACAATATTGAAAGACTAAATGAATTCAACCACAAAACCCTAGCCTAACAATCAATAAGATCCACCGTAACATATGAAGATTACCTAAGACAATGCAAATCAAATGAAATCACAAAGATTATACCATCACATGTCCAATAGGGTTTGGATCTTCATTCTTCCTATCTCCATTGATCTTGCTTGATATATTTGCTCTCAGATTTTATGTGTGCACAAGAGCTCAACAAAGAACAGAAATGTGTTTGCAAGTAGGCTTGATTGCATATGCAAGTTCGAAAGCATAGTTGGGGGTTTGATAATGAAGGAAGCATCTCCTTATATAGAAGACACTCTAAGAAATGGAGGGATAAGATTGAGAGGTGTAAAAGATAAATGGTCGGCTATGATTAGAGGGTAGGTAAAGAAAATAATAAAATAATGAGAGGGTAGGTAGTGTAGGAATTAAGAGATGAATGACATGTGTCATGAGTAGAAAAGGCTAATGAATTAATTAAATAAATAAAGATTCATTTAATTAATAGAAGAAGTGGGATCAATTAAATAAATAAGATATTTATTTAATTTAGGAAAAGGATAATTTAAATAAATAAATGTATTTATTTAAATGAGAAATAAGGCTAGAAGAGGATAAATTAATTAATTAAATAAATAAAGATTTATTCAATTAATAGAAGAATTAGGCTTAAATAATTAAATAAATAAAGATATGTATATAATTAGACATGACAATTTTAGGTGTCTACAGGTGTTTCTATATGCAGGAAAGAGTAGTTATATTTAGTGTTGAATGTTTTGGTATTGATGAAGATGTTCTAGTGGAAGTCTTTGTATGTAGGAAATAATATTTAATGTCCCAGTGGAAGAATGTCTTGCATTCCTCCATATTGTGAAGACTATGTTCTATGGTTTGGAATACAATGTTTATGTTCTATGTGTATTAATCTGTCAGGTTCATAATTTTTCTATGCCTCAGTTAGTTGAGTTGATTACTATTATTTTTTATAGTGAGACTATTTGTCAGAATAGGTTTGGAAAAGGCCCGGTGGCTTCTGAATATATGGATTTAGGTGTTGCATTTTAGAGGATTTGTTCAAATGGTTTGTACAGTCTTCTAGTTCAGTTGTCAAGTGGGAACTTGATTGGCAAGTGAAGTTATGATGTTTTGAGTTTCAGGTGTCATCTATTTTGGCCTTTGATTGATTATGATGTTTTATTCTACTCTGATCATATTCCTCTAGATTAGGTTTGCTTCAGACGATGTGTATGGCTAATGTTTTGGGTCTCACCATTGTGTGTATAGATCCACATTTAGTTTCATGCATTTGAGAATGCTTTAGGCTGACTGGTTGGTGTACTTCATTGTTCATCTACATGTTCCATTTGATACCAACCTTGGAGGATGTGCTAGTGTATGTGGTCATTTCGAATCTTTTGAAAATATTGCATTGCAATGTTTTTGGGTCCTCTCTATCTATTGAGGTGGCCCACATTTATTAGTTTAGGTCCAGATGGACGAACTTATGTAATAATATATATTATATATGTGGCTGACTTAGTTAAGGGTTTTGATGATTAATTTATTATATATAAAGGAGTAAAAATGCATTAGTGAGTGTGTAGAATGAAGTTAAATTAATTTATTGAAGGTGTGAAGGATCTACAAGCAAATCCAAAATTGGAGATGTGCAAAAGACTATTGTGAAGAGATTTGATGATAATATTCTCAGCATGACAGTGTTCAGAGATTATATATTTAAAGCAAAGGAGGTTGCTATGATATTGATTTCTTGACACAATGGTTTAAGATCAAGTTCCTGATTGAGTGTTCATTCCAATTCAGTTATTTGTTCTTTGTTGGGAGATAGTGAATCTCTTGACAATTTTTTGTATCTTTCCCTTAAATAGTGAATTTCAGTCTTGCAAACCACTCGCATCTTGACCTAAGGTTGTGTGTGCTAGCTCTAAAAGTTCTCTCAGGAGTAGCGTGTTCCAGAGGAAATATTGTAACCAATTGTATTCATATTGTGAGTTTGATTCTCACCCTCATTTTTCCCTAATTAGGTTTTCCATGTAAATATGGTGTTCATGTGTTTCTTGTGTTTCATACTTTCACAGTTTTATATTGTTGGGATTATATGTTTGTGATTTAAAGTTTGAAGATTAGAATTTAAGCATTTGAAGTTTTAGTCTAATTCACCCCGCCTCTCAATCTTGTGGTGTGTTCAACAACTAGTATCAAAGCAAGGTTCCTCTTTTGAAGCTTAACTGCTTGAGGAAGATCTAGGATGACATGGGATTATACATTCAAGGCTCTAAATTTTGATGGCACAAATTATGCTTATTGGAGAGAAAGGATGGACTATCATTTGGCTACTATGGCGGCCAAGATTTGGTAAAAATTTAAGAAAGCTTATACCACTCCAGATCAAATCATATGAGAGTAATGCAAAGGCTACTGTTGGAATTGTTACCTATTGGAATGATGCAGCGTTTGGCAAAATCAAAGGGGCTAAGTTAGCTAAATAAATTTGGGGCAAGCTAAAAAATGTATTTGAAGGGTATGAGAAGACAATGCAAGCCAAGATTACAAATCTAAAGCACAAGTTTGAGAATGTTTGATGATGAAAACATTGAAGGCTAAATTCATTGTATGAATGAAATAGTAAATCCTCTTAGAAGTGTCGATGGATTTGTAGAATAAATTTAAGTTGTAAAGAAGATAATGGCTGACATTACCCAAAAGTTATAAACCAAATAAGTATGCCATTAAGGACAGTCGTGACATGAACAAATATAATGTGAATCAACTTCTTGGGTCACTTGATGCCTTTGATATTGTATAATTAGATGACATCGAGAAGAAAATGAAGGAAGCAACATTCAAAGCCACAAAGAAGCCTAAAGATGAACCAAAAGAGAATGAAGACTTGGATGATATTGAAGAAATTTTTTTAATAAGATTGAGGAGAGGAACTGGAAAGTATAAAGGTAAGTTACCCCTAAAATGTTTCAATTATGGAAGAATGGGACATGATGCTTCTAGACGTATGTATAAACAATATTATAGTGAGAATTCTAATGATAATTACAAAGAAAATAACAAGGATATCAAAAGGATTGATAGAAACTAGTAGAAGTGGAGTTTATGTTCAACAAAGGCCTACTCATCTCAAGAAGAAGATGGCAATGACTCAAATGAAGAATACTTGTTCTTGGATTTAGAAGAAAAGAGTGATGGATAGTTTGGAAATTCAGAAGACAAATCTACTCTACATGCTAAAGTGGAAACAAAGGCATGGATCATCAACTCTCAATGTTCAAATCATATGACTGGTGATGCAGACAAGTTTATTAACCTTGAAAATATGATGGTGGATTAGTCAAGTTTGCAGGAGAGAAAGATGCACCAATTTGTGGAAAATAAAGCATCTCTATTTATGGTAAGCATAAAACTGATGATGTTTATTATGTTAAAGGACTGAAATATAACTTGTTAAGTGCAAGTCAAATGTGTTAAGAATGATATAATATCAAATTTTATGGGACTGGGTGTGAAATTAGAAATGGAATCTCTGGTCGATTGGTTGTAGAAGGTGCAAGAGATAATAGAAATGTCTATTATGTAGTGATTATGTAAAGGAAAATAATGAAGGTAATTGCTTGTTGAAACAAGTCTATAATTAGATCAAGGATGTAATTGCTTGTAGAGGAAGAACTAAATCAAACTAAAGAAAGCAGAATAGTTGAATCAATGCTTAACCCTATTAACAAGAATTTGGTAGAAGATAATTAGAATGAAAATACTAAAGAAAAGATAATTTGGTAAAAATGGAAACAACAATATTGAAAGACTAAAATGGATTCAACCACAAAACCCTAGCCTAACAACAATAAAGATCCACCATAACATATGAAGATTACCTAAGACAATGCAAATCAAATAAAATCACAAAGATTATACCATCACATGTCCAATAGGGTTTTGATCTCCATTCTTCCTATCTCCATTGATCTTGCTTGATATATTTGCTCTCAGATTTTATGGGTGCACAAGAGCTCAACAAAGAATGGAAATGTGGTTGCAAGTAGGCTTGATCGCATGTGAAAATTTGAAAGCATAGTTGGGGGATTCATTAGTTAGGATTGATAACGAAGGAAGCATCTCCTTATATAGAAGACACTATAAGAAATGGAGGGATAAGATTAAGAGGTGTAAAAGATAAATGGTCGGCTCTTATTAGAGGGTAGGTAGAGAAAATAAAATAATAATAATAGGGTAGGTAGTGTAGGAATTAAGAGATGAATGACATGTGTCATAGGTAGAAAAGGCTAATGAATTAATTAAATAAATAAAGATTTATTTAATTAATAGAAGAAGTGGGATCAATTAAATAAATAAGATATTTATTTAATTTAGGAAAAGGAGAATTTAAATAAATAAAGGTATTTATTTAAATGAGAAATAAGGCTAGAAGAGGATTAATTAATTAATTAAATAAATAAATATTTATTTAATTAATAGAAGAATTAGGATAAAGTAATTAAATAAATAAAGATATTTATTCAATTAGACATGACAATTTTAGGTGTCTACAAGTGTAATAGTACTTTTTAGAAAAGTAAATGCATGAATACTTCGATGGAAGAGGTGAAGGTTTCACCTTCAGCGGATGGTCATGGATTTTGGGTACCTAAGGGTGTAAGGACCTCCATATTATTAAAATAACAAAATACACAAATTACACATAATTAAACATTAATTAATACAACTTGCTCATTATACACTTAATAGATACAAGAAATTACAATTCAACACAATACTTAAATACATGAGCCAAGAGATTGGCAAATCATAGGAAAATTATTTTAGTTAAAAAAGACCATAAGGTCAATTTATAATGAATATATATTAAAAAAATAACTAAATAATCATCTTGATAAGGGCTTTCGACACCTAACTCCCACGAGCACACCACGAGTGAGAATATTGTCGAAGCGCTCTACTGCCCAACTGCAAAGCATTTACACTTCCCTAGAGCTCTTCATGACATGAAGAACTGACGTCCCTACATGAGGACGCCTAGCGGCTTGAAACTAGTAGGGGATGGAATTTAGTACAACTTAGTGTTATCTAAGATGCTATTGTAACAACACTAAGAAATGGAAGAGAGTGAAAATATATTGATTCATTTAGCAAGCATATACTAAGAGATCAACAAAACTTTAGCCAAAGATCTTTTAGGGTTTACTATTGGTATATGAGTTAAAGTAGAGCCTTAAGAGTTAATCCTCTCTAGAAAATCACCCTTCTCTTTTAATCCATATTAGACACTTGTCCATCACACATAATACACATTGAAAATATAAAAATGCACTTAAAAGATCATAAGACACACATGAGCTTAGAAGCAAACAAGAGCAACTAAGTGCATACATGAGCTTATAAACGTTCAAGGACATTCAAGGTCAAAAAAAACATACCAAAGTGCATAAGACTTCAAATGGTTCAATATATACTTATCCACTTGTCTACTTGACAAGATTTCAATAAAACTTCAATCACGGTTGTACTAAGATATACAATTATCCAATCAAGAATTTAATAAAGTTCATACATGGTAACCTCCTCATATAAGTATATCTAAAACCTTATTTATTAAGATAATAAAAAACTATGATTGATTAATATCCACACATGACTACAAATGGGGAGATAAATTAAAAAAGATGATTTACTTTCATTGTATAGAAACCATATGTGATATTTCAAGTTGTTAAATTTTCTACATTGCAGAATACATATCTAGCTAGAAAAGAGAAAACAAAACTTGCAGGAGAAATCAGAATAAAGAACAAAGGAAAAGAAACTCTATTAATTCATTGTATAATTTATAATCTGTTAAATGCAGATTTATACAAATAATATCCACTACATGAAATATGAAATTAGTCATGAAAGAGGCAGAGGTAACAGCTAATCAAATTAGTAAGCTTATGATCTGCAGTTTGCATGGAAGACAAATTCATTATTCTTGGAGAGAATGGAGAGCAAACTAAAAGTGATCTATCATTCACAATGAGAACGGAGAGAAGATAATGCAAGCGATCCATCATTCATGGAGAGAGGGAGGATCATGCAAAACTAATGCTAACACCCCCCTTAAGTCTAACTAAGGAGACAAAAAAGAAGAAAGAAAAGAGGAAAAAGGGAAAACCTAGTGGGAACAAAACCCCCCCTCAAAATTATAACTATATGAAGTGCATAAGAATATCCTTTGTGATACAAGAAGAGTGTGGACAACTGTCGAATGATAACTGCCATAGTGCTGAATGAAGAACCTCATCACCTCCTCAAAGGCCAAGATGATGATCAAGATCAAGAATTTGCATGAGTGCCCTTAATGACACTACTCGAACAACGATCAGATGGCAAATAAAGGCAAAACATTTGAAATTCAAAGATGCAAGTGGCACATGAATCTGCACGAGTGACCCCATCAACACTACTCAACCATGCAAAAAGAAGTTGCAATAGTAGAAAATACAGGTGCCATTAGTGAACTAATCAAACTTGAAAACCCCAAAAAAGGAAACATTAGCACAACCAGTAGAAAGACAGGTCCACTGAAATGATGTGTCACAAAGGAGAAGGAGACAATGAAGGCAAGGCTTGTGCAAACAAGAGCATGAATAATGAAAGCAAGAAGCATGCTCTAGAAACAAAGGTTTATGTTAGCTTCCATTCTTCAAAAATATGTCTGTAAATAATTTGTGTTTAGCTTCCCTTTCCTAGCTCCTAGGCTCTAATACCATGTTATATTTTCTACATTGTAGAATACAAATCTAGCTAGAAAAGAGAAAACAAAACTTGCAGGAGAAATCGAAATAAAGAACAGAGGAAAAGAAACTCTATTAATTCATTATGTAATTTACAATCTGTTAAATGCATATTTATACATATAATATCCACCACATGAAATATGAAATTAGTCGTGAAAGAGGCAGAGGTAACAACTAATCGAATTAGTTAGCTTATGATCTGCAGTTTGCATGGAAGATAGATCCATTATTCTCTGAGAGAATGGAGAGCAAAATAAAAGTGATCTATCATTCACAATGAGAATGGAGAGAGGATAATGCAAGCGATCCATCATTCACGGAGAGAGAGAGAGAGAGAGAGAGAGAGAGAGAGAGAGATGATCATGCAAAACTGACGCTAACACAAGTAATATTGATACTTGGGATAAGCAATCAAACAAGTATATGTAGCATGGTTTCGTAGAGTCTAACATTACGAAGAACCATGATATCTCTACTCTTCTATACTCCGCAATTCATTGTCTAATGACTCTACACCTTAGCCTAGAGATCTTGGAATTCTCGCTAGGGTGATTATTATGGAAGTTTTTTTTATAAAATAAAGTTCAATAATCAATTATGATTAAGTGAAGTTAATCAAAATATTGACTCTAAGAAGAACAAAAAGATTGTATGTTAATCATGTTAGTATCATACTCTCAATATGCATCTAGATTCCTAAAATCAATATAATGAGAGCATATATCTAAGGAGTTTATGTAATAAATCATCTAATACCACCTTATAGTTTCTAGATGGATCCATTGGGTACTCTCCATACCATTCCTTAAAAAATATAAAGATTCCAATGGAAGTTTAATCAATATACTTAAAATAAAATGAGTTGTTACTATATTTCTCATGGATAGACTTATTTCCTACTACATAATAAAAGACAACATAATTCCACTTCCAATCCAAATTTCATCTATTTCAATAATGTTTAGAGTAGAAAAAGACTTTGATATTGATTTGATAGTAAAAATAGGTGTAAAAGATATATATATCTAACCTCTAATAAACTACACTATCTATAATGTTTACTTTTGATGGGTTTATATACTAGTATACCTATATTTTAAAAAATATATGTAAAATACGCCGAGAGATATCTGTTTTAAGGAGCACAATATTTTGAATTCTTAGTTAACTCTAACACTAAACATAAATCTAAATGAATCCTAATCCTAATTGAGCAATAATCCTTACCCTATATATATGCAAAAACTCAAATTTGACTACACTTCTATAGATTTTGCTAACAAAACTTAAAATCAACTAATCAATTAATTAACCATCCTAAAGATCAAACTCAACTTCAACTTCAACTTCAGCTATGTTAGTCACATTTACACCTACTATGAATCAAATTTGAGGTGAAGGTCAACCCTACAAAGTAACCTTCACCACCCATTAACATTGAGATATGTTTAAGTATTACTGACATAACTTTAAATAATTATGCCATCCCAACTCATCTATAAATTAGACAATAGATTCTTTACCTACATTAAAATAATAACCAATTACTTTTATTCATTACAATAAAGAAAAGACACATAAGAAAACAAAAATATAAAACACTCTAATTATAATTGACCCTCAAACCTAATAGAATATAGATTTGCAATTTTCACAATTAAAAAACAAATTAATCCTAAATTAATCGTTTTATCAGTCACATGGGTGTTACACATAAGAAAATAAAATATAATATTTAAACAAAAAAAATTCCGTCGGTACAAGGCTAAGAACAAAAATGTTGAATCAATAAACCGGGTATTTTAAAATGGGCATGTCACATTCTCTAAAATGTTTCGGACTACAAAAGGTAAAACCCTAAATTACATCAATTTTTCCATCACTTGACCAAAATACCCTAACATCTCCTTCCGGTAAGACCTATACTTGCCAAACAGAATTTCAATAGCACTAATTGTTGTATATTTACGCCTGACGTTCATGTTGTCTACCTCAAACTCTGTTGTTCTTCTCTCGTCTCCCAACAGAAACAAGGTTTGAAAAGAAAACTAATGTTACACTAATTTTATCAACCGCTCTAAATATTTTGTTCATATTTTGTTTGAATACAGGTGAAGATGAGTGTCATACACATCTCAACTCGTGGACACAATATGCCAAAAATATGACAAATATGCCAAAAATATGACAAATATGACATAGAAAAACACATGTGCAACAAATTTATGGACACGATGCCTTCTTCAGGCAATTCAAGAAATTCCCCACCTTTGGTATCACCTCCCTGCACGATTCAAGAAATTCATATTTTAACAAGAAAGCGATAACCAAATACAAAGTCTACCGAAATTTAAAATATTTACATACACCTGCAGTTGACACCAAAACTTGTTATATAGATCCATTTTCTGTTGAAGCTGCATTTAAAATAAATATTTCAGAACTGTTTAGACATTTTATACAGCAAAGCTTGCACTAAGAACAATCTTTACACGAGTCCATTAGAATTATCTCATTCTAAAATTTAGTCAAATGCTAGACAAACAGAAATAAAAGGAACCCACGGAGTCTACATACCTTTCTATGAATCATTATATCTTTTCAGGAGAGAAATTACTGTGCTTTTACCACAACACTATTGTAGATTTTCTGAAAAAGACTCACCGTTAAGAACACCAACTCCTAAAGAGATAAAATATAGGGAGAGAAGAGGACACCACTCTTCCATTATGTTGCCATGCAAATGTAACGCCCCAGAATGGTTTGCTCATTATTCAATTCCACTAACACAGCAGAGCCGTTACATTTGTAACCACTGTAAATGAGTGAAGAAATGTGGCAACATTTGCAATACTAACTACTATAAGTCATCTTTTTCATGCAAAAATATGTAACACCCCATGGTGGTATGTAATGGGCTACAAAATGTAACGCCAGAGGGTGATCTGCAATGTGCTACAAAATTGGATTAACTAGCATTTTTCTCCTGTACACCGTTACTCAAATCCACCAATGTAGCTGACAGCTATTGAAGTAGAGCCGCCTTAACCATTATATTTTGTTTGCATGAGTTGTTGGACGTGTAAAAGACTATGATTTAATAAAGATTATTTAAACAGGCATGAGATCGTCAAATTTTTCTCGAAAGCATTTTGTGTTTACAGACAACTTTGATCTCATTGTAGATCGCCTCTCGGCGAATAATACAGTTTATGTAAAAGAAAATGTACGTAATGTTGTTGGTGATAAATAAGCTGTTTATTTGTTTCAATAAGTTTGTGTTTCTTCTGTTGCGGCAAATTTCAGATCCAATAAAATAATTGCTTTTATATGCATGATGCCAAAGTAATAATACAGCATGTAAATTATAAATGTTAAATAGGGGAAGGGTTTATACTAGTATATATATCTTAAAGTTTAATTTAATCTATATAAAATTCATCGAGACATATCTTTCTGAGGCACCCATTTAATCAATTTTACACCTTTAAGTCTAATAGATTAAAATTAAAATTATTATTTAATTTTATAACAATAATACTTTAAAACAAATGAAATCAAAGGGATTTAAAGCCACCAAACCATTCCACATTTACCATATCCACGAGACTAAAACCACAATCTTCTGCACTCAATTTACTTTCAGTTTGTAGTGGAAATTGAAGCAATTACAAAAAATTTATTTTGCCCATCATTGCTTAGGCAGCAAAATTTGGTGAAAATGGCATTTAAATTGTGAAACTACAAATCTCATGATCTTGGATGCACATTTGTAGATTTTAAAGATCAAATCATCTGGTTTATTGGCTCTTCTTCAAATCTTAAAATCAATATGTAATTTCTGTGCATGCAATTAATTGTATTTTGTACCTAATTTTTCCACACTTTCGTTGCTTTTGTAAACTTCTGATGATAAACATAACTTATAAAATTAATGACCGTGCAGCAACTTAGATATTAATTAATCATCTCAGTATTTTTCAGACTGGTTAATCCTATAAAATTAACGACCATGCAACAACTTAGATATTTATTAATCATCTTAACATTTTCCAGAATCGTTAATCCTATTTATTCATTTCAGCGAACGTTTCAAAGGAAAAATCATAAAAAACCAGAACTGTTGCTAGGAAAGTGCAGGAAGAAAAGGAAAAAAATAGGGTACAAAAACAGAGGATGCAACCACAACCTTTTCAACGTCCCTTTTCGTTCTTTCACCTCAATTGGCCTCCTTTCCTGTAAATTACAAGAGGCAAACATACATCCTCAAGAAACTATGAAACAAAAGATTCAGAGCCATCAATAAGCAGCAGGTAGGTGGTGTGGCTAAGATTCAGAGAGATAATGAGCAAAATGAATTTTTTACTATCGTTTTGTTTGCTTTTATAGATCTAAGCCCACTATTCCACCACTGTCGTGAACAGCTCATTAAATTTTTTTCCATTCCTCTTAAAATCGTCCACTCTTTGACGCGTTTCAGTCAGCATTGATGATTGACATCTACTGCAGATTATGGTTGTGAGGGTGCATTAAGGGAGATGTTTCAATCGAAGGCGTTAAATTGTAGTAACCACCGGTTGCATCTGTCGTGCCGCCACTGCCAACCACACTACCAGGCTTTGGAAGACATGCATGCAAACGTCAAAATTTGTTTAAACTGGCATTTTGTTTACGGACAATATGAATGCCATTGTAGGTCGCCTCTCGGCGAAATTAAAATTATTATTTAATTTTATAACAATAATACTTTAAAACAAATGAAATCAAAGGGATTTAAAGCCACCAAACCATTCCACATTTACCATATCCACGAGACTAAAACCACAATCTTCTGCACTCAATTTACTTTCAGTTTGTAGTGGAAATTGAAGCAATTACGAAAATTTTATTTTGCCCATCATTGCTTAGGCAGCAAAATTTGGTGAAAATGGCATTTAAATTGTGAAACTACAAATCTCATGATCTTGGATGCACATTTGTAGATTTTAAAGATCAAATCATCTGGTTTATTGGCTCTTCTTCAAATCTTAAAATCAATATGTAATTTCTGTGCATGCAATTAATTGTATTTTGTACCTAATTTTTCCACACTTTCGTTGCTTTTGTAAACTTCTGATGATAAACATAACTTATAAAATTAATGACCGTGCAGCAACTTAGATATTAATTAATCATCTCAGTATTTTTCAGACTGGTTAATCCTATAAAATTAACGACCATGCAACAACTTAGATATTTATTAATCATCTTAACATTTTCCAGAATCGTTAATCCTATTTATTCATTTCAGCGAACGTTTCAAAGGAAAAATCATAAAAAACCAGAACTGTTGCTAGGAAAGTGCAGAAAGAAAAGGAAAAAAATAGGGTACAAAAACAGAGGATGCAACCACAACCTTTTCAGCGTCCCTTTTCGTTCTTTCACCTCAATTGGCCTCCTTTCCTGTAAATTACAAGAGGCAAACATACATCCTCAAGAAACTATGAAACAAAAGATTCAGAGCCATCAATAAGCAGCTGGTAGGTGGTGTGGCTAAGATTCAAAGAGATAATGAGCAAAATGAATTTTTTACTATCGTTTTGTTTGCTTTTATAGATCTAAGCCCACTATTCCACCACTGTCGTGAACAGCTCATTAAATTTTTTTCCATTCCTCTTAAAATCGTCCACTCTTTGACGCGTTTCAGTCAGCATTGATGATTGACATCTACTGCAGATTATGGTTGTGAGGGTGCATTAAGGGAGATGTTTCAATCGAAGGCGTTAAATTGTAGTAACCACCGGTTGCATCTGTCGTGCCGCCACTGCCAACCACACTACCAGGCTTTGGAAGACATGCATGCAAACGTCAAAATTTGTTTAAACTGGCATTTTGTTTACGGACAATATGAATGCCATTGTAGGTCGCCTCTCGGCGAAAAGAATAGAGAAAGGTTTAAGCATTATTAGACAATAATGTTTTCTATGACTACCATGTCTTTTTCTCAAGTGACATATTTATCTTACTTAAACCTAAATATTCTCTATTCATAGATTTTTTTGGCATTCTCATAACTAATGTGTCAAATAGATACATTAAACTAAATTAAATAAAGCAACACAAATAATCATACCTAGAGAATTTGATATTTTGTCAATCTGCTTATTCCAACAACCAAGGGTCTTTAGACAATAAGAGGTTCAACATATCTAAAGAATTTCTTTAAACTGTAAAACCACTAATACAATAATCCTTGCTTAAACATCTTTTAGCAATTCTTTTCAAGTAACCCTCCAGAGATAATCTTTTTTCTTTGGATCCTTCTATTAATATCTTTAGTATCATACTATAGAATTTTAAAGGAAAATAATTCTTCTTATCAACTTAATTTTCCGACTGTCGGACTCAACAAGGATTAGTATGGGAGATAACTCAACCAGTTGGGCATGGAATAGTTGGGAGATGAATAAGAAAGGAAACCTAGCTTTTGCAGAATATTAGCATTTGGTCTGTTAAACATGCCCTTTGGGAAATCTACTAGAGTTAATAAGAACCTTCAAGAATGTCCTGGTTTCTACACTATCTAAATTCATCTCCAATTTCGTTGTAATTGTTCTCAGAGATGTGAACCGTTCCCTCCTCTCTTTTACTTTAAACACAAAAAATGTTTCTTGTGGAGCTTTCTGGTGATGATAAATGATCGATCTAAAAAATTGGCTTGTGCTACTGTATTGCGCACTGTGGCAGAGATCCATTAACAATGAAGGGAAAGCCATTGATACAGAACAGAAGACATCGTCGCAATATCCAAAAAGATATATAGATACTTAGGTAACCTTCTAAAGAATAGATATAACAAACTTGAGGGATCACAAGATAAAAAAAAGTAAAAATAGACGAGTCCAAATGCCAAGAACAAGGTAATGATGAAATCATGGTGCATGGTATATGAAAGCAACCCACTACACTATTTCCTATCACGTGTGATGGGGCATACCTCTAATCAAGATTTATTTTCCACTCCACCTTATCATCTTCTCCCAATTTTGTGAAATACCAAGTGATGAGATCTTCATATCTTCCTCTATGCTCCACCCTCCAACAATCAAGGTATGGGTATTGTGACTTCCTAGCTTCTTCACCTCCTTCACCTCTATAATTGTTAAATCCCCCTATTCCACTACAATTTTATCAACATTGTCAAGATGATGGAGGCAATTGCCCAGAGAATACCCATCAAGATCAGTCATTTTAAATTGAGAAAGAGCAGGTTATTCATACGATTGAGAAGAGGAGTCTTTTCCTCCATTTTTGATGCAAGAAATGCCAAGTTATGAAACACATAACTAAGAGAAAAGAAAGAGATCTAGTCGAATTTAATCTTGTTGTTTCCCTTGCCAAGGCCACCATGTATGCTCACTCATTCAACATTAGACTCCAAATTACTATTAGTTAGGTTTACTTCAAATTGATTTCCCCCTCTTGTGCTAGAGTTATTAAACAACTAGACTCCACTAGATTTTCTCTACACGTGGAATATTCATTTATTTTTCTAAAACATAAGTGTATACGTAATAACTTTATTCCAACATTATAAATTATGAATACAATAATATTAATTTATTTATAAATTTTTTTTTATTTTTTATTATTCAATAGACAAAATCAATTAAATAAATCAAAGGGTTGTGACAAAGGGCTCTTCATCTTCTAAATCAAAGTTACTTGCATATTAGACTATGTTATAACACCAAAGACTTTGGCCACATTGTAGAAAAGGATCTGAGGACCTTGAAAAAGAAAAAACTTGTTGAAGTTTTGAATCATTGTAATCTTGATTTTGATTTCTGTGAGCATTGCATTTATGGAAAACAAAATTGTATTTAGTTTTACTTGAGTACTCATAAATCTTGTGGTATGTTGGACCTTATTCATTCTCATGTGTTTGGTCTTGTAGATGTTCCTTCCATTGCAAAATTCACATACTATGTTTCATTTATTAGTGATTATAGCAAAAGGGCATAGGTATATATTCTAGAGACTAAATCTAAAGTTTTCAGTTGATTTAAAGAATTTAAAGCAATGGTTGAGTTGCAGAGTGGGAAGGAAATAAAATGTTTGAGGACTGATAATGGTGGTAATTTTTTCTCTAATGATTTTGATAGAATTTGTAAAGAATGTGGCATTCATAGACAAAAGACAACTCTGTATTCTCCATAATAGAATGGATTTGCAAAAAGAATGAACAGGACATTGATGGAAAAGGCTAGGAGTATGTTGAGTGGTGTAAAGTCTAGAACAAAATTTTTGGGCTAAGCCACTACTTGCTACCTTATTAACAATTCTCATACATCAACTCTTGTTGACAAAACATCTCTGAAGGCATGGTTGGGTCATAAGCCTTCATTAAGACATCTTAGATTTTTTTATGCTAGCTTGTTGCTAAATTTGAAATAAAATATCTTGGTGTAGCGAAACACATTTTTGGGATGGAAATTAGAAGAGATAAAGTGAATAGAAAGCTATGACTAGGCCAGAGTAAGTATGTAAATTCAGTTTTATAAAGGTTCAATATGCAGGATAGTAGAGCATTATGTGTTCCTTTTATTGTTGGTACACAATTATCAATTTTAGGTTGCCCTACATCCCCATCAGAGATGGAAGACACGAGCAGAGTGCCTTACCATGGTGCAGTAGGAAGTTTGATGCAAGTTGCATGGTCTCCACTAGACTAGACATTGCTCAAGCAATGGGAGTTCTCTCTAGATATATGTCTAATCCTAGTAGAATTCATTGGGATTTAGTTAAAAGGGTCTTCAAGTAATTGAATGGTACCTCAGAATATTATTTGTGTTATCATGGTAATTTGATAGTAAACAATATTTTCCTTGGTATTCATGGTTACGTGGATTCAAACTAGGCAGGTGATGTTGATAAAAAAAGATCCACCAATGCCTGTGTTTATTTTATTTGGCAGTACAATTAATTGGATAAGTAAGCAATAGGTTGTGGTTTCTTTGTCCACTACTAAAGAAGAGTACATGGTTACTACTCATGCTTGTAAAGAAGTCATTTGCATTAAGAGACTGTGTTAAGATATTGGAATAAAACAAGGTGTAGTGACAATTTACTGTAATACTCAGAGTGTGATCCACCTAGTTAAAAACCCGACATTTAATGTCTGAACCAAACACATTGATGTTCAATGTCATTTTGCTAGAAATATGATCGAGGATGATAGGGTAAACCTGGTTAAGGTAGAGACTTTGATGAATGTTGTAGATTCTTTAAATGAGGATTGAGCACAAATAAGTCAAGATGGTGTTAGAGTCTATGGGCCTCATAGCCCTTGGCAATTAAATTATTGTGTAGACACTCTCTATGCTCTTGCAAGGTGTTTGACGAGTGAGAGAATGTTAGGAAAATGGGGTCTCAACCTTGCATACACATAAGGTTACTATTTTTAGTAATTTTTCATTTGGGCATGAATTGGTCTGAAATCTTCCTCAAATTTTAGAATTGGCTAGATAAGCATGCAGGTAATTTTTTGTTGCAATATCATGTCTAAATTTGAAGGTATTAAAGTTTTCATTTTTGAAAGTTGCAAATCAAAGTTTCAGCTCGTCAATTTTGAGGGCTTTAGAGGTTTCAAAATGGTCTAAAAGTGTTTGCAATTGGTGTATCAAGTAATAGCTTGATAGAAAATGTCGCAAACTTTTCAACGCTTCAAATGTTTTGTCAATTCAACACCTGGTTCAAAATTTATGGCCTCCGAAAAATTGGGTCTCCTAAAATAGGAAATATAAAATCACATCAGACACATAAATGAGCTATAAAAGGGGGGTACACATGTTGATTTGAATTTTGACACATAATTGGGCATCTAGGATTGGAGATAAGATGGGTGCCACTTTGTTTGGTGGTTTTAGCCCATGGTTTAGTAATACCATGTGACAGTTTCATGCATTATATCTCCTATATATAAGGAGCGTAAGATGGAGGTTTGTGTAAGAGTCTTGTAGTGCCCCTCCATGATTCATAATCCATGATGGTTATGATAGATATTGGTCGACTATTTTCATGTCTTGATACTTCTTGTCTCATGCTTTGCTCTTTCATATTTTGAGATACTTCTTCATATCAGTGGATACATTATGATATTTATGATGATGATTCTATATTTAGGGCTGCTTGATGATGTTAGTGTTTACTATTTGATGGACTTTGTGATTATACATTTCCTCGATTACACAGTTTATGTTCAGTACTTATGGTGTTATATCTTGTGCTAACCCTAATTATAATAATCTCATTGGATATGATGAAGGTTGTTTGATTATGTTATATCTATGATTATGATGTTTTAATGTGTGCAAGTGTGTAAGGGATGATATCACATCACTCATCATGAGAAGGATGTTATGTTATAATTCTCTTTCACCTGACCATGTTGATCTGATATATATATATATATATATATATATATATCTGTGTGTGTGTGTGTGTGTGTGTGTGTGTGTTTGTATGTATGTATGTATATATGCGTACATGTTTTGTCCCATGATGATGTTGTGTAGGAGTGCAAGTACTAGGCACCAACTCCATTTGATTCCATAGGTTTGAGCGTGCCTCCTTTCCCAATGGTAGTTGATTAGAGGTGACACTAAGGCCCTACCACATCTAACCCTAGTCTGTGTCTTTGGTTTTGATCTTTTGTCTTGATTGCATTATCATTGGCTTAATCTTCGTTAAGGATGTGAGGTCTTGTAGATGGTTATGTGAGTAGTTGTGCTTTCTTCTTTTTATTCTATTTTAATTTATTTAACTTATTTGGGATTTATCATGGTATAAGGTTAACTATTATCAATATTAATTTATCATATAGATTAAATATTGTTTGTATAATATAAAGTTTAATTATAATTATAATGCCCTTTGTATTTATTATATGTGTATTTTGAGTAAGAGGTATTGAATAATATGTATATTTGTGTTCCTGTTTTCCATCCTATATTCTAGGAGGAAATAATATGATAAATTATTATGTTTTCTTGGTGGCATTAAATAAATTTATTGACATAAAATAATCTTTGTGGGTTATTATGTGATATGATTATTATTATTTGAGTTTGTATTAAATGATTTAAGTATTAGTTTTGATTGGTTGAGGGAATTTGGTTGTTTCCCATACAAACACCAACTCCCATTTTTGGGAATGGTATTTATCTAGGAAATGAGAGGTTTTTGGGGTGGATCATTGCAGGAGAATTCTTGGATTTTGGAGAAAATTTGTGAGAAACATTTGCAATCTTATTTGTGTTGGTTTGGAGGATTTGGGAGAGGCATTTGCGAGGATTGTGAAGAGACTTAGAGTGGATTTTGTTGGGGATTGGTTGCTTTGGATTTGGTGATTTGGAAAGCTTGCTTGATTGGCTATATTTTTTGTTCATGTGGAGTTTATTCGTGTAGGAGATTGTTCTTCCTTCTCTCTTTGTCCTTTCTCTTCTATTTCTAGGTTGGATTAGATTTTAAAGCCCATTTGTTTTTATGATTTGAACTAAGTAATGGAGATGGAAATACTTGTTTCTTTGTGTTTTTTAATGCCATGATTCAATTTTGGAAAGACTTTGCATTTGTGGTTTCTAATTTGAATGTTTATTGAAGTAGGTGTTCTCTATAATGCATTTTTTTGAGTGATTTTAGTGTTTTGGCTCTTGGAGTTTTGTTATTTATCTTGGGGTTGATTTGTCAATATTTTTGGGAATGGATTCACCCCTATCAAATGGGTCTAAGTTAGATTTTTCCTTGTTGGTTGCCTGGTCATCAGGATTTGGGCCCAAAGTGAACCCTGGGTCTTTGTCCCAGTTCTGTTGCAAATGCGCCAGAACAGAGTGAAAATGTGCTAAAAAACTTTGCAAATGCACTAAAATAAGTGGAAAATATGCTAAAAGAAGTTTCAAATGTGCTAAAAGATGTAGCAAAAGTGCCACTTCAGGGTTGAATGTGCAAAAACCCTATTTTGACCTTTGGATCAGATTTTAGGAACATGTGCCAATTCAGGTCAGTCCAGAGGATGGTACTTGGGTTTGTAAAAACATTTATGTAATTTCTAGGGGTTGTATGATTGTTTTGAAATGGATTCATTGTTATCCTTTCAACTCTATGTATTCATTCATTATGGTATGTTGGTTTGCATTCATGATGATGCCTTGAGTGCATTTGGATAAAAGAATGTTATCTTGATCTAAAAGTAAGTTATGGTTCATATTTTGATATAGAAACAATGTGATTTAATTTATATGATTTTTCATGTGGTTTATGTTTCATTTTAAGAACCTTAGGCTAGGGGTGTCTAGATACATGTTAGGGGGAGTGGCTTCCAAGCGGCTGTCAGGGCCCTGAGTGGTTGCCATGAGATCTCATTGAAAGTTTTCTTTAACAAGTGATGAATTAATTAAATTTATTAGGGGGTAAGGTATATTTCACATTAAAAATATAATAATGATGCCCCACTCATGGCCTAGAGTGCTCATATAGGCTCGGGATGATATTGGGAAGGTCGATTGGAAAAATCGTACCTCCTTATCCTCGTGAGAGGTGGATTTGACTATGCATGGGTGCCACGTGGGCATCAGGGCCAAGAGGGATGCCAAGATAACTCATGGTGATACAATGTGATGACACTCTTCCCTAAGCATATCCTAGGACATTTTTCTATGTGTTGTGTTGAAGCCTCTAGTAGTCAGTGTTATGTTTTGTTCTAGTCCTTGTCATTGTTGCATTCTTGTGTTCATTACATTTCCATGGTTGCATAAGTGTCAACCTTACTGATATCTTTGGTGTGTGGGGCCTTATGTCATTCTATGGAGCATGGGGGATGGACCTTTGGATTCCACATGGTCGAGTGGTTGATGTTTTCTTCCATTGGGATTTTGGTGATATGATTGTGAGCTTCATGGATGGACTATGTCTTCTTCAGGTGCAAGTGCTTTGGAATCAAGATTTGGGTTGTATTCTCTTATGTGGTGATTTATTTGTATTTAGAATAGGTTTCCATTAATGTTCATTATGTAATAAGAAAAAATTATTTGAGAGGAAGATGTAATGTAAATTTAATGTAATGATGTTGACTATGTGATTGTTTTATGAGTTTAGATAGTATGGGGTTGGTATCGTCTATCCTTTATGACTGATTAGATTCTTAGTGAATAAGATGTTAGTTGTAATGTATAAAATGTTATTTCATGAACATAGTATCATTTATTAAGTTTAATTGTTATGGTTATATGATAATGTGGAAAGTAATCTTAAGAACATTTGGAGTTGGGATTTTAAATGAACCTAATTTTTAGGAGTAAGCATAATGCTTAGTTCTTATATGATATCATTTCTACGTTAAGATTCATTTATTTATGTTGAGGCATTATGTTATGTTTGGATAGATTAGATTTGATTCTTATGCCTTAATATGTGATAGTGTTGCCTTGTAACGATGTTACGAAACCTTAGAGGACGTAGGTGTTATTGTTTTAAGTTGTTTCTGCTTGTTGAGGCGTTATAACATAATAGTAAACATAAGATAAGTTGTTCTCATGTTTACTATTATGTTATTCATCATTATAGTTTAATGATTTAATGTCTCTCTCAGGAAAGAAAAAATATGTTTGCCTCTTGAGGTTATTTAGTTAGATGGGTTGTCCTCTAGGGTTCCTCAGTGGGGCGTTACAAGTCTTACAGGTATTGAGTTACCTCTAAATCTCTGGTTGTTGAAACTCTTGTGAATAGCTTGCTTTGCAAGTATATTGTAATATGTTATTATATTCTGAATAATATTGGGCAGCTTTTGGATTGTGGAGTTTTTCTCCCAAAATTATTTTCCCCGTGTAAATTATTGTATTGTGGTATGCATGTTATTAAAGTTTATTTCTATAAAGTTTTGTAATAATTTGTAAAAGTTTTTGCATTACCCTCCTCTCAAGGTTAGTGTAGGAAGTTGTTCCACTACTTAAATTTCTTATAATACCAAGCAACATAAAATGTTAATCAACAACCAATAGGTAGATAAACATGATCTTACATATTTCTAACAATCCATATGATTAAGGACAATATACATCTTTATTGCCACAACAATCACCCTCTCTAACCAATCACCATATCATCAATGACATCTCACCATCTATTACGAGTTACAGACCACATATAGGACAACAAAAATTGGCAAACATCAAGTTGACATTAATGAGAACACATATTTCTAACAATCTCTACCTTTTTCATTGATGACAACACTTACATATATAATGAAATGTTCTCTTCTTCAGTATCTCAATTTCCCCCTTTCAATAGTGTCTCTTTTACATAGTATCTCTCCCCCTTTGACATCAAGGACAAAGGGTGCATTTCTTCACTTAATTCTTCATTGACATCCTTATACAATGTCTCTATTTTATATTCTTCCCTTTCAACAACAACTAGCCCACTATCTGCTTTTCCTATCAATATTTATTCAATTAGATGGCCTACTCCTCTAGAGGGATAGTGATCAATATTCCTTCTCTATTTTTTTTTGTATCCTCTAATAGGATAGATAGATCAATAGCACATACTATCATTGACATCTGTAAAATTACTTAAATCAATCTATGCTTTATTCATGAATAACTTGCCTTCATTATCCCTTTTAACCACAACCGAACAAGTGAGCTTCCCAAGGAGAAGCCGCAAAACTTAGGGGGAAATAATACATACAGTGAATAACCCTCTTGTCTCTTTGCTTTCTTTTTAATTTATGGAAGACACTTTTGTACTAGATAAAAGCTTAGATTCATTTAATGTCTCATGTAAAATTTGCCACATTTCTTTTATCTTCATCTTTTCCTACTCTAGTTCAATCTTCTTTTGTGGAGCACTTGCATTCTTCCCTCTATAAATCTAGTAATATGTCCCAGTTTGTTACAATTATAGCAAGTGATTCTATGTTGTATATCATAACTCTGTCTTCCCACATTGGTTCTACAATTCGTAACCTTGTGACCAAACATGTTGCATGTGTAACAGTACCCATTGAAATAGGAGGTCATAGTATTGTTACTGGTCATGTAATTGTTTCCTATTTTACTTTTGTAGTCATTAGCCTTGTGACACAACTTATTACAAACATAGAACTGACCATGGAATGATTGAGAATACATAACATTATATCTTGGAGCACTAACTCAATTCATCCCCATCTTGCTTCTATAATCAATAGCCTTGTGACCATACTTCTTACAAAAATAACAATTACCATTAAAAAACTAAGAATACTGGGTTGGTGTAGTTTGATTAGGAGTAACTCTTCTGAAATTTTCTTTTGGCTCTAAAGATGTCTTAGCTTATTTTCATCTATATTTGTCTTCTCGAATTCATCATGTGTTTTCTCTTCCTCATTCTTGCTATCATCCATATTTATTTTAGAGAGTTCCCCTTTTTCAAAAATAGGATCATCTAAGTTGCTTTTATCAAGCATGTTAGAGTTTTTGGCCTCTTCCAATTCTTTCTTCAAAAAGATAATTTCTTCCTCAATCTTCCTATGCATTCGATAGATTTGACATGAAGCTTGGAGTCTAAAAAATTAGTAATTATCTTATCTTCTTTAATTTCAATCTATAAATTCACGATTTCATCCCTTGTGAGTTTGTCCTCCTTTTCTGTGCTTTCTACAGTCTCATATTTTAGTTTAAATATTTTATCCTCTACCTTCTTGAGTCTTAACATGTACTATTCACATTTTGTTCTTGTAGCAGTTAGGTCATCAAGAGCAAACTAGAGTTCTCTTTCAAATTCTACTTTATGATCATCTGAATTGATATCAATATCTAAATCATCGATTTTGCAATCATACTTCCAAAGCTTCATCATTTTAGTTTCCACAAGGTTTTCCTAAGTTGTTATATTTGAAGATATGAAAGAGTTGGCCTCCTTTAATTGATAGATGTTTCCAACAATATTTTTTCCTTATGCAGCCAATCTTCTAGAGCTACCTTTTTTTTATTTCACAACCTCTCTCATTAAATATAAGTTTGCATACTTTACTGCACATCTGACTAACACTGAGAAGATTAGTCTCAGTCCCTTCACGTAAGGAACATCCTTTGTTTCGTGTTTTCCATCAATTGTAATAGTACCCTTTCCATAAATTTGAGAAACCTAGACTTCTCCTCCAAACTTAACCGATCCACCTTATGAATCTTCAAAATTTATGAACTTTTTTCTATCGCTAGTCATGTGATTAAAGCAACCACTATTAATCACCCATGCATATGGTTCTTCTTTTGCATGAAGGATGGTCCACACAATCAAGGATTTTTCATTATTTTTATTAGCATGTAGGGTACTAAATCCTTCATATTTTTCAACATTATAAACATTTACTGTCATAAATAGTGTGTCATCATTTGAATCTTCACAACTCTCATATTTATAAGAGTAGCAATCTTTGGAGTAAAAACTTCTTTTAGGCATGTCTCTTTTATCTTTGTCTTATTCTCTTCTATCGTTTATATTTTCTCCTTTTATATTGTTATCTTCTTTGAAGGTACATTTGGATGCATAGTGACCCATTATACCACAATTAAAGTATTTGAAGGGTAACTTACCTTTATATTTGTCAATGCCTTTCCTCAATCTTCTTACAAAGTTTTCTTCTACATTATTATATTCATCATCAAGATAATAATTGTCTTTCAATCTCTTAATAGCTTTGAATGCAACTTCCTACTTGGAATTGTCTAGCTCAATATCTCTCATCTCAAAGGTGATGATTGCTCCATAGAGTTGATCCATTGTGTATGTGTCTAAATCTCTGCTTTCTTCAATAGCAGACACCTTGAGGACAAATGATTTAGGGAGAATTGTGAGTATCTTCTTTACAAATTCATCTTCATGTCCAATTTTTCCACAAACAACTCTAATTCCACTAACAAGTTTAGTCACCCAATTTATGTAGCTATCAATGTTTTCATCTTCTAACATTCTTAAATTCTCATATCTACTTTTGAGATTCTATTATTTGACTTGCTTTATCTTCTTGTCACCTCCATATATACTATTAAGCCTCTCCCAAACATCCTTGGTAGATTTATTGTCCTTCACCTTCAAGATTTTTGTATCAAACAAAATACTTATGATTACATTCCTTGCCTTTCCATTTTTCTCATGCATTTTGATCTCATTTGGAGTAGCAAGAGGAGTAGAGGGAGGAGTATAACCATCTACAAAAAAGTTCTAAATTCTAAATCCTATAGAGTTCAAATGTGTTTACATCCTCATCTTCCAAAAGGAGTAGTTTGTGGCATCAAACTTAAGAATCTTGTAAGATCCATCTTGTGTCATCCCGAACTTGCCTAAAGTGGTTAAGCTTCTTTTTGAGGAACTTGGCTCTAATACCATTTGTTGAACTCACTTTAGGACTTAGAGGTGGGGGGTGAATTAGTCTAGGCCAAATACTTAAACTTTATTTCATAATCCATACTTAATTTAATCTTATCCTTATTAGTAGCAATGAAAGTTAAAAATAATAATTCACTGTGTACAAGAAAACACCAGATTTATGTGGAAAACCCAAATAGGGAAAAACCACAGGGAGAGTCAACTCACAATATATTAAATGATTACAATATTGTTTTAGGCTCACTAACAAGGAAGTGCACTACTCCTTGAAGGACTTTCAAGCTAACATGCACTATTCCAAGGCAAGATACAAAGGACTTGTAGGCTGAGATGTACTACCTCAGGAAAGATATGAAAATTGAAAATGAGACTCATTCTCCCCAAACAAAGTCTTGGGCAGTTTGTTGCAAATATGAGTATGTGTTGTCATTGATGTTAACCAAGGTTTGGTATATGAGGTCAATTGTGGTCTTGAGCTCATGTGCTTACATTGATGTATGAAGATTGATGGCGGTAATTGTAGATAATAAATATGGTTGACTCATGTCTACTTCAAAGCATTGAAGAAGTATTCGAGTGTCTGCAACATATTATGGCTATGTATGATTGTAACAGTGAAAGATCTATTAGACAGGGTTCGATATTCTAGTTTGTATTGTGTCGCATTGTTTCTTCTTTTCTTGCAATTGTAATGTAATGTTGGTGGATGATGAAAAAAATTATATCTCAAGATTCATGTTCTTAGTTGATTTGCATTTGATTTGGTGATGGTTTGAGTATTGATCATATATAAATAGTGTACCTATTTGTAAGAATGCTTTGCATTCCTCCACCTTTTAAAGTTTTGGTGGTGTAGTTCAATGATATAGCGTTGTTGGTGTCAAGTGACTGCAAGTGTTGTAGAGGTAAATATCAAATTTTATGTATGCTTAGCTGGATTGCATTATTGGTTCTATCTTCAACATGTGACTTGAGTGGTTTTGGTCTATGCAGTAGCATGAAAAGTTGAACATGACGAGTTGGGATCGATAGGAAGGTGTGCCAACATGGTGTGATATTTCACATGTCTTGTTTCCCTTTCACATTACTTTGGCCTTTTTTTAGGGTTGACTATTTATACTCTACACCTCACATATAATTAGGCCAACCTAATTGATGTATATTTTTGTTGCAGATGATATACAAGCGATGTGATCTTTTGGAGGATTGAGTGTGATAAATGATAAGTTGTGTATGGTTTTCTTTGTGAAAGAAAAGGTGCACATTTGTATATGTGTAGTAATGAATTCAGTTTTATATGTTTAGAATAGTGTACTCTAATCAAAATTTTAGAGGATGCACATCTCTTCAGTTCATCAATAATAATTCTTTGTAATCCATTCTAGTGTATCTTACCTTGAAGAAGTGATCTTCAATGTTTTGAAACTCCTTTGTATCTTTCCCTAAGGTTGTGCATATTAGCTTGCAAGTCCAAATTAGCAATGAGCTTCCTTGGCAAAGTGCCTACTTTGTAATCAATTTACATATAGTGAGATAGTTCTCATCATGGTTTCCCCATATTGGATTTTCCACATATAAATCCGTGTGTCCTTGTGTGATTGATCTTTCTATTTTTTAGTTTGTCTACTTTTGCAGATGTGATAATTGGTATGAATGATTAATAAATGGTTAAATTTGTTGGAAATATGAGTTTGTATGGTTTTCATTGATGTCAAATTGGGTTGTTCAAATGGATTCTAGTTCGAATATGTTACTATGTTTTGTCATGTGTTTGTTGTTGCGGTTGAGTTTGTGTTTTGGTGTTTGTTGTGGCAATATGTAGGAGAAATTTTTTAATGTATGCAGGAAACACTATTTAATTTTAAATCTTAGCTTCATATGGCTACTCTTCGTAACCATGTATAGGTTGTAGATGCCCACTTTGCTTGTGCTCAAATTAAATCTTGACTGCGTTGGATTAAGATTGAATACAAGATTTCTAAGGATTTTTTTAAAGGATTTGTAATCTCATCATACATCTCAGGGCATCAAGAACATTAGAGAGGGGCAATAACTCTTTACAGAGCTCACAAACTTTCTTTAGGCCCTTTCTTGGCATCTTTAGGCCCTTTTTTGGCATTATGAGTAAGTTTTTTCTACTCAAAATTATAATATAACTTAGAACGTTTTTTGAAAGAATGTTTGAATTTGGTTTCTTGTCATTTTTTTTTATCTCAACATATTCTTTATGATTAAATTATCACTAAGGAATATTTGACTAAGGTTTTTTCTCTATGTCTAATGACTATCATTTGCCTTGAATTGATTCTCGAGTGAATTCTATAAATTTTATTAGGATATTGTGCGTGAAGACCTTCATAAAGATCACCTAAAAGCTTTCCTTGAGAATCCTTTAAGAAGTATAATCAACAAAAGCAATATTAATTTTATACTTAAAGTTGGTGAACTAGAGGAAATCTATAACTAATGGCCTATGTACTTAATAAACATGTTTCTTGCAACATCATTTCCAATGCTTTTTCTCTCAAGGTAAGGCCACTCCTTCCCCAATTAGTCCATCTTGAGCAATTTTTTTTTGTTATAAACTTGTAATACATCATTGACAACATTATTGTAGTTTGGGAAGGGATGAAATGGGTTATCCCTTCTTAGCAACCCACCATGTTTATCAAAATTGATTTTTCCAAGGCTTATTACTTCATTGAATGGCCTTTTATTCTTCCCATATTGTAGGCACTTGGATATAAGCCTCGTTTTCTCTATTTTTATTTAAATGCTTTTCACTAATGTCTATAGACAAAAATATAAACCTTTTGGGCTTTTCTAGTCTATCCACTTGATTTTTCCTTTAGCTCATTCACTTTATGTGCTTGTTACTAAGGCTTTTGTTATTTTTTGGTGTGGTCTTCTAAAATCTTGTCAAGGGAGTTGCTTTGACCAATTCATATAATTGGTTGGTTAATAGTTATTTTATTGAAGATTTATTTCTCACTCTTCTTGAGGATAAGAATAATGCCAACTAGGCTTTTCTTTGCCTTAGTATATTATGCTAAGCATTTAGTTTGAGTGTTCAATCGATAAAAGATCCAATACTACAAGTAATCCTTTTTGTCTAAACTTGGTTGGCTAAAATCTTTGGATTGGAAATGGAGTGATCATGTGAATTTTTATTTATTTATGAACATTTCATTTTCTTTTAAAGCCTCACTTACTATCGTGTAGCAATGTTCATTACTAGATTGAAAAAATGAGTTATTGGACCACTAACTCTCTTTCTTGGATTGGTATCTATGTGTATACTTAACTTGTCCAATACTCATATTTATTACTCCTCTTGTTGGGTCCCTTCTAAAGACTCTTAGCTAAAATTTTAGAAGTTTCTCATAGACTTTCTTTGGCCCCCCATTGATGAGAATAAATGATTTTATCATGTTTCTTAGGAATTCTATTGTTTCTATTTGGATGTTGGTGGTCTAAGATTACTCTCAATCCACTTATAAAACATTTATCTTTGTGTTAAGTGGGTTATCAAGACTTTGGAAGAAAATGGTGCTTTGATTTTTTCATTAGGCATTATATTTCATTATGGTTGCCTATTGAAATAACCAGCTTGGAAAGGTATTAGAATCTATACTCACTCCACCACAGGGAATCTTATCTAGATGCAAGGTACATTTGCTATCAAGAGCATCTAGCCTGAGATTACATCAAGCCCTAACTTCTTTGGGTTAAATATGATTATTGCATTGGCCTCTTAGTCAACAATATATTTGGTGGTGAAGCCAAGTTGAAATTCCAGGTATCCAATCAGGATCAAGAGACATCTTAGACTATTGTTGATGCCATTACTCCCCATATGGTTCCCAAATATGGAGTTAGGTCCTTCATGCCTAGCTATAAAAATTTGAAATTGTTGCTTGGAATGCTATTTCACAATTGCATGCCTTACAAGAGATGCATTTAGATTATGTCTCATCTCCTAATGGTGGATCAGTTAAACCACCATTGGTACCTCCAATATTCTATTGACACTTGACATCAATGACTATAGACTATTTTGATGGCCATTCTTAAGCCCAAGTTCACTCCTTTTACATGGTACATTCTCTACCAAGGTCTTCTACTTGGTTCCCACTTGTCTCAATTGTTATTTATTAATCTTCACCATCTTTTCTTTGGATAGTTTGGGACTTTCAAACATATTTTGATTTTACACCAAAGCAAGTAAGAAGCTTGAAGCTAGATACATGATTTCTTCAAGCCTTTTCAACTCAACCCTTTGTCATGACATATGGTTTTGTTAGGTAATTGACCTAGTTTCACATTAAAATTTGCATAGCTTTAGCATGTTTTCTAGGTGGAAATTTCTAAATAGTATTTTGAAAGAGAGAAATTTAGCTCTTTTTTAGGTTGGATTAATGTTCATTTAAAAAAATAAAAAATCTATATCAATTATTTTCTCTAATGTACTTATGCATGTCTAAGTACAAGCCCATAAGATTGCACTTGAACTTATGCACCTGTAAGGGCTCTTAGATCACCAGGGTAATGCCCCTCACAAGAGTAGCATAGCTCCACGTCCTACCTCTTCCCACCTCATGGGTGTAGGAATGGTCATAGTCAATATGCTAGAAGAGATTAAGTATCCTAGTCTCAAGGCTTCAAGGATTGTGAAGTGTGTGATTGGCTTCAACTTTCTTGGTTGCCTTTAGCTTCTTCTCATGGGCACATGGTGCCCTGAGTTGGTTGATTTTTGATAAGTTTTATTGCTTCAAATTGTCTATTTGTTTTGTTCACGCTCAACAAATTATAGATGAAGACTAGGAGGAGGAGGTGCTATTAGTAATTGAGAGTCTATTGATGATAGTTCCATCTCCACTAATAATTGGGGTAAACTAAATGATCACAATTCCCTCTTGCTAATGCTACTCTTGCTACTTAGAATTTTTTTATGTTTATTAATGTTTGTGCTTGACCCTATTTAGATTGTTTTCATCTTGTATTTTGGACTTGATCCTACATAAACTCTAAAAGTGCATAGACTTACCACTCACCATTTTCAAAATAATATATTTTTACCTTTTTAATTCTTAAAGAATAATAAAGATCTTATTTAAAAAAATATTTTAGTTTATCATTTATTATTTCTAATTCTAACTCCTATTTAATGTAGAGAGACATCCTACAATAAAAACAAAGGAGTGAAGTGTCATGACAAAAGCATGTTAAAAAGATCTCTCATCTTTTACCTTGAATTTGATAAACACTCACATGTCAAAATATTAATATTTAATAGTTTTTTTTTTATTGGTAATATTTATATTTTATTATTTAAAACTAAACAGTACAACTTCATCAATTTTTTTCAGTATCAAACCACTTCCCCAAAACCACCCACAAAAACCATCCAAACCACCCATCTAAAACCATGATTTTCGAAACCAATAACTTGCTCAAACGCTACCCCACACCCACAACTTGAAGTACAGAAGTTCACATATTACATCTTGCAAATCAGAAATTTGGCAGAATCTGTTCAAACATTTTATAACAGAAGCGAAGAGTTCAAGTTTTTCAAATAAAATTTTAACTAAACAAAATAAATGGCACCCAAAAGTGCCCTGGCCCACAGAATACATCATCTCTCTTTCTTCACAGCTCGTACAATCGAGGCGTTTGAATCTCCATTGGTCCTCATTGTTCTCTCGGCAAGAGCCCCTCGAGAATTCGGTCCTTCCGCCACCCCACCAACGCCGCCAACCACACCGCCCAGTTCAAACTGCCTTGCCAACTCCATCGATAGCTATCTCATAATCAGCCTCCTACTTCTCATCTCATCAACCAGCCTCTCCTCCACACCCGCTTGTCGAATTACATCTTCAAGCTCCATTATCTAGACGTAAACCACCAGACCTTCCAAACCTCGTCTCGCATCATCCTTGAAATGAGCTCTAATTTCCTCTCAGCGATGAAGAAATTGAATTCAAGAATGCCTCACCTACATTTCAACATTTTCCTCTAGGATTCCTTCAGAGAGGTTGAAGTCCCAACTCGAAATGACCCATTCCAACAGAGACTCCAAATTTAACAGGTATTCCTATGGAACAATCCTTGAAAGACATGTAATTCAAATTTGCAAGTGCACAATCTTGGTAGGGTACCTTAACTCAATCGCACGATACCATCTTTACAATCTCACTGCCTCACTTCCCTTATAAAGCTCACACGCTGCATTTGAAAGGCCATCAAAAATGGCATTCCCACCTCTTTTCACAAGGGAAATACAAAAATCTTGGAAGTATTTTAGCTTTTCACTAATTATATGTATAAATTTATTCATCTTCCAACATGTGGTATCGCCTTTGATCAAGGCATTGACCACAACCTGGGAATCACCCTCCAAGTGTACCTTCGTTGCCTTCATGTTCACTGCCAAGTCAGTCGTAAGTAGGGTCGCTTGAGCCTCCACCTCATTATTGGTTCCATCTTGAAGCCTTCTTGCTCCTGTGAAGATGATCTTCCCTTCATCGTCACAAGCCACGCATCCCGCACCTGAAGTACATGGATTACCTTTTGAGGCCCCATCGAAATTTATTTTCACCCACCCCCTCTCTGACTTTGACCATGTTACAACCTCCTAATCAAAAGAACACACAAAGGATTAACCCTGGGGAACCCATGAACGAGTCTAAGTTTGATGAGGGGCCACCTTGTGAGAATGCAACTGTCAACCAAACTGTACGAGTATTTCACATAATTATGATTAACTATCACTGAAGAGACTACTTCAGAGATAGCCCGCTCCACCCCACCACACACTCTTTCAAGCCCTTCCCATTTATCTTGAAAAATTATCTTATTCCTTTCTTTCCACAACTCCCAGATAACAATGGAAGGTGAGACCGTCCATACACTCGACAAAACTGATTTGCTCTTATCCGAAAACCAACTCTTAAGAAGATCAATAATATTATCTGGGAGGGGAATTGACCATCCTAACTTACCTAGAACAAACCTCCAAGCACCCTGAGCAAGTCACAATTTAAAAGTAAATGGTCTAATGATTCCTCTTGTTCTTTACACATTACAAATTGGAAAGGACCATTGAATCCAAGACACGACATTCTATCTCCCGTCAGGATCCTCCTCTTCATAACCAACTAGGTAAAAACTCTCATCTTTGGAAGACACTTAGAGCTCCAACATAATTTAGAAGGCCAATCCGGTTGGAGATTTGCATTCTCAATAATATTGTAGCCAATTTTGACTGAATAAGCACCTGATTTTGAGCCACACCATTTGATAACATCCTCCTTCGAACTAAGAACTTGGGAGTACTCTTCTAAATATTTCTAAAGCACCTCTTTTGCTATGGAGATAATGGCAGCTCATCAATATCTTTCCATTGCCAAACATCAACTCCATTACAACGCTCTAATTATGAGTAGTCTTTAACTTTTGTGCCCCAAGTACCCTCAGAAGCTTGTTTGATAAAATCTGTATTCTCCCTCAAGTATAAGGCCGATTTACCATCCGAGGAATCTATCCAAAAATTGGCTTTCTCCCCATTCCCCAGTTGCCAAGTAATGTGCTCCGTGTTCACTTTCCTGCAAGACAATAAAAAATTCCAAACTGCAAATGCTCTAGGAGGTTCATGAACAGTAAAAATTCTCTCATCATCTTATGAATCCAGATATTTGTGTTTCAGGATTTGAACCCATTTGTGCTTGGGCTTTACATACATTTTCCATATAAGTTTCACTCTCATTGCTTCATTCAAAAAGCACCACTTCCTCAACCCAGCCCCTCCTGCCAGGCGAGGTTGACACACCTTATCCCATGCAACCAGTGAAATTTTATCCTGATCACCCTTGCCACTCCAAAAAAAATTCCTCATAAACTGGTTGATACTTTTGGAATCTTGTCTAGAACTTTAAAACACATCATGGAATAAATTGGCATCGCTAATAAGACTGATTTCAACAATAACAACCTACCAGCAGAGGTGAGCCATTTGCATTTTTAACCTTCTAACTTATTCACACAACTATCAAATAATCTTTGACACAACTGTGTCCTATTAGGCTTCCCAAACAAAGGTGTTCCCAAAAATCTCCCTAGGAGAGAGCCAACTTTGACATCCAGTATCCTAACAATTTCTCTTTGCTTTCTAATGTCAGTGTTGAAGAAGAAAATGTCTAAATTCTTCCAGTTAACCTGCTGCCCAGACGCTTCACAAAAAATATTGAGGGTTCTTTTTATAAGTTGAGCTTCCTTTAGAGAAGCATCCCCAAACATGAGCGCGTCATCTACAAATTGTTGATGAGTGACTGCATCCACACCATTTGCAACCAGAACACCTTTCCATTTGCCTGCACCATTCAGCTTCTGAATGTATCTTCCCAGAACCTCCACCAAAATGATAAAGAGAAAAGGGGAAAGAGGGTCCCCCTGTCTCAGACCACAAGAAGCTTGGAAAAAGCCTTGTGGGCTTCCATTGACTGACACAGAGAACCACAACCCCTCTATGCACGCTTTCACCCAATTAATCCAGTAGGCTGAAAACCCAAAGTTGCCAAGGACACGAAACAAGAACTCCCAGTCCACCATGTCATAGGTTTTCTTGATGTCTAGTTTGATGAGCACCCTCTCAACCTTTTCTTTCCTGATAGAGTGAATGGATTCATAAGCTATAATAATTTCTTCAACAATTGATCTACTTGACACAAAGCCACTTTGTTCCTCTGAGCTTATTAGTTTGAGCAAAGGTTTCAATCTATTCATAATAACTTTGGCAATCACCTTGTATAGCACATTACACAGAGAAATGAGTCTAAAATCCCCAAAAGAAGAGGTCTTCTCCACTTTGGGGATTAATGTAAGAAAGGTACAGTTTAGTTCTTTCTCCACCTCGAGATTGACTCTCACTTCTTCCACCACCTGCCAGACCTCAAGATCCACAACATCCCAGAACTATTGGTAGAAAAGGGTCGGAAAACCATCTGGTCCCGGAACCTTGTCACCCACCATCGAGAAAACAACTTGCTTCACTTCATCCACTGAAATAGGTTTACACAACACATGATTATGATTTTCTGAAATTACCTTCAGAATATTACTCAAAAGAGTATCTTGGTGTAGAGATTTTAAGCTCCGGCTCTTGGAAAGCAGCTCTGTGAAGAAATCCACAACTTATTTGTTGATATCCTCTAACTTATCTAGGACAACATTAGTCTTGTTTTTGATGACCATCACCTTATTCCAAGACCACCTGACTTTAACTAAATTATGAAAAAACTTTGTGTTCCTATCGCCTTCCTTTAGCTAGCCTTCTCTGGATTTTTGTTTCCAGTAAACTTCTTCTCTTGCCAAGATTTCATTAAGTCTGGATTTAAGAGCCTTCTCCTTGTTATAGGTGTAAAGCGGAAAATCGAACCCTAGGTGTTCCCCCCACTTCAAGGAGAGAGAAAGGAGGTCACTAGGGTTGACAGTTTTCACTTAGGAGAGACTTTACATTCAAAAGAGGGGTTGACACTCACAAGATCCAATCCCACACAATGCAAGATTGAATTCTAAATGGGTTTCAAGGGTTGAGACATCAAGGATACCCTCTTTTGTAAAGAATGTAGATAGAAGGATTGAACTAGGAGTGTATGTAAAAGTAAGAAATTTTTGCTTGTAGATGGAGATAGGGACACGGGATGAAGCTACGGACCTAAAATTAGCAGTAAAATGTTGAGACGATGCTGTCCTGCAAGTTTGAGCCAAAGTTGACGGGACGATGGCGCCCGGAGTGCACACTGTCCTCCAAAAAATCCGTGAAACGAAGGGGGATCTGTTCGTCTCTGCACAAGGATTCCAGATCTTCAATTACAGCCGCGTACTTGCAACCTACACACAGAAAAGAGAGGACGATTGGGGGGTTAGGGATTAGGGGTTTGCCTTCAGGTCAAACCCCGGTTTTGGAATTAACCAAGAAATTAGAATGCTGTAAATGTAAATGTTTGTAATGTAATCAAGTACTGATACCTTGTTGTAAGAATGTTTGTATTCTTACATGCGAAGGTGTAATGATGTTGTATGTTGTATGTTGTAGGTGATCTCCTCTTCAATGGTTGAATCCTTGTCTTGAATGCAACACCTAGCCTTGAGTGGAGACTTAGAATGCTCAATTGCTCGAAGGAATGCTTGAATGCTTGAATGTTTGAATGTTTGAATGTTTGCCTATCGCTTCCGCCTCTTGCACACATATGTTTTTTCTCCTTTTTCTCTTTTTTGCTTGCCTCCCCAAATGGGAGGGGAAATGTAGTTTATATACTTGTCAATTAGGGTTAGGAGACTGATTTTTCCGACCTTAGGCCGACCTAGGAGCATTATTTTCCAAATTGCAAACTTGAAAACCCGATGCCCAACAAGAGACCGGGCCCAAAATAGGGCCAGGGACCAGGGCGCTGGGTGCCATGGTCCCACCTCCCGGGACAACAGGGTGCAAGGAGGATCAGGCCAAGGTGCAAAAAGATGTAGTTTTTGGTGTCGTAAACAAGTTTCGGGGTCTCCATTCAGGTTCAACGTTGTGCCGCCATCGTGAAGACCCAAATGCAGTCAAAATTGCAAGTGTCACAATTTTAGGACGCTACATTTAGCCCCCACTTTAGCGGGAGTATAAGCGTACACCCATACTTCCGGTAAAGTACAAGGAAACAACATTGAAAGACTTTCACCATGTCAAGGAGGCAAGATACACCAAGCCCCCAGTGGACTAAGGATCTTGCAACTTCGATTGACAAAGTAAAAGGGAAGATCACGAGGGAGAACCATGACTGTCAGTAGTAAGGTTCCCTCACTATGAGTCATGCAAGAAAAATACCAAAAATTTTCAAGGCAAAGCTAAGTTCGCCAAGAAATTTTCAAGTATCTTGAAGAGATATGAACGAAGTGTATGCCCCCCTACGTTAAAGCAATCACACACGCCTCATCGGGGGTGATTGCTTTAAGGTAGTGATACACATAAGAAATGAGAAGGTAAAGGAGCACGTTATCACAAAGATTTAGCCCCCAAGTGTGAGATAAACCCAAGGATAATAGACACAAAACACAAAGCACGAGGTGACTTCGCTTTCCTTGGGGTCAGTATGCTGTATGATAATTCATGTATATCATATGTATGTATGCATAATCGTTCTTCATTCCCCAATCAAGGAAGGTCACCTAGAAGAAGGGAACACATGTGTCTTTTGAGTCAACATGAGAGAGACCAAAAGAGATCTCAATGCTTTGCATCGTCCTCAAGTAGACAACACTAAGGACAACAAATAGAAGAATGAGAATAAAACCTAGAAGAAGTAACAAAAGAGATCAAGAGAGGAGGAGAGAGTCTGCTATGCTAATGAACTAGTGTAGCACGTCATCCACCCCCCGATCTTGCTGATCAATATTTCAGGAAGGCAGGAAACACGCTAGAGGAGGAACATCCAACACAGTAGATGGAGCTATCACAAGATCCAAACAAGGGCTATGTTCATGTTCCAAGCCACGTTGTTCTTGTCTAGGAGCTAGGATAAGAGCTTTAGAAAATTCGTTAGATAAATGGTTATCAACATCAACATATTCATATTCACTATCAGAAGCAAGAAGAGTAACATTTTCATCATCATCAAGATTTATAAAAATAGGATCTTTAACTCGCACAGGATGAAAACCATCATGCATCTTATGTTTAGGAGATTTTGGCTCAATTTTCGGCTGAGGAGAAAATGGAATAATACTAGCTGAAGGTGTTTTTGGGGATTGCAAAGTTCGAGAAGCAGCTGCACGAGCTCTAAGATGACGCTTTCGTCGGCGTTCACGCACAGAACGATTTCGTCTATTCTTAGTAGGAAGTTGAGAAGATTGAGGAGGAGGAATGTTCTCATCCTTATCAATTGGGTGTTTAGGTTGTGGTCTCTTAGGTTGAATAATAGGAGAAGAGGAAGGTCTCTTCTCTCTATAAGAGGAAGGAGGAGGAACTGCTCCATATAAAGGAGGAATATCTGGTTTAGGAAGGAGACCAAGTCCATCATGACGAGGAGGTATAGGTCTACCTTTAGAAAGTTTATTAGTCATAGACATAGTCACATCCATAGGGATGGGTTGGGAATCTCCTTGAGGAAAGACATTAGTTTTATCTTTCAAAGGAAGAACTTCCTTCTCAAGAACGATAGGAATATCAAGTTTGGGTGTTCTAGGTTCACTTAGAGATAGGATCATATCTTTTTTCCACTTTTGATAAGATTTGAAAAGATGATCACTTCGCGGTGGAAGAGATTGAAATTGTTTAGGCCAAAAATAATCAATAGGAACGCTAGAAGTTCTTTCAGCTGGTTTAAAGAGACTATGATTGATAGTAACAAATTCACCATTATGGGGAAATTTCAAACACTTGTGAATAGGAGAAGCAATAGCTTTCATGGAAGATAGCCAAGGATAGCCTAGCTTCACACGAAATTGTTCGGACGATGGAATAATAGCAAAACTCACATCAAGAGATTTGTTATGAACCTCAATAGGTAATGTAATAGAACCAATTGCAGGAGAAGAAAATGCATCAAATAATTTCACAACCACATTTGTTTTGTCATAGATCACTTGATTCAATTGCAAAGTAAAAAGAAATTCTTCAGTAATGACATTAACCATACAAGAAGGATCAATAAGCACTCCACGACAAGGTGTATTCTTGACTTTTGCAACTATATATAAAGGACCATCAGGTGCCCCGATAGTTTCACTAGAATCAAATGTGATAGAAGGTTCTTTAGGGATTTTCTGCTGCTCTACAAAGTTAATTAGATTCGGAGTCATAGACACAAGACCATCAGGCGAGAAAGAGGAATCATTAGTCTCAATCACATTAGAGGTATGAGAAGGTAATGGATCGGTAAAAATCTTAAGATTTTGGTTAGGAGGAGCTATAGATGTGTTGCCTTTATCATTCACACCTAAAACAGAGATAGTATTATTATCAGTCAAATCTTGAATCTTACCCTTTAAAGCAAAACATTTTTCAGTATCATGCCCAGGTTGACGATGAAATTGACAAAAAGATTTGTTATCAAAATAGGGTGAATTAATCTTTGTAGGATCTATTTTCTTTATAGGAGGGAGAGTAAGCACATTTTGTTCCAATAACTTATTCATAATACTATGCAATGATTCATTCAATGGAGTAAACTTTCTTTCTTTCTTGAAAAACTTAGAAATAGGAGGCACACCTGATGCTGCATTCACATTGTTGTTGATGATGTTTTCATTGAACTTAATGAACCCTCTGTTCGGTTTAAACTTCCCAAATGGTTGTTGACTACTATCACCCTTATCACTTGGAGCCATAGGATTTGCTCGTTCCATTTGACTCACAGTCAGTTGATAATTGTGAAAAGTTGCACACAACTATTGGAAAGAAGTAAACTCAGAAAACATAAGTTTTTCTCTAATATCTTTTTGTAAATTAGAAATAAAAATTCTTTGAATATCATTGTCAGGCATTGGAAAAGAAATTTGAGCACACAAATGCTTATATCTACCAATGAAATCAGTCACTTTTTCTTTAACACCTTGTTTACAATGCATTAAATCAATCAAAGTAACTTTAGGACTTATATTGTTTTGAAATTGTTGAATAAAAGCATTTGCAAGTTGTTGGAAAGAAGTAATAGAATAGGAAGGCAACGAGCAATACCATTGTAGAGCCTTATCTCTTAATGTTCTAGTAAACAATTTTGCAAGCAACCTTTGGTCATGAGCAAAATCGGTACATATTGTTTGAAAGGTCTTAACATGTGTTAGAGGATCACCTTTACCATTATAAAGCTCCAATTGCGGGATTTCAACATGCTTAGGGGGGATAGCTCGAACAATGTCAAGAGAAAGTGGGCTCGCAACATCAAATGTGGGCACACTAAACTTAGATTGATTCATAGAGGCAATTTGTTGTTGTAAAGAAGAGACAGTTTGTGCAAGATTGTTAATGGTCGCTTCAGTCGAAGAGTTCATATTAGACATGTTAGATTGTGATGGAGGTATTATGTTATTGAAAGAAGGTATTGATTGAGAGTAAGGTGGCGGGACACTATGATAGTTAGTCATAGGAGATGATTGGAAAGAAGGAGCACTACAAGGAGGAATGGAATGGTTAAATGAATTGCCCCCTTGCGTCATGTTCATTTGTGGAGATGTAATAGGGACACTCATTGAAGGAATGAATGAGGAAGTTGGATTGAATGAAGGAAGAGGGTTAATTGAAGAAGAAGGATTGCCCCCATGACTGGTGATCATAGGTGGAATGTTTTGTATTGAAGTAGTCATTATGTTTGATGTAAAAGTAGGTATACTAGCAATAGAAGTTGTCAAAGGAATAGAATGATTGACTTGAGTAGGAGGTTGTGTATAACCTAAAGTTTCGGCACAACTCTTCATAGGCATCACATTCGAATCCACGATGTGTGCAATACTACGCAAAATATTAATTCCATTCTTATCACTTTGAACCATACATTTTAGACCCTCAATTAATGAAAGAGCTTGACTATCGGGGTATTCTTGAGACATCCATTGCTGAAAATCATCAAATTGGTTATCCAATTTCGAAAGTTGTTCTACAGAAACCTCATGGAGAGCTTCTTCATCATTAAGAGGATTAGAGGAATTACCCATGTCCTCGTTAAAAAGGCCATTCAAATTAGGTTCCATCTCTTCGGTAATTAAACCTTGGAAAGACTTAATTCTAAGGCTTTGTCTAACGGGAATAGTGTGAGTAGGGCTTATTGTTGTAAAAACTCATGCACTAGAGAGAGAGAGAAGATTTTGAATTTAGAGGTAGCAAATTTCAATAAAATCAGCCAATCTCCTATATTTAAGCTGTTAAATGCAATCATGAAAATCTCCCGAAATTTCAGAAAAAATGTCAGGGACCGTGGCGAACGGAGTGCACACGGTCCTCGCAACTTTTTTCTAAATTTTCAGGGATGAAAGTTATGATGATTTTAAAGCTAATTTGAAAAAATTGAGTGATTTTAAGATCTGTAGATAGGCCAAATTAAAGTTGCAATCTCAAAATTGAACCCTACCAAGATTGTTGAAAAATGCAAAATTTGAATTTTGAAAAAGAGAGGGAAACTGAAATTTTGAATTTTATGATTTTAGAGGGAATACTAAAAGCAATGCAGGCTTTGAAATTTAAAAGTTGACTCAATTTCACGCAAAATTCAATTTTGAAAGCGGAAATCAAAGTTGTTGCAATTAAACACTTAATTTCAAAAGTCACAAACTGCAAAAATTTGAATAAAGCACTGAAATTTCAAATGAATGCCAACACACTTTTCAGATTTAGGACAGTAAGAAACACAATTTTGATATGAATTTTAATTTCAACAATTTTTGAATGATTATAAGCCTTAATCCAAGCAATCACTAGACCAACTTTGACTTTAATTTTGAAAGTTTTAGAATTGATGAAATCAACCAAGATTCTGGATTCTAGCAGAAAAATACAGTAAGATCTAGCTCCCGAAATTTCGGAAAAAATGTCGGGGACAATGGCGCTCGGGGTGCACATGGTCCTCGCAACTTTTTTTGAAATTTTCAGGGATGAGAGATATTATGATTTTGTTGCGAAATCCAAAGTTACAGCCGATTTGGAGGTGTTTTGATCAGTGAAATCATCAGTCAAAGGTTGAATCAAGAGGGTTTTAAAAATTAGGGTTTTGACACTTAACCACTTAATTTTCAGAATTAAAGCACAAATATGAATTGACAATTTGCAATAGAAGGGTAGATCTGAAACAGGCATTAACAATTAAACATTTCACAAGCTCAATTACTAAAAAGAAAATTTAGGGTTTTTTATGCAATTAACCTCTAAAATTTGCAAAAGATCAAACATGGAAATGTAATCAAGGAAGCAAATTTTTCAGATCTAACCATGAATAATCAGAATTAGGATTTTCATGTCGGGTTCACCAAAATGTAAAGCAGAAAATCGAACCCTAGGTGTTCCCCCCACTTCAAGGAGAGAGAAAGGAGGTCACTAGGGTTGACAGTTTTCACTTAGGAGAGACTTTACATTCAAAAGAGGGGTTGACACTCACAAGATCCAATCCCACACAATGCAAGATTGAATTCTAAATGGGTTTCAAGGGTTGAGACATCAAGGATACCCTCTTTTGTAAAGAATGTAGATAGAAGGATTGAACTAGGAGTGTATGTAAAAGTAAGAAATATTCGCTTGTAGACGGAGATGGGGACACGAGATGAAGCTACGGACCTGAAATTAGCAGTAAAATGTCGAGACGATGCTGTCCTGCAAGTTTGAGCCAAAGTTGAAGGGACGATGGCGCTCGGAGTGCACACGGTCCTCCGAAAAATCCGCGAAACGAAGGGGGATCTGTTCGTCTCTGCACAAGGATTCCAGATCTTCATTTACAGCCGCGTACCTGCAACCTACACACAGAAAAGAGAGGACAATTGGGGGGTTAGGGATTAGGGGTTTGCCTTTAGGTCAAACCCCAGTTTTGGAATTAACCAAGAAATTAGAATGCTGTAAATGTAAATGTTTGTAATGTAATCAAGTACTGATACCTTGTTGTAAGAATGTTTGTATTCTTACATGCGAAGGTGTAATGATGTTGTATGTTGTATGTTGTAGGTGATCTCCTCTTCAATGGTTGAATCCTTGTCTTGAATGCAACACCTAGCCTTGAGTGGAGACTTAGAATGCTCAATTGCTCGAAGGAATGCTTGAATGCTTGAATGTTTGAATGTTTGAATGTTTGCCTATCACTTCCTCCTCTTGCACACATATGTTTTTTCTCCTTTTTCTCTTTTTTGCTTGCCTCCCCAAATGGGAGGGGAAATGTAGTTTATATACTTGTCAATTAGGGTTAGGAGACTGATTTTTCCGACCTTAGACCGACCTAGGAGCATTATTTTCCAAATTGCAAACTTGAAAACCCGATGCCCAACAAGAGACCGGGCCCAAAATAGGGCCAGGGACCAGGGCACTGGGCGCCATGGTCCCACCTCCCTGGATAGTAGGGTGCAAGGAGGATCAGGCCAAGGTGCAAAAAGATGTAGTTTTTGGTGTCGTAAACAAGTTTCGGGGTCTCCATTCAGGTTCAATGTTGCGCCACCATCGTGAAGACCCAAATGCAGTCAAAATTGCAAGTGTCGCAATTTTAGGACGCTACAATAGGCATCCAAAGTCATACCATGGTCCAAAATAGATAACTCCAGTTCCCTGAGCTCAACTTCAAGCATGCTTCTATTCACAAAAATATTTCCAAACTTGACCCTGTTCCATTTCTTTAGTTTACCTTTGAGGTACTGCAATTTTTTGAAAAACTTAAAGGCACATGAACTAGTTCTCACGGGGGCCTCCCGTCATGCAGAAGAAACAAGCTCCTTCAAAGAAGGGTCTCGCAACCATATTTTTTTAAATGTAAAAGGGCATCGGATCGAAGCACTATCCAAACATATCAGAAGCTTTATGGGAAAGTGGTCAAAAGCTGCCAATGGTAAGACCCCAACTTTAAACAAAAGGGGTTTAGAAGCCCAATTACCCCCCAAGAAGAATTTGTCTAACTTCTCTGCAATGTGCTCCCTACCAACCCTTCGATTTGACCAAGTGAAAGTCCCTTTGTTGGTCTTGACTTCCTGCAAACCATTATCTGAGACAAAGTTTTGGAAGCGCAGCTGGGATATAGTGACACCAAGTTTACCACCTTTCTTATCTCTAGAGTCCAAAATGGCATTAAAATCCCCCCAAGCACAACCAAGTCATGGGTGAGATTGCTCAAAATCGTCAAGAGTTATTTCCAAGTTTCCAATTGTAAGTTGCCTCTCGTAGATCCATAAACATTAATCAGGAAGAAATCACAGTTAATACCAAAAGAGTGAACCTTACACAACTGCCATGATTGCAAATTGAGAATTTCTTCAACCTTGATGAGAGTGGGGTTCTAGATTATCCCCAATCCACTTGAAGAACCCACTACACTTGAAAAAATCCTTTCCCAAAACCTCCAACCTCCCAACCAACCCACAACCTCCTCCAAACCGAGTTTAGTTTCTTCCAGATAGACAATATCCGGCTTCATCTGATCCAACCCTCGCTTGATCAGACGACGCTTGTCAAGGGCATTACAACCCCTGACATTCCAACTAAGGAGTTTCATTTTCCTTTAGAAAGGGGGCCTCCCTTCCCTATTGATAATTTAGACTGATCTTTGGCATTCCTTGCCATCGTGATCCAAATTTTGTTGGGTTTACGATCTCTGGATTTCTTTTCTCCAATAACAACTTTGTCGGTTTGAGAGTCAGACTGCTGAATAGTTCGACACTCCAAAATGTCCTCTTCGTCAAAAGCACCCCAATATTCCTCCTCTTTCTCCCAAGGAATATCATCACCACCATCACCAAACCTCACCCTTGTATCAATGTCCAAGTTGTTACGCTGCTCTTGAGCGTGTGTCCACTCACCATCTAAAGGATGAACCTTTTGGGAGCCCATGATACTCGCATGAATTACATTCATGGCAACTTCCACCCTATTGAGCGCTTCCTCCACAAGCTGCATGGCATCCAATTGGGTTGTTAAGGTTGTCCCTCCAGACTTGTCATCCAATCTTGAGTACTCAACAGAAGGTCGAACATTCACCAAAGAGGGCCCCAAAGAGGGAAAAACCCTAGCATCCTTAGAGTGTGATTGTCAAGTCGCCATCTGAAACTTAGCAAAGTGTTCCACTCTGCCTTCCAATGGGTCATCAACTAGCTTGCCTTTAGGACCAATCAAGCAAACCTCCTTCGAATGACAGTCCTTGTTACAAACCAAGCATTTCTCCAAGTGCTCCTGAACCTCAATCTATTGCAACCAGCTCCCCGCGTTTGTATTAATCTCAATCCATGCCAGAAGATGGAAAAGGGGTTTCCAGCTAACACAAATCCTCGCATATGAGCTAAAGTCTTCCTTTGCAATGGCTTCATTCGATTTGAGGTAAAACTCTAATTTGCTTCCAATCATCTGGAAAAATTCCTCATTCCAGTATTTCCTGGGGAGGTTATAGAGGTGCAGCCAAACCAGAACCTCATCCACAGAAGCTTTAATAGGGTTAAAATTTGGTTCCCAGTCTTTGATGTAGATACCTCTGTCTCCTAAGAAAAAAGGGCCCATTGTGTAAAACCCAGTTCTTGTCTTTATTGTTTTCTGTTATGACAAGAAAAAAACCATTTGGCATAGTCTCAATCTCCACGCTAAAGGGCCACATCTCCTCACACCACTTCTTAACACGATAGACAACCGACCAATCCCCAAAGCATTTCAAGAAAAAAACCCTATCTTTGAAAGAAGCCACAAAATTACTCTAGCTTTTACAATCCAGGAATAATGACAACTTGTGGGAGCCGACAGGTTTGGGTTTGAACTTTTCAGACGACTCAAATCTTGGAATCTTCTTAGGCCTCCACTCTTTGTCACTGACCCTCTGCAAGTTCATCTTGGCACCCGCTGTGATGGTATTACGTTCGCTAGGGTTAGGGGGTTGTTCCCCTCCGAGTCGAGGGAAATCTCTTCTCCACCGACCATGATTTTTAGCATCAAGACCAAACCTTGACGTTCTGTTTTGATCCTCCCAGGCCCACTTAGGTTTCGACCAAGGTCTGAAGCCTGGATTCGTGAAGAATCGTGCCCTGCCATTCTGTTTGAAATCCCTAAACTCTCTGGGTTGCAAGCCCAATCTCCTTCGCGACGCCATCCTTCACAATTCACATATTAATATTTAATAGTAAACATAATATGTATTATATATAATCAACTACATTATTTAATTTTCTTAATTTTTATTTAATAGTTTGAGTCAAGAAAGAATATATATATATATATATATATATATATATATATATATATATATATATATATATATATATATATATATATATATATATATATATATATAATTAAAAATTTATGTATAAACTTTAAATAATAAACCAAACTAAAAATATTAAAAAATATAAATAAAATTTAAAATAAAATAAAAAATTATTGTAAAATATTAAATATATGTTTTTAAGATAAATTTTATATATAATTAATTACATATTTATTTTCCTAATTTTTTGAAAGTGATGTTTTTCACCTATACACATTCACAATCGAATTGCGTGTAAATAAAGGCAAAACCTTCGAATGCCCCACAAATGTGTCTCAGCGGTATTCGTATAGAGAGATCGAAAAAATAACTAAACACAGAGCTAAAACCAATAATTTAGAGAGCCAAAAAAATATTTGAATCTTTCATGGCAAACGCAGATGATGTCACGGTAAGAGGCCAACGTAAATGGGGTTTACTGGTGGCTTTGGTAGCAGCAGCTCTCTCAGCTTCTGCTGCATTTAACTGTAAGTCATTTACATTTTTGTTTTTATTTTGTTTTTCACCTTCATTTCATGAGGTTTTAATTGTGGCTGTTCGTTTAACTGGAGTTGGACTGCGTTTTATTATGAAAATGTTTGCTTTTAATGGAATTTTTTTCTTGCACATTATAGCGATTTAGATTCCTTACAACAACAAAAAACAATTTCTGAGAAGCAAAACTTAGGGTTCTCTAGGCTGAATATTTTGGCCGTCTAGAGACATGGGTATGTAAGTTCTACGCTATAAATGTTTTGTTTCTTATTGTAGCTTCTATTTCGATGTCTGCATATTGCTGTTATCAGCTGATTTTGGTTTTAATTATGCCTAAGCTCGGGGCAAAACAATTGCAATCATTATTAAAAAGGTATAAGTGCATATTACTTTGTATATTGAGCTTGTTAGTAGGTAAAAACTAAAATGTATCTTCGGTGATACCTTTTGTCATACTTATACCACATTGTCAAGATTTGTAGACATTGGTTACCATGAAATTTACCCTATGTAAATCTAGCTATGGAGATAGCCACCTAAAATCAAGAAGGTTCAATGAAAGTACAAAATAGATAAAAAATGAGAGAATATTTCAATTCTATCAAATGATGATACGATGATTCTAAGTTTTTCAAATAAGAGTTACAAGTGGGTATATACAGGATACACCACTAAGAGTTGTGAATGTATAACCAATATGGGACACTTGTGCACAACATTTCCACCAAATTAGGAAAGTACAAGTCTCATGATGCAAATACAACCTAAGCAAATATCTACTTAAGCAAGCTTATTCTATCCTTAGTGCATATAATGCAATAAGTAATTAACTAAATGAAAAAAAATTGTGCACCAACGCCCCCCATAACTGTAGCTTAGGTTGGTAGAAAAAAATACATAGGTAGGTAGGACAAATAGATGGATGGGTTCCAACAAATTTGCAGCCATTTTAGGTAGCTATTTACAAAAGTGTCCCTCAAGTAACTAGAAAGGATAAAACCTCATATTAGGGAAAACTTCCCCCCAAAAAGAAGCCTTCCCCTAAAAAAATAGAGAGAAACTCACCTAAATTAGTACATAGAGAGACAAGAAGAGAGACCATCAAGCCCCCCTCAAGGTGCAGTTTCCTACTTTGATGGTAGATGATTGACATTGAATGTTGAAGCTATACGTTAAGTTGAAGCACTATTCTTATGGTATACTGGAAGCTGCAATCTGCATATTTCATCACATGAAGTCTTCCCCTTGGGACATAATTCCATCACCATTTGATTGAAGTTGGGTTGCTGATATATTTGTTAAAATCGCTATTCTTTGGGGACTAACTGTCATCATTCTTGGAGTGAGAATGCATGCATGCTTCACACTACTAGATCGCCATATTTGGAGACCATCCCCCTAGCTCAGATATTTATTTTTGTAAGTGTTGCCAAGGGAGCAGCTCCCATAATATAAAAGATCCAAAATAAAAGAAATGCATGCCCTTGCCACAAGGGGTGCAACAAAGAACAACACAAAGGTGCATTGTCAAAACATCCCTATTCTAAAAACACAAAAAAAGCAGCAAATGTTAATGTGCTGAAAAAGCCACTGCAAAAGACACTCAGCCCAAAGAAGTGGGTGTATGATGTTTGCTCTTTCCATCTGTATTATGCTTTTTGAGAGAGGACCTCAAAGTCATTTTATGCCTGAAATTTGAAAATGTGTGTTTCTTCTTCTTTACTTTTGTCCAAGATGGGGAGCACTCGTTTTCCATTGGGTAGGTCTCCAAGTGTGAAAACTTTGGACTAACTGGTGGAGATGGGGAGATCTCACTGGTGGAAGAGGAATTAATTGTAGAATCAGCAGCACTGTCCTCAAAGGGACCGACAACCACAACATTAGACACCTGTGAACCATTAGAAGGAAGCAGACTTGGAGGAGACTTGACATCTGAAGTTTTTAGTGTGCTTGTAGGGGAGACAAGAGGATCCAGTGGTGGAGCATTATCCTGCAAAGTACCAGGTGGAACAACATAGAGTTCAAGATTGACCCCAATCCACCATGTAGGCCTTTTACCAGATTCACCTATGAGAATGAGGCTTCCTGCACTGGGACGCAGAGCGATCAGTTGAGTGACATTTTCTGCAACGGAAAACAATTTTTTTGTAATCTATTGCCTGCAACCAACAACGATCACCCTCTCTCAAAGCAACCTCTGCAAGGAGGCCATTGGAGAGATCCATTTCCACGCAAATGCATGCACAAGTGGAGCTGTATTAATTAATAGTTTCTTCTGAGCTGCAGTGGTATTTCTCAAGGTGATTGCCTATGTGCCGTAGACAATTTAACTCCCAGAATTGGAATGGAGGTGAGAAAGTTTTAGATCGTGGATCAAATGAGGGATACCATGATTTCATGCACCAGAAGTCACCATGAAAAATCCACGGGCCATTTTCCAACACCCATTCCTTGCCTTCCAGAGATTCAAATTCAAGAATAAAGAAACCTTTGGCACATGGAAATATACAAATTTCTTCCTCCAAAGATTTTTTCCAATTCTCAGATATCCAAGAATGCAATTCACTCAATTTTCGGCCACACCTTGGTAAATCTACATATCAGTGCGTTTTGCTATAGGAACTCTTCCCTGTCCCCAACCAAATACATCAGACAAATCTCTGGAACAGATGCAGATTGGCAATTCCGTAAGACAGAACCATGGAATGTGTGGTCGCCATTCCTAGCATAGGGATTATTGGAATTGAATGCAACAGGGTCCATTTTTCCTGACTCACATCCAACCATACTATGAATTGGACCTTGTAAATGAGCCCGTGGGCAGTGGTTGCAGCGAGATTTAAGAGCCTACATGGGATCCCTGCATATGCTGCCATCAGTTTTATTTGTATCCACAAATTCCTTGAAGCTGCCTTCAAATTTTGCAGAACCCACATTGTGGAGTGCAAAGGCTGGAGAAAAATCTGTCTTACAAGCCATCGGAAGAGAAAAGGAAATCGCTGTTACTGGGACTCACAAGAGGCTGCATGGGATTCCCAGAAACCCTAGCACCAGACTAGACAATGCCTGCAAAATCCATCTGGATGCCATTGTTGTTGTCTGTAACCAAACTGGAAGAGACGGAAGCTTGAGACCTTCCCATGCTTAGAGAACTGTTTGCCTTCTTGTAGGAACCATCGTTGCCTTGAAGCGCAACAAAGGAGCGAGTCAAAATAGAGCAGGGCATTGTGGAAAGATTTATCCAGCTCAGATATTGTTATCTGACATTCATAGCAGAAATAACAGGGCTGTGATTGCAGATCTGGGGCAGCCACCATTTGAAGAAATTCTTGAATCATGCTGTTGCATCAAGTCATCATCATTCATTTCAGAACATAATTTGGTCATTCCTTGTTGTTATCTATCAGCAACATAGGGACAGCAGGACCGTGCAGTGTTGTGAGTAAATAGCAATTGAAATTCTGAAAATCTCAGTATGTATTGGACAATGTATTCAGATTGGAGTCTCTCGTGGTCACTTCAAAATGCATATGGTTGTTTATAAATTCTCAGTTTACATTATTTGTAATCAGCATTATTTCAAGTTTCAGTTTTCTGCTCTATTCAGTGTGTTGACTGTATAATTCTAAGCATGTGGTTGTTTGTTATCAATTCAGATTCATTGAGTAATAAAATAAAAGAAGAGTATCCCATTCTGTTACTATGTTTTAACTATGGATTTTAGGGTATTTGTTAGCCTTTTAGATCATATTTATACATGCCAATGTAGTTTGGGACATTACAATTATTAATGTAGGATATATTTTCCACAGCAAGTCAAATTATGATATTGCTATCAGAATTCAACTTTTTTGTGGTTCGAGTCAAACTCATTGACTCATGTTTCATGAGTAGTGGTTTACAAGAATCCATCTCTCATGAGAATGAATGGTCCACTCAGCACTCATTGCATCTAGGTGATGCTCACAGAGGTGAAGCATTGGGCCTTCCCGGGAGGTCACCCATCACAGTACTACTCCAACTCAAGTGCGCTTAACCAAAGAGTTTTCTCCAAGGTTAAACCCTCTTAGCTTGCAATCCTATTTGCAAAACCTTCAGCAAGTGTTGTGCCTTTGAGAGACTCATGACCTTTCATAATTATTACCTTTTGAAAGAGGCACTTCCTCATTTCATTCCCATTCCTTCGTTAATTTATCCTTCCTTAATTCCTATGCTCCATTCTTTTTTTCCTTCATAACTGATAACTCAATGATGAACCATGAGTACTAAACCGGTACTGAGACAGGGGGGGGGGGGGGTGAATCAGTACAAACACAAATACAGTCCAAAACCAGTTTGACATCAAATACCCCAAATGACTGACAAACAGGGATACCGGTAAAACAGAGTGCAACCGGTAACATCCAATACAGCTCAATCAATCATGAACCAGTCACTCAATAAGCTACCTTCTTAACTCAATACTATAGTATCATTATATTCTCATGCATAAACAGGTAAACTTAACCATCAGATCTTCACAACAGTGAGTTCAATATGTTTTATAGACAGGCATAAAACATAGAACTTTCATATGCTTAACAGGCAAAACAAAGTATCACAAGACAAAAGCATTTCACATGACACACATATTTTTCACGTGGAAACCCAACTGGGAAAAACCACGGTGGGGATGAATACCCACAAGTTGCTTTTTGAATTCTTTAGAAGTCCGCTCTGTTAGGAGCCTTGTCCGGTTAAAGACATTACAATAGGTTCTGGTAGGAACTGATCCTGTTAGGGATCACCCGGTTAAGGGATACTTGGTTAAGGGTTAAACCCGGTAGGGTCACCTTGTTAGAGGATTTCAAGAGCTCAATAGCTGAAAGGATCTCCTAAGCTCTATAGCTTCTCAGAACTCATTAGCCTCGAGTTACCCGGTTAAGGGATTTGAATCAAGCCTGTTAGGACCACCCGATTTAAGGGATTTTGAATCAAGCCAGTTAAGGCTACCTTGTTAGGGGATTTTACAACTGTTGAAGTGGTTAGAGATCAACGGGAATTACAATGATCTGTTAACAACACTCAATGCTAATGCAGATCCGTTCAGGCTCCTCTTTTCCTTCTGCACTTTCACTTTGGAGGTATCTCTTCTCTCCTTTGGTCTGGCAAGAATTACGTATCACTTCCCTTGGATACACACTCACAACTTTTGCCAACAACCTCAGAAAGAAACACAACATCGACCTTATAGGAAACATACAGGTCGGTAGCAAAAACCCTAAACCCTAAACCTGTTAGGTTAAGCAATTTAAACGGTTCGATCCTGACCGTTGAATCATACTGCATTAAATGCAACAATCTTGAATCGATCTCAAGACATTCTCCATCGTCCATTATCCACCGATTTCATGGCGGCTGATAACCCATCACGCGTTATCACCGTTTGACAGACTTCGCACATTCCCGAGGTAGTTAGGAATAGTCATCTTCATGCAAGATCCTTCACGCATACAGAGCTTACGTGGCAACACGATCTGTCCTCCATCATACTGCTAACTCATCACACAAAGATCATCGATTGAGTCACACAGACTTGAGGTACTCCAACCGGAAATCCTGAAGTGGAAGCTACCTACCAATCGGTAGTCATACAATGCTTCCATGTGCCGGTTCCCATAACTACATGCCGGTTCACCTTGAACAAATATGCCGCTTCACTTTGGCATATAAACCGGTTCATACATATGCCGGTTCCTCTCTCTCTTCACCTATCACATGTGCCGGTTCACACCATGTCTCATATTGACATCAATGGCAACATACAATATCATTATGTCTTCATGCCAGTTTACCTAATGCCATGCCGGTTCACATAATGCCAACAATCTCCCCCTTTGGCATTGATGGCAATATACAAAAGACATCTTCTCTGCTTCACATCTTCTCCCCATTTGCTGCAGATATCTTTTCGCTTCACTCTTTCTCCCCCTTTGACAACAATGCCAAAGTGGAGGTACAATCATTACTGTTTCATCATGCTGCTCCCCCTGAGGAGTAGCATCCTTCAACACACCAATCAACCAAAAACTTTGTCTTTCCAGTACCTGACTGATGTGGAACAATCACTTTTAGTTCACCGCTTGAAGGGGCAATACCCCTAATTCACCTCTCAAATGCACAAATGTTGTCTTTGGGAGAGGCTTGGTGAATATGTCTGCTAACTGCTCCTTACTGGACACATGCTCCAGTGCAATCTCTTTATTCTGAACCTTTTCCCTCAAGAAATGATACTTAAGCTCAAAATGCTTGGTTCTAGAATGTAAAACCGGATTCTTTGATATATTGATAGCACTTGTGTTATCACAGAATATGCTTACCGGTTTAGATACAGGGATCTTGAAGCCTTCCAGTACATGCTTCATCCAGATTGTCTGAGTGCAGTTCATGAAAGCTGCAACATACTCCACTTCCGCTGTAGACTGAGAGATACAACTCTGCTTTTTACTCATCCATGAGACCAGTCTACCACCGAGATTGAAATTATTGCTGTATGGGTACCACAATCCATAGTCAACTGTTCCCTTCAGATACCTAAGAATCCGCTTGACTGCAATCAAGTGAGATTCTCTTGGACTCTTTTGGAATCTTGCAGTAATGCCAACTGCATGTGCAATATCCGGTCTGCTATGCACTACATAATGCAACTTACCAATCATTGATCGGTATTCCTTCTCATCAACCAGTGCGGAATCATCCTCTTTTGTCAATTTGCAACCGGTCACCATCGGTGTACCAACCGGTTTGCTATTTTCCATGCCAAAAGTCTTCAACACCTCTTTGACATATTTGGACTGAGTGATGAAGATTCCATCTTCCATCTGCTGGATCTGCAGTCCAATGAAGAACTTAATCTCCCCTATGAGTGACATCTCAAACTCTTTCTTCATCTCATCAGCAAACTCATGACTCATCTTGTCATCTCCACCAAAGATGATGTCATCAACAAAAACTTCACAGATCAAGATCTGATCTCCTTCAGACTTCAAGTAGATATTGCTATCTTCACTTGTTCTCTCAAATCCAATCTTCACAAGATGGGAATGTAGGCGCTCATACCATGCCCTAGGTGCTTGCTTTAGACCATATAATGCTTTATGTAGCCTACATACCATGTCATGTCATTGTCTTCAGATAGGGCAAACCCATCTGGTTGCTCAATATACACCTCCTCTTCAAGTACACCATTTAGGAATGCAGATTTTACATCCATTTGCTATATCTTGAACCTCTTAAAAGCTGCATATGCAAGAAGCATACGAACTCCTTCCAATCTGGCTACAGGAGCAAAGGTTTCCCCATAGTCTTCTCCTTCTTCTTGAGCATATCCTTTGCATACCAATCTGGCTTTATTCCTAATCACTGTGCCAACCTCATTCAACTTATTTCTGAACACCCATTTGGTGCCAATGACATTTTTATGCTTTGGTTTGGGTACTGTTGACGTGTATTTTGTACACAATCAAACACATAATAAAATACCCAAGGGTACCTTATCCTCTCTTGAATAAAGCCTCTGATTGCTGAAGATGTCGCGAAAAAGGATCAATCAGGATGACTCCAAGGTTCTTTGATGTAGGGTCTCTATGTGTGGATAAGCACTAGTGGTCGTTGTGAATGCTGTTTCATCAAGGGGCCTTACGTTTCCGTTATTGCAGGAACAGGATTTCCTAAAACTAACAAGTTCTCAAAAAGGATCAAAAAATAAGGTTTGCAAGAGATGAATTCTAATCTAATCCTAAGAATGACTCAATGTAGGCTAGACTTGGTAAGATTCTACCAATTTCAATATTGCCAAAACATAACAACTCAACTGAAATTGATGCGATCTTCTAAGGTGACTAATGATTTTCCACTTCATCAAGGATCGTAGACACTACCATGAAGGTACATATCAATGGTTCAATGATGATTGGAGGTTTAAGTAATCCAAATATCTCCAGTTGACTACACAAGGCATTCTTACAATCAGTAAGAAGCTAGTGGTTTGGAACGTGAATCTCACCAAAGATCAAGCCCAACACTTAGTCCTTCAAATTTAAATACTACTTCGACCAAGAATGATTCAAGAAAGTAAGCAACCATGAAAGTAGCCACAAGATTTGCAATAAAACACCATAACTTCAATATTTTATTGATCTCAAAGCCAAAATAGACAACAATTGCTTGAAATTCTCTCTTCAAAACTCAATCTTGCTACAAAATAACTTTCTTCTCTCCAAAAGCTCTAATTCTAATTCTAATATCTCCTTTCTAATTTTCTCATTCTAAAATGAAAATGAATGAGGGTATATATAGCATCCTCAATTACAATAAACGACCCAGATCAAAAGAAGATCAACGGCTGAGATTTTGACACCTAAACCCTAATTAGGGTTTATTACAAAAAGTTCCCCTTTTGTTGAACAATATTAAATGCATAGCCAAATATTTAATTGGCACAAAAATCTAGGAAACATAGACCAATGATAATTAAGGTGCCACATCATCTATGACAACCTCTCTTCTAGAACCTTGTTCCCTTTCCAATGCTCCTTCTTAGCATATGCAGTGAATCTAGACACAATTCCCTCGATCTCAGCAATAGGAATCTCTGGAAGATTCCTCATTCGTTCCTCCAAGTGGATGACCTGATCGAAAGCCTTGAGAAGAGCTACGTCCCATCCAGGCTCGAGTTCTTTGATTTTCTCAATCAGGAGCATAGTGGCGAACATTTGATCTCTTTGCTCATCTGTGATAACATTCTCATCTTTGCAAAAGATGACCTTGACCTTCTCCTCCAACTCTTGAAGATTCACATCTGTCTCATCTTCAATCCTTCTGCCAAGAATAGAACATAACACCTCAAACACCTTGTCTTGAATTGGATGGATGACCTCTTCAACTTGATTGCATTTGGTACTGATGTCTTCGAAAAGAACTTCCTTCATCTGGAGTAGGGTTGACCACTGGAGTAAATTATGAGCTCCTCCATCCATTATCTTTTCTTGTGCTAGGATCTTCCTTGGTGTTTGTCTGATTACTTGCAGAACAGGAATGACAACATCTCTAGTGTGTGCAAAGGCGGCTACTGTTATCATTAGGTTGTGATTGATTTCAAGGACTTGGATAGCTCGATGGGTAGTCTGCATCATTCTTGTTGCGAACTCAATGGCAACGGTATGGGATTTGTCAATCCAAGAGCTCATAAGCTGGACCAAGCTCTTAACTCTTTCTGCCTCACCGACTGATTCAAGGGGAAGTGCTTGCACAGGAGATACTGCTGGATCCTGACGTCCCAAAGGCTGATTGAGATGGCTAAAGTAGCCTCTCCAAGCACCGACCTCTCCCTCAAGCTTTCTGTTCTTTTCCATTTCTTCTTTAAGCTTGTCTTTAAGTGCCTCAAATGAATCAGTTGCCTCATCTAGTGTCTGCTCGGCTGTGAGTGGACCAAGCTCAAATGTTTCTACATCATACTCTTCTGCAAGGATTTCACCTTCATATTTGTCCACTGCTGGTGTAGCTATCTGCAACTTCCTGGACCCTGTCTCATCTCTGATCATCTTGGACATTTTGGTGGCCTTCTTCCTTTCTGTTACTCCCTGAGAATTTCCAACAAGGCTTTCTAAATCAATTACATTATCTTCATCTTCGATCACAATCACCCTTGTTAGCCTCTCCTTCAACCAATCTGGAATGGCGGATCTTGTCTCTCTAACTTGTATCTCTTTAGGCAATGGTTCTTCTTTTCCTGAGGAGATGTCACTTCATCATCATTCTTGTCTTCATGCAGCTCATTGACTTGGGGAGATTGACTTGATGAACGTTGAGGTGCTTGCCTTTCTTCATGTTTATCATTCTGGACCATTGATTCCATAGATTCCTCAACTTCAAGTACCCTCTTCTCTTGTCCTAGACTTGTCTTTTTTTTTTATGTCGAGAAGATGTGCCAGATGAGTGATCTCGATGGGCCTCTTGCTTCTTCTTGGGGGGTTCCCTTTTCTCAGGTCTTTCTTTCCTCTTCGCGCCTCTAGGATGGGAATTGCCTTCACTTACACTTCGAAGATTACCTTCACTTGTGCTTCTAGGATGAGGATTGCCTTCACTTACACTTGCTCCTCCTTCTCCTGGTCTTTCCTCCAAAGTAAAAGTCATAGATATGTTCTGTTCTCTCAACTTTTGATGTTGCACATCAACCCATCTGCGAGTACAAGACAAAACTGGAGCCATCAAAGCCTTTAAGTCAAAAACCTCAGGTTCATTCCAATCTATCTTTACTGCTTTTTCTTCTCGGTCATAAGATGATTGGAGATGTTTGCCACTGTCCTGAGCTTGATCAGCCACTCTGTAAACTTTGCATTTCTTGATGAAATCCAAAGGTAACCTGGAATGCATCTTTCTTTTCACCTCTAGATCATCTGAGAGATTCATCAAAAAGTCCTCTATCTGAAATTCATGCTTGTACTTTCTACCAACTGTTTCTTCTATATATCCATAAGGATCAAAATTCTCTCTTAAGGCAAAGAATGAAAATGAATATAAGGCCAATTCTCTCTCCGCATCATCCATGGCTAGAGCATTAGGACATACCTCAACTGTATTCCCTAGTATGATAGGCACAGGAATTCCATTTCCATGCCTGTGTCTGAATGCCTTTGCATAAGCTGCCAACTGCCTAGTCACCTCCAGTAACACTATTCTGTCTGTCGGATATCTTGGCAACATATATGGAGGTGAAGGACACCCATGAACTCTAATATATGTAAACTTCTGGAATTGGATAAACCAAGCACCATACCTCTTTACAAGCTCTTGTGCATCTTGAGATATCCGATTGTGAATCCCACCTTGCAATGTCCTGGTGATGTTCGTCGTGAAGGTATCATTAACTAACTTGTAGTTACTTCCAGGTGGATGATGCAAATGGACATAAGAATCACAAACTCTGACTTCTCCAGGTCCTCTTCCGATCACTCCTCTGTGAGGTAGTCCTGCGTATTCAAAACTCCTGATCAAGGCATATATGATGTACGAGCTCATGTGGAAGGATTTGGTAGCCTTCGTTCTTCTCAATTGCACGTCCAAGCAATGGCTAATAATTCTAGCCCAATGAATTGTTCCTTTCCCTTGAACTATCACTTGGATGAAGTAGAACATCCACTTCTCAAAATAGAAGGCTTGGGGAGCCCCTGTAACTCGATTGAGCAAAGTTATCAAATCTCTGTACTCCTCCTGGAAGTCGATCCTATGTGGTGTGTTGGGAATCTTGCTCAGGCGAGGACGACTTTTGAGTAACCAATTCTTATTGATGATGCTCAAGCAAGTGTCTGGATCATCTTCGTACATGGATCTAGCCCCTTCCAAGCTTTTGTAAATCATATCTTTATGTTCTGGTAAATGGAGAGCTTCACTGATAGCCTCCTTTGAAAGGTACGCCAAAGTGTTTCCTTCCTTGGACACGATCGATCTTGATTGTGGGTTATAGTGGCGGGCGCACTCGATCATCAACTCATGGCACTGGACTGTTGGAGGGAAACCGGCCGCCTTGATAATGCCACTTTCAATTATTCTCCTTGCGACAGGTGATGGCTTTCCAATGTAAGGGACCTCTCGAAACTTCTTCACACTGAAGTTTCCCAAGTTGGTATCTCCAATGTTGCTCCACTTTGACACGATCTTGGTCTCCAATTCTTCATTCCTTTGATCTTCCTTCATGAGAGCTGGACGACTAGTGGATGCTCCTGCCTTTGGGGTCGCCATCTTGACACCTCTTCTTGAGAACTAATTCTAAGAAATGATGCAAAATTAGGCAAGTTCGCTAGGCAAAATGTGGGTCGAAGTCTTCTAGCAAAATGCGCCTCCCTTTTATCCTCACGAGCATCAACTCCACCACCTTTAGTCTTCAACGCCTTGAGGAAAATTCGCTCCACCTCTAGCCTCCAACAAAGTTCGCACTCCTTCTTGTTCTTCAAATCGCACTTGAATGAATGATTAAAATAATGAAAACACACCCCAAATATATAGGCGCTCACCACCTCATTTTCTCATAGGCCGACTTGGAAAATAGGCCAAAAATAAATAAAATTTAATAAAAGGAGAAGGCCGACTTAATTAAAATATTAAAATAATATCCCAAAAGCGCTCCATTTTTAAATTTAATTTAATAATAATTAATTTTAAATGCCTTTATAATTAAAAATTTCGATTTTCTAAGGCTTCAAAAAATAATTATTAAATGCTATGCGCTTTTATTAAATGTCAATTCGATTTTAAAATATTTTGGAGTTTTAGCGAAATTGACATTTAATGTTTTTAGAGGACATTGGCGCCTAGGCATGGTAAAAATATCACTTTGTAAGAACCTCGCCTTGGTCCCTGGGAGAGGGACAGGAGCGCCTTTTCATTTTGGGCCTTGTATTTCTTGCTTTTTACGTTCAAAATCTCATCTTTGGCGTCCAAAATGGCATTTTTATTTGGAATTTTGAGTTTAATCCATGTGATCTTTGGAAGGAGCTTGCCTTAAAGCATTTTCGCCCTGGTCCCTTGGAGCGGGACAGGAGCGATCTTTGTCTTTGTCCTTGATCCTTGTCTTCCAAATCGCCAATTCTTGTGGTGGGGTAAGCAATGATCCTTATTGTCCCTTTAGTGCATTTTCAACTCGTTTTCTCAAGACAAAATGAGCTCTTCCAAGGATTTTCGCCCTAGTCCTCCAGTGAAGGACAGGAGCGATTTTTAGTTTATTGCACAAATTCTTAACCACATCAATATCCAATTACCTTCAAGGCGTAAAACATCATTCCTTATTCCATCTTGAGTCTTGGAAACGAAAGTAGCATTCCAAAATTAGGCATACTTGAAGATTTCGCTCTGGTCCCTTGGTAAGGGACAGGAGCGCCCTAGCCAATTTTCACCAAGTTTTGTGGTCCTTGCAACTTCATTCTTCCTTGAAGCATTTTAAATATCACCCAATCTTATGTCTTGATCTGGATTCGTCCAAATTTGGGGAGGAAGACTTGATAATGTGTTTTTCGCCCTGGTCCCTTGGTGAGGGACAGGAGCGCCTTTGGCAATTATGAGCTCACTTGTGTCTTGCTAACTTTCAAAATTATCTTCAATGGAGTGATTACGCCTTCCTTCCTTCATCTCAAACTTGAAACTCGCTTTACCATTGCCAAAAATTTGTCTTGTGAGAAAATCGCTCTGGTCCCTTGGAGAGGGACAGGAGCGCCCTTGTTACTTAGGTTGATTCTCTCCTTTGTAGGCCATTCAAGTTATATTCAACGAATAAAACATACTTCTCTCGACCTCCTCAAATCGCGAAATCACTTAAATGTTGTGAGGATAATGCAAATCCGGAATTCAAGCTCCGGTCTTTCAGTGAGGGACAGGAGCGATTTTTGTCCTCAAGGCCAAATCATTACACTTTTCATCTCAAATTTCCTTTGCTGGGGAAGATATCATCCTTTGACAATCGGTGAATGAGAGCCCAAGTCCAAAAAGGGGCCAAGAAGGTGTGTTTGAAGAAAATCGCTCTGGTCCCTTGGTGAGGGACAGGAGCGAATTCATCCTTCTAGACAAAAGTTCAACCTTCCATTGCTAACGACTAAGTCTGGGTGTTCTATCATGTTGATTTCATCCTTCATTGCACCCTTGGTGCTCCAATTTGACCAATCAAGGCCAAGAATGACCTGAGTAAACCATTTCGCCTTGGTCCTTCAGTGGAGGACAGGAGCGAATTCACCTTAAACCTTCAAAATTCATCATTTTCGAGTCTTCAAAATCTTCAAAATCTTTAAGTTATGTCCAATCACCTCCCCTGGAGACCCTGCACCAAACAGTTAAAACAAGTCAGTAACCAAGATGCACCAAATATCATTTTCGCCTTGGTCCCTGGGAGAGGGACAGGAGCGATTTTGCCTTTATAAGCCAAAATATCCAAAATTTAGGTCTTCAGTCACTTCACAAGGCAGGGTTAGGTCATCTTCAAGGCCGGGAACTAGTTAGCAAGCCTTCAAAAATTTGATCAAAATTTACCTAGGCAAAAAAAAAAAAGTGATGCACAATTCCATCATCAAAATGCTAACACTTAGACATAACTTGAATTTGTCCTCAAAAAACCCCGACTGGACCTAACCTGAGACATACCTGACTTCCTGACAGGCTCAGCCTATTTCAAAATTGCAAGCCTCGGGAGGATGCATAATAATCTTTCAAAATTTGACTGGACTTCGGCTTGAAAATATCAAAAAGAAACCCCTAAGGCTTAACCCTAGTCCAGACAACTCACTCACTCACTTACTTAAAACCCTAAAAGCAGAGAGAAGAACAAGCAAAACAGAAGCAAAAAGAGGGGGCCCCCATTTTAATGGGGCGATGTGTGAAATGGTCACAACAGGTACCAAGGACCATGTACCATTTTTCTCTATCTGGTCAAGTTCTTCTTCCATTGCCTTGATCCAGTCTTCATCTTTATGAGCCTCTTTGAATGACTTAGGCTCAAATTCGGAGATCATACATGAGTTTTCTCTGATCTTTCTTCTAGTAAGGATTCCTGCATCCTTATCACCTATGATTTGCTTGGGATCATGATTCAACTTGACATGCCGAGGAATGGTCTTAACTGGTTCTTCTTGCTTTTCTTCTTCATCCTCATCTTCATTAGTATTAGCATTCACCGGTTCAGGAACACTGTTACTGGTACTCGGTTCCCAGAAGGTTGCAACCGGTTCATTTACAGCTTGCTCACTGCTGGTTTCCTCAGTCTTCTCAGAGGATTCATCAACTCTTACATTGATGCTTTCCATAATTTTCTGAGTCCTATTGTTGTAGCACTTGAAAGCTTTACTCTTGGTGGAATATCCTAGAAATATTCCCTCATCACATTTAGCTTCGAATTTGCCCTGATGTTCACTCCTCTTGATGTAACATTTGCTACCAAATACCTTAAAGTAGTTAACCATAGGTGTCTTACCGGTCCAATACTCATAAGGAGTTTTGTCCTTACCCTTTTTGATGAGTACCCGGTTCATAGTGTAGACTGCAGTGCTCACCGCTTCTCTCCAAAAGGTGTGAGCTACCTTTCCTTGAATCAACATGTTTCTAGCTGCTTCAACCACCGTCCGGTTATTCTTTTCTGCTAGGCCATTCTGTTGTGGAGTCCGAGGGGCAGACACCTGTCTCTTGATGCCAAATTCTTCACAATACTTGTTGAATTCACCGGAAGTGAATTCCCCTCCTTGATCAGTTCTGAGACACTTGATCCTTTTGCCGCTTTCCTTCTCCACTAATGCTCTGAAAGCTTTGAATTTTACAAAGGCTTCAGACTTGTCTTTCAAGAATGTGACCCACATCATTCTTGAGCAGTTATCATTGAGATCATGAAGTACCTATCACCCTGCACACTTCTAGTTTTCATAGGACCACATAAATCAGTATGCACAAGATCAAGCAAGTTGTCAGCAGTGAAAGATTTACCTTTAAAGGTTGAGGAAGACATTTTCCCCAATTGACACTCTCTGCATAAGGTATTGTCCGGTTTGCTCAACACCGGCAACCCTCTAACTGCCTTGATCTTACTAGCCTTTACAATGTTATCAAAGTTTACATGGCAGAGTCTCCTATGCCATATCCAGTTATCATCAAGCTTAGCCATAAGACATGTACTTATATTTGCATTCAAATGAAATAAGTTATCTTTAGTCTGCATGCCGGTGGCCACCATTTTACCATCTTTTCCCTTGATTCTGCAAGCTCCATTCTTGAATTTCAGAGTGAGGCCACTGTCATTTAGCTGGGCAACTCTTAGAAGGTTGTGTCTGAGACCATCAACCCAGTACACATTGTCAGCACTACTCTTTCCATTCAAAGAGATGGACCCTCTGCCTTTGACCATGCATGGTGCATCATTGCCAAAGCGAACCACACCACCATCATACTCCTCTAAGGATAGAAACTTGCTCCGGTCACCAGTCATATGGTGAGAACAACCACTGTCAATGATCCACTCATTGAAATTATCAAACCGGGAGACAAGAGCCTTCTTGTCTGCCACATCTTCCTTTACAGCAACAAACATAATGTCTTCATTCTCTTCATCTTCTGATTCCTCATTTGTGACACCTTCATCAACTGCCACAAAACAGTTTCTCCGGTTTCCTTCTTTGAATTTCTTGAACCTTTCCGGTTTATCCTTGTCGTCACTATTGGGACAGTTCATAGCAATATGTCCTATCCGGTTACAGGAGAAACATTTCAAAGGGAGCTTATCTTTGTATTTACCAGTCCCTTTTGGAAATCTCCTGGCAAGAAGAGCTTCAAATTCCATCAGAAACTCTTCATCCTTCATTTCTTTGTTCTGATTAGGTTCCCCACTAGTGCTAGCCTCTTTTCCTTTTCTGGATGGTATAGCAGAGGCTTTAAAAGCTGATTTTGTCTTTTGAACACTGCCATCAAAACTATTCAGTTCATAGGCTGTCAACTTGGCTATGATGGAGTTCAAGGACACCTTAGACTTGTCTATTGATCTCAGCTCTTGAATAGCAGCGATCCTTATTGCATAGACCGGCAACAGGGATCTCAGGACTTTACTTACCACAGTGGAATCTTCTATTTTGCCACCTGCACTCTTTATTTCTCCAACAACTGTTTTGATTCTTATTCCATACTGCTGAATGGTCTCTCCTTCAACCATCCGCATGTCTTCAAACTTCCCTCTTAGGCTTTCTTCCTTAGCCTGTTTTACATGCTCATCACCACCATAAATATTTTCAAGAGCATCCCATACCTCTTTGGGATTTGCCTTGTCCTGAACATCAATAAACTCAATGTCAGATAGACTACTGATGAGGGCTTCCATGACTTGCCCATTTTCTTGTATCTCTCTCTTTTGGTCATCGGTGAGAGTACCAGTAGGAACAACATATACATTTTCAACATAACTCCAGTGTTGAACACCCATACTTTTGATGAATATCTTCATCCTGTCTTTTCATATACCAAACTTTTCCCTGTTAAACTTTGGACCTTCCCTCTTCATCATTTGACTAGGATCTTTTCCTCAAGCGGTTAAGCTTACAACACAGAGGACCTGGAGTGCTGTGATACCAATTGATAACTCAATGATGAACCACGAATACTAAACCGGTACTGAGAGGGGGGGGGGTGAATCAGTACAAACACAAATATAGTCCAAAACCGGTTTGACAACAAATACCCCAAATGACTGACAAACAGGGATACCGGTAAAACAAAGTGCAACCGGTAACATCCAGTACAGCTCAATCAGTCATGAACCGGTCACTCAATAAGCTACCCTCTTAGCTCAATACTACAGTATCATTATATTCTCATGCATAAACAGGTAAACTTAACCATCAGATCTTCACAACAGTGAGTTCAATATGTTTTATAGACAGGCATAAAACATAGAACCTTCATATGCTTAACAGGTAAAACAAAGCATCACAAGACAAAAGCATTTCACATGACACACATATTTTTCACGTGGAAACCCAACTGGGAAAAACCACGGTGGGGATGAATACCCACAAGCTGCTTTTTGAACTCTTTAGAAGTCCGCTCTGTTAGGAGCCTTGTCCGGTTAAAGACATTACAATAGGTTCTGGTAGGAACCGATCCTGTTAGGGATCACCCGGTTAAGGGTTAAACCCGGTAGGGTCACCTTGTTAGAGGATTTCAAGAACTCAATAGCTGAAAGGATCTCCTAAGCTCTATAGCTTCTCAGAACTCATTAGCCTCGAGTTACCCGGTTAAGGGATTTGAATCAAGCCTGTTAGGACCACCCGATTTAAGGGATTTTGAATCAAGCCAGTTAAGGCTACCTTGTTAGGGGATTTTACAACCGTTGAAGTGGTTAGAGATCAACAGGAATTACAATGATCTTATAACAACACTCAATGCTAATGCAGATCCGTTTAGGCTCCTCTTTTCCTTCTGCACTTTCACTTTGGAGGTATCTCTTCTCTCCTTTGGTCTGGCAAGAATTACGTATCACTTCCCTTGGATACACACTCACAACTTTTGCCAACAACCTCAGAAAGAAACACAACATCGACCTTATAGGAAACATACAGGTCGGTAGCAAAAACCCTAAACCCTAAACCTGTTAGGTTAAGCAATTTAAACGGTTCGATCCTGACCGTTGAATCATACTGCATTAAATGCAACAATCTTGAATCGATCTCAAGACATTCTCCATTGTACATTATCCACTGATTTCATGGTGGTTGATAACTCATCACGCGTTGTCACCGTTTGACAGACTTCGCACATTCCCGAGGTAGATAGGAATAGTCATCTTCATGCAAGATCCTTCACGCACACAAAGTTTACGTGGCAACATGATCTGTCCTCCATCATATTGCTAACTCATCACACAAAGATCACCGATTGAGTCACACAGACTTGAGGTACTCCAACCGGAAATCCTGAAGTGGAAGCTACCTACCAACCGGTAGTCATACAATGCTTCCATGTGCCGGTTCCCATAACTACATGCCGGTTCACCTTGAACAAATATGCCGCTTCACTTTGGCATATAAACCGGTTCATACATATGCCAGTTCTTCTCTCTCTTCATCTATCACATGTGCCGGTTCACACCATGTCTCATATTGACATCAATGACAACATACAATATCATTATGTCTTCATGCCGGTTTACATAATGCCATGCCGGTTCACATAATGCCAACAATAACCTCTTTCAAATGAACTCTTCTCCCTTTTATATCTCATGTTTGAGGGATTCACAACTCTTCATGGCATGCCTCTTGACCTTTCATTAAACTTAATTAACTTGGAATTATATTATATTATTATTATTTTTATATTTTAATTTGTTATTATTATTTATTATTAGATCTTATTTTAAAAAGGGGACTTTACACATTGGTTCTGTGCACTTGGTGTTACTTTCTAGGTTGACATTTTTATTTTATAGTTTGTAATTGATTTTAAGGTTTTGTTTTTGAAGTTGGAACCATGTAGTATTGCACTGTGCACTGTGCACTGTGGACTGTAGTCAGCAGTCTCAAATTTAATGAGAAAAATCCATATTCAAAATTCATGCTTTCCTCCGCCTCTCTCTCTCTCTCTCTCTCTGCAATTAGGATGCTGTAAATCTAAAAAAATCAGTTATTTCTCTCTTTTTTTTGAATTTTTCTGCATTTTTGGGGTTCTCAATTGTTGTCCTTTTCTTCCCAATTGTATCCTAAGAAACCGATAGTATCTGTATCTATTGGTTTGCAAATAAATTTTTGAGAAAGATATATACTTCTATGCAAATAATTTAAAGACAACTCTAACTTGCTTGACAACGTATGCAAAAACAAATAACAGAAACTTCAAACGCACCAGCAAACTAATGGCTTGATGTCTGAGGATCACCTGCTTCCTCCTTCACTGCAACCCTGACCTCAAGCTTCAGGAAGGCCTGCTGGGAAGCCCTTGCGACACCAGTCAGGGATAGTGATGGCATGGTGAAACAGCTGGATGTTTCCAAAATACCTTTTCTCAGGATTCAATGAAGATTAGGTAAATCTTGGCAACTGTAAATGAGGAGCTTTTAAGATTCTCAATATCCCCCCTTCACACACTGGTAGTGACCTGCCTGCTTCTGTACTTCCATCTCTGAACTCTCCACAACGAAAAAAATCTTTCTTATAAGAAAGAATACACCTGATAATCTAGCTCCTAAACTCCACATCCTGACTTCGACCCACAAGATTTTTAATGAAATTCTCCCTAATCGGGGCTCTAGTTCTCTGAACCCTAGTGTTATTAAGGCTGTCATGTTCCCTCCATTTCAGCGGCATAAAGATGTCCTTTTGAATTGATAAGAGTGTTTTTCAACTCTAATAAACAACAATATAGTATTGATATATACTAACATTATTAATCTAATAATATATTAACATTTTTTTTTAATTGGTGAATCTGGGACTTAGCCTAGCTTAGACTTGGTGAGGCCACAATTAGGGGACCTCATCCCTGGCGTGAACGCACAATAGTTCAAACGTGAGCACGGTAGCTTAGTAGGGGCATGGAGCCTGCAAGCACACCAGCCCAGCAAGGGTATGGAGCACATGCATGAATGCTTGCTAACTCACCTGGCATGAATGTTTGCTAACTCACCTAGCATGAACACCAACAACATAAATGCTATGGTTCTAATCAGTGAGCACATTGGAGCAGTGGAGGTACAAGCTTGCAATCACAATGGCCTAGTGGGGGTTTGAACCTTGGTGGCAACATCAACAAAATCACAACTTAACCATCACACTATGGGATGAACCCCAATAATATATTTACATTATTAATATAAGATTAAACCAAGTGTTGATGCCAAAATAAACTCAGTCTGACTAGTTGACTATTTTGGAAATTAAATTAATAAATTTCAAACGAGCATTTATCGAGCACCATTAACCATTGGGATGTATCACATTATTCCTAAGACTGTTGTGAGTTATTCATTTGAATGATTGAACTTTTCCTGAGATGAAAACCTCAGCGTAAAAGTAATATCAGGTAGGATGAAATCCCTTCCTGGCATTTGAGTTTCATGCAGATTGAATCCATGGGGGATATTACTGATTGCTGTTTGTCTAGGCTGCTAAACATTGGGAGTTGGCAAGTGTCAAGAATTGTTGTCTGCCAAGAAGTTGCGACATAGGAGATTGTAGGAGACTAGCTCAAGACTAGCTCATTGATCTTATTTGCTCACTTTTTAGTTTCCAGCTTTCCTGCAAGATTATTTAACCAAATGTAAGGGTAATAATGGTAGATAGAGTGCTGAAATATTTGGCATGAGTCCAAGATAAGGTTGTGTGTGACATCCTACATGTGGTTTCCTTGAGATAGACAACCACTTCCACTACTAGGTATGATTAAATGGTATGGACAACATCAAAGGCTGGGGGTGGTGAACAAAACTTTGGTGATATAGGAGATGCTAAGTGAAGCTCATTTGAATTCTAAGCAGGTGCTAGAGCTCAGGCCCCAAACGTTTGGGAACTTTCTGTTGATGTGTAGCTAGGTCGGATCCCTTCTAGGGCCGACCTAGTACACCTAATGGCTAATTGGCTTGTCGGCCTTAGCCATGTTTGCTATCACATTTTGTTACATAAATTCTTGTTTAGGTCTGGCCCTATTTGGGCTGTGTATGTAACTTGCAAATATGAAAATTGGGCAAGACCCATAATGTAACTTGTAATAGGTCAAGACCTATATGTGTAACTTGTAAATCATAATGTAACTTGTGATTCTTGGCGCCAAAATTATGCAAGGCCGACTAGAGACCTATAGAAGGCATTGACACCTATATATGCAAGGTGATTTGAGGTCAAATCACAATCAGATAAGCGAATCATCTATCTCTCTAATGTGCAACTTACCTCTGCACATCAACCAGCAAGCTATCTACTATTGGCGAATCATCTTCAGCTAGTTATATCTGCTATTCAGGCTAGCGATCTGCCCTCTGCTTTCTAATCAGCAAACATTGCAAGCGAATTGATATCTTCAGTCAAGCGAATTCTGTCTAAGGCTGGCGATCCATCTTCCAGGCTGGGCAAAGATCATATATGACTACACAAGCATCATTCAAAGATAGCGAACTCCATTCTGGGCTGTCAAAGTGATTCACAGTGATCAGAACTTCAAGGCAGATTTGTGTGTCTCAGATAAGTTGCGTTCTAGTTTTGGTTATGCCCTGGCAAGGGAATATTGTAAGTCTGCTATTGTGTTTTGATCTAATACAATCTGAGATATTTGTTGCTGGGTTTTTCACATCCAAGAAGGAGGTTTTCCGAGGGTACTGCTGTGTTATGTGTGTTGCATTTATTGTTTTCTGTTCTTAGTTATCAGTCTGATCACAAAATCAACACTTTCCACTTTTAGACATAGGGGAGTTTGACTTAAAGAGCTTTTCGATTTCCCTATCATTCAAAGCAATACCAATCTTGCTAGAAAATCCTCCTCCTAGTTGTATTCTCCGAGTCTATAACAATAACTATACGATATTGCTTCAAAGTTCCTGCCAACAACAAGATTCTCTCCCAAGATACTGAAGAGTTTCCAATTATTCAATCATTTCATAACACACCCTTGGATAATCACTTGGGAATCCCGTCAACTTTTAGGAATTTGCCTTCCATTGAGAACACCATTTTAATACCTTAAAGCAAACCTAAATCCTCCACATTATTGTTTGTCTACAAACCAAGGAAGAATGAGCCTACTTTCAAAAAAATACCTCGGGGGGAGCTAATCACAACATGTGTGCCAGCTGGGCCAGGAGCACCTTTCAAAGCTCCATCAAATTCAACTTTAGAAAAACCAGCTTTCAGCAATCTCCATGTTACAATGCACTTATCCTTATTCTCAATTACCCTATTAACAGGGAGTACAAGCCTGTTATTGTTATCATCAAGTTTATTTCAATAATTTTGTAGAAATATTATGCCATTTGTGCCAAACTTATTTGAAAATTGTTGAGCTTGGTCCTTACTGAATGGGAACTGCAATTCACATCATACCTACCAAAAGGTCCTTTCCAGCAATGGTTCCTCACAATAGACATTTAACCATAGATACTGGATTCAAAAAATTAGATTCATTGCAGAGGTAAAAAATTTAGAACATGGAATTCGAAAAAAGAGTTGGTAAACTTTCTATAGGAATTGAAAAGTGCATACAAATTGAACAAATCCAGCTGGTCCAAAAAATATGGATCCAGTCAAATTTGAACCAAATGCATCTAGATTTGGTAAGTATGCAATAACTCCACTTTCTACCAAGAATAATTCTATCATCTGTAAAATGATTGTTTGGAAAAGAGTAAATCTACCATTGAAATAAGGGCAGCCACTAGGACTGTATTTGCATGAAGTGCAAGTCAAAATAATGTGGTAGTGGTATGCAATAACTCCACTGTTCACCAAGAATAACTCTATCGGTTGTAAAATGATTGTTTGGATGTTTGGAAAAGGGCAAATCATGGAAATAAGGCCAAGCACGCGGACTGTATTTGCAGGAAGGACAGGTCACAATAATGTGGCAGTGGTTTTTTGGTTAGATTATAGAACAAAGAGTTTTCAGGGCAAAGGTTTAGTATTATTCTTATTTTCGATCACCAATTAGTAATCTGTTTTAAAATTGTATTATGCATCCACATTTTTTGTCTACTTTTGAAGCTTCAATTGCAGTTAATTTTGTTTTATTGTATGTTAACATTCAATAGTGAAATACATGAAGTTTGAACCTCGTTTCTATTAGAATATTTAATTATATTTTAGTCACCTATATTTAGTTCCTTGTTTAATCTGCCTTCTATGCGTTCATGGCCCAAACCTCCTCTGATGATGTTCAATCATCAGCCTGGTACATTGACTCTGGAGCCTCTCGACATTTCACACATCGTCGGGATTGGTTTACAGAGTACATGCCTTTCACTGATTCAGTGATCTTTGGTGGAGATGAAGAGTATACTGTTGTCGGCAAGGGCAACATTCAGATTTCATCTGGTGGGAGGGATTTAATATTCCTCAATGTATACTTTGTACCTGGTATGAAGCTCAATCTACTGTCAGTCAGTTAGATTATGCAGCATTCACCACAACTGGATGTCGTCTTCGGGTTGCACAAGTGCAGCATTGTTGACAAGGAGACTCGCACTACAATTGCAATTGGTATTGAGGATCATGGTCTTTATAGACTTGTTGATTCTACTGGTTCTCAGGAGCTCGCCATGGCAGCTAGGAGTACTTCCATCAGCACTCTTTGGCATCAGCGATATGGGCATCTCAATGTCCACTATCTCTCTCAGTTGGTTCGAGAGGATCTAGTCGTAGGATTACCTGAGATTCAAACTTAGAATCATGGAGTTTGCGGAGTGTGTCAAGCTGGAAAGCAGCATAGGACTCCGTTTTCAGATGGAGACGCTTGGAGAGCATCCAAGGTCTTGCAACTCGTTCATGCAGACATCTGTGGTCCCATGAACACTCCATCAGTCACTGGATGCAGGTATTTTCTACTATTTGTTGATGATTTCAGCAGACGCATGTGGGTTTATTTTCTTAAGCAGAAATCAGAGGTGTTCACCATGTTTCAAACGTTTAAGGCCTTAGTGGAAAAAGAGTCAAGCTGTCAGATAGTCACTCTTCGGTCCAACAATGGAGGGGAATTTTGTTCTACAGAGTTCACCAACTTTTGTGCATCACATGGCATTAAGCATCAGCTTACCACACCTTACACCCCACAGCAGAATGGTGTTGTTGAGCGCAGGAACCGTACAGTCACTGAGATGGCTCGGTCTATGTTGGAGCATAGAAATGTTCCAAAACACTTTTGGGCGGAAGCAATCTTCACTGCAGTCTACCTTCTGAACCGGTCTCCCACAAAGGCCGTTAAGAAGATGACTCCAGAGGAAGCTTGGTTTGGCAGGAAGCCCAAAATTAGTCATTTGAAAGTTTTTGGCTCTACAGCTTATGTTTGGATTCCAGATGCCACGCGCACCAAACTGGATCCAAAGAGTCAGAAATTGATGTTCATCGGCTACAGTGACAACCACAAGGCATATCGGCTGGTTGATATAGACACTAATCACCTCATATTTAGTCGAGATGTAGTATTTGATGAAGAAAGAGGGCCTTTTCAGCCTTCCTCTCCTGATTTGAGCACTGAGGATCACCCTCCAAAGGCTGTAAGTATGGGTGTTCGTCTTCCCTTAGCTCCACTTGATGGGAGGGATTTAGTTGACTTTGAAGTTGTAGGGTCTCCCAGGCATGACATTGCACCCCTTGACTTTCCTCAAGATTTTCTCGATCCACATCCAAAGGAGCTTGCTCTAGATATTCCAGGCGCTCTTCATCCTGCAGCAGATGTTGGTACTTCTACTCTTCGGCCTAAGTGGTGGGCCAAGACCATTGGTGATCTTCATGATGATGAGCTCATTGAGGGTAGATCCGTTAGAGGTAAGAGCCAACAAAAGACAGTTAATTTTGCTCTTATGGCCAACATTCACAGTATTTATGAGCCTCAAACATATAGAGAGGCTAAAGGTGTACCTGAATGGGAAAAGGCTATGGCAACAGAGCAACATAGTCTTCTGAAAAACAACACTTGGGTATTGTCTGATCTTCCTCCAGGAAAGAAGCCCATTGGCTGCAAATGGGTGTTTAAAGTCAAGTATAAAGCTGATAGAAGTCTTGATAAGTACAAGGCTCGGTTGGTGGCAAAAGGGTTTTCATAGAAGGAGGGCATCAACTATGAAGAGACATTTGCTCCCACAGCCAAGATGAGTACCATTAGGCTTGTCCTTGCTCTCTCAGCTCAATTTGGATGGAAAGTCCATCAAATGGACGTCAAGAGTGCCTTTCTCAATGGTGATTTGCAGGAAGAAGTCTACATGACGCAGCCTCCAGGTTTCAAGGTTGCCGGTAAGGAACACCAGGTATGTAGGCTAGTCAAAGCACTCTATGGCCTCAAACAGGGTCCTCGTGCATGGTACATCAAAATTGATAAGTACTTGATTGATCAAGGCTTTCAGAGGAGTCGTTCAGATCCCAATTTGTATGTCAAACATACTAGTGATGATATTCTATTTCTAGTAGTCTATGTTGATGATCTCATCATTACTGGCAATGCAGCACATTGATCATGCAGGTCAAACAGAATTTGTGTCAGCATTTTGATATGATAGATTTGGGACTTCTCCATTATTGTCTCGGTGTAGAGGTTTGGCAGACTGATAGCCACATATTCATTTCTCAGTCAAAGTATGCCAAGAGCCTACTAGATAAGTTTCGTATGCAAGATTGTTAACTTGCATCTACACCTATGGAGATAGGGCTCAAATTATCAGCCAAATCAGATTCACCTGTAGTGGATGAGTCTTCATTCAGGCAACTAGTGGGCAGCCTCATCTATCTCACCGCCACTAGACCTGACATCAGTTATGCTGTGAGCTATATTTCTCGCTTCATGTCAGCCCCAAAAGTTGAACATTGGGTTGCAGCAAAGCGTGTGCTTCGATATGTGAAGGGCACTCCTGATTTTGGCATTCTGTACAACAGAAGCAAAGATCCTAGGCTGGTTGGTTTTACAGACTCAGATTGGGCAGGTTGTGTTGATGACATAAAGTCAACTTCTGGGTATGTTTTCAGCTTGGGTACAGGTGCAGTCACATGGACCAGCAAGAAGCAATAAGCAATAGCTCTTTCCTCGACCGAAGCAGAGTATCGGGGAACTGTTAAGGCAGCATGTGAGGCAATTTGGCTATGTAGGATGCTTGCAGACATGCAGATGTCTCAACCAGGACCTACTCCCTTGTTTTGTGATAATCAATAACAAGGGGTTCTAAAATTAGCCAAAAATCTAGTCTTCCATGAGCGGACAAAGCATGTGGAGCTTCATTGTCATTTCATCCGCCAGCATGTTGAAGATGGATAAGTGATACTGCAGTACATTCCTACAGAAGATCAGACTGCAGATATCCTCACCAAGTCCTTGAGCTCGGCAAAGTTTCTCAAATTTAGAGGGCAGCTTGGTGTGATAGATAGCATGACCATTAAGGGAGGGTATTAGAATATTTAATTATATTTTAGTCGCCTATATTTAGTTCCTTGTTTAATGGTCATTTAGCTTTTTAGTTAATTAGCTTTTAAGCTTTATTTAGCATTTAGCTTTTTCTTTTTAATTAATTAGCTTTTAAGCTTTATTTAGCATTTAGCTTTTTCTTTTTAGTTAATTAGCTTTTAAGCTTAATTTAGCTTTTAGCTCTTTAATCTTTTACTTTAACGTTATGTTCTAATTATAGAACATCGTCTTGTAACCTCTATATATACGTGTGTATATCGTTCAATGTAATCATCCGATTATTGAATCATTCATTCAATTTATTTTTCAGTTTCTAGTTGATCAGCTTGCCTTAAATGTTTGTTTTGACCATAAAAGGTTTTTTGCTTGTTTGAAGCTCATATACATCTGATATTTGGTGCGTGCAGTTGGTAGGTGGAGAAGGCGGTTGGAGATATTACATAAAAGAATTGAAGAACTAGAAAATTCTCTACAAACTGCCTTGCAAAATTGTTTGGCTGAACGAAAAGGTCGCATTCGAGCTCAGCAGGTATAATGTTTTTCATTAATGGTGCATATCCAAAGCTTTGAATCTATGTCTCATTCATGAAGTTTTCATAAAGTGATAAGTTTGTTAGGATGTAATTGGATGTCCCTTGTCACTTAGAACTATCATGCATGACTTATTCAAATATATGAATGAAGAATATGCTCAGTTGGTTTTTACTTTTTTGTTATGTTAATATTAAGCTGAATAGTGATGCAGAGGTCGTCAGCAGTAGTGTGGCAAACCCACACACTCTCTCACCTTTCACTCTCACAATCCCAAGCCTATGAAGGCCTCAACTCACACCAAAACCAAAACTTGAACTTTATCACACACGATGTTAATTTTAACACTTTCAGATTGACATAACTTAGAATTTAAAATTTATTTTTAATTAGTTTGTTTAATTGAAAGAAAATGACAATATAGAAATGAACAAATTGAGAGCAAGACACAGTTACCCTGGGAAAACCTCCTAGGAGGAAAAACCCAACCAGAAAAGATCCTTAGATCTGATTATGGATTATAGTTATGTAATCATTACAACACTTATCTCATGTATTTGCAGGTTCAGATGTTGCTGTCCAAGAGGTATGAGGTGACTGCCTTCAACATTCACTTGCTGTCATATGAAGAATAGATGCTGCAGCTCCCTTCTCCATATTGTAGGCTTTTAAGGAATTTGCTGTGTATGACCTTAAGATGACAGTCCTTCAATCAGTTCGCTTTGTATACATAAATGACTGTCCTTCAAGTACTTCGCTAGATATGTATGAATGGTAGACCTTCAATCAGTTTGCTGTGCATACACTGAATGTTGCCAATGCCCTAGATGAATTTCGCACCTCCTAATGGTGGATGAGGCTGCTGTACTTGTAGATGATTGAAGTTCACACTTATGCAAGCATAAGGATTTTCGCATAAGATAAGGGAGCTTACTTGACTTTATTGAAATAACAATGAATCTCTTTATTTATATGTGGAGCGAAACCCCTTAGCTAGGTCGGCTTCCCAAATAATTAGCTTTTAATTATTTCCTTTTAATTGCCTTTATTTAATAGGGTCGGCCCTATTGGACAACACGTTTAGTGTTTGGGTTGATGTGTGGGTTGTAGCGTGAGGGATAGGGCCACGTTTGAGGGAAAAGGGGCCAGCCCCTTTTATGGGCGGATTCCAATGTTGCCCAAGGCAATATGAATCTGCCCTTCCCTAATTAATATCAACACACGAGGGTTGGCAAACACCTTCACTATGCCCTTAGGGCCTCACAGGACCTTTCACAACCTTCTTATCATTGATGGCGACAAGGTTCCACAGGTTCAACCGGCAATAGACTTCACCTACCGGCAGAAGATTATACCGGTAACTTATAATTGTAGTTTCAAATACCCTTTTAGAACTTCTCTCAGACTCCAAAGAACCAGATCCCCAACTTGCTCCGGCACTCCTAGACACCTATTTGGGTCACAAACCTAGTTGATCAGATTTGGCCCGGGTTACAAAGGAAGTGTACGGGAATGGGACCACAAGGAAGATCCAATGCTTCAGAGGGATTGTCTAATGTCTGAATGTACCAATTCAACCATCTAACTCCTTTTTCTAATGTTTGGCATCATGTAGTCCATCAATTCTTGACTATCCTAGTCTAAACCCTTACAAAGTTTAGGCTAGGGCTTGGTGGTAAAAATACCAATCCAACTCCCCTGATCTCGCCCCTTTGGAATATCATAATACATTCCCCTAACTCGCATCCTACCAAAGGCCGTTGAGAGCCAATGACTAGATTGCAAGTTAGGGCCTCATGTTTGCAACACCCTAGGGAAATTAAGGGTTTTGGGACCTGTAGAAGCAAATTGTCAATATCTCCTCCCAAACACCACTTCAAGGGTCAAACTAGATTCATATGAAAGATTATTCAGCGTTCTATTGTTCCAAACCAAAGTTTTACAAAATCGTTCAACATTCTGTACGGACAGTACAGAAAAGTAACAAAATTCAGGCAAAATCAGATTTGTTTCATTTCATACTCTCCACCAAACTTCTCCAAATCATTTCGTGCCTTCAACCAACCTTTCTCATTCGTTGTACCAGCACAAATAGGCTCCTCTCAACGACCACAACCAACTTTGAAATGGTTGTGACCGTTGGAAAGAGGTTACATTCCAACCAGCAACTTTTCAAAAGTTGCTTTGACAATAATGACAACTTTTGCAACTTTGAATTTCTAAGCACCTAAACCTTACCAAACATATCTAAGAACATCATTAACCTTTAAAACACCTAAGACGACATTCTAGGATCATAAACACAAAATTTCATGATTCAAGCCCACATGGCCTAATAGACCTCTAGGCTTATATGTGCACTTGAGAGGTTATTGACCACACAAAGGCATTTTATTACAGCTAGGTTGATCCTTGAGATCCAACCTATTATGACAACATAAGTAAACACAAAACAAACACTAGACACCCCTAGTGGCATGAAAACACCATGAAAAGAAGAGGTGCCCTGCACCAAATAGAGCCCTCAAACTATTGTGATGGGAAATAAACAAATTGTAAATGTGTCAATTTTCAATTAAATGGCAAGAGTTGTGAAATAGAAAGAAGCTTCTTGTTAAGTATGTTGTCATTGATGTCAAAGATGCCTTCTCTGATATTTTCAGAGAGTTCATTTTATTTTGTTGATCGACAAACGATACATATGTTGTATATGCTGCTGTATTGACCTTTTTCGTATACCTTGTGTGTGTTGAATGTCTTGTTTGACATTAAGGCTGGTGATTTATATAGTTTTTGTCTGGATTTTTTGACAGACTTTATGGAGCTTTTCTGTATTCCTTTTTGTCTGAAAAACAAAGTTTATCTTGACAGCAGGATGAGTGTTGTCTGGAGCAGTCGATTTGTTTCTCAGAAATGTTATCGTATTCTTGAGCTACGTTTTTTTGGCAGCTGGCGCATTGTCCAATTAATATGCGTTATTCTTTTGTACCTGATGGCTGCAAATTTGTTCAATGATTTCTGTCAGAAACGTCTTTCTTTCCAGTGTTAACTCCAACATTACGTGTTTCTTCTTGGGACGATTTTGGACTGCTGATTCCTTTGTCTGTCAGAGTAAATGAAGAGAGAGCGTTTCTTTTGTATCATCTTCTGGACCACGATTTGGTAATGTGTCATTTGCTGAAAATGTTTCTTTATTTTTTTAACTGAAAAATCTGTATGCGCCAAAGAAGGGGCGTCATATTTTTTGAGAAGAAAGTTTTTTTCGGAGAGAAGCCTGGGTGTCTGTTTGCCTGAAAAAAGGACAATTTGGGATAGATATCTTTTAAAAATAATTTCTGTTACAAAGTGTGTATCGTTTTATCTGGAAACGACATTGTGTCATTTGGATGATGTGGATGCAGTGTCACGTGTCTCTGAAATACGACTGTGGGGTTAGAGGAAATATAATCTTCTAACGGAAGTCTCAGACTAGGCATTTTTTTTTCAAAAATATATCATGAGTCGATGCCAAGTGAAAGTTGTTTTTGAGAGGATATTGAGAAGTAAAAAAAAGGGACCTATAGTGTGTGTGATAGTTGTGTGAAGGTGTTCATGATTTTTATGATGACTTTTGAAGCTGTGCAAAGATGCTCCGTGTATCGAATTTTTGATGAGCAGAGCAATTTTGACTGTGTGATGTACAAAAAGGGGATTTTGTTAGCTTTAACAGAATGTAATATGGATAGTTGTTTTATTTGCAGTTATTTATCGTGGCTGGGATTTGAAGGATTCAGAGAGAATGTAGATTCAGAATATGCTGTGTTGAACAATCAAAGCTTTAGTCACTTGCAGCAGAAGGATACAATTTCAGATCTAAATTTCTGTGTGAAGTTCTTTGTAAGGTTCATTTTATGTAAAGTAAAATCATATGTGCATTCTCAAGTCTCTGTTGTTATAAAGGAATTTTTGCAATTCAGAGGTTGGTGCCTCTGTTAAATAAGGTTGAAGCCAGGTTGGTGCCTCTGGTTTTTGAAGAGTTGGAGCTCTTACTTGTGCATGGGTTGTGTTGACGTGTATTTTGTACACAATCATACACAGAATAAAATACCTAAAGGCATCTTATCCTCTCTTGAGAAAATAGTCTCTAACTGCTGAAGATTCGCGTAAAGGATCAGTTAGGTAGACTCCAAGGTTCTTTTAGTGGGGTCTCCACGTGTGGACAAGCTCTTCGTGGTATGATGTGATTTGCTGGAATCACAAGGGGACTTACATTGAACTTCCGATCTGCTTTGCTGGACACAGGCTCTTACTAACTTGGATTTGAAAAATAGAAAAAGGATAAGGGCGAAGAGAGGATCTAATCCTAATACTAAGAATGTAGGAGCAATGATTGGATTTTTGATGAAACTCTAACTAGGTCTTGTTTTGACATCAATGGAACATCTACACAAGACTAGTGCAATCTTCTAAGGGGAGCTTTATGATGTTCAAGTTATCACCGCAGGCATAGATACCATCCAAGTTGATGCATATCAATGAAGAGGCGACAAATTGAAATTGAGCTTAAGTTGAATGATTCCAGTTGACTACGCAAGGCAAGTCTGCAATCAACAAACTGCTAGTAGTATGGATGTACGAATTCCATCATTAATCAATCGCATTTCCTCCATTCATCTAATCATCTACCATCTAAGATTGAAGACTTCAACAAGAAACCATGCAAATTGCAAGAAAAACGACATATTTCACCATTACTTCAATGAAAATGGAGTTTGTTTACAATCAATGGCAACAATTTCTTGCCTTGTCCTCCTATTCTACTCTAATTGCTATTCTATCAACTATATTCTAATTCTTCCAACTATTTACAACTCTCTCTAATCATCTAAAATTCCCCCTTACAAAATGAAATGCCTGGGCTTATATAGTGCCCACAATACAATTTGATGGCTTAGATCAATTCAAGATCAATGGCCAAGATTCAACAATGAAAACCCTAATTAGGGTTTGTTACAACCATTACATAACATTTAATGTTTGACCAATGATGAAATTGTATTGCTTGGACACATGTCCCTTCTAGAAAAATCGACCAATGGATAGCCGGGGTAGGTACATCGGAGTTTGTGCCACCTTCCATGAGTTAAGTACATTGAATCTGGATATGCTGAGATGGACCTCACTGATTGGAGACGTGATGACTAGGATGCCACCTCATCTGACACTTGTAACTTTGGTAAATATTCAACTTGATGTTGTTGAGAAGCTTGCTTTAATTAATTCATCTGGAATTATTTGCTTCTTCAACGAGCCCTTGTTCTAACTCCTTGCGTCCTTGATGTGCAGGAAGATGATGTACCTCGCCTTGGAATGCTGGATTGAAAGAGGTCGCCCATGATGATGTTAGTCCAAAGAAGGTCGTCCATGTCCTGGCTTGATCGTCCTGGCGAAGACCGTCCTTGATCCGGCTTGATTTTCCTTGAAGAGACCTCCATTTGATGCCTACACAACATTTCAAAATTAGTAACATGATTTTGCAATACATAACATAAATTAGAGAGCAAATTTTAGGAAACTTAATGATAAGTCCTTTATTAATCATTTCCTAAAAACAACTGAGCTAAGGCAAAACAAAATTTAAAATTTGAAATATGACGATGAATGAATAAAACAATAAAAATAAATCGCCATACCTCAATAGAGAGCTAACTCTAAAATGCAAAATGAAGAAAATTCGCCTAGGCGAAATTGAGGTATAAATAGTCTTCAATGTCATCTCCTCAAAAGATCAATTTCGCCACCTTTGGATTTCAACGTGATCTTCAAGTCTTGCCTCTTTGACAATTTGCTCAAATGGATCTTCAAGTTCGCCTTAACAAATCCTCCTAGTCTCGCACCTTTGACGTGGTCTTCAATCCTTGACAAATTCGCTCCAACGAAGTCTCCAAGATATCGCACCACCTTTATTAGTAAACTCCAAATCGCACTTCTCCCTTGTCTTCCTTAATTCGCATGTAGAAGGATAAAATGATGATGTGAAAATGAAATCTTCCACTCCCCATATATAGCGCTTGGATTGCATTTATCCCTTAGGCCGACTTGAGGATATAAAACAATTTTTTAAATGATTTTTAAATGATTTAGCAAGGCCGACCTCCCTTTGTAGCGCTTCAAATTCGATTTTTATTAATTAATTAATTAATTATTAATGCCTTATGTTTTTAATTTGCAAATTTTGATTTTTAATAAAGGCAAAATAATTAATAAAAGATCAACGCCACATTAAATGCCAAATTAAATAGGATTTTCAATTTTTTATCGAACTTAGCATTTAAGGAAAATTTGAATTGCTTATTTGGCGCCAAAACTATGAAAATGAGAGGGACGTACCTCATCGCCCTGGTCCCTTGGAGAGGGACAGGAGCGATCCATGATTTTGTCTTGATTTTTGCATTTTTCACGTTCAACTCCTTCATCTCCACGTTCAACATTAATCATCATGATGAGCTCTTCGAATTTGATTGCCTTGCATGCGTTCATGAGTGTCTTTGGATGTTCATCGCCCTGGTCCTTGTCCAAAGGACAGGAGCGATCTTCAAATTTCCACGTTCAATATGCATCCTTTTATCTTCGATCTTCATTGTGATGTCCTCCAAACGTCGTCCCTTGCCTCGCTTAACCTCACCTTGCTTTGATCTTGAAGGAATATGAGTGCTCTTGATAGGATCGCCCTGGTCCTTGTCCAAAGGACAGGAGCGATGTGAGCTTTTTACCTTGATTAGCAATGTTTGGACGTTCAAAACTCTTGTATGTTATCTTCAAACGATGCCTTAGACCTTGCATTACCTTATGAAATCTTGTTCTTACGTAAATCTTGCACAAAATGACCAATGCATCTAACATCGCCCTGGTCCCTTGGAGAGGGACAGGAGCGATCTATGTCCTAGGATGCGAATTTCATCATTGTGACGACCTTTTAATGTTTGTGCTTGCTAAAGACGCCTTGAAATGTCCCTCGCCACCTTGTCTTGACTTGGATCAACCTTGAACTTGCATAGGAAGTAACATCACCATTGTATCGCCCTGGTCCCTTGGAGAGGGACAGGAGCGATCCTCCTTTTGTAGCCTTTATCTCACTTTGTCAGGTTCCAAGTCTATATTCAACGGATTCGTCTTTCTTCACTCCATTCGTTCATGCCTTGACATTGTTTGTAACTTTGCAAGAAAATCAATTATATCAAAAATCGCTCTGGTCCCTTCCTGAGGGACAGGAGCGAACTAGACATTTAGGACCTTTGTGGACGTCCAAAAAATCTTCATTTTGTATTCAATGCGTCCATCTCATGTTCTTCCTTGCTTTTGAACGTACACTTGTCTTGACATTTGCCTGGATTCTGTCTAATGAAGGAAATCGCTCTGGTCCCTGGGAGAGGGACGAGAGCTACAAGGTACCTCGCCCTGGTCCCTTGGAGAGGGACAGGAGCGATTTTGCTCTTGTGGGCCTCATTTCACTTCATCACCTTCGAAAATTATATTCAACGGATTCGCAATGCCCCCTTTCATTCATTCATGCCTTGAGATCGGTTGAAATTTGGCGAGAAAATCATCTACAACAAAAATCGCTCTGGTCCCTTCCTGAGGGACATGAGCGAACTTAAGCATTTTGGTCCTTTGTTGACGTTTGATAATCTTCAATTTGTCTTCAACGGGTTCGATTGACCTCCTTTCTTGCCTTCGAACATAAAATTTGCTTGATCTTTGCCCAGATCGTACCTTATGAAGAACTTCGCTCTGGTCCTTCAGTGAGGGACAGGAGCGAAATTGACCCTCTAGGCAAAACTTCATCATTTCATTGTTTTTGATCAAGTCTGGATGCTCTATCATGCTCATTTCGTCCTTCACAATGCCTTTGATGTCTCGATTCGTCCAAACAAGGTCAGGAATGGCTCAACTAAGCATTTTCGCTCTGGTCCCTTGGTGAGGGACACGAGCGATTCGCCTTGGTCCCTTGGAGAGGGACACGAGCGCATTTCGCTCTGGACCCTTGGAGAAGGACACGAGCGAAATTTGACTTTTCGCACTCTCAATCAGGACAATTTTAATGGAATATAACATTTAAGTATAAGTGACATTTCCTTCTATGTTTCTTCTTTCTTATACTTTAAGTTATATTCCATATATACTTTCAGGATGTTTGAGAGTGGTTTCAGACCTCCAGGAGTTATATTGCAAAATCTAGTTTTTGGAGGTTTTTCAGTTTCCAGACTTAGTCAAATTTCAGGATCAGGACATTCCAGACTTAGCCAAATTTCAGGATCAGGACCTCACTCAAGCCGGACTTGCTACCCTGTTGATCTCCCCGACAGCACTTCAAGTTATATTCATTTGATAAAATGTACCTCTTTGGACCTTCTCACATCGTCAAGACGTTAAAATCTTGCAAGGACAAAGCAAAATTGGATTTGTAGCTCCGGTCCTTCACTGAGGGACAGGAGCGATTTAGGCAATTAGCACTGTTATGGACGTCCCAAAAATCTTCAATTTATATTCAACGCATTTATCTCATGTTTTTCCTTGTTTTTGAACGTAAACTTGCCTTGACCCTTGCCTGGATTCTGTCTAATGAAGGAAATCGCTCTGGTCCCTGGGAGAGGGACGAGAGCTACAAGGTACCTCGCCCTGGTCCCTTGGAGAGGGACAGGAGCGAACTAGTCAATATAGGTCATTCTCCTTCGTTTTTGCATCTCAAATTATATTCATTTGGCAAAGCGTCTTCCTTTGGACGTCCTCAAATCATTAAACTTTCAAAATCTTGCAAGGATAAGACGAAATTTGAATTGTAGCTTCGGTCCTTCACTGAGGGACAGGAGCGATTTTCCTCCTGGAGGCATTTCTGTGCTCATGAAAATCTTCAATTTATATTCAATGGAAAGACCTCGCCGTTCTCCATCACTTCAAACGTAAAATTTGTCTGGACTCTGCAAGAATGATGAGATATTTGAAAACGAGCTCCCGTCCTTCACTAAGGGACAGGAGCGATTTTGCTCCTACAGGCCAAAATATCATGATTTTACACATTTTATCACTTCACAAGGCGAAAACAAATCATTTGAAATGCCTAGGATCAAAATTCAAAAAAGTCAAAATTTGGTCAAAAATATTCAATTGGACAAAAATTCACATTTCATCTTCAACACTTAGACAAATTTAAGCTCTGCATCAACATTCCAATTGAAAATTAGACCATTCTGGCGAATTCATTTCATTCAAAATTTGCATTCCGGAAAAGAAGCTCAAAAGCTCTCAAAAAACAACTGGATTTTGGCTTGAAAAGGCAATATTTAAAACCCTAAGGCTTGGACCTAAATCCAGACAACTAACTAACTAACAAAACCCTAAAAACGAAAGCGAAAACGAACAAAAAAAAACAAGCAAAAAGAAGGGGTCCCCATTTGCGATGGGGCGATGTGTGAAAACGTCACAACAGGTTGGTACCCTGAATATAATTGAAAACTGTTGTGCCTTGGTTTTTTACCCGAAAGGGTTTTCCATGAGATAAATTTTGTGTTCCCTCCTTGTTTATTGGTTCAACTTTCTATTTTGCTCAATTTGTTTCTAAAAGTTTCCCTCCCCACCCCCCCTTCAGTATCTCTATTTTGGTTAAGACTTCTATATTTGCTTAATCAGAATTATGGATAACCTACTCGAATAACTTGGATATCAAGGGGATGGGTGATGATTAACTTGGCATCAAACTATTCAAACTTAAAAATTTAACCTAATTGCTGGTAGATCTTTAAGGGTTGGTAATTATTGGAGTTGGTCCTTGTTGAGTGGTTAAGCCAAGGCTTGTATTGGTCAGTTGGACCCCAATGATATATTGTGAGTACGTAACCGTCTGTTTCATTATGCCGAGTAAGGGTGGTGAACATTGACTACACACTATCGTGCTTGTTATGAAACCTTGGCTAAGGTGGCACTGCAGTTAGCATGCGACTGTCTATTCACATGAACTAGATACGCCACTAGCTAGAGTGTCATGCTAGTTACGGGGTACCTATAGTGTATGACTGGCTAGTCAGTGTAGGTTCTAAACACTAGGCTCAGAGGGCTTAATGATATTTGTTCTATCCTTAATCTGCTACCCTCGTGAAGGGCCGGGCCCTTCTAGTAGGAAGCGGCATGGGAGACTTTAAGTCTATTTTTGGGCGGAAAAGCCCTTGATGATGCTTTCACTCTCCCATGTTATACCGAGTTATGCATCTGTTTTCAGCTGGAATTTAGTTACTTTGTAATCTCTTAGCCCTTCTCTTTTTTTTCAATAGAAATAAGATAATATTTAAATGACAGTTAAATTTATTTTCTGCTGAAATGGTTAGTTAGTTGGCAGTTAAGTTAGTTAGTAACTGTTTCTTTTGTCAGCTGAACTTGATTGATAGTTGCAAATCTTTCAGTAGAACATTATTTAAGTTTGTTGTATTTTCCGTTAAAATATTTTGGTTGTTACAAAATCCCTCAATTTGTTATCCCTTTTCAAAGGGCTTGTGTTTTTTTGTTCCTTTGTGGAAAGTCGAGTATGTTTTGTGGAAGAGAACGTTGTGATAAAAAAGAGTTGAGGAGGCTGTGGTTGTGCTAGTACCTGATCCTGGTTGCTTATTCAGTGTTTTTGTTAACAATGGGTGAGACTGAGTTTGAGCTCTTTTAGCTTCATTCTCTATGTCATCTTTCTCTTTTAGCCACATTCTCTATGTCATTTGTTCTTTCGCTAAACTCTTTTATTCTTTTCAGGACAAATTTCTGTTCCAATTTAGAGAACTACAAATAAGTGGGCTTTAACTGAGCTGTATTTTCCATTTTAGCTGTATCTCCAAATATCATCAGTTGCACTTGACACCTGTGTCAGTTTGAAAGTGAATGTTCCAACTTGGCCTACAGAATTCTAGCTCCCCAGCTGTATTTGCCATTTTGGCTGTATCTCCAAGTAAATCCGGTTCCACTTGGAACCTGCATTGGTTTTGAAAGTAAATGTTTGCCCTTTGGCTTCCAAAATTCAGCTTCCAACCATTGCTCGAAAATACTTATGGCTGAAACTCGTAAAACGAATACTATATGGCACAAAAGATCACAAAATTTACGAGGCTTCCATTGTTTGTAAATTGTTGTAAGTCTAACAATAAAGAATATTAAATATACTGCAAGCAATACCTTATGAACATTGAAAATAAAATAAAAATACTTACCATAACACAAAACTTACCCTGAAAGAAAGAATCTTCTTGACTGCAAGCTTTTCAATCCCCATTGGCAGCCAAAAAGCACTTGAACTGGTGTAGTAAATAATACAGATGCAAAAGCATATGGATTTCAAAGAATCGATGTTGTTCAATTAATCAAGGAGACAAAGCTCCTTTAAATAGAGTTACAAAGACGATGTTTCTAAAAGAAACAATCGTTAACTAGAGGTGATATTAGAAACAACTTAAATGACCATTAATAACACAAAGAGAAAGATATTATTCTAATACCCTCCCTTAACGGTCATCATTCTAATTACCAAGAGAAATAATAGAGAAGGTTGCCCCCTTCTTCTCAGAACACGCTGCAACAGAAGACAAGAGCCTGCCACTAACTCTGCCACTTGAGATGAGTCTGCCACCAACCCTCCTAGAAATTGCAGAGCTTCTGGAGATACCCAAAACAACACCAACTGTCCAACCTGATGTTGGAGAACTGTCCCTCCCTGTAACCAGAGACACACCAAGAACAACTGTCACGATTTTGAGGAAAAAATCGGCAAACCCTCCAAACTATTGCAGATGAGCAAGATCCTGAAAATAGACTGCAAACAAGAGACTAGTGCAGATGTTCACACAACAACTCTAGGTGCGACTAAAAACAAACTGTAGCAAAGTACAATTTTTGAGGAAAAAATCATAAACCCTCATGATTTTTTTTCTTTACAAGGACAAAAAATATTTAAAAACCCACAGATAATTTTTTAGGACAAAATTATTAAAACCCACAGAATTTTTTTTCAGGTAAAAAAATATTAAAAACCGAAACAAACATCGATGCCCATAAGCCATCTTCACGCTTTTTGAGGCACGAAAAACAAGGTACTGAGAAGATGCTAAGTGCACAAAACCTGACTGCCTTCCAACATCAAGTTGGTCAATGACGCCATCTTGAACATTTCCCAATGCACGGAAAACGAAAAAAATTGAGAAGAGGTGCTGGCACGGAATTCAAAAAATTCGAATCCCAATGCAAAAACAAAGGCAGATGCAGGTACAGACTTCAAAAAATGAAGTACGGCGGGCACAAATTTCAAGAAAAAATTCCGGCTGACCTAGAAAAATCCGAAGACAACCCAGAAATCCTTGCGAAAAACCCAGAAAGAATTTGCTGTCGGAATCTGGATCCGCTGGCTCGAAAATTGAGGCACGAAAATCGAGGCACCCAGAAAATTCTGACAACGACCCAATTGAGATCTCGAAAAACCCACCACGAATTTGTGCTCAGAAATTTTTTTTGACCGAATCTGGAGGGTCAAAACCCTAGCCGAAAATGCAGATTTCCGTCCAAAAATGGCAGAAAACCCTAGTAGCTGCAGCCAAAACGAATTGGCAAAGTAGCAATTTTGAATAAACAAATTTTTTTTTCAAAAAAAACTGTTAAAAATTCATGACGAATTTTTAATTGAAAAATTATTTCGAAAATAACTAAGGCTCTGATACCATAATACAGATGCAAAAGCATATGGATTTCAATGAATCGATGTTGTTCAATTAATCAAGGAGACAAAGCTCCTTTAAATAGAGTTACAAAGATGATGTTTCTAAAAGAAACAATCGTTAACTAGAGGTGAAATTAGAAACAACTTAAATGACCATTAATAACACAAAGAGAAAGATATTATTCTAATAGTAAAAGTATAACAATGAATTTGGAAAACTACTTTGATGTAGTTTCAGCCCCAAGTGACTATGAAGATTGGTGAAATTGGGTGAAATAAGGGGAGGTGTGAGAGGGGCTGGTTATGAATGAGTTATGTAGTGATTATTTGTTTTAATATTGTTTTGACTTTTAAAAAATAAAATTAGAATCTAATTCTTTTAATTTTTGGTCTTTTGTTAAAACATAGGTATGTTCATCTTTGACAAATCCAATATGTACCCAAGCAAGACTCGGCATTTGGGGGAACCAAAGGTTTCCTAGAATGAAACAAGTATTGCTATAGGTATGAGGGGCTGGGGCAGAGGCCAAGTAATTTATATTATGATTGTAGGATTTGTCTTTGGTCCTTGAACTTACCTACACGAGGCATAAATTTTAAGCCACAAAAATTAGCTCGAGTCATCAACCTTATTTATTAAGTGGCTTCATTTCAAGCTGGAGGATGGTTCTTGACCTTATCTTGGTGTTGCAAGACTCACAGGGATTCACCAAGATTTGGCAAGTCTCGAGGCAAGGAGGCCAAAACAAGGCATAGGGACTTATGAGCCGAATAGCTGGAAAGCCCTAATGGGTAGACTCGATTGACATCAGCTAAAAATTACAAAAAAAAGTAAAAGAAATGAAAAAACTTAAAATTTAAGCAGTTAAAATAAACTCCAAAACTCTAAAAGCACTGATTTTGTTTACAAGCAAAGGGAGGAGTAAAACAAGGGTGTTGGAGTGAATTTTGCTTGGATTTCAAGGTTGACAAGGTTTTTATGAATGGGCTCTACATGATAATAGAGCAGATGGGACTTGATCCTCAACTTGGAGCTAAGATAATCTTTGAGATTGAGATCTACAGGCTTGCACAAGGGTACCTCTTTGTGTGAGACATATCCTTGGATCATATTGCAGCCAAGTCTACTAAGGGTGTAATTTAACTTAAAAATTTTCTCTTTTTTTAACATTAATTTTGAAACTTGGTTTGTTTAGAAAAGTAATCTACACTCCTTGTAGAATAATACCAACATAATTTTTAAGGTTTTGAGGTTGGGCTATATCTTCCTGATCTAGAGGAAAAAGTTTTTGTTTCCTTATCAGTCTCCAAGTTGTATATCTCTGAAATTTTTCACATTTTTAAGCAGGATTGTATTTTGTTTAGTAATAATAGCAGGTGGAAGCAAAGACATCCCATCTTTTTAATTTTCTTACAATGCTTCACTTTTTTTATGTCTCTTATTTACTCAATTATTTTGCAGGAACTAAGGGATGCTTACACCAAGAAGAATTGTGTAGATGCAAAATTTACTCCATATCCTATGACACCAATTGGTATTGTACAGTCATGTTTTTCCACAAGGTATTTTTTGTATTGAGCTGCTATAATCTGCTGTTACTGTAGAATGGAATTATGTCTTAAGGGATGCATTCAAGAATTAATACTTTGATTGACATTGACATACAATTAAACATGTGCATAGAGTTTTGAAATGCACTCTCGAAGACTTGTTCTAAGGTTGATATTAATTTAATTGTCTTTATGGCTATAAGCATACCTCAATCATATCAAAGCATTTCACTCAATGAAACTTGCATAATTTTGAGCTTCTAAGTTATTAAAGGTTAGGAATTGTCATTATAGAAACTAAGCCAGCCAAAAGAGATCAGTGAATCTTAATAAAACAAAGTTTGATAGTACTCTTTTTTAGTATAATATATGGGGTTCTATGCCCTTCTCATAGACTACTGACAACATAAATTTAAAATTGATGATACTGCGAGAGCAATCCTTCAGCAAGGTGTGGCAGGACTATAACTAAAAACAGATATCACTAACTGACCCACAAAATTTACTGCTGGGAGAAACTACTATCAGATCAACCTAACTGTTGACAGACAGGAGCGTTAAAAACCATATTCCCAAGATGAAAACACAACATTGATAACCAAATAAGGGCATCTGCAAAACTGCCCATCGAGGCATATCAGTTGTAGATGGCGTTGTCAACCAATGGTCAAATGTACAATTTTATACTTCATTGCCAAAGAAAGCCACCATCTCCATTGAGAGAACTATTGTCCCTACAGCATCATACATTAAATTTAAAGCTCTTTATAAGCTAAGCTCTCATTACAGCCCTAACCAGTCAATCATTTTCCAAAAGAGGTATCGTATAACCACTTGTTAGCTCCATAATCCCTTTATGATGCGTGATCACCATATGTTTCATGACCGTATGAAGGTCTTCACAGATCTGTCCTAGTGTTTGCATCTCCACCATTAAAGCCTGGACACTCTTATCCATGGCTTTAATGTGAACCTTTAACCCATCCATATGCTCCTTGCCCTTTAACTTAATGCCGAAGGATCAGCCTAGAAATCCACTATAACATCCTCCTGAACATCCATCTTGGATGGAGGTGAACCAGAATATTATGTAAGCTTGTTCTTAGCACTGCATCAATCACTGCTACCTTCAACTTCCTTAAGAAATCATCCGTATGGTGCCCTTTGAACAAACCCTATCAGCATACTGAATGCCATTTGGGCCAAAGATAGCTTTAATGTCATTTAATCCCTTTACACTATAATAACTGAACATTTTCTTAATTCTATTGTCCGTCACTCTCCTGTGGCAAAACAAGTCACGGGTGCCTCCTCCACCTACCATTATCTTAATGACTACACAAAAACCTAACTACCCTTCAGTGAATACCAGAGTTACCCGGGGACGCGTCCCTGACTTGAAAACCCCCGTCCCCGTTTCGGGGACGTTTCGGGGACTTGGGGATGGCTAGGGGACGTTTCCCCCCGTCCCCAAATTGCCTTGTATTTTGAGGGGACGTCCCCGAAACGGGGGGATGCCTGTCCTAGCTCTGGGGGACGTCCGTACGTGCAAGGGACAGCTGGGACGTCCCCAATCCGTCCCGGGGAAGGCCAGACGTCCCCCATATCTAAGGCCATTAAAAAATTTAAAAAAAATAAAAAAAGTTGTATTTTCAATTTTTTAAATTTTTTTCTAATATAGGCCCCTTATTAATTCAAATTGTTATTAAAAATAAAAAAATTAAAAGATAAAATTAATTTAATTCATAATTTTGACAATGAAACTATATGGCAGCAGTGTAGCCTTTAGGCATTTTGACACAGTGATGCCCCTTGACCCCACCTTGGGGGCACTGCCCCCAAACCCCCGTTGAAAAATATGGGGGGAAACTGCATCGATAGAAGTAGGGAAAATTTAACCTCTTTGTTTTGACATTTTGTATGTTATTTCTTTAATATCTATTATGATATGCATATTGACAATGTGAATGAATTGAAATTCTGATTTGTGAATGCATAATTGCATATTGTCTATTGAGTATTAACAATGTTGTATGTTCAGAATTTACATTCTAAAATGTCTTCAACTTTTCATAGTATCATACACATGCTATATCCATGTTTTATTGTTTTCATATGAATATAATGTATGTATGCATGCTTTATCCATGTTTTTGTATCAACATTTAGAATTTTGAAATTTTCCTATATATTTTAAATTTTTCCAATATTTTATATAGCCGTCCCCTTTGCTGTCCCCCGCCGTCCCCAAATTTCGCAAAAAAATTTGCCATCCCGGAAACGCATCCCGCCGTCCCCGTCCCGGAAACTTGGGGTAACATTGGTGAATACTGGTGAGATAGAAGATATTTATGCCTTGCTCAAGTGCTGGAATGAATCTGCATTAAGCACTTCTGTCAATGATTTCACACAAAACTCTCTCTAGAGGATTTAATGGACCATATGATATGACCAATATCACAAAACAATACTCTAAGGGGATGATCATAATCAAGTAAATTAGAGAGATTAGGCCAATCTACCAGCTCGCGACCTTTCATATAATAATCTCCTTAAAGCTTGACCCCTTCATTTTCCAAGAAATCCACAATACACAAGGTTGATAATATTTATATAGTACCATAAAACTCTGAATGCCAAAATATAAACCTGTGTTAGGAAAGTTCAATATATTTATATGTAGTGTTTTGACTAAAGAATTCTTTTCAAAATACTAGGTGACTAATTTCCCAATGTTAAATATATTGAATCAATCCCACAATAATGAAATCGTTAAAAAATGGAAGCATATACAGATAATTACACCTTTAACCTGTTTTGCATTCCTTTGAACAACGTACAAGGAAACCTCCACAACTGATAACTCACAGTTGCATAGAAACCAATAACATGTACTATTCAGTTTTCTAGTCTTTCAGTCGATGGAAAGAAAGTTTGAATGAATTGCTTACTAAAGCATCCTTATCACTTATTAGGATGAGATGGAAGATATGTATAGCTATTTATCTACTCTTTAACCAAATACAAGACTTCAACTTTTAATTACTTAAGTGAAATGCAAAATAGACGAACTCGAACCACTTGAACTTCTCCCCTTATGTTCACACGGAACCTGGCGAAGTTCCTATCCAGGCTTAAAAAATTCAACACTGATCTTCAAAAGATCACCTCTCCACAGAGAAGCAGTCAAATATATATTCAGGTCATTGAAGTCTAGTACGACATAGGAAAATCTTGGATGGTGTTTGTCTATAACCAATTTTGACTTCATCCTCGTTATTCTCCTGAATTTTTTCTGACTGTAAACTTTTGTTTTCTATTTCCTGACCAACCTGGCCTTTAACATTGGCATCAAATAATTTGAAATGCTGGCTTGGCCTTTTGGTAGCATGTTAGCACACTAGAATGTAATTAAATGACCCTCATAAATTTACCTTCCTCAATTTTCTAAATCCTTTGATCTATTTGAGTTTGAGCAAGGATACTATATGATCGTTGTTCATTTTAACATCAACATAGACCAGTCTGTTACCACGGTATATGCTTAACTCTTTTAACCCTCTGCTGATTGGTACTTTGCCATGTTCACCAAGAGAATTGCTACCAATGCCATGTGTTAATTTTGTATCAGACTGTAGCAAAATAATCAGAAATAGCAGAACCAAATCAATGAGCACAATAAACACCAATATACCCTGGGAAAACCTCCCTCTTGGAGGTGAAAAACCCAGTAACAATTCTCAGATCTTATTAGCAATAATCAAATGTATCTTTACAATGAGCTTCAACACTTGAAGCAATCAAAACCAGTAAGTTATGCACAGAAGAACATATGTATGTGCCGCTAGCATCCCAAAATCATTTAAGTCGGCCTTGTCAATATTGGCGCCAAGAGGAATAGGTCATAATTAAAATACAAATTACACAAGTTACATATGCCACCCACTTAGGGCTTGGCTAATACAAAAACATTTATGTCATCTAATGCCAGCAGGGCCACACACACGCTAGGTGTGCTAGGTCAGCCCTAGAAGGGCTCCGACCTAGCTACATACATCAACACCATGTCTATGTTAATTTGTTTGATTTTTCTTCCTGTTGACAAGTTCAGTCATTCTTACTGCATTATCCACCATTTTTTTTTTTTTCTAATCTTCTCTATCCTTTTTTGTAAATTTTTTGTGAAATTGATTTGACTTGACCGATATTTATATGCTCCACATTAAATCTTTTTGTCTTGGTACTTGCAGATGTATCATCTGCATACACAGATAATCACTTGCAACATATGACATCGGGTACTCATTGTACAACAATTGTCCTCCTTGTTGTATGCTGTCCACTTTCACATGTTGTATGGTTAGCATTTCATTTCATTCCATCATGCACAATACCCCTTCTCTGCAATTTATTACCTAGTTACATTGTTGGATACATACAATCTATCGCACGACAATCAACCATTGTACAACAACTTCCTTACCCGGTCGACATCATATGTTGACTAAACACTCCAAAATTTCTATTTTTGGCTTCGTTAACATTGCATTTCGCGTCTTAAAAAATCAAGGAAATGATGTGCGCCGTGGAGTTCTATATGGAAATGATGTGCGCCATGGAGTTCTATATGGAAATGATGTGTACCATGGCGCTGCCCCTAGACCCTCCCAAGGGGCATTGCTTCCAAACCCCCCATTGCACTTGTTTGATTTTCCAAGCATAGTCCAAGTTTGAGTTTGGAAAGTACAAGTCGTTGTTTACACTATTGTTATTAGTCTTCCCTCATTGTACTTGGTGATGTTTACTTATTGTCCAGAAGACGATTTTTTTCATTTTTGTTTTTGGGGAGGGGGGGGATGATGTAGCCTACGTACATTGTCTATTGTTATGTTCAATAATATCGGTTATCCAAGTATGTATTAATTGTTTGTATTAAGGGTTTGATTGGCCTCAGGTAGTTATAAGTGTTGTGCAGTATGAGTATCGGTTGGTTGACGGTTGTGTTCCTCTTGGCAACCTTCGGGTCCTTTAAATCAAAGTTTGAAAACTCAGACTCACTGTGGCCTCAACAACCCAAAATAGGCCTTGAACTTGGGTCTCAGCCAAAAACTCGGCTAGGACTTGGCAAAGAAGAGAACTGTAGTTTTACAAAAAAAAAAATAAAAAATTAATGCATTTAGAGAAACATAAGAGCCGTATTCGAACATTACATGTCATTTGATCTTAAAACACTCGATATTTGAAATTTAATCATTCATTCATCATAATCAAAGATCATACTGATAGTTTCAACTTTCAACTTCCTAACTTTCACATGTGTAACATAATAACAACATCATAAGTTTATAAATGTTTACATATAAGTCAATGTCAAAATAAGAAATCTGAAAAACAACCAAATAAAATCTACATCCTCCTTTTTCCTCTCCTAGTGTAACTAAATTTTTTGAGGCCTAGAACTAAAAGGTGCTAGGGGATGATTTGTTTGTTGTTCTTCAAAATCAAAACTGTCTTCGTCCTCCTCCATTGCATCCAATTCTGCTGCTTCTGCTGCTTCTCTCTCTAATTCTGCAAGATCTTCTTTAGTAAGGAGGACATCATCATCATTTTGTTCATTGGCAGTCCATTCACAATATGGACCAATATCATTCAAGTCAATGGACTCATGTGAAACACCCTTTACCTTTCTAGTTCGAAGGCAAGGGTTGTATCGGATGAAGACAAGATCATTTAGGTGTTGCTTGGTCAACCTATTTCTCTTCTTTGTGTGAATATTCTCAAATAAACTCCAATTGCGTTCACACCTAGAAGCAGTACATGGCTGGGACAAAATATGAATGGCTATCTTTTGAAGATTAGGTGTGCCAATGCCATAATTCTCCAACCATAAATCTACAAAAAATCATTTAGGTGTGCCAACGCCATAATTCTTGAACTAAATTTTTCACCTGGTTGTTTTTCTCTCCTATCAACTGCTTGAGCTGAAGAAAAGAGTCTCTCCTCCACACCCTTGTAGACCTTGAATAGATAAAATAAAAATTAAATCAAATATGGATGTTTTTAGATAGTCAAGACTCAACATTAAAAATTCATAAATAAGATATAGCAAAATTGCAAATCTCACCTCCAACTCATCAAGAACCTTGTCTCTCAACTCATGATCAAGTGCCATCGTATCAATGCATGAAATAACACCTGCCATGACCTCTTCATCAGCCTTAAATGTATTGGAGAAGTAGTCCAAGGCATTTATCGGCTGGTGGAGTTGGTTTGTCCATCTACGATCAATGATGCGGCACATGATTTCATATTTTCTCTTGTTTCTGCCGTAGTAATGTGAAATGGCCTCATAAATGAAACCCATTGGCATGCTCTCTCCATCTACCATACGAAGAACCCTTACCAAAGGTTGTCACCTAAAAAAATGAAAACAAAATTTTAAATTATTACTAAATTAACCCCTCAAAAAAACAAACAAACAGCAAATAGATATCTTATAAATTTTTTTTGTTACATACCCCGATCAACTCCTCTACTTTTTTGTTGAATGTGTCATCAAAGACACCATTGACAATCTTCTCCGCTTTAGCTTTTTAGGACAATGCAAACTCCAAACAAGCATCAGACATAAACATTTGTTTTAGATGAGGAATGGCACCAAGAATGCTTTGCAATGTGAGGAAGTGGCTAGCAGTTTGTGTTACTCCTGGTCGCACAAGGTCCTTGCCATTAGTGTGTTTTCCCATCAAAGAAAACAATCATGGTGTTAGATAAATTTGGTAACGTTTTTTGCATCTTCAACCACACTTTTCACCCATCCAATCTTCCGAATGCCCTCTAACATGTCCAAGTAATGTGTCGCACAAGGACTCCATGAAATTGTAGGATGCCTCTCCATAAGCATTCTACCTACAGCTACATATGTAGCTGCATTGTCCGTGATAATTCAGACAACATTGTCAACACCAACCTCTTGGACCACTTCATCTAATAAATTGCAAAAATTCTCAGCATTTTTGATTTCACTGGAGGCATCTATAGACTTCAGGAACACCAATGCACCATTAGAAGCTGCTAAGAAGTTCAAGTAAGTCCTATTCCATCCATCTAGTAAAATGTCGCATCCTTTTTTACTCCAATTTTTTTTTTTGCTCATCAACCACAAGTTGTTTATTTTTTATGAGTTCTTGTAGCAATGTCCCACTCAAGTCTTTAGTTGTTGGGGTCTTAAACCCCTTGTCTGCAACTGTGAATGCATTTGCCAAACCTTTCCAATATTGGTTGTTTGCCACATTGAAATGTAAATTATTGTAGTACCAAAAATTTGCTGCTGCCATCCTAGTTTCCTGATGTCTTTCTTTATTCCATCTAGTACTTGAAGTGAAGGTTGTGCTCTTGGAACATTGCGTGGAATAAAAATATTTGGTCTTGATGAAAGAGGAATCTGATTGGCAGTAGAAAAAGAACCCTTGGGATTCTCACCAAAAGATGAATATTGTTGACAGATGGTTGGACTTGTGCCACCAAGGGGATTTGATGGCATAGGAGTGGATAATGCTGCTGCTATGGCTTTGCTTTTTTTCTTCTTTTTGCATTTCAAAACTAGCAAGAAGGGCCTTCATCTTTCTAACCATCTCCAGAGCTGATGCAGGGTATATCTCCACATTTTGTCCAGGTATTTTTGCAATGTGGTATTTTAAAATTTAATCTATTGATGCCTCTTGTCATCCACTTACCACGTTTAGTACAAGTGACATCACGTTTTTTATTTCCCGGTACCCCGTACTTCCATGCTGAGTCATTTCTAGATGGCCTTGCTTTTGGAGTTGAACTTGCATTGCTGTTATAACATGAAAAAAAAAATCAATAGGGTTTTGTGAGAAATCAACAAAAAAATGATAATCAATCATTTGAAAAAAAATAGAATTCAAAAACAAGCTAAAAATACTAGGAACAAGGTTATAAATGAAATGGAATTTTTTTTGCGAGCATTTCACCTTATTTTTCAAGATTTTATTGAATTTCAAACAAAGAAAAACAAAAAAAAAGGAGAATAAAAATCACTTGGCTCTATTTTGATCTTGTAAGTTTGTCTTCTCCTCTTGTTTAAACCCTACTTAACAATGCAGAATTGTTTTGGACACCAAAGAGCAGAAAGAAATGAAAAAAATCATTATTGATTTTTAAGTTTGTCGTGTATTTTAAGTCTGCCGTGAGAGACCTAGCTCAGGACTCGTGAGTTCATGGCGAGTTGACTTGGCGTGCCATCGAACTTGCGAATTCTGGTGAGTTTTCGCCGAGTTTTCCATCTTTGCTTTAGATATATTGTGTATCATCAAGGAAAGTAGTATGATCTAGTCGGATCAACTCTGATCCTTGGATGACCATCTCTGGTGTTCTTTTGTAATAATTAAATGTGCAAATAAGGACATATTTTATTCTTGTATTTGGTAGGCATTGTCGTCTTTATTATTAATTCATGTATTTAATTTATCATATAGCAGTAAACACCTTACAACAATACTATAAACCACTTGCAACAATCACAACACTAGCTTGGTGACATGCAATGATGACATATTCATTTTACAACATCTTTCAACCATCTGTACTAACTTGCAACAATCTACATGAACCTACCACACTATAATATCTTCTGTCAGCAACTGTAGGACAACTAAACCATTTTCTGCAGCATATATTTAATGTGTTTGTTATAACACAAACATTATATTCTCGTTCAGCTTGGTTAGCAAACCATCCAATTTGATCTATGGTGTGAGGTGTAAACAAGCTCATGATCTACAATAGGCCTATTAGTGGTCAACTAATTACAAATAACCAAAATCAGCAAGCATCTCAAAGAAGATTACAAATTATACCATATGAATCAATATACATTCAGTAGGGAGCATTTATCAGTTTTAACACAAATCAATAACATGCTACCCGCAACAAGGGAATTGTAATGATGATGAATCTATCTCATACAATAAATTACTTTGTAAAACACATTTATACAGTTGCAAGAAGCCCCTCATGCTATCCTACAACATTTAACAACATTTTATAATGTCTTCCAATTTTTTGTAGATGTTGTGGGAACCCCCTCAGCTTCCCTCAGCATGTTGCAGAACCTCTCACATTTTCCCTCAGCATGCTTTGGGACATGCCTTCAAAATCTGGTTTAAGATACACCCGGTCTTTGTAGAGGATGAGCTCATCAACCACCTTAAACCTATCATCTTGCAACTTTCCTTACAAAATATCATTAGCAACTGGATTCTTAACATACTCAGCCATTATAGAAGCCTTCCAATCAGCAGATATATGAGTTATAGAATAGAAATTAGGTTTCCTAGAGAGTGCATTAGCCACCACATTATTTTTCCCTTTTACATACTCAATGTCAAAATCATAGGATTGAAGTTTGCTTACCCATTTCCACTAACTATCATTCAAACTTCTTCTTGAAATAATCCCGTCCAAAAGATGACTGAAAAGAAGGAATATTTGCTGCTAGGACCGCGTGTTATGCTGTTCTGAAACTGTGTGTCATGCAACTTTGGTTTATATGTGCTGCTGATATGTTTGTCTCAGATTTGGAACAAGGATTAACAGCTACTTATGAACAATTATAAGTGTCTTTTAGTGATTGGAGGATAATCTAGGATGCACACACAACTAACTTGAAGAGTTCTATACCAAACTAGACTCATAAATAACACTTTCAGCTAACTGACATTTTGACAAACACTTGGTATGCGTCCTCAGATAATTCATACAATGAAATGTAGACCAAATGCAAGCTTCTATCTTTCTTATTCAGATTAAAGGTCTTATTACAATGTAATAATAATAGCCATGACTCTTGGTTATCATCTTCATAGCTTTCAGCAAGTCTGAGTACACATGACAGCCATGGACACAAACACATAACCAAGTAATTAGTACATGAAATGAGGATAGAAGAACCTGGAAACAAATTGCCTTGAAGAAGGAAGCAATATCCACAACCCAAGTCCTTTAAGTGTGCCAAATCGAATCACCCTTGAAGACGTACCTGCTGCTGTGAAGTGTGGACTGAGAACACGATATAAGGCAGCCGAATTCTCCTCAAGATTCCTCCAAAATGATTGACTTGTAGGCTAGGATAGATCACCCTCCTCAATGTGAGGTTTAGAAGCCCATTGCTCGTGCTAGGAGCCAAAATGTAAAGTGATAGCAGTCAGGTTCGATTTTCTGATTTGTAATTAATAGGTTGCCGATTCCTCATCAATACACCTCCAAATTATCATAAAGAGAATCGCCTAAGTCTTTTATCAAAATTGCTGACCTCCAAAGGGAACTTTAATGCTTCAATGATGTGTAATGAGCAAAGTCGTGGAGGCTAAGATGACTGGTCGATTTGCTTCAGACTGGGTTTTGGCATGCAATCACCTCGAACCACCTCCAAAAGCTTCTACATGAATCACCCAATTCCTCGCACAATGCAGATACAATCATGGATCAGAATGAACCCTTGGGTTACAAAATCGAGGTATTATGTAAGCTGATACAAATCTGAAAATTACTGAGACAACTCAGAGAATGGAAGTGCAGATCAGCTCCAATAAGCAGAATTGTTGAAGACACTTGATGGTGGAAATGTCTCCAATATGAGCCCAAATGAATCTGGCTTTTAGCCACCAATGAAGTCCAAGTGAGATGACTGAAATATCACCTCTTCATGCAACCCCTCGAGAGATCTTTCACCCCCTCAGTTATGTGGATCAAAGGGAGGTTTTGTTCCCTAAGACCAAATTTGCGGACAGCCGTTGGCTTCACAACCACAATACAAAGAAGATAACAAACAACTGATGATCATCCATGAATTACCCTCTTCTATTTATCCTTTTCATAACCCATCACAAGATTCCTTCTAGAAGAGGGTAGGTACACTTTATTATTTCTTAAGTGTCTTTTTAATTATTTTTATTTTATACTTAAGTCACTTTATTTTTTTATTACTAAGTTGACGAATTGGGTACGGGTACGGGAACGGGGACAGGTACGTGGGTACGAAACACCGGTACGACAAATTTTTTTATTGGGGATTGGATACGTTTTCGATATGTTCATACAAAAATAATATATATTTATATATACACACATATATAATATGTATGTATGTATATGTATATATATATCTATACACACACACATATATATGTAATATGTATGTATGTATGTATATGTAGCTAAAAATTAGAATTTAGTTTGTCATATACCAATACATATGCTAAACAAAACCATTACAAATTTCAAATTTGGAAACATAACATACTAATTTAAATTCAGCTTTCAATATCAAAAAGATCAAACTAGAATCTCATGATAGATAAGTTCTAAGTTTACTAATCAGCAGTGTATGTCTTAAGAATATTAAAAAGATCAAATTAGAATCACTAAACATTCCGGCATCTAAAAACACGAACCTTTGACGTACCCAGAGGAGATTCGTTTCAGAATCCGATTCTGGTACGTTAAGTACCCGGAAACGCCCGAAAATTCCCAAGATTCAGCAAGTTAGTTTTATTACATATGCACTTTATAATAATATCATATTCAAGTGCACATGTCTCACGTTACATGTTATCTCTTTAGTTTGTCAGAAAACCAAGTTGAAATAGAATGTGAAGTCCACCAAATTCTGCCAAGTTAACCCCCTAAACAACTCCTTGGCCTACGAGGGTCAAATTATAGGCCAAACTCTTATGCAGACTGATCCTCATGAAAATGGGGACATTACACTTGGTTGAGGAAGAATTTCAGATTGTTATGATTCCTTTTGAGCACAAACTTCCCACAAACCAAGTATTGTCAAAATTTGGCTAGAGCATGCATGCTAGCCAACATCTCCTTGCAATTTATAGAGAAATTATTTTCTGTCTCCGCGAGCTTCCTACTCTCAAATGCTATGGGGTGTTTATTTTGCAATAAGGCTTATGCCTTCTCCTCTTGAAGCATCACATTCTAAAATAAAAGAAAGTGAGAAATTTGGAATTGCCAAAATAGGACATGAATTCATTACCTCGAGTTTATCAAAAGCTTGCTGGGTTGTTGGACTCCAAGAGAATGCATTGTTCGTCAAATTTGTCGAAGGAGCTGCAAGTTGTAAGAATCCTTTTACAAATCTCCTGTAATAGCTGCAAAGTCCCACAAATCCTTTCAAGTGTGTTAAATTTCCTAGTTTAGGCCAATCTTGGATTGTCTCTATCTTTTCATTAACTACACTAACCCCTTGGGCATTGATCTTGAACCCCAAATAGAAAATTCCAATCAACCCAAACTTACATTTGGAGACCTTGGCATAAAAAGAATTTTGCTCAAGCATGCCAAGCACTTCATCTAGATGCTTCAAATGGTCTTCCCTTGTCTTTTTGTTAATCAAAATGTCATCAAAGAAAACCAATTCAAATCTCCTCAATTGAAGGATGACTACTTGATTAATACATGACTAGAAGGTGGCGGGTGCATTGGTTAATCCAAGTGGCATGACCAAGAACATATATGTGATGTCCCCATTCAAATTCGAAATACAAGATAAGACTTCGTTGCTAAGCCAAGCAAGCTCCTTGTATCATCTTTATAGATGATGATATTCAAAGCTAATTCATTCGATATATGTAAGGAAGAATGTCATTGTTGACCAATGATTCATATACTTCATATATGACTGGAATTAATAAAGAAGCAAACTCAATTCATAAATGATGAAATAGCTAACATTAAGGAGACAGCCGTTAGATGGAGGAGAAGAGATGACCCTGTCCAATCCCTAACACCCGATCAGCCAACAAATGCTACATGGTCCATGACATGGCAGACCAAGGACGAATTACTCAAGTGGCAAGGAAGGATCAAAAGGATCAGAATGAGACATAAGATCACCACTCTCTCACCGCTACTCAAAGGAAGAAGTCCGATCAAGAAACAAGATACAAGCAAAATAATAACTAATCTAATCATAATGAAGAGACACGTGTGGGTCTCAAGTGCAAAAGGGTGCGATGGTGAGATACAACTACTCACATCAAGTCCAATCAGGAAATATTAATTGTCATTGTGAGATTTTCCAAGGACATCGAATGGGATTACTGTTTTATTGATTTGTAGCAGATTGCTTAGGCAGTCAAGTGAAAATGGTAATTCCACGATTCAACAAGACCATTGATGTATGTTAAGAAGGAATAAACAAATAGAAACGGTGTCCACATCATTTCAGGAATATGAGGATTAACATCAGATACAGTGTTAATCAAGGCATAGCCTCCCCTTAATCCATCACATGATTATAAAGACATCTTCTAGGCACAGCGATCTTACTTGTGAGGAATCAGAAGTTATATTGATTTCAAATAGCTGAAGTACAAACTCATAGTACTTTCAACATATATATCTATCAGCCTTATTGTATATCATAATCTACGTTAGATTGTAAGAAATGACTTCGTTTGGGATCAGCATATTACATCAAAGGAAGGAAGAATATTGAAGATTTGGATCAAGGATGGGAACTAATGTGAGGTCCAATACATGTAATACAATGATTATGTATGCAGCAAAATGAGGACTTTACTAAAGGGAAAAGGCAGCGATCATTGTCTATGAAACAAGCAGTGACTGTGTTAAATAAGAAGACAGTGAGTGTTAGATAAGAAGTCAGTGATTTCATCAAAATTTTTTAAATATTAAACAAGGTAACAAGTTTATGGCAGTGGTAAAGAAACAAGGAATGCAGTGATCTGTTTTATTTACAACTCATTAAAGTTCTGTTAATACAAACCAATAAAAGGAAGGGTGCAATCCATGGCTAAGAAATAATAGTTAAATGTATTTTGTCTATGAGATACATTTTTTCTTTAGAGGTGTCATAAGGCAGCAGTTGTATTTTGTTAAATAAGAAATTAATAAATACAATCTTATTTCACAAGGGAAAGACGCAACTATTAATAATTGAAATATCACAACTTTTCTATGGAAAGATACATGGAAGATCTAAAAGGTAGATTCAATTCATTTGTTGGTGTGTGCAAGGAGTGCAAGTGTGAGTGTGAAACACAAAGATATATCAGAAAAGACATGAGAATACATATGCAGATTTAAAGAAAATACATGTAGATATATGAAGGGAACATGAGTAGATTGATAAATAAGAATATATGAAGATTTGTAAGAAGTTTTAGAGCAAATTTGCAGAGAGAAATCAGTTCAATGGGAGATTTAAGATCAGCAAAATCTATTTACAAATCAGAGAAAGCTATCAAGATAAGTTTTACCTTTTGAGCTATTCTTAGAAATTTAAATTAAACATTATAATGAAATGTCTCCACATTTGATAAAATTATATTTATAAATGTATTACACTCTTCACTTTAAAGTTGGAATTGTTGTCTTTGGATGAACTTAAGGCAAATCCCAAATGGGGACATCACAACATAATGCCCATAGTGACATTTGAAAGCTGTTTTGTGCACATCCTCATCTCTTACCTTAATTTTGTGGTACCTTGTTCGCAAATTGATCTTGGAGAAAAACACCGCACCATGAAGCTTATTAATCAATTCGTCGATCTTGGGTACGGGCTAGTGATTTTAGATTTTCCTTTTGTTGAGGGCTCTATAATTGATGCACATTCTCATGGTCCCATCTTTCTTCTTAACCAAAACCACAGATTAAGCAAATTGACTAGAACTAGGCCTTCTATGCCCCATATCTAATAGGTCCTTAATTGTTTTTTCAGTCTCTTCCTTTTATTTTCTAGGATTACGATATGGAGTTGTGATGATGGGTTTTGCTCCTTCCTCAAGCTCAATCACATGCTGAAATCTTCTATCCAATGGTAGACTAGGGGAAATGTCATAAAAAACCTTACTATGCTTTATCCAAATGGATTGGATATCAACATGGTAGGATCTTCCCTCCTTTGAGGGACTTGTATCTGTAATTAAACATTCAGCTGCCCATGCTACTTGGTCTCTACAAAAATCTCTCTCCATCCTCTTAGCTGAAACCATCGTGGGTTCTATTGGTGTACGTTTTATCATATACCGAACATTTAGACTAAAATATCCAAGGATACTCTATCCTCTCCTGAACAAAATCACTACTTGTGCCAAGATTACGAGAAAGACCACAAGGCGACTCCAAGGTCTATATGTGCGAATGGGCGACTTTATGTGGATAGCTTCTTAGGTAGTGTGTGCTGAAATACAAGGGGGACTTACACTTGACAACTAGTATCATTCACAAGCTGGACTTAGGCGGATATATCAATAAATGCTCTTTGTTTTTGGATTTTCTGATTTGGGATTTCAAAAAAGATAAAAAAGGATAGGGGTTTAGGAATTTTAACTACTGCTAAGAACTTAAGAGACGGTGTAGACTGGGTGAAACCAATAAACGACACTTTGTTTCACCACACTTAGGACAACTACGCAAAGCATGCACAATCTTCTAAGGTTGTGCTCAAGATTTTCACACTTGTTAATAATACCAACAATTGAACAATATTACTCAAAGTTAAGCATCCACATCAAAATCTCAGGCTAACTTTACACATTGAATGAAAATCATCCATCCAACAAAAGTATGAGCAAAAAAATTTCACCAACCTAAACTATCAATCCTTCATTCATCTAATAATTTCAAAGCAAATTACTTAAAGCAAATCTGTTCTAAGTGTTGATTCAATTATACTTCCATGAATTAATTCTTGCTTTGACATTCCTTTCAACACAGGGAATGATTCTTTCTTGAATGTCCTGAAGATTAGCCCATGCTTTTGCCATGCTTGCAATCCTAGAGAGTAGAGAGGAGGTTTGTCCATATGTCAACGCTAACCTTTCCACAAATGTGGCTGCCTCTTTACTTACGCTTTCCATCCATGCCTTGGTCTCGCTGGCTGTCACTGCTTCTTCTTTAAAATTTCTGACTGTTTCCTGTGAATTCAAGAGTGGAGGAGCTTTTGGATTTGCTTGATCAAGCGGTTTAGTCAAATGTTGAATATAATCCCTTAGGCGCTCAACTTCTCTCTTATATTCTTCTTTCCTACTTCCTTGTCTAGTCTTGCCTTCATGGAAGCAACTGAATTATCCAAATCTTCAGCTTCTTGCTTCTTGGTAGTTGGTCCCAAATTGAGTGTAGTGATTTCATATCCATGAGAAGCAATATCTCCTTTTGCCTTCGTTACAACAATTTGCATTGTCCTACAGCCGGCTTCATCTCTTTGGATGGTGGAAAACCTTCTAGTTGACTTCTTTGTGGCACCTGTTCTAATCTAGCCAAGAAATCTGCCATATCATCTACTTCTTGAGGTTCTAATACCTGTATCTTTTCTTTTAATCTCTCCTTCAACCAATTAGGAACAGTGGGCTGCTCAATGCCTTCCACTTCTTGATTGCATTCTTCACATGCGATACCTTGAAGGGCAGAAATCATTTGTTCTTGAAATTTTCCTTCCTCAACATTCATTTCATTGTTCGCCTCCAATACTTCTGTGCCGATAGGAGACGAAGGCTGCTCCTCTTCCTGATGGATTGACTGTACGTTTTCTCCATGGACTGGGGAAGAAATTTCCATCTCTACCAATGACTTATCAATAGCCAATGTATCAATTATGTTTGCTAATGCGGCAGAACGAGATGGTTCTAGCCTTTGTTTCTTCTGAGCAGGTCCTTCATTCACATCGGCCTTCCCTTTCTTTTTAGCACTTTCAATTGGCTTGGCACTTTGAGATACTCCTGCATTTGAAGAACATTTTTTTGCTTCACCCATCAGGTCATAAGTCAAGGTTATATCTCTCCATCTTAATCTATGACTCTGCTGATCAACTCACCACCTGGAATATTTCGTAACTGGCCGCATCAAGGTGGTCAAGTCTACATGCTCTGGCTCTGACCATTTGATAGGAGGAAGAGGTGTATGCTCATCAAAGTTAGGCTAAGTATATTTTGCATTATCTTCCAATTGATCCGGCACATGGAAAGGTTCAATCGTTTTGATGAAGCTTATTGGCAGTCTGGACCATAGTCTTTTTCTGATGTCAAACTCATTAGCAAAATTTGCCCAAAAATCTTCCATGTCCACTCTATGTCTGAATCTTTCTCCATTCACTGATCCAATATTGCCGAGAGGATCATAATTAGCTCTGGATTGGTAGAATGTAAAGGGATACCATTGCATTTCTAGTTTGACACTTTCAGTGTCCTGTGCTGTCGGACAAGACTCCTCCATATTTCCAATAAAGAATGGAAAGGATATTGCTGCCTTTTGTCTTATTCTTTTGAGAAGCTTTGATATGTTTCTAGTTGTCTGAGAACTTCAAGTAGGACCATCTTGTTGGTTGGATAGATCAAAAGTCGCTAAGGACAATCTTCAAAACCTTGAACTCTTATGTAGATTTCAGAAACTGGATAAACTAGGATCCATATTTGTTGATTAAACTTTTGGCTTCAGGAGATAACCTTTTGTGAGTTCCTCCTTGTAATGTCCTTGTGATGTACATCAGGAATGCATCATTGGCTCTCTTGAAATGGGTCTTCTCTTTAAGTTGCAGCTGCGAGTAACAATCATAGGACTTGAATTCATCTTCTCTATTGCCAACTATGCTTCGACAAATGAGTCCGGAATATCTAAAAATTTTGGCCAACGAGTAGATAATGTAGGAGCTCATGTAGAATGACTTTGTCTTCTCCAAATTTGTCAACTGTTCATGAAGATTGTTGCTGATTATGTGGAACCAATTCAACATCTTGACTCCTGAGGTAATTTCATCTATGAAGTAGTACATCCACGTTTTGAATGGTGCTCCCCGAGGGCTGCCCATTACTCTATTCAGTAGGAGGATGATATCACCATATTCCTCTTTGAAGTATGGGCACAACAGATTCTTTGGCACTTTCCCTTGGGGTCTCTTCTTGTCCAACCATGACTTGTTAATATTTTCCGCACAGAGTTTAGATTGCGTATCATAAATCCTCTTGGTATCTTCTTTAGTCTTGTAGGAGGTTTTATTGTAGTTTGGAATTCCAAACGTCTCTTGAATGGCTAACTCTGAAAGATTAGCTAAAACTCTTCCATTAGGTGCAATGATCTCTCTTGATTGTGCGTTGTAGTGTATAGCACACTCAACTATCAACTCAGCACATTCTTCAGTTGAAGGAAATCCAACTGCTTGGACGATGCCATTTCTCATCATCCGGCAAGCAATGGGTGTCGACAGGTTTCCATCATGCCTGCCCATTCTCTTTTTGAATTCTTTTAAGTCCACATGTCTAAGGTCAGTGTCTATGACATTCTTCCATTTGGATTTGATCTTGGATTCCGGTTGTATTCCTTTACAGGCAAACTTCATTGGTGCTTTTTTGGAAGGTGCTCCTTTGGTGGTCATTAACCTGCATAACACATGAAAATTCAATATTATTTTCAAGACAAATTGTTGATTTTAATTCTGATTTTCAGACTCTTTTACTTGAAAATTTCACTTTCAGCTTGTCAAAAAACTAAATTTCTGTTAAAAAAAGTAGACTGAAAGTGAAGAATTTGGTCTAAAAATTGATAAATTTTGAGAGAAAAATGACAAAATAATAGAAGAATTCAGTCAACTTCAGATTTTGGATAATTGAAATTGCTCTGTGACTGAAATTCACCTTTAATTTTGAAAATTCTGTCTTAAAATCAGAAAAAGCACTTTGTTCTTGTGTTTCAACACTTCGAAAGTTTTACTCCTTCACAATTCCTCTTCAAAAATCAATTTTCCCCAAAATCTGAGAGAGAAAACTTCTTCTCAATTGGTTTCCAAATTTCCAACTTGAATAGTGAATTTTGAAAGTGACTGGTTGAAAATATATAGAGTTTAGAAATTTTAAACTTATAAGCTTCATCTTTGAGTTTTTATTTTTTATTTTTTAATTTTTAATTATTTTTTTGTTTTTAATGTTTTAAATCTTTTCCAAAATGGAAAGTTTTTATTTTCTCTCGAAAATTCGTCCTTAGCAAAGAATCTTCTAGAACTTTCTTCCAAATTCCAAAATTCTTGAATTTTTCGAAAATCTTTCTAAGTGTTGAAATTATTTTCCCTTCGAAAATAAGTCTAAGTGTTGGAAAATAGTTAAAAATATTTATGTGTCAAAGTTTATTTTCCAACTTGTTTGTTGATTGATCCTTAATTTCATGTGCAATTTTTTGTCAAAAATATTTTCTCTAGCGATTTTTCTCTCTTCATCATGGCAAGTTGATCGTCTTCGTGTCTTACACAATTTATGGGTGAATTTTCATGTTTGGCTTAGGCATCTTCACATATTCCATCTATGCATAGGCAAATTTGGAACGTCTAAATCTTGCCAACTTATGTTTGAGTGAACTTCCAAAGTGTTTGGACAATTTATTTTGGCAAAATTTTATTTTCTTCTTAACGTGTCTTCGTTGTCAATGTCTTGCTAGAGAGGGCGGGCTTTGATCATGTCTTGCCAACCTTTCTCCTTGTCTGGGTCGGACTTGGAGGTTTGATTGGAACATGCTTACCTTGGTGCAATTTTCACCTTGCCATCCTCAACTCCTCCTAGGCGGACTCTATCTTCCTTGTGCCATCTTTCTAATGCTTAAGTTGGACTTTATCTTTTCTTGGCACATATTCTTTTCCATTCTCCCAACCTTGTCTTGCCATGGCGGACTTTAGAGTGCTTTGGACATTATCTTGGCTTTGGCATGCCTGTTTCCCTTCAAGGTGGACTTGGAGGTTGTTTAGACATCCTTTCATATCAGATTTTGATACTTCTTTGCCATCTTCCATCTGCCTAGCGGATTTCCTCATGCCTTGGACGTTGGCATTCATGTGTTTGGTGGACTTAAAGCTTTATTTGCCATGTTTGAATCTTATGGGCAGACTTCAAGTGCCTTATGCCAAGGCACACTTGGCATTCCTTTTGCCATGCCAAAACTTCTTGCTTTTCTCTTTCATTTATATCTTGCCTTAATCTTTTCCTTGGACGGACTTTATAGGTGTATGGAAATGCTAAGAAGATGGCAAAGTTCTTGTCCTTTTGGACATTGCTTTTGTTTTGCTTTCATCTTTAGAGGGCAGACTTTGGGCTTTCTTGGTCATGTTCTCAAATACCAATGTAGGGCGGACTTGGAAGCCTCTTGGACATGGCGGAGTTGGTATGATGCTCGCTTGGGTGGACTTTGAAAGTCTCTTGCCAACTTCAACACTTAGTTAGCTTTCCCTCTGTCTAGGGCAAACTTTGGAGAGTCTCTGCCAAGGGCGGACTTGGAGGCTCCTTGGTCAAGGAGGACTTTACTTATCAATTGCCAAGAGCTAGGGCGGGGTCTGAAGGTGCTTGGACAAGTCTCCTCATGCCTTGGGCGGACTTTGAAGAAGTCATGCCATGTTTACTAGCCACTTGTCTTGGGCAGACTTCATGGATGTCTTGCCATTCTTCTCTACCATAGACGAACTTTGTCTGGCTTAGGTTTACCTTGCCACTTCTCCAACATACTTGGGCGGAGTTCACCCTCTATCTACCATCTTCCATGAGCTAGGCGGACTTGAAAGACCTTAGCAATGTCAAACTTCTTGCTTTCATGCTTGGCAATTTAGGCGAATTTTATCTGGGCAGCCATGTCTTCATACTTATTCAAATTGTCATGTCCGTCTCTGACTTGCCATTTTTATACTTGGATCATCTAGAACAAAACCATAATTAGGGTTTTACCTTTCTTTTTGCACTTAAAGACATAATTTTTCAATTTTGAGGACATGGGTACTGATCATATGGTTTGAGGAATGATCTTCTGGAACAAAACCCTAATTAGGGTTTCCAATTGCTTTTTACACTTGGAGACCAAATTTTCAAATCTGAAGACATGGGCAGTAATGATATGGCATGAGGATCAAAACCCTAATTCCAGAAAAAGCGAAAAAAAGCATAACCTTGCTTTTTGTACTTGGAGGAATTTTTTTTCGAATATGAAGACATGGGCACTAACCAAATGACATGAGGAACAAAACCCAGGTTCTACTTTGAAAAAAGCAGAAAAAAAGAAAAAGCGAAAAAAGCAAAGCCAAAAAGCTGCTTCCCGGATTGTGCCCAAAGTGCCAAAAATCAAACTTTCCATTTTTTAGAAAAAAGCAAAAAAGCAGAAATTCCCAAAAATAGAACGTTGTTAGAAATGACTCAAAGCAATTGCGATCCTCGTCCTTCAAACCTTCTAAGAACTTTGACAACGTTCAAACATGATTCTGAGCACGATTTCTGTATTTGGCTACTTCAGAAACTCTGACTCAAATCTCTCTAAGAAAATGGATTTATGAAACTATAGAGCTAGGACAAAACCCTAAAAAGCAAAAACATGGGGTCCCCATTTGCGATGGGGCAATGTGTGAAATAGGTCACAACAGGTCCTACATTAGAGAGGCCATGTAGAAATATTTCCTTCCCATTAGATTTGAACGTTAACTCCATAGTTTGGTAACTCTGTTCGTATCTGCCGAGTGAGTACAACCATTGGACTCCTAAGACCAATTTCGTATTTTCCATGCTGATAACATAGAAATCATCTTGCATCTTGTACTACCCTAAAATCAACTCCATTTGTTAAATCTTTCTTTCACCAATAAGAATTGTCCCACTTGCAACTGTAACATTAAACCCTTCAATGTGTTGTCTTCAATCCCATTTTGGTCACTAGCCCCTCATCCGTGTAATCGAGTCATTGAGTAGCCTTGCTATCAATAAGAACTATCACTTTTTGTCCTTGCCAGATCCCTCTTAACACACAAAGCATTATATCTGGGTGCTACTGATAGTGCTGCAAGTACCTCTGGATGCTCTCCTTCTTGGTGCTCATGCTCAACCTCTTCTATAAATATCTCCGGTTTAGGCTCATCATTTTCTGTATCATCATCGAAGACTACCTCTAGATAGCGTATTTGTCCCTTCCCCAAACACCTATGTCTTGGTTGCCATGGATCTCTGCATGTGATTCATAGCTTTTTCCTTTGGAGTTCGTTCTTAGACACCTTCACTTGGTTTGGCTTAGGGGATAATAACTTGCTAGGTGGCATGTTCTTCTGAAATGGTCTCTTTGGCAAAATGCCCTTATCAAACCTTTGAGGGGTTTAGCTAGGCCTTCTATGAAAAGGACTACGAGCCTTCTTTCTGTCACATTGGGAATCATCACCGCAAGCCTCTGAAATTCTGCTATATAGTCTTCACTTTATCCTCTTGCTTTGGTTTTGCGAACTTTCTGAAATGAATTTTTAGGCCCCTTCCATTGAATCTTTTTGTCAATATTTGGCTGTAGTCTTCTGATGTGGTGATTGAGTCATGTTACCACCATTCGTGAGCCACTCCTTTGAGATGCAACTTGATGGCCTCTTTTTCAAATATTGGATTCAAGCAGAAGTACGTGTCTAATTTTTGCAACCAAGCTCTTTCTGAAGAGCTTGTGAATCCATCAAAAGTAATAATAGTGATCTTTCCCAAACGGTGCTGAATGTCCTCCCGCTCTTCATACCTTTTTCTCCTATGCCCATTCCTTGTCTTCATGTCATATAATTATGTGAAAGTCATGTCTCTATGTATGGCAACACTTTAGTTATTGTATTCATCATAAACTCTCGTCATTTCACCTTCTTGGTCAGGTGGCTCTTCCTCCCTGCTTGCTGCCTCTTCTTTTTCCAGAAATTTGGCTCCAAGGGTTCTTGTGTTTGCATTGGTTTAAGCCTTTTTACCACTAGAGCTGCCCCTTTCTATTCCATTCTGTATGGGTGTACCAGCACTCAATTGCTGGTTGAATCCTCTTAAAAGTTGGATGATCTCCACCTTGGTGCCCCTCATGTTGGTTTGAAAGTCTTCGGTCTCTTTAATGAATGCTTGAGGATTGTCTTCCTTTCTGTCACCCAAGGCAACCTCCTCTCTTTGATGATACCTCAGATCTCTGTCACTCAGGAATCAAATACACAGGCTCGTAGGATTGCAAGCTCTGATAACACTGTAAAGAACCTGATTCCTATATGATTCTGATACTAAAAATCATTAAAAAATAAAGTGGTTGTAGATAGGTGAATTCAGAAACAAAGAGAATCGGGAATTATTGCAAAATCGGAGTGCTCATAGAGCATCAATTCAGAAGGCAATGAATTCTCAGATCTTGATTAACATAAACTGCATAAAGTATTGTGCAAATAGAGAACTTCAGTTACAGGAGTTTTGCCTATGGAAATCAACTTTTTTCCTACATATGCACAAGATTAAAGAGATGTGTAGAGCTCTGACAGCTAATTGAATAGTCCCCCTGATTTTTTGTTTTTGTGTTTGTTGGTAGAATAAGATGGAGATGCAGAAAGTGTTTTGTGTTTCATGTTTCATTCATCATGTTGTTGGATACTTTGAAATTCAAATAACATTGCATACGAAGAGAATAGACATTTCTGATTTCTATGCATCAAATCATATTCAATACCATTACAAAAGCAGATAGCATCAAACAATAAACTCAAATCAGACTTGTATTACAAATCTGAGACCTGAAATAGTCTCCAATCTTGAAATAGAATGCCCAGAAGTAGATCAGCACCATACTAGGTGCCAAAAAGGGACAACGGTGATTCTTAGGAATATTTTTCAAGCCTTCAAATTTAGTCAAATCTGTTCCAGCACTTTCTATCTGCAATCAGGTCAATATAAGACTCCAATGCTAATAGTTTTCAACACCCAAGAATGCAGTTTTAAATCCAACTCCAAAACCCACATTCCGAGGACAAATGTACGACCTTCTTGGAAAGGGGTGACTAGGCTAGAAAATGATATCTTCTCCAAAATATTCAAATGACTTATCAGTTTGTGGTCCCCAGCTATGAGGATGACAATAAACCAATGCTCAGAACGATATCATTTAATCTGACTGAGTTATGAGCCAAAACATGATATCCAGTATCTGTGTAAAAGCACACCAACACACTGAACAGGTTTCCTATCACTTCAAAGCTTGAACACTAAACGAAGGCACACACCACACCAAAAATTAAATACCCATATCGTAAAACTTCATAGATCGTCTTCATCTTCAAACGCAAATCACCAAACCAAGCCAAAATTATTGTCAATCTCAAACCAAGAACACCAATCAGTTAGGGTGGATGTTTTACCACTGAAACCAGCAACTAAGAAGAGGGTTTTCATCCTCAACCGGTAAAAAAAGAACACTGAGCTCATTCCAGCAGCATCTTCTTAAATTGTCAAATCCAGTATATGTAAATGAGAGCTCAAAATCATATTTATAAGAAGAGGGAAGAATTAGGACAACTCACATTTGAATTTTGAACCTATTTCCTTCTCATTCCACTTTTGAAATAACATATAATAATCCCCATGAGGTTTGACCCCTTTTGAACTCACAAAATAGACTTTTGAAAACCCTTTATAAATCCTATGGTTTGGCGTCACTTTTGGACGCATAATATGAATCTCTTGTTTGCTAAAGTCCTTCCTTCACCTTTGCATCACTTTAGAAGTCTAACTTGCCTTAAAACAACTTAAAGTGGCCCACTTTTGTAGGTGTAAGAATAGGGGAACACTTTATGAACACATCACCCTTCACTTAAGTTATGAAGTAACTTTTTAAAAGAACATTTGAGTGAAATACATGAAATATCATCCTGTCAACCTTAGAACCCACCAAGGCAATGAACTGGACAGCATTGCACTTTGAACTAAGAGGAGATAGAAGACAAGATTAAGTGCTAAAAATAGAAGCTATGCAAGAATACGTTGAAAACGCTTGCTAGAGCTGTCCTCAAGACACTGAGTTCCCTAACCACACCCACTTAGCCTACGAGAACCTAGGAATAGGCTAATGCAAACCTCAAATTGTCTAGCTGCAAAAAGGGGACATTACACCATGCTACTAGTCCAATACAATTTATAGATGCGGTCACAGTTTGATTCGGGTTAAGTATAAGATCGATTGGATGCCTTGGAAGTGGTGCCCCTCTTGTTGAGGATATGGTTGACTTTCTTCTTCTGCATATTCCTTGGTTTGATCCCTCTGCATAAGGCGATTCGGTGCAAATGGCGGATTGCTGGCTTGTTTGACCTTTGTGTGATTATTGGTAGTTTCTGGTGGCTCCCCTTCCACACTCCAGTGCGATCTCCTTGTGGATGTTCGCTCCTCCCCTCAATTATCTGATCTGGCAAGTAGGTTGGATGACGTTAATGCTCACAATCTTCACTCAAGAATATCACAATCTTCACTCAAGAATATGTTAGAAATGGTAGAGGTATCGTCCTATTGAGATTTAGTGTTTTGAGGTTTGCATCCCAGTAGACCAATGTGCTACATAGGCGGATTTGCAATGCTCAAGATGAACCAAATTAGATTCCTATAGCTCTTATATAGGCGCTTGCCAAATAATAAACCACAGGTCAGCCCAAGGTTGGCCCAAAAGAATTAAAACAACCTCGTATAGGTCGGCCTCTAGGAGAAACAAAATATTTAATATTATTAATTTATTTAATATCATTATTTAAAATATTAATAGTATTATTATTTAATATTACGAATCAATAAATAGTGTTGAGAAACACATTTTATTTCTTGCTTCAAACAAATTTCGACTGAGTCTTCTTTGGGGACATGACAGGAAAGCACTTTCTCATTTTATTTCCAATGGGTTTGCAGATTTGACTCTGTTTGTTGATTAAGTTGATATTTATTTTATATTCTTCCTTGGAATATTGCAGATACTTCTTTGGAATATTTCACAGTATGTTCAAAACAATTATCTTGTAGTAGCCCTTTTGAAATTTTGAGTGCTTGATTTTTTTCCATGTTATATTCTTGTTACTATACCCAACAACAATATTTTCATAATCAAAAATTTTTCTAGCTTAAAAATGTGATCTCTTTTTATTTGGAGCTTCAGCATAAAAGAAAATGGTTGCACTAAACGATATAATATTGAATGAGAACTTGTTATCATTTAATAGAATGTTTATCATTGAAAGATGCACTCGAGGAAATAATCTATATTGAAAATTATGAATATTGAGTTTATTCCTCTTTTCCAGAAATGGAACACCACGACAGACATTGCTGGTGCCCTCTGCCAGGGCATGTTTGATATTATATTCTGGTGGAATTCCTCCAGCTGCCCTTGAAGGACTTGCAGAATTCTCTCATTGCTGGATTCTTTATGTTTTCCATATGAACACTGATTTGTCAAGGCTGTGGGAGCAACCGGCACATTCAAATTTCAGAGCAAAGGTCTTGTTCTTGGTTTAGTTTTGGGTGAAAATCATTTCTTTCTTTAGATTCTTTCTGTTCTTTGGTGAGGAAACTTATTTTTCCGTGCACCATGGAATATCTTTGTTAGAGTCATATACATGGTAAATTGCATTTACTGGTTTGAATTTTATTTAGTTATAAAATGTATTTGACATAGATAGGTGAAAGTGCCAAGGTTGCAAGGTGGTAAGAAGGGAGTGCTTGCAACACGATCTCCACATCGGCCTTGCCCAATTGGCCTTACTGTTGCAAAGGTATTTCATTTCAGTTTGTTGTTTCTATGATAATAAGATTTTTCAATTTGGATTCTGTAGACTACTCAAGCATTGAATATGCTATATCAATTAATATCATTTTTGTAGTTCTGAATTAGTTTTTTCCTTTTCAATTTTTTGATATTCCCTGTGAAATGTCAAGATCATTCACATAATAGTTTTGCCTTCAAAGAACATAGGACAGAGAATGTTCCTATGAATATTCAGTCCCTTTGAGCTGAGGTCCGTATTAAGCTCAAAAAAGTTTGTTGCTGCTATGTGGGTGTTGTTGAAGTAGATGGCACAGCTGCAATATCCTCAATAGGGGGCCTCAACAGGTGTCTCATCCATATTGATAGGATGAGGACCAAATTTTTTATGTGAGGAATCTGCCTCAATTGGCTGACCAACCTTGCCTTCTACCTCCTCAAATGCTGCCACTTCCGCCTCCTATTCAGTTGGCTCCCTCTGCAAATCAGCTAAGTCATTGTCAGTTAATAATGGATCCACATCAATATCATTAGGCTCAACAATCCAATCTGAATATGAATCAATATCATCAAGGTCAAGTGCTTCATGTGAACTGTACCTTTGTACCTAAATTTCATGCAACCAAAGGTTGTACCACACAGACAAGGTCATTCAAGCGTTTTTGAGTCAACCTTTTGCGCTTCTTTTTGTGAATGACCTCAAAAACATTCCAGTTGCACTTACAACCAGAAGCACTACAAGGTTTAGATAAATGCAGATGGCAAGTTTTTGAATATTAGGCATTGTAGCACCATAATCTTCACACCTCAAATTTGTAAGGATAAAAATTACCATTTATAACTTGGTAAAGATTTTAATAAACTTAAAATGTGAAATAAATGGTTAAATAAAATTAAACACATGTTTTTTTAACTTGGTATCAGGATGCTCTCTCTTATGAGAGCAATCACTTGAAGAAATGAATGACCCTTCAGCCTTCTTATAACTCTGTGACTCATCAAGTATGAGGTACCGAAGGATCTCATCGACAACTAATGTCCTAATACATGTGTTGAGGCCAACAAGAACCTCTTCATCTGCTTTGAAAGTGATGCAAGTATTGTCATTGATGTCAAATTAATTGAAAGCAGGAAGCATCTAAAATGACATCACAGAAAGAATGAAAGTATCTAAAATATATCCTAGAGTCGGGTGTTGGTTTGGCTGATTTCCTGGCAAATCAGCACGTTGAAGCAGAAGATTACAGTGAGCATGGTTCGTATCTATATCATTATCTGAAGGCAAAAATAGAAATCAAATGAAAACTATTAATGGAAAGACTTTATAAATAATCCGATATATTTATTACCCGATATATAATATGGAAAGACTTTATAATTATGGGCAAATATATTAATATAGCGGCAAGTTTATTAAAGTGAAAAAATGTTTTGATGGCGGATGTATTAACCAAGTATTTTTTACGGCACCTCATGAGCGTTAATATATTGAACAATATTATCGGCGGCACACTTTAAATTCATTAAAGCGGAGATAGATATGGAGTGGCAAAATTATAAGTGAATAATAAATCTCGACAGCAAAAATTATTAAACTTTGTGTTTTGCGGAACTTACTTAATACCGGCTGGGAGAAAATAATATCGTAAATAAATTACATACCTTATTTTTACAATACATATTATCGGGCTTCATTAAGTTCGGTGGTTTGTTTATTATGAAAAGTATTGTCTAAGGTATAGTGGCATAAGAGTTTATTAATATAAACAAAAGTGTTTGGCAAACAAATACTCCCGTAAAAAGTTTATTAATAGACTTTAACAAAAAGAAGTTATTGAAATATTGAAGGATATGACTTTTCAAACTAAAAGTCATGTTGGTTTGCAACCGGTGGAACTAGCACATATATATATGAATTTTTAAAAATGCTTTGAGAAGGATGTTGATATGCTGGATATATATACTTTGTATAAAACTGTGGATTTTTGAAAGTATACCTAACGTAGGTGAAGTAAGAGGTGTGCAAAGAGAAACATGAACAATCAGTGCTAAAAGAGCATAAGTTTAGAATATAATAGCAGATATATAAACTTAGCACATGCAGATTTGAAATGAAGAGTAAGGCAGATTTATGATCAGCTTACAACAGATTTAAGAAAGAAATTGTGACATATTTGTATGAAGATGTGTATGCAGATTTAAAGAGTGTTACCATTGTCCATCATCCATTGTTATAGCAACATGTTCAAGATGGAAAATTAGATTTGTGAAGAGTGAGTTGGTGCTCACAATTTCAGCAGAGAGAGTTGGTGCTTCTAGTGGGTTGGTGCTCACAAAACAGAGTTCGGGGGTTGGTGCTCACAAAATAGAGTTTGGGGGTTGGTGCTTCCAGTGGGTTGGTGCTCACAAAATAGAGTTAGGGAGTTGGTGCTTCCAGTGGGTTGGTGCTCACAAAATTGTAAAAGAACATAAATATATAGCATTCATTTTCAGTGGTTTTCTCCCACATTGGGTTTCCACTTAAATCTTTGTGTTCTTGTGTTCATATGCAAAATTATTTTTAGTGATTGATTCTATCATATAAAATATTGAATTGAAAAGTTTCATTATACTGATTCACCCCCCCTCTCAGTATAACTGTGTGCTCTTCAGAAAGTAGGGGAGAAATAAAATTTGGGGTTCGAAAAGTAGGCAACAACATGAATATGTTGGTGGAATTGTTGGTTACACCTTCAATTAATTATATGTCAAATGGGCTCATAATTGGTTTGTTTGACCCATACAAATGTTGAATTGCCTCTTTGGCCTTATCCATGGCCTCATATAAATACCTTGTGGGTTTTTGATCTCCATCCACAATCATAGAACCCTTACCAATAGATCTGACACCTAAATATAAAAAATTTAATAAAATCAGCAAATTGTAATATTATAAAATTTTAAAATAAATCATCAATCAAAGTTTGAAAACTTACATTGATGATCTCCTACATGTACAATAAGGATTCTCCAACCATCTTTCTCCCACAAACATTTGCTTTAGGTTGGGCAATGTAGCAAATATGCTTTGCAACGTGAGAAAATTAGTAGCAAAGCATGTGACTCTTGATCACATGAGATCCTTACCATCAATGTTCTCTCTCCTAAGATTTAGGACCCATGTGTGGTTGTAGATGTATTTTGTGATATTCCTTCCATTTTCGACAACATTATTCACCCAACTTGACTTCCCTATGTCCTCAAGGAGCAAGACAAGACAATGTGCAAAACAAGAGCTCCAAAACAATGTTAGGTGCCTTGCTTGTAGAAGTTTGTTGGCTGCCACATATGCAACTACATTGTCCCACAATGTGAATGGCATTTTGCATTTCCACTTCCATCGCCACCTCATCCAACATGTTGCACAAGGTCTTTGCAATTTTTACTTCATTGGAGACATCAATTGATTTAAAAAATACCAACTATGCCCCTAAAGCACTTTAAAAGTTGACGAGTGTCCTATTTTTGCCATCCGTCCACCCATTAGATATAATGGTGCAGCCTTTCTTTTTCCATATTGGCCTTTGTTCTTTCATTAGTTTGTGTGTGTTTTGGACCTCATCCTTCAATAATGGCCCCTTACTTGCCATAGTCAATGCAGTGACCAATTGTTCCCAATATGGACTAGAAGCAACATTGAATGAAATATTATTGTAGCACCAAAATTTTGCACATACCAACTTTGCCTCATGTTACAACTCTTTATTCCATGTAGTACCTTGCAATCCAGGTTGCACACCAAGAGTGTTATGAGGAATAAAAATGTTAGAAATATGGCTGCCCACACTTCTTGATCCTCGTATCTGTGGCCCAATGGAAGGAGAGACCCCCATATCTCCCTATGACCTTGTAGAAGTGAAATGTGTGATTGGGGTTGCCATTGCCTCTATTGTTCTCTTTTTATCTGTCTCCCTTTGGTCATATGCTACAAGCATTGCTCTAGCCTCACTCTCAACCTCTTTAGTACATTTGTCACATGGTGTAACATCTTGGCAAACGATCCTTGCAAGGTGATATTTGAGTTGATTTATGCCATTGGTCATAGACTTAGTGCAATGGATACAAATAACCTCTCCTTGTGCTGCACCTGTATTGAATGTTTCCAACAAGGATCCCTTTATTTGCTACCAGTCCTACTTGCAGAAGCCATTTTATTTTAGAAAAATACAAATGAAGCTTAGCAAAAGAGAGTCAATGTAAAAAATTGTAATACTCTTTTTTTGATTTTTAGATGCTTTTTGAAATAAATGCAACAAGATTGCATGATTCTGAAGAGTCCTTTGCTTAATTAATGTAAGTGAAGAATTGCATTACTTTTATCTAGTCAAAGGTAATTGGTAATAAGTAATAGGTATTCTCAATCTTTGTAAACTGAGGCATGCTTGTATAACAAATAATTCAGCAGTTATGGCTTAAATTAGTTGATAAGGAAACAACAAAGGAAAAGAAAACCATGACCAATATGTAGGTGAAGTTGGAATTGGAAAAGTGAAGCAACAGCTGGCATAGGGGAAGTCTGAGGCAAACAAATTAATTAACATTAATTTTCTAGTTTATGAACTAGAGATCTATGATCCAATAATGACTTGTAATTTTTGTGTTTGTTTGTATTTTGTAATTTGTTGTCACACAGTCAAGGAAACCACATCAGCCTATGCTAGGCACAAAATATCAGTTGATGCCAACAAGATCATGCAGTTATCTGATGAAGGAACTGAGTAGGAGAATATAAATAAAGTGTGAATCTTATAGGAGTTTGAGTGATGAGAATGCACTTTTACTGAGAGAGGGGTGTGTGAATCAGTATAAGACAAGTTTTACTTTTTCAAACTAACAAGCGCAATAATATCGATTGCACAACATTATTCACATAAAATCTATCAACTATGCAACACAAGAAGAGCACATGATTTACATGGAAACCCTTATTCACATAAAATCTATCAACTATCCAGAGGAGATACCGATCCCCTCTCGAATGATTTGTAGACGTCAACCTATAGGAGACACCAATCCTCTTCAATGATTTGTAGGCACCAACTCACTAGAGACACCAATCTCCACAATTGAGCACCAACTCAGCAAGAGACACCAATCTTTCTTTTTGGGAAACACCAACTTCCAAATGAGTAAGCATTCTCCTTCTCAAAATATGTCTTCTTCAGTGGATGACAAACTTTTTATATGCCTTCATAAAATCTGATTATACATATCCTCAAACACAAACTTGATGCAATCTTTTTCAAGTTTGCCTATACCTCTTTTAGATCTGCATATATCTTTTTCACAGCAGCATGTTATATCTCTGCTGCTGTATATGATTTATCTGTATCATTCAACACAGTTCTCCTTCACTTTATATTCTCTTCCTTTATTTGATCTTCTATTCTGCACTTGCACTTGGAAATTTGCTCCATTATTCTATTTTCAATTCTGCATATGCCATGTTCATATATCTGCTGTTATATATCAGATTATTCATATTTTCGGCTTTTATACTTTAGAAGTATGCTCTTCATATAACTGATTTATCATTTTTCTTCTTTTTGAGTATTCTTCTTTCCTTTTTTTCTTTTTTCTTTTTTTGAGTATTCTTTATATATATTCCTTCAGCTATCAATCCTTCACCACCCCTCAGTGTCTCATCAATCAAGGAAGTTGAAGTGCCAGAACAAAACAAAGGGACTGAGCATTCCTTCAGCTATCAATCCTTCACCACTCCTCAGTGTCTCATCAATCAAGGAAGTTGAAGTGCCAGAACAAAACAAAGGAACTGAGCAATGTTCCAACATTCTGATACTACCAGAGAATATTCAGGATTTACATGCCACAACGACATTTGCTCCACCTAATGAGGATGATGATCAGCCGGGATCCCCTACTGTCCTTTTGGAGGTTAGTTTGGGAAAGAATGTATATGATTTGACCAGGGATAATCCTGATGATGATGATGATGATGATGATGCTATCTTGACATTGAGAGGGCTTGATTGAGAGATGTGTCTCGATGATGGTATGGAGATGGCCGCTATTCCTTATTGGCTAATGAAGAGTATGGAGAAAAGTAAGAAGATGATAGAGGCACAGCCTATTGATGAAGCTAGGAACAATAAGGAGAAAGAACCTAAGAGAGCTGAGATTTTGTCACACATAGCTAGAGATGAGACAGGAATGTGGATTGCGCAAGTGACTGTTCCTATTGGAGGTGTGAAGGTGGACATTGCTACTCCCATGGATTTCCAGATTGCTTTAGTTGCCCTTGGCCGTACCACAAGAGAGCAAGAATTTTAGGAGGTTGGTGATAACCTCAAGGCAATTAGTGTGAGATTGGATAGAGAGATAGAGAAAACAGAGAAGTATGAAGAAGAGAATATCAGACTTAGAGTGTACATTGCAGGGATAAGGCGTGAGAATCCCAACCTTATTTCCCCTATTGCAATTGATCATGGACTACATTCACATTATGAGGTAGCGAGAGATACACTCTCGGAGGTGGAGAAATGGATTGAAAATACAAAGAGACAGCGGATGATTTCCTTACTCAATTCGTCCAGGCATTTGACAAGACAACATGGCTCATATTCAGAATATCGTATTTGGAGGGAGTTTTGGAAGAATTCCAACCTATTCAGGAGAAGACTATTCCATGCCTTAGAGCTTTGAAGAAGATTCCTAAGTCCACATTAGTTAGGGAGAATGTTGTGCACACTGGAGATAGATACAATTTCCATGGCTGGTATTGTTCATTAGCCATGAAGAAATCAACTTATGAGAGCGCACAATTGAGCTGTGTAGAGATGGAAGGACCAATTCATGATATTCAGTTGAAGATCCTTGCCTCAATTGAGGAGTTATTAGGGGTTGGTGTCAGTGAGGCCAGTGGTTCACACTTAGCGGAATTAAGTGACAAAATAAAATTCATATATTTCAATCAGTTGGACTCTTTGAAGAACAGTCAGATAGATGACTTGGTCTCTTTGGATGCTTGCTCGGATGCTTTGGACGTGATTGATACATTTCCATGGAGGAGTTAGATTCCGTATTGGCTAGATTCTTGGAGTATGCTAGGAGAGAGAGAGATACAAGATGAAATCTTCTAGAAGATTCCTTATTTGATGACTAGGTGTATTTCTATTGGGCCATATGTTGGTGGCTCCATTTTTGATGTAAACCTAATTAGGGCAATTCTAGGGTTTTGTTGGCATGATCTTGGCCCTTGATTTAGTTTTAATCTTGGCCATCCATTTTGTATGAGACTCTATATATACCTCAATGCCTCTCATTTGTAAGAGAGTTTTTGTAGAATTGTTGGTATATGCTGCAGCTTTTTGAATATAAATCATTGTTCGACTTGATGGTGATTTTGTCTTTCAAGTGTTGTCTTGCATTCAAGGTTCTCAATTCTTCCAAGTTAGATTAGAATTTTAGATTAAAATTTGCTTTCATGTTTGTTAGATTTAATGAAAGAATTGTTGAGTATATTTGTGTGGAATCTATTAATCCATACCACTAGCCTCTTGCTGATTGTAAGTGTGCCTTGCGTGGTCAACTGTAAATTTATGCAAACTTAACTTCGATTATTACATATCCATTGTTGTGCATCAACTTGGATGGTCTCAATGCTTGATGGTAATAGTTTGAAAATCTATGAAGTATACCCTAGATGATTGCACTAAGCTCATGTCAAAATCTGTTTGACTTGATGCTGAGAGCTTGCCTAGTTTGATTCCACTAAATTTGTTCATCATTTCCTACATTCCTAGGCTTAGAATAGATTTCTTGAACCATATTCCCTTTTTTGCCATTTTTTAATAAGTCTCGAGTCTAGAACTACATTGCCATATCCTAAGTTATTAGCACACCCATTCCATATCATGATAAATGAAAGATAATTCAAACAATTGTGCAAGTCCCCAAGTGAAAACAACAATTCACATCGACCATTGAGCTACCCAATCGTCAAGACCTGCCTATAGAAACCTTGGAATCATTTTAGTTGATCTTATCCTTAGCATCTGAGGTGATTTTGTTCAAGAGAGGGTAAAGTGCTTTGGTATTTTATTCTGAATGTTATGTGCATAAAACACACATCAACAACTCCATGAAATGATCAATATTAGAGTAATAATGGGGTTGGCCTTACCAAGTGATAACTGTTTAATTTCCCATTGATAATTACTTATCAAGTCTTACATTTTCTTCTTTGACAACAACAATATGTTTAACTCTTCTTTGCCACAAATTAGAATATATTAGAGTACTGCCATAAATGAAGTTGGCCATCCTTTGTCATTCTTTGATGATCCAAATGAAGTGATATGTGGCCTTTGGCCTTCATTGATTTTCTTCTTCCTTTCTTTGACATCCATTACTTTCCTTTGACATCAATGACTCTTTGTCTTAATCCTGACTGTAGTTTTCCTTTCACATCAATGCCAATACTATTTTGAACAGTGAGCATGATTCAATTTGAGGTAAAACACATTAACCTACACATACTCCTGGTTGAAATGTAGTTGGAGTATCTCAAATTAAGGGAATTGTTTTAATTCAACAAATCTTGTTCCTATGTCCTACTTAGTTGTGTTTTAGCACCAGGCTTTATCCAAGCATAGCTATTGGGGCCTCATACTGGAGTATCTAAATAAGACCATTTTGAAGTTAGTCAATAAAAATGAAATAAAACCTCAGACCTAGAGTTTTTTCACTGAAATACCCTCTTTTGCAGCATCGTGTACCTTCCTGCAGTTGCGATTTTACATTTGCATGCCTTTTGTCTAAAATGTCCTCTGAAATTCAATAAAATCCTTGAAATTAAAATGTGATTTGTCAATTTATTTTATTTGCTGAGTTTTAGGTATTTTACTTGTGATTTACAGCAAGTTTTTTGTTAAATAGTGCTGCAAGTTCTAAGGAAACTTAATGGCAAGTTTCATAGCGATTAACTTGCCCCAGCCACCGGACATGCGAGTACTTTTGTGTTTAGCAATTACTCACAGGTTTCTGCAACGTTGGTTTGAAACAGCTGTTTTACTAAGAGTGGCATGCGCCTATATAAATTTGATTTTGACTTGAGAATGGGATTTTGGACTTCAATTTGAAATGCTAGTTTATTCTCTATTAGGCACACGTCTACTAAAGAGAATTCGTTTTCTTACTTGAATAGGTTTTTTTTCTGGCATGTCTGCTAAAGAATTTCAGACTTTAAAACTAAAGTTCTGTCTTCTGCAAACAGAACTGATTCATTTGGTTGTTTTGATTTCCATTTATGTCATGATGAGCACCCAAATATCCAATCATACTTTGCTAGGAATACATAATGACATAGACTAACAACACAAATATTCTGACACATAACTTTAAATTTTCCGTAAGACTAACAACAAGGAATGAGAATGTAACCATAATATCCTCCATTGCTTGAAGCATTGAGGATGTTCAGGAGGTAGCTGAGATTGATTGGCAGTCACCTACAGCAATCTTACATTCAATGTGCAGATGATTTAAACGGATTCCTTCCATGACCTGATGAATCACAAATTTAGAGCTTCATTGACACACTTAAGAGGATGCTGCTATTGTTATTGCTGCACCAGGAGAATCTAGAAGTACTTCAGAATAGCTATTTTTATCTGTATATTCTTTTTGGAATGTCTTCTATCTTTGGAGTGCTATTTTAGTGAAGTGTTTAGATCATTTATTAAATTATTTGTGGATATGATATGTTTAACTGACCTTGTGGAAGGCTTATTTTTTTATTGCAAATGCACTTATCAGAAATATTTGTAAAGTTCCGATTTTAGTTATATTTATTAAAGGGGTATGTGTATTTTGTGCTTGCTTTGTGTGCAAACAAATTTTAGATAGCAGAGGTAATTTAGTTAAATTTTATTATATTTCATGCAAAACTTTGTAAACACTTATGAACAAGTGTCATTTGTGCTTCAATTTTCAACAGAGTTCGGTATGCCTAGAGTCTTTTGTGAAATCTTGTGTATCTGGTGCATAGATAAATAAAATTTCTTTATTGAATTTGCAGGCTTAGTGTGGTAGGTCTCCATGTAGTAGGTGATTGTGGCCTTTTACATAATTCCTTGATTCTTTTTATTGAATTGTGTGCATTTTGTTCAAATCAATTGAATAATTGTGTTGGACTCATGTCTTTTAGTTTCTGTAATTTGCTGAAAAGTGTGTGTTTCCTGTCATTTAAGTTTATTGTGTTACGCAAAATCATAAAATGTCGTCTTGTGCAGAAGTGCGGAAGTTCTTTGTGCCCTAGCCTGAAAATCTCACTTCTAATTTGTATTACTGCACACTCAAAGCAATCCAGGTGATTGTGGCATCACATGGAATTCCTTGATTCCTTTTATTGAATTATGTCTTTTGTTCAAACCAATTCAATACTTGTGTTGGACTTGTGTTTTTTAGTTCCTGTATTTAGCTGAAAAGTGTTAGTATTTCTTGTCATTTAAGTTTATTGTATTAAGAAAATCATAAACTCTTGTCTTGTACTTGAAAACAACAAGATAACTTTGCTTTAATTTGCATATCTGATTCTGAACTAAGAGAAATCCCCAGTAGTTCTAGGTTTTATTATTCAATTTCTTGATGAAGAAAATATATCATTTCCTTGTATCTTTGTAAAACAGAGCCTTACAAATTTGAATAAAGGTTTCACCTTACATGCTGTTCTGTTTTGTTGTACCAAAAGGTACAAATTAAAATGCTAACATGGTTTAATATAATATGTGTGCTCCCAAAAATGTTGGATATTTAATCCCAAGTTGCACTGTAGCATATGTCATCCATTTGTGAAATATGTCGCAATAATATTCAGCATATTAATCATTGTCTTAGTATTGTTCAGAATCAGACAATGTTTTTAGTTGTTTCGTAGGACATGTAGAATCCTTGCATTTGTATTGTAAGATGTTTAAAATATCGCAATGCTTGATGTGTTGTAAAGATCACATATCTATCCCATTCTTAAAGATCTATAGAGGACCTGAGTTATTGAAGGCATCCATAATTTTTTTTGTGTAATCTAATATTATTATATTTTGCACTTGAGTCTTCTTTAAACATAAGCAGAAATGGATTATGAGGAAATCTATTGCAAATTAAATGTAGAACTATTAAAGTTTGTAATATCTGAAACTCAAATCATTGTGGACATCCATTAATCCCTGCAACTTCATTAAACAGTCTAACTAACTAGCTTATAAATCATGTGACATTTTTGATATTTTCATGGACATTTTTTTTCCTATGTAATTATGTCTGAGAAAGAGATTCACAATGCATTCTATTTTTCCTTTTAATTATTTTTTGCTTTATAGATGCATGCTTATTTTCATCTATATTTGGTTTTTGCCTTATGTATATGCTTGCAACGTTTGCATATGTGAAGAAGACAATAAAAATGCAATATATCAGCCTTATGGATAGGAGATTGACTTACAATGTATTGCTAGGTGGAAGCTGTACATGGGCGTATGGTGTTGCTCTCTGGTGTTGACCTGGTTGATGGGACGGTAACTACATTTGACTATGTTTTTGATATAAATATTCAAAATGATTTGGTTAGGAAAAATATTTATTTTACAATGCAGAGATCCACATTACTCTTTTTAGGATAAACCAAAATAGTTGCCAGTGGATTGCTCAGGGAAGAATCTCTTTTCTTTGGTACTGAGATTCATGATTGCTATTTCATTCTTTTGAGGATAAATGATAAATTTATAGGAATATTTCTATGATATACATTGATGAAGTCGATTACTTTTTGCAGCCCGTGCTTGATGTTAAACCATACTTACCGTATTGTGATAATGTTGATGGAGCTAAGGTTCCAAATTGGGTAAAGGTACATTCTATCTCATCTTCTTTTATTGTATAGCTTATGCAACCTTTTGACATAATTTTTATACTCTCTCACTTTAAGACAGCCATTATTGGATACACTGTTTATGTACATTTGCGCGTTTTTATTCCTTGATTTACTAAGAGTTATGATTCTAGTTATAACTTTAAAAAAGTTGGTTAATTATTTCTAATTTATTTGAGAAATATTGCAAAATCACATTGTTGCTAAAAGAAAGCCTTCAAGCTAACAGGTAACTTCTTGCAGCAAGATTAAGAGAATATCATGGTTAAGCCTCAAAAATACTATCTAATTAGTTTTCTTAAACAATCACACTGATACCAATAAAAAAAGAATTTACTTTTTTCATACATAATCTATTTGAACTATTCTTGTTATGCATTCCCTTTTTCTTATGGTTGTATCCTTAGTAAACCTTTGACTCATCCTGCCATTTCATTGTAGTTGAATGTTGTGATCCTTATATAAATACAAAATTAGGAGTTAACCATGACAAGAAAAGCTTTTTCTTACATGCATGCATGTATTGCTTTGGAGAAAATCTTTTTGGACTCAACAAGATCAATATGACGAGCTAACTTGGACTTGTCAACAAAACTCTACCAAAATTGAGCAATTTAAAAATAAAATTTAGGATATTTTCAAAATTAGTATTTCTCAAAAGTACATGGTACATGGAATCGAGAGTACACATAGAGTTGAAACATAACACCTATGTGAACACCCAAAACTTGGATATACCTATGTGAGTGAGAGGGTCTAAACAATTTGGTATGGAGATCTTGGTGTAAATCCCGAAAGCTTGGGTATGATGTAACTTTTTAAAATTTGAGATCCAAACATTATGTTATCAAAGTTCTAATTTGAGATCCAAACATAATGATATTTCTTTTATTGTAGAAACCTAATTTCAAAGCCCCAAAGTGACACATAAGTTGGAATTCTAAGAGGTGACTCTTGGTCTTCCATTGTTTGGCTTCTTGTAATATTTTTCAAGTTACCATCTAAATATTAATGCCCTTAAGGAGCTAACTATAGAGCTACTGCTTGCCATTTCTTGTTGGTCCATGTGACTGCACCTGTGCCAAGTTTGATAACATAACCGGAAGTGGATTTTCTGTCCTCTACAAAACCTCCCCAATTTGAATATGTGAACTCAAGTAACCTAGCATGTTTTCTTCTGATATATTGAATGCCAAAGTCAAGTGTCTTTTTCACATATCTTAACAACCTCTTCACTGTGGTGTAATGTTTTACTTTGGATGCTATCATGAATCTAGAAATGAAACTCACAAAATAGCTCAAATCAGGTCTATTGATTGTAAGATAAATTAAAGTCCTCGCTATTTGTTTGTATGCTGACTCATTGATTGTCAACAGTCAGTTTTGGTTGAACATTTCAGCCCTTTCTCCATGGGTGTTGACGAGATTTTACAATTTGACATTCTGAATTTGTTGAGCAAACTCTTGGCATATTTAGATTGTGAAATAAGAATGTTACCACCTATTTGCCAATCTTCTACACCTAGGTAGTGTTGGTGTATGTTTTATCATATACCGAATGTAAGAACCTATGGTATTTTAACAATACTCACAGAGGTAACTGGAGTGGATTTTGTTGCATGGCTCTGATACCACTGTAAGAACCAACCAAGGGTTCTCAACTCAGACAACGGAGGTTTAGTTGAACCTGAAGCGTTTTATGTTTTGTATTTTGCAATTTCTAACAACAAGGCTAGTTTGGAACAAATAGTATGCAAAAAGCAACATTGGAAAGAGCTGGAAATAAATTGAACTTAAAACCAGGATTATCAAACCCTTATTACAGCCAATTTGCATAAACACCTTTAATAAAGAAATCAGACAAGACCAGGAATATTTATTGTCAAATACCTCTAATTAATGAAACCCCTTATTTGTCCTTGCTGCCGTACAACAGTAAATAATGACAGCAAATTATTTATCAGTCCAAACTACCCGGAATGGTGAGTTTAGCAGCTCAAACTGAAGCTACCAGCTAGGCGTCTCTTTTAGGATTTATGTCGGAATTTTTGGACTCCTCCTTCAACAAAATCGTACCCTTTCAAGGAAGAAAGGTACGGCAGATCTGCAGGCCATGCATGCACCGAAAACCCAGCTGTAAGCACACTCCTTTCTGCCTCTGTTCTGACTCTGTGGCTGCAATCAATCCTTTGCATAAAATGAATAAAAACCCTTTCTAATCTGCCCAACCTTGGTTCCTGGATAAAACCAACTGAAAGCAAAATCAATTGATATTTCACAACCTCTAATGCTGTTGCACAAAAATCCATCGTTTCCTTGTACCGATACTCTCAGATCATCTGTAGGAAGAAACCCCTGCTGAAACCCTCAAGCAAAAGCCTCCTCAGAGCAAACTCAATATCAAATCTTCACATAATGAAAATAAGACCTAAAAGCTTCTTTTATCTCTTCCCTTTAGGGTTTGGCAGTATTCCCAAGAAAAGTACAATTTGGCATTAAATGATGTTTTAACTTTTAATATTTATTTTTGACTATTGAAACTTAAAAAATAAATCTCTTTTCAGTTTAATATAAAAGTGGCCCCATCTGATGAGAAATAGACCCTCACTTAATTTATAACTTAAAGTGACTCTAAAATATTAAAACAGTAAAGTTTGCCATTTAATATTTAATTAAAGTAATTAAATATTAATATCTCTCTAAGTATCCATCAGAATTGCTTGCCGTTAGAACTGGAGACTGCCAAGCCATACTCTGCCACTGCCCAACCCACTGGCTAAAAATAGCAGGACTGCTAAAAATAGAAAGTGTCTCAAACGGAGTCCTGGAGACCTCAAATGAAAGCCAGTCCTGTAATGCTCACTCTGAAGATGAAGAATCAATCTTCGGGAGACCCTCTAACCAACCTCATCAACCTACGAGGGTCAGTGATAGGCTAATCTACTCAGCTGACAGATGTCAACTAGAAGGGGACATCACACCGAACATTAGAATAAAATACCTAAGGATACTTTATCCTCTCTTGAAAAACTACCCACTTATGCTAAGATTGCGAGAAGACTATATGGCGATTCCAAGGTTTCTTTTGTCAGGTTTGACGTGCGGATAAGCTCAATGGGCATTGTGATATGCTGGTAATACACAAAGGGACTTACGCTTGGCATGTTCAATTCACAATGGAGGTTTAGACAATGAAGCTCTATCATCTAGGACTTGGATCATGGACTTCAAGAAAACTGAAAAGGAAATAAGTTTTAGAAATTCTAATCTATTCCTAAGAATTTAGGAGACGGTAAAGACTGGGTGAAACTAATAACAACACTTTGTTTCTCCACACTTAGGACAACTACGCAAAGCATGTGCAATCTTCTAAGGTTGTGCTCAAGATTTTCACACTTATGAATAATACCAACAATTGAACAATATTACTCAAAGTAGAAGTAAAGCATCCACATCAAAAATGAAAATCACCCATCCAACAAAAGTATGAGCAAAAAGTTTCACCAATCTAAACTATCAAATCCTTCATTTATCTAACATACATGAAATAAAATCTAAACTATGATGAGGGATAAGAACCATGCAGACTCCAAAATAAGGGAAATAATCACCATCAATTCAAACAATGTATTACTTATTATGTTGGCAATCCTAAGCAACAATCGCTTATCTCAACATGTTTTGCAACATGCTCCCATGATTTACAAATGAGGGGTGAGCTCAATTTATAGGCTCCCCAATTACAATTCAATGGCCAAGATTGATTTCTAATCAACGACTGAGATTAAAACAACCTAACCCTAATTAGGGTTTCCCAAAATAGATCAAATATCCGTTGGATGATAGACAAGTGGCACAAGATGCTATCTTTTAGGATTGCACCCCCTTCTTCTGCTAAGAGGTAGTGTGTTCAATGAACCTGGACAGGTTGACTTGAATTCCCCAATTTGTGCCGAAATTTTTTCGTTCGTATGGAAATTTGTTTGGAATACTCTTCATGCCGCCAATTTATGTTGCACATGGGAGCTTATCTTTGACTCTTCAGAAATGAAATCCTTCAAGAAATCTGGAATTTTTTCCATACTTTCGCTGAGTCTGAAGACTTTTCTTTCTTGATGACTGGAGACTCTTTCAAGTGCCTTGAATTTGGAGAAGAATTTGATTCATCTCCTCTTTATTGTCCTCTTTGTTCTTCTTCTTTCTTTTTGTTTCCTCTCCAACATTTAGTCAAAATTTGATTCTTTTGGTTGTGGAAAATTCCACACTTAGCCATTTTTCATGTATCAAACTTTTATCAACCCGTTCGTTTGATTGACCTTTGATTTCATGTGCTTTTTCAAATTTATTTTCTTGCTTGATTGTTGGTCTGATTTCATGTGAATTTATCAAAATTTGTCTTTCCTCATAGCGTGCCAGCTTGATTGTCTTCTTGTCTAATGGATCAAATTTGAGGTCACTGATCCGACATCTTCACATATTCCATTTATGCCTTGGACAGACTCATGTCTGAGTTTGATCAACTTGCTTGGATAAAGGCTTGGACAATTTTCAAACCTGTCTTATGTCCTGACTGTGAATGTGCCAATTTATGTTTTCTCCCTCTTAGGCTGTCTTAAACCAGGAACTTGAATGTGTCTGACATATTAAGGTTTGTGTCTTGGAACAAATTTGTGTCAGTCTTTATGTCTTGGCATGCTTCATGTCAATTGGCTTGTCCTCGAACTTGGAATATTCTTGAACAATCATCCTTCATGTTTGATGGATCGGAAAAGTTCGGACAGTCACATGTCCCCTTGTCTTTGGCAAATTTTGGAAATATAATCAGACAATTTTTCTTGCTCTTTGTCATGTCATCTTGGCAGGCTTCAATAGTATGATTGGACAAATTGTTTTCCAATTTGTCAGGCCATCTTGTTCTTGGAAGGACAAATTTCATTCTTTGGATTGTTTGGCATACTCGAAGGCTTTCCTCTTGGTAGGGCAAAGTTCACATATCCTTGGACAATTTTTTATTTGCCCTTGATTTAATTCGACAAATTTTGTGCTTAGTTTCTTTGGACAAAATCTTTTGGACATGTCTTATTCCTCAGCAAATTTTGGATATCTTTCTTCCTTGGATATGAAAGGGCGGACTTTCCACATCTTTGGACAGATTTTGGTTCATGCTTCATTTCAAACATGGAAGGTTATCACATGTATATCAGATAGAAACAATCTTCCTCTTCCAAGGCGGGTTTGGAGATGATTAAAAATTTCCTTGCTGATCATGATAGCCGCAGTTGGACAATGTGAATTCAAATTACTTTCTAGTTTATTCTTCCTTAGGCAAGTCCACTTTCAATTTGCTGTCTTGAATGATTTTGGATGAGTTTTTGATATGTATCTTCCTCCAATTTGTCTTGTTTTCTCATCAAAGGCAGATTTGATAATCTTTTGGACAAGGTGAAGTGCATATTTGAAAGACTTTTAAAACGGCCATGTGCAGATTTGATTGATCTTTCTCTCCTTGAGCAGATTCAGGGATGAACAATGGTGATTCTTTCTGAATATGGTAAGATATAAAGAGCTTTATTGTCTTATCATCGAACCTTCAATCTGCTGTTAATGGTGAATTTGGAGGATATTTCTTGAATACCCTCTTTCAAACCCTTAGATTTGCTTTATATGGCCAATCCTCCTAAAATCTAATCAGACTTTGAGAGTGATTTTCAAGAAGAATTCGAACTTCTTTCTTGAATCTGCTTTATTCCTTCTTCTGGAGATGTTCAAGGTAGAATTTTCACCTTCAAATTGTTATCAATGGCGAATTTGAGGAAAATATTGAACTTATTTGCTTCAAACCCTTGATTTTATTTTATTTCTCATCCAAATTCTTCTGAAAATTGGATTTTGGAGCTGCTTCTTTTGAAGAATTCAATTTTTTTTCTTCAAACCCTTGAATTTACTTTATCTCTGCAAGACTAATCTGATAATATGATCAGATTTTGGCATGAATCTGATAATCTTTTAAGTTTGTGAGCTGCTTTTTACACTTAGAAGCAAAAATTTTCGAATCTGAAGACATGGGCAGGATCTGAATGACCTAAATAACAAAACCCTAATCTCAATTTTTTTTTTCGAAGCCTTGCTTTTTATATCTAGAGGTGAGATTTTCAAATTCTGACAAAATGGGTTGCAATAAAATAGCTTAAAGAACAAGACCCAGAGGCCAGTTTCAAAAAAGCAGATTAAAGCAAAAAAAGGAAAAATTTCTAAAAATAGCAGGTTGTCAGAAATGACCCAAAGAAATTGCGATCCTTGTCCTTCGGACCTTTTGAACACTTTGACAACATTCATACATGATTTTGAGCATGATTTCTCAACTTGGCTTGGGATGAATTCTTAAAAACTCTAACTCCTCATTGTAAAAAGACTGGTGATTAGCAGTTGCGACGCCAAAGAAAAACCCTAAAAAGCAAAAAAAAAGGGGTCCCCATTTGCAATGGGGCAATGTGTGAAATAGGTCACAACAGGTAGTAATGTAAGAGGCCCAGATCAGTCATGTCCAAAGATGTGTTCATATTTGGTTCAATTGCATGTGCCTCGTTACCTATAATAATGATGTCATCTAGATAAATGACTAGCATAATTATATCATTACCAAAGCTTTTATGTACAAATTTCAATCTAAAGGACTTCACTAGAATCCTTGTTCAACCAAGTACATGTCAATTTTGATGTACCATGCCTTAAGTGTTTGCTTTAGGCCATACAAAGATTTCTTTAGTTTGCATCCAAGATTCTCCTTCCTTGCAACTTAAAAATTAAAATCCTTGTGGCTGAAAAATGTATACTTATTACTCTAAATATCCATTTAGGAAGACACTTTTTACATCCATTTGGACTATCGAACCAACTTGAGCTACCATGGCTGGAATTAATTGGATGGTGCTCATCTTTGTTGTAGAAGAAAAGGACTTGTTGTAGGCAATGCCTTCTCTTTGTGAGAACCCTTTTGCAACTAATTCAGCTTTGTACTTGTCAAGAGTACCATCTGCCTTGTACTTGACTTTGTACACCTATTTGCCATAGACATGGGGACATGACCCCACCAAAACCCCACATTTCCAAGATGTGGACATCTTTGAGATGCAAGGACTTGGGGGAAACATCCCTCCACCACATCGCCACCTCTGTCGAGTCTTTGAGGATGCCATTGGGATTTTAGGACATCCTCGAGACGTCTAGGGGACTCCCAAGAGTCCCTCGTCCATCCTAGGGATGCCTAGGTGTCTCATGCAACTAGTAGGCCAAAGAAGTATTTTAAATGAAAAAAAACTTAATTTTTGTTTTGAAACCAATGCCCAAGGCCGGATCCTAATGTCCAATGGGCCGTACCAAAGCTTCTCAAACCTTATAAAACATCCTAAAATCTTCATTTTTACCCACAAACTAAATTCAACAGCAAATCGCAAGGTTGAGGAGCAAAAGAGAGAGTGAAAGAGTGGGAGTGAAGTGTTGCAAGCACATGAGGGTTGAAGAGGAGCAAGAAGAAGATGAAGAAGAGGATCTATGCAAAGTTGCAAGGATTTTTCATGCATAAGGTATGATTCTATGGCTTTTTATTTATTTTTCTGATGAAATTTCATATTCATATTTTAATTTTAATCATAATTTAAAAGAGATGGCTGCAAGTGCATATTAATTGTTCAAAGTTCATTCTTCATATTGTCATCACGATTCAACATTAAAATTTGAAATTGGAAAATTGAAAAAAATCATATTCATAAACATTGTTGTGAGCTGTCATATTTTTCATTTTTTATTCAAGTTTACTATATTATTACAAATTTTGAAATTTCATTTGGTAGTTTATAATTTATATGTTAAAATTTAAAATTGTTATTTTGTCATAACTAGGATGAAATTTTTTTTATCCTCTGCTTCTGTGCTTCGTGCAATTGGAAGTAAGAAAAACAAAAAGAAAATATTTGTGTCTTATTCCTTTGCATTATGTTGACAACTGCATGCATAGTTTCAATTTTAATATTAAAATTATAATCTTATAAATTTATATTGTTTATTACGGTTTCACTATGAGTTCTCATGGCTTGAGTGGCGATGAGGTTGAGGTTCAAATTCAAGGTGAAACTGAATCCAATTATGCACCTAAGGCTGCTGAAAATGTAGAAGCAGAGGGGTGATTCTGAAACCCAATCTACGAGTTCCACGGCGAGTGCAACAACAAATATGAATTGTCCCTCCACAATATTGGCAGATTTTGCTAAGGATCCCTTTGACCCTAAGTATCCTTTGAAACTACTTGCAACAAATGTATAGAGCAGGCCTGAGTCATCTTGGGGCACAAGTTTGTGGAAGTGCAACTTTTGTAACCTTGAATTTTAGGGCAACATTACTAGATTTAATGCCCACCTTCTTCATATTTGAGGAAAATGTGTAGATGTATGTGAGTGTTGGGGACAAACCTGAAATTCAGCCCTGAGATATATAGGCTATTGGATGCCAGTGGTGAAGACAACGTGATTGCACCTACATTTGTTTCTTTGTCTCATAGGCCGAGGGGTGATTAGATCCAGCCACACAATTCTACTTCTACTTTGAAGAGGCAAATTCTATGTATGCTAGTTTCTTCTACTTGAAGGTCCCATGCAGCAAAGGCTAGGAGGAAACATAAATTGACAAGACCTAAATTTGTTTCTTTGTCTCATAGGACGAGGGGTGATTAGAACCAGCCACACAATTCTACTTCTACTTTGAAGATGCAAATTCTATGTATGCCAGTTTCTTCTACTTGAAGGGCCCATGCAACAAAGGTTAGGAGGAAACATAAATTGACAAGTTATGCTCCTAACCCACTAGCTGAATTATTCAATGTACAGATGAAGGATGGAGAAGATGATGCCATTGGAAAATTCTTCTTTGCCAATGGCATTCTATTCCATGTGGCTCAATCTTATTATGAGGAGGCAATGGAAAAGGTAGTAAGGGTAGGACAATCATATGCATCACCAGGGCAAACAAAATTGATGACCACAATTTTGGATAAGAACTATTCCAAGATAAATGTGTTAATGGAGAAAATGCATGGGTCGAAAGTGGATGCAGTATAGTCATGAATGGGTGGATGAACATTAGGCACCGTTCACTCATCAATATTATGGTTACATGTTTAGAGGGCTCATATTTTCTTAAGGAAGTTGATTTTTTAGGTTATCGCAAGATGTCAATTTTCATTTTAGATCCTCAAGGATGCTTTTGAGGAGGTTTGGCCACAAAATGTGGTCCAAGTAGTGATAGATGCGGCCCATGTGTGCAAACCTACAAAGAAGTTAATTGAGTTAGCTTATAGACATATTTGGTGGACTCTTTGTTGTGTGCATGCCATGAATAATGCACTCAAGGACATGGGAAATGTTGATTGGATAAAAGCATTGGTCAATGATGCTAGAGATGTGTAGATGTTTATTTACAACCTCCACACTTCACATGCACTGTTTAGGACTTTCTTTAAGAAGGATTTCTTGAAACCTGTTGAGAGTAGATATGCATCCCATTTCATTCTCTTGGAGAGAATGCTTCAGTTGCAAGAGGCATTGCAACTAATGTTTATGACAGCAAAATGGAATCGATAGCCTAAGTTTAAGATAGAGTAGGGAAATAGGGTTAAGGATGTGGTGAAGAATGATGTTTTTTGGGGTGATGCAAAAGATATTGTCTCCATCATTACATTTGTCTTCCAGGTGATTAGATATGGGGATTGTAATGCACCTAGCCTTGGAGAGGTGTATGAGTCCATTGAATAAATGCTTAACCAAATGAAGGTTATTGTGTGAGAGGACACTACATTAGCATTCTCCAGTGAGCACATTTAGCTAATCATTCATTGGAAATGGGAGAAGCTCAACAATCCCTTGCACATGGCTACGTATGTAATTAACCCCAAGTGGTACACAAAGGCTTGGTAGAGTAACATCCATACAAAATCTTGAGGTGAAGGTAGGGTTCATAAGGGCCCTCCAAAGGATGTTTAATCCTATAGAGGCCAACATTATTTGTATTGAGTAGACAAAATTTTCCACTCGTAGGGGTTATTTTGAGGACAAGATGGATAGGGAAACTATGGCACACGAGGACCCAATTTTGTGGTGGAATATGCAGAGAACAAAATTTATGACTACCATTCTAGCCATGTGTTTTCTATCTCAGGTTTCTAGTTTTTCTATTGTTGAGAGGAATTGGCGTACTTATATCTTCAACCACTCCCGTAAGAGGTATAGGCTTACCTCTAGGAGAGCAAAGAAGTTTGTGGTTGTACATAGTGTGTTGTCTCATTTACTACAAAACACTTTTGTGGCAATAGGTATCGCTAGAGGAGCTAGCTCAAATTGATGAGGATGCTATAGTTGCATAGGTAGGGCTGGTCGGTGTTAGTTTGGAGAAGCTTGACTATGTGGTGCTCAATAGTTCCAGTGATGAGGAGTTTGGGGATGATTAGAGGCCTCACTTCACTCCATTTTGTTATTGTTAACATTTGTAATCATAATGCTGAAATCCTAAATATAATAGTAATTTCAAATTCAACTTTTTCATTGTTCAATGTTTAATTCAAATTGTTAGTATTGACTTCAAACTTCAAGTTGAGCAGTTTATAAGTTTTAGTAATTCGTCAAAGTTTCATTTGTAATTCTTACACATCCTTTTTAATAACTATTTTTTAGAATACTATATGTATATCAATGCCATCCTCCATCATTTCTTCGCCGCTGTCCCTTCATCATCCCCTCGTCATCCCTAAATTTAGGCCCTTGGTCACCATGTCCCCAAAACCTATACCCGCGTCTGCCCGTTAGGAAACTTCGTGGAACTATTATTTGCGGCCAATGGGTTTCTTCCTTAGTGGATGGCATGAGAGATCCTAAGTTTTATTTTTCGTAAGACTTTCATGATTGGTGGCTATGGCCTTTTCCCTTTCAGGTTTTCCTTTTGCCTCCTCAAATACCAATGGCTCATAAACTCCTTGAATTTCAGCCATTAGAGTAAAGTTGATTGATTTACTTGCTCTTGCCTTTTTTTGGTTTACCCTCAATCATTTTAGTGTCTGGAACATCTCCAATAATGCTTTCCCACTATTGTGGTCTCTTCTTAGGAGCCTCTTCAACCAAATCATGGTTGTTACTATGACTTAGGTTGCTTGTTTCTTTGTCATTTGGCTTTTGGTCTAGGTTATCATTAAGAAATTTCGTTACAATTACCTTCCTAGGAGACTCCTCATGCTTTGGAGCCTCCCCTCCTTTAGGTGGAGCCAACTAAAGCTGAGCACCTAAATCCTTAGTAGCAAGCTAGTATTCAATAACATTTACGTCTAAAGAAAGATGGAAGGGCCCAAATTCCTCATAAAGTGCAACATTTGTGTTGAAAGTTAAGTAGTGAACACCAATCATCCTGTAAGCCTTATGATTTTCATTGTACCATGTAAGCATCAATTTCTTGCTCCCAAACCATGCTTCATCTAGGGCCTTTTACCTCACCACTTGTGTTGGAGGTTTTATAGTAAATAAAGTGCAGTATATACCGCATCAGCCCAAAAATTTGTGGGATCATCTTGTTCGCCATCATACATTGGGCCATCTCCATGATAGTATGGTACCTCCTCTCAACCAGCCCATTCTGATGTGGATTATAGGGTGTTGTATTTTGTTGTTTTATGCCATGTTTAGTACAAAGTTGATATAATCCATGACCTTTGATACCAATTGCAAGTCTTTTTGCTCTCCTTGTCAACTATATAGTATTTATGTTTGCTAAAGATGACATCTAGATTGGGATATTGGCACATAATTTGACTCATTGAGAATAAATTATGCTCTATTCTCGGCACATAGTACACATTGAGAAAAAGTAAATTTTTCACTTAAGGGATTTTGTGTTGGAATTTTTGTCATTCATGTTTGAGCTTGTATAGTTGCTGAGTATTCATTTGATTTGATTAAGCTGTTTGAGTTGTTTGAGCTGCTTGAGGTCTTTGCCTTCTTGTTTGAGGTACTGTTGATGTGTTTTTTATACACATGCGAACACGGAATAAAATACCAAGGTATCTTATCCTCTCTTGAACAAAGTTTTCCCGAATGCTGAAGATTTCGCCTAAGGAACAATCGAGGCAAGTTCAAGGTTCTTATATGTAGGTTCTCTACGTGTGGATAAGCTCAATTTGGTCTGATGTGATTATGTTGGAATCACAAGGGGACTTACGTTTGATGGCCTGAGTGTTTAATCTACTGGAACTTGAATCCTATCTATTGGCTGGAAGATAAAGAAACATCAAAAGATACAGGGCTCAGAAAGTCTACTATAAGACCTAGAATGTGAGAAGATGGATGAATGACTAGTTGGAGTCCTACTGGGTTGAGTCTCACCATCAGGCTGAACAATTCAACACCAACTCAGTGCGATCTTCTAAGGGATGCTTCGAATATGTTCAAGTCGTACACCATCAGACACTGATCACCATTCAAGATAATGCATGAACAGTAGACGTGTAACGACTCGAGATTAAGCTCATTTTATGCCAGTTGACCACACAGGGCACACTTACATTCAGCAAGAGGTTAGTGGTTTGGACTAGGCGGATTCCACGCAAGTGCATTCAGTAACTTCTTTCATTCAATCTAATTATTTACCATCTAAAATGAAGATTCAACAAGAAACCATGCATATTGCAAGAAAGAACACATTTCACCTTAACTTCAATGAAAATTGAGTTCATTTACAATTTAGGCAACAATTTCTTGCCTTCTCCTAATCTACTCTAATTGCTATTCTATTTGCTATTAATCATTAGCTATTCGAACCTCTATGAACTAACTATTCACTAACTCGTATTAGCTAACTCTTAACTATTAACCCTTACAAATGAAGAGCCAGAGCTTTATATAGAGAGCTCTTTACAATTTGATGGCTTTGATTGATTTAGAATGAATAGCTAGGATTAGAAGATGGAAACCCTAATTAGGGTTTGTTACAACAAACTCCTTTAGCCAATGAGAAAATTACATTCCATGAGTATGGACCAATAGATGTCAGAGGTAGGTGCCTTGAAGTTTGTGCCATCATTGGTGAGTCAGGTACATTGAATCTGGACATGCTGAGGTGGAGCTATCTGACTGGAGGAATAGTGATTGGGATGCCACCTTATTTGGTACTTGCTCGTATCTATTTTGATAGTCAATTTGGTGATGTTGAGAAGCTAACTCTGTTTAACTCTTTTGAAACTATATGCTTCTTCAACGTACCCTTGCACTGACTTTGATTGACCTTCTTCTATCCTTGATGTACTTGATGGATGACGTACCTCCTTGACTCCCATGTGTGTTTGATGAGGCCTCTACACAGTCAAGTCACTTCTCCTCTGGTAATTCATATTGCCTTGAAATGTTTACAAGATCGTTCTTCTTTGTCATCCCGTGATCTCTTTGAGGATAGTTCTAACACCTTGCTTGCACTTGTTGATCATTCGAAGTCCTTCAATTTAGTAGCACCTTGAGTACCTTCTCGTGCATCCAAGGCGTCTTTAATGATGATGGAGCTGGAAGAGGTCACCCTTGTCCTAGCCTGACTTCCTCCATCCTAATTTTGTTGACCTGCAAAACAAACAAAAGATGATTAAGAATACATGATATATTCATTCTAACATGATATTTCTCACCTTAAATCATCAACAAGAAGGCATTAAGATCAACTCGCTCTGGAACCTCTCCAAGGACAGGACCTATAATGAGATTTTCGCTCAGGACACTCTAGAAGGGTTAGGAGCAGTGTTCCATGGGGACGCGTCCCCCCCCTTTTTGGGCGTGTCCCCCCGTCAGAAACGTCTCGGGGACGGGGACGCGACGTCCCCCGCCGTCCCGCCACCGCCACCCAAGCGCCGCTGGGATGCGAAGACGTCTGGGCATCTCCCAGAGAGACATGGAGATGCCTCCACATCTCCTTGGGAGACGTTTGGGTGTCTCCCCGTGTTCAAGAGACGTGCAGACGTCTCTCCAAGGACGGGGAAACGCCCAGACGTCTCCTGTCGCCCCCACGTATATGCAATATTTAATATTAAAATTTAAAAAAAAAGTGACTTTTTAAGTTTTTTGAGGGTTAAGGGATAACTCTAATTGGACGTGGGCCAAAAGAAAAATAACACCCGACGCCTTTAGAAAATAATAAAATTATTTTTGGCCCTTGACCCCGCAAGGGGCGATGCCCCTTGACCCCAACTTGGGGGCGTTGCCCCCAAACCCCTATTGAAAAATATAGGGGGAAACCGCGCCGATAGAAGTAGGGAAAATCTAACCTCCGAGTCTGATTAGGCTCCATATAACAACACAACTTAGAAATCTTGGTATTTAGATTTAGTATTTCAAATTTCCTATAGTCTCATTTGAAATATAATTCTTACACTGTAATACTGTCATACATCTTTTCAAAACTAGTTTTTCAAGTACTATATGTATATGTATAACCATATTAGCACCACCACCCCGCCACCCCCTCGCTGCCGTCCCCCCGCCGTCCCCAAACTTAGGCCCTTGGTCCCCCCGTCCCGGAAACGCGTCCCCGCGTCCCCGTGTCCCCCCATCCCCAACGCCTGTGGAACACTGGTTAGGAGCAAAATTGACAAATTTGCTCAATTGCTTAGGAATAGGTTTTGCTCAAGGGCCTAGGCAAAACATTAGTCCTCCTAGGAATTTCGCTCTGGACCCTTTGGAAGGGTCAGGAGCGAAATTCATGTTTTACTTGATTTTCCTTCACAAAACTCCATTTCTCATCCTTCAATCATCAACAACAAGTCTCTTGCCTTCAAGAAATGCTTGGGAATGAGTTAGTTCGTAGGTTGGAGCAAGGTATAATGCTTCATGGAGAAATTCGCTTTGGACCCTTGGAAGGGTCAGGAGCGAAATTGCTCAATTATGCTCAATTCTCATCCTTTTTCACTCATCTTTGCTTTAGACTTGATCTTTGATCCTTTTCCCTACCATGCATGACCATCATTCAATGTTCCTAGTGAAGAAATAAGCTATTAGGAGGATTTAGCTCTGGACCCTTTGGAAGGGTCAGGAGCAAAATTTGTCTTTAGGCTCAAATTCCCACTTCTTTTCGTCTCGACTCACCTCAAACCTGACTTATCAAATCTCCTCTTACCATAATCAAGTCAATTTGCCATCTATTTAGCTTAAAACAAGGTCCTTTTAGTGCATTTAGGCAAAATAGAGAGTCTTGCTAGGAATTTCGCTCTGGACCCTTTGGAAGGGTCAGGAGCGAAATTTGCAATTATGTTCAAATCCTTAACTTTTCATTACTTCACTTTGTTTCACACATCAATTCTCTCTTCACTACGCCATAAGGATAAGTGTTATGAGGCAAATTTGGACCAAGAAGAGAGATATAAGGAAATTCGCTCTAGACCCTTTGGAAGGGTCAGGAGCGAAATTTGAGGAATTAGGCTTAAAGACCTTCCAAACACTCAATCTTCACCCTTATTCACATTATTCTCTCCTCAAGACATGCCAACAAATCACTTCAAGGAGTTGCCTAGCTCAAAATGTTGGATCAAAGGTGTATATTAACCATTTCGCTTAGGTTCCTTTGGAAGGACAAGACCTATCTAGGAATTTCGCTCTGGACCCTTTGGAAGGGTCAGGAGTGAAATTCTACCTTTTTGCATAAATTCCTCACTTTTTCTCATTTCACTTGGTTTAGCTCATTTACAAAGGCATGCAAAAGTCCATTTTCCATTCAATCAAGGCATGGAATCAAGGATTTGAACCCATGTTAGAAGCAGGAGAGGTTTCAAAGGAAATTCGCTTCTTCCCTTTGGAACGGTCAGGAGCGAGTTTGGCAATTGTGCTAAATTCTTGATCACCTCCTTTTTCTAGATGCCCTAGATCTTAAAGGCAAGGCCACCCTAGCAGGATATAAGGACTTCATCAAACTCAATCAAGACTTAACCTAGAAACAAAAGTAAGGCTTGACCTAGAGAAGGCTTTCAAAGAGACCCTGACCTAGACCACCTACTGACCCACTTCAACTTAAGCAGAGCCTGCTATCCTAATGATCTCTTTGACAACTCTCCAATGCAAAGGCTAAAAGCCAAGACTAGACAACCAAGCAAAGAAAACTAACCCTAGAAAGCAAAAAGTAGGGGTCCCCATTTGCAATGGGGTGATGTGTGAATACGTCACAATAGGTACCTACTTGTTTGCTTGGTTGAGTAGCTTGAGCTGCTAGCTTGGTTGTTTAAGGTGCTAGTGTGTATGCTTAAGCTGGGTGGATGCCTACTTGTCATTTTGTCAGTTGTTTAGGCAAAATTCCTGCCATGTCACCTTTGAATGGTCAAAGTAGTAAATCTCTCATCAGCTGTAGAGATTTGAAAATAATTGTTGGCCTTTTGTGTTTTGAAATCGAAACTGTTTGATGTCAGATTTTTGTTTAAGGTTGCCGTTTCTTTTGAGCTTGCTTGGGCGAGGAATATGTAACATGTTTTTTAAACGTGGGAATAATGTTTCAGAATTTAGTCTGTGCGAATATGAGGAAGTCATGATTCTTTTAGGGCTCATGGTCATTTATTATGGGAGTAGTGCCGTTGGAAATATTCACTTGCATCGATGGCCTTTGTTTTAAAAAATAAATGACTTTATGAATGTGGAAAAAAAAGGGATTCAAAGGTTAGAATATGGTCTGCGACTTTGTTCTGTGCAGAGATGTTTTTTTTTTTGGTAATATTCGTGGCCTTCATACCTGGTGGAGAGAGGAATGAAGATGTTTTCATTTTAACGGAAGGCAAATAAAAACTTATTTGATGTTTCATGCGTGGTTGACAAAAATCGCATATTTTCCAGAATATGTGTGTAGTTATGTGGGTTACAGGGTAGTGGAGTCTAAATGTTTTTTTTGCCAGTTGCTATTATTACTGGTGGTGCGTGGTTACTAAAGGAATTGTGGCCTACTTGGTTCAAATACTCAAGGTTTGTGGGGGAATCAAATACAATTCTTTTTCTGGACAGTTCATGGATAATTTATGGATGAGTGGTTCCATTTAAAAAAAGAGAAAGTGGAGAGTTGCGTATGCAGGAGTAGTTGGCAGGCACAAATATGAACTTGGAATTTTTATGAGTGGAAAATCGTGGTGTATTGATTAGAGGATTTTATTCTAAAAAAGTGTGGCTGAGCAAAATGTATGTGTATCGTACTTTTGAAGCAACTGTGAGCTTTCTGGCAATTTGTGAGGTTACACACAGTGAATCAAGTTCTGATCTTTCTATTAAAAATAAACTCTTCAGTCAATGGGTGCTTAGGATGTAAAAGAAGTGTGGTGCAAAGTTTGAGAATTCTGATTGTATAATATTTTCTGTTTGTGAGAGTTGTTCTTTATATGCAGTGCTTTTGGTATTTTTCAATGCCACAGTTACAAGAGGAAAATGGTGTCGTGTTGAACTTGCATACGTTCTTCACCCTGGGAGTAAAATTTTATTCAAAAAGAATTAAGAGGAGATCATTTTGAAGTGGTCTGTAGTTGTTGATGCTGTGTTTTGAATTTCTGTTGGTTTGAGTTGTTCTCTTTTGCTGTAGGGTTGGTGCCTCTGTTGTTCTAAATTGGTGATGAGAGGAGAGTTGGAGCTCTCTCTAATTGTGTTCTCTCTGTAATCTGGGTTGGTGCCCATCTTTTCAATATGATGAGAAATCTTTTGCCATGGTTTTTTTACCCGAAAGGGTTTTCCACGAGACATCTTGTGTTCCTGTGTTATTTGACTTACTGTAAAAATTTGAAACATTGATTCACTCCCCCTCCCCACCCCCCCTCAGTGTTTCTTGTGTGCCTCTCAATTTGCACATTACCTCTACAAATGATTGTGTAGTCCTCATCACCACTAAAGATCACCAAATTAGAGTAAGTTGTGTACTGTGTGAAGCAATTTGTAATGTGGGAGAAATGACATGATGCTCTTGAATCTATAGACCATGTAGATGACTTGGATTGATCTACTATTCATTTGGCCATGAATGCATAGAAGGCTAATTCATCCAAATGCTCTACGACATGAGCCTTTTCTTCCTTGGATTTTGTTTCACCAACCTCAACCTCTTTCTGCAGTGCTTCTTTATATATTCCATCTTACCACGATTATGACATGTGCTGTTTTACATTTACAGATTCCTTGAAGTATCCTCATTATTATCTTGTCCTTTTTGTTGATGTGGCTAAAGTCGTGTTACCAACTCTCTCCAGTCAACATAGAATAAAATTTGGTGGTAATCCCATTCTCTCTTGCGTAAGGAAGTTCCAGTACTACTGAAACGATCACAAAAAGGCAACCTCAAGGTTCATATTCGTTAGATCCTGATTGTGGGATGGCTCAGAGGTTAATGTGTCTTGCTGGTAGACTAGAGGGGGACTTACGTTAACATATAGAATAAGCTTCAAAGTTTATACGGTGTCCCTAAGACTACAAGTCTTGCTTTCATTAGATTATCAATACACATGATGCTTGTTTAATGGGCCACAACTTCAGATTAAAAAAAAAGGAAAAGGAGAGAGTAAGGAAGAGATACTAACTACACTAACTAAAATAGCACATATGGGCAAATAGACGGGGATATTAAAATTACCATATTCGACCTCGCCAGTTGAACACAACTAAGTAGATTTTAGTGCAATCTTCAAAGGAAAGTAAGATTTTCAAACTTTTAAACACTAATGCGGAATCTAAAATATACATTCATGAAAGTGTTTAACAACCGAACTAAATGCATGAATATGTTCAGTTTAACCATGCAGGGGGACTGACAATCAGTCAATCCTTAATGGTGTGAACTTAAGATACCTATCAAATATTTTCCTAAATACACTACTTGTAAACAAAATGCATTACAAAAATTTAAATGAGGAAGAAAGAACCATGCACTCATAGGAAACATGTATAGCTTGAGATTCCATTAAACCTATAAATATTTCTGCAGAGTTTTTGCAACAATTTTGGATTTCTTACAAAATAGAGGGAACACCAGTCCCTTCAAATAGAATTCCAAAACATGGATAAATGGCTAGGATTAATCAAAACAAGTGGCCTAGATTCATCCCAAAAAACATGACTACCCATGCCTAGTTAATAAGGATAATTCCTTCCAACTAACGAACCAACAGTCATAAAGCTGTCCCCCTAAAAAGTGCACTGCATGGAGCTCAAAAATTGAAACTGTACTCTGGTAGTTGGGGAGAAATAACTAACTTTCGGAATGCACTATTTGCCATCCCAAAGTAGATATTTTTCCCATTTACAATAAAATACCATTTTCTCCATCTAGGTACATTTTCCAAATGTGTCGTCTTGCAGCTCGCTCTTCTCGAACATGCTCCTGAAACTTCACGTAGACAACCCTTATCTCGTCGAGAGGCATGGGTGGGGTGTGCATCTGGAAGCTAGTGGCCATGCAACAATCATCTACCTCCCTTACCATTTTTTATGGGTTCTTCAGTTGGAGCTTTCTAGCCCGAGTGCTCATTTGCTTTCTTTGCTTGGGTCTGCAGACCTTCTTTGAGGCTACTCAACACTGCTTCTCTAATGTCGGAAACCTTCATCAATTCAGCTAGTGGCATGTTGGTTTTGATGTTTTTGAATTCTTCGGCCACCAATTGGCCCAACCTATTGATTTACGACTTATCGGAGAATTGCTCTACTTGAGTTGATCTCGGGGCTGTCATCTGGGTTGGGGCAGCAGTTGGTTGATTCGAGAAGACAGGTGCTATAGGGGAAGGAATTGTCTTATGGGGCGGACCCTGGTTCACATATTGCTGCGGCGCCCTCAGGTATCCTGGGTTGTTGCTCGTGTTGTGATCTATGGTAACTTGAATGTCCTCCGGAGGTGTGGATGTGGTATACAGGCCACTGTTACTGTTTTGGTTATTGTTATTGTAGCCCTTCCAGTTGCCACGTTGGTATTGCTGGAATGCATTCACATCCACAGGTTGTCTTACATCAGCTACTTCATTTTCTTCTTGATTTGGGAAGAAGAAAGGAGGGATATAACTTTCTAAGACCATAGTCGTATCATATCTAGGCAAGGGGACGATCTCATGCCTAGTGGGAGGGGTGTTGATTGGGATGCTGTATTTACAACATCTCGCTGGAATATGTTGGCTACCACTTGGAATTCATTGCACTGTAGTTCGGAGTGATGATTAGTGTTATGCAGCCTGCACCAATTTGATAGAGCGGCTTCTGCGAGAAATACCTTGTTTGTTGGTTTGTTTTCAGCAGCTGGAGGGTTATCTAGTGGCATAGGAACTCCATTGTTGTTAGGACAAGTGTTACATGTCGTATTCGGCCTCTGGTAATTCTAGTTTTGGTACTGATTTTGGTGTTGATTCTGGTACTGATTCCGGTACTGATTCCTCTGCGAATTCTGCAATTGATTGTTCAGGTTGTGTAGATAAGTGACTTCAGCAGAGAGCTTCATTTGATCAGTCAACTTCTGCATTTCATCTTTCTGTTCCTACGTTCTAGTGGATGGTGCAGTATTTTGCAGATATATAAGCTGGTTAGGAGGTGCCTAGGATAGAGGTGATCTAGGGTGTAGTACCAATTGGTTAGCCGAGGCTGGGAGTTAATATGCAGGCTGCGGGACTTGATTCATCATAGGTGCATGATGTGCGAAGGCTTGGCCTAGTCCATAGATTTGGTTGGGAATAGCGGGTGGTCCTATATGAAGCAAGGGTCCTACAACAGCCTGGCCTAGACCTTTACTGATCTCCATGGCTTTGGCATATGCTTCTGTTAAGGTGGTTGGTGCAGGATGAGACTGCCTGACAAACATTGCTGTAAGATTATCCAGGGCTGAATAATAAATCTCCCTAGTTGAAGCATCACTAACCACATAGGGGTTCTACAATTTGGTAAAGGCTTTGTGAAATCTGTTATTAAAGGAGCCGATTGGCTCGTGCTCCTACCTTTTTATCTCCACGAACTGCCTATACAGTTATGTGGGCGTGATGGGTATACCATATTTGCCAGTGAAAGACGTTTTCAGCTTCTCCCAAGAATCAATGGATGAAGTTGGCAGGTGGATAAACCAGTAAAATGCATCTTCCCCCAAATAATAAGGGAAGAGTCTACATGCAACATTAGCGTATTCAATTTGCCTATTACACAGTGCATCCTCAAATATTTTTATGTGCTCCTCAGCTGTTTTGTTTGAATCATTAACGCGAAATATTGAACATAACTTATTGGGACTTTTTGGCGTGTCATGATAGTCATTGAAGACTAATGGGGACGGGTTGTCAACCAACCAGGTCACACCATTTGGAGTAGGCTGATTTTGAGCCATTTGTGGCTGGACGGGTGGAACTGGAGGGGCTGTTTGAGCAGTATTTGCTGGGATTGTGTGGACAACACATATTGGGACTGCAAAATGCTGATTTGAAGGACCAGGTTCGTTTGGCTCTACAACCTTGTGGTACTGCCTACGCCTATAAAATTGCATTGCGGCAAAATTTTCTCGTTGAGGAGTAGATCTTAGGATTCTTTCAAACCTCTCTGGAGAGAAGGAACCGATTCTATCCAGTTTGGGCCCTCCTATTGCCAATTCTATTGATGTGGCTAAATTCATGTTACCAACTCTCTCTAGTCAACACAAAATAGAATTTGGTGGCAATCTTCAAAGGAAAGTTAGTTTTTCAAACTTTTAAACACTAATGCTGAATCTAAAATATACATTGATGAAAGTGTTTAACAACTGAACTAAATACATGAATATGTTCAGATTAACCATGCAGGGGTATTGACAATTAGTCAATCCTTAATGGTGTGAACTTAAAATCCCTATCAAATATTTTCCCAAATGCACTACTTGTAAACAAAATGCGTTTCTGAAATTTAAATGAGGAAGAAAGAACCATGCACTCACAAGAAACATGTATAGCTTGAGATTCCATTAAACTTGTAAACATTTCTACAAGGTTTTTGCAACAATTCTGGATTTCTTACAAAATAAGCGAAAATCAGTCCCTTTAAATAGAATTCCAAAACATGGATGAATGGCTAGGATTAATCAAAACAAGTGGCCCAGATTCATCCCAAAAAACATGACTACCCATGCCTAGTTAATAAGGAGCATACCTTCCAACTAACTAACCAACTAACAATCATAAAGCTGCCCCCCCCCAAAAAGTGCACTGCACGGAGCTCAAAAATTGAAATTGTATTTTAGTAGTTTGGGAGAAATAACTAACTTTGGGAATGCACTTTTTGCCATCCCAAAGTAGATATTTTCCCATTTACAATAAAATACCATTTTCTCCATCCAAGTACTTTTTCCAAATGCCCTGGCCTGTAGCTTGCTCTACTTGAACATGCTCTTGAAACTTCACAAAGACAATCCTTATCTCATCGAGAGGAGGCATGGGCGGGGTGTGTATCCGAAAGCTGGTGTTCATGCAACGATCATGTACCTCCCTTGTTGAATCCAATCAACCTTGTTAGTTTTATACTCCTGTAGGGCTGCGTGGAATTTGTTGGCGTAGGTTAAATCATGTGTGGTGTATGCAACTCCCTTCTTCAATTGGCTTTTCTAGAGCAGTTTGAATTCATTGCAGTTCATATTTGGCCTCCATTCACCAACTAACCTTTCTAGCAGACTTGTATAGTTCTTCCCAATATAGAGCAAAACTGCCTCACTATCCTTCCATCCTTCATCAATGATGTCTACGATGTCTCTCTTCAATGCTAAGGCTCAGAACCAGTCCTCAAAAGTATCGAAATCATGTGGCTCGAAGATCTGTTGCTCATTTGGAATTAACGAGTGAGTCCAAAATAAGGGCTTCATGATTGGAAACAACTTCTTAATTGATGCTCGTAGTCCTTCAGTGTTGCCCCTTAAGGCCTTGACTGTTTGGAAAGTCCCCATTGCATCTTGCTCACAGTAGACCAAATCACTAATCAACTTGTTTCCTACCCTCGTAATATCCTCCATCCATTCCCTAGTTGCCTTAGTAGTGTCTCAGACACTCGCAAATACTACAGTTGTTTTCTGTGCCAATGCTAGAGGGGGGCATAAGCCTCGTTAGTGTGCAGCAGTGGCCTCAACAAGTGGTCTATATAATTCTCGCCTTGCAGGGCATGAGCCTTGTACATTTCTCGCTCGGCAATCATCCGTTCCAACTGGTTTAATATGGTGTCCACATAATCCCTAAACTCCTCCACCTCTTGACCTTTAGTCGTGTTTTCCATTGGGATAGACATCACATTGTAATCAGCCAGGGCTGCCTCTTCTGCAGATTTGCCTTCGGGTGGGACAGCAATGTGCACCGTTTGGTTCCTTTGAGCATCTTTGGTAACCTTTGAGTACGTCTTCGGTTTCTTCTTCCCTTTAGTTTGCGGTTCTCCTATCCGAGAGAATAGGTCATCCAAGCTTATGGGTGGTCTCGCTGTGACTTTCCTCTGTATTCGAGATTGCAGCCATGCATGAGCCATGGGTTGTCCTGAAGTGATCACTAAGTCCTTGCTTTGCTCTCTTGATGCCTCGACAGATTCACTATCTATTCGTGGCTGATCAGTCATGGGAAATGGCTGATTTGGCTTTGTATCTTGATCTTTGCCTATAGCCGAGTTTTCTCCCACCTCACTTAGCAATTGCTGAGTGACCTCAAGTACTTGCTGTTCTTCACTTTCATGGAGCTCTTCATTTTTTGTTTTTCTCTTCATCCCTTTTAGAGACATCATCATTTTCTCCATCATCCACCTCCTTTTGTTCTTCATTCTTTTCAGTAGATGCCCCATCATCTTCATCACCTCTCTTTTCCAGTTTCTCTTGTTCGGCATCTTGCCTACCATCCTCATCATTGGGCTGTATCTCTCCTCCAATTTGATTCTTTGGCCCATCTAGATCAATGATTTGCATCTCTGTCTCTTGCACAAGCTCTTGTGAATCGATTGCTTCAACAATAGCTGAATCTATTTGCTGCATGGGAGGGGGTGTTGATTGACGCTCCAGTCCAATCGCATCCTCTGTTGGATTAGGATCTTTTGGCGAGGTGGCAACAAATAACCTTGTTACTGGTATCTTTTCCCTCACAAGAGCCTCAGGTGAGTTGCTCTTATCCTTCCTAGACCTTTTTGATGTTCGCGTTCCTTTACTAGCCTTCGCTTTCTTTCTATTCTTTTTAGGCCTCCTCTCAGTCTCTTCTTCCTTTGCAACACTCGATGCCTCTTCCTCTTTTGATGAGTGAGGCTCAAAGCCTCCCATCACGTTGTAGGTGAATTGTGTCCCATCATGGGTCAACTTCTGAATCTGCCGATATAGCCAGGCATCTGTAATTCTCCTAGGGCCTTCCATTATGGCCTCCAAATTGGTGACTGGATCTTGAGATCGGTTGATTGAAGGTAGGTAGTCCTTGAGTGCTTCATAGTCCTGGAATTGCAGGCAATCCGCATGGTTGACTAGCTGATCTGTGACTTGGGCATACTCGAAAGTCCTGATTTGACGCACATTAAGCCTTGAGTATTCCCGCTGACGAACCTCAAAGTCATCCACGCAGCTGGCCCAATAATCCTCTATATTCGTTTTGTATCTATAATGCCTGCCATAAGCCTGCCCTCCTAAACCAGTAGGGTCGAAGTTCTTCCTGAAGGGGTCTTCTTGTAGGCAATATGATGCCAACTCCTCTCTTGATTGCTCAGCCTGTGCGAGAGTCTTAAAATCATAGTTCCTAGACTCGGACTCGGCTCTGACTCGGCAAGGCTGACTCGACTCGTGACTCGGCTCGGACTCGGCAACGACTCGGCAACGACTCGGCAAAATAAGAAAACCCTTGAAATTTAGAGATTTTTAACTATTTAAAACTTGTTTCATACACCCATTATTGAATTAAGCTTAAAGACACTATAACATCATCAAATAGAAGCTAATTTGATCACATACATAAACATACATCCATCACATGCGTAGAAATGTAAATTGTAGCTGAAGGAATTAGAAAACATAGATATATAGAGTTATAAATGTTGTCCAATGTATAATATAAAATCCATGACTACAAATGTTCCCAAACATATATCTAACTGTAAAGTGTAAAAAAAACAAGTCTATGGCTCAGGCTCTGGCTCAGCCGAGTCTATCTGCCTCCTACAAAGGCGTCTAAGGTAGGTCCTGGATGACTGAGTAGCCATAGTCTCTGCCTGTGATGTGCCAGTCTGAGTAGCCATAGGTGCTGTGCCTGATCGTGCTCTATCCTCCTCCTCTGCCATAGCCGCAGCCTCAGCCTCTCTGTCTGCCTGGTCAACCCACTCAAGGTCCTCATCAGTGAAGACTGGATCGGTGGACTCAGTGAGCCAATCGGACTCAGGGTCGACTTCCTCTAGAGTGATCGGAGAGGAGTCATCGTCCAAAATCTGTCTGGTCCTGAGACGGAGGTTGTAATGAACAAAGACTAGATCATTCAACCTCTCCACAGACAATCTATTTCGCCTCTTCGAGTGGATGTGCTCAAACATGCTCCAGTTGCGCTCACATCCAGAAGCGCTGCACGGCTGGCTCAATATGCGGATGGCAATTTTTTGAAGGTTTGGGGTTGAAGGCCCAAACATTTGCCACCATCTATCTGAGATAAGGAAAAGAAAAAAACATTAGTCTCATTTCCAACTTTAAAGGTAGATTATAAAATGAAAAATTAAAATGCATGTCATAAACTTTAGAATTTTTCAATTTTCTACCTGGCTGCAATTTTGTCCGACCCTCTTTACACAATTGGCTGGCAAAGATTGCCCCTGATGCATTATTAAATGCATCCATCTCAAGAAGTGTAGCTGTGGTATCAGTGACCATCCGTTGTACTACTGAATATAGCCCGCTAAGAACCTCCTCATCCGCTTTGAAATCAGCACGGAAACGAAATGATGGATTGAGGTAATAAGCTGCTGCATGGATGGGCCTATGAAGTTGGTTATGCCATCTTCTATCAATTATGTCCCAAATGGGCCTATACTTATCCTCAACTCCAACATATATGGATCTAATGGCCTCCTTGGCCCTATCCATGCCCTCATATATGTAGCCCATAGCGGGCTTCTCCCCATCAACAACTCGTAGGAGAACTACTAGGGGCTCAGTGACCTGCAAATAATGTTAAACAAAAATAGTTAACTCACAAGTGTGCATGAAAATAAGAAAAATTGCAAAGTTGCACAATACAAACAAAACAAAAATATGCATGTAATATTATAAATTTATAAAATTACCTGCACGATCTCTGCACAAGGGATCCAAAAACCTAGCTCATCAAAAATGCAATCTACTACATCCATCCCTGCAGTGGTCGTAGCATAGGATGAGGAAGTCCACTCCTCACCAACAAACATGCGCCTCAAAGATGCCTTTGATTTTAACAAGGATTTCGATGTGAGGAAATTTGAGGCAAATCTCGTTATACCAGGACGAGCCAACTCCCTTTCCCCCGTGTATTGCCTCATAATGCTAAGGACCAATGCATGATTGTAAATAAATTTGCATATATTCTTGGCCCTTTCAACGCATTCTTTCACCCATCCAAGCTTACCTATATCCTCCAGCATGAGGTCAAGGCAATGGGTTGCACATGGAGACCAAAAGATTTTTGGGTGCCTCTCCATCAAAAGTTTTCCTGCAACAATTTTAAATTAGTTAAAGAATTAGATGTGATACGTATCAAGAAATTTTACCATTAATATTTAAAAGTTAAAAACTTAAAAGTTTAAAAGTTAAAACTTAAAACTTAAAAGAAAACTTTTAAAGTTTACCTGCAGCAACATAACTTGCTGCATTATCCGTCACCACTTGCACCACATTTTCTTCCCCCACCTCATCTATAACTTCCTCAATGGCCTCACATAAGTATGCCGCATTTTTGACATGTGAGGAAGCATCGATGGACTTCAAAAACATGGTGGATCCTGAAAATAAAACAAATTAATTATCAATAAATTAGAATGTAAATTATTCAATTTCAATCACAATGCATATAGAGAAGTAAAATGATCAATCACCTCCGCTAGAAACAAGAAAATTTAGGAGTGTTCTATTCCTCCTATCAGTCCAACCATCTGTCATGATGGTGCAACCCTTCTGGCTCCAAGATTGGCGGTGGTCTTCTAGGTCAACTTTCATATCTTCCACCATTTCCAACAAGAGAGGGCCACTCAACTCAGTATCACTGGGGGCTTTAAACCCCAGCCCACAAATGGTTACTGCATCAATCATGCCTTGCCAATAAGAAGACCTGTCACAAATTGAAATAGATTAAATAGGAAAAGTTCAATTTCAATTTCAACTTTCAAATTCAAACCATAAAATTTTAAATTTTAATTTAAAACAATCAAATAAAAAAGTACTTGGCTGCAATAAATGGAATGTTGCAGAAGTACCAAAATTTGCAAATTGCTTTTCTTCCTGCATCATGGACCTCCTTGTTCCAAGACATGCTCTCAAGCGAGGGCTGTGCGCCAGGAGTAGTGCGTGGTACAAAAAAATTGTCTATTTTAGATTTTCGCACTCTAGGACCAAAAGTGTGACTAGGAGTAGGAATAGAAGTACTGGCACTAGCAGAAGCACTAGGACGAAAGGGAGGCATAGAAGAACCCTCTCCAACACAACCTACGGATGCGGAGCCGGATGCGGAGCCAGATGCGGAGCCAGATGCGGATGTGGGTGGAGGGGAACCAATATGACATAACTCCTCTCTTTGTCTTTTTTTTGTTTGCTTATGTATTTCAAAGTTTTCTAATAAGACGTAACAAAAACGGATTGCTTCAGGAGTTGCCTTGTCACAAGGCTCAGTGTCATGACCACGTATGCCAGCAATATGATATTTTAATCTATTTATCCCCCCATGGTTAATTTCCTTACAAAACATACACTTGGTTTGATTTCTTTGTCTACCAGGAAATTCTTCAGTGTATTTCCATGCCTCATCTTTTTGACCATGTTTCCTAGGTGGAGGATTAGGATGAGCCATTAGGAAAAAAAATTGTTTTCAAAACGTGAGAGCCGCTGCAATAAGACAATTTTACAAATCACCATTTAAGCATTGTGTTTGACAAAGTTTTAAATTTAAAATTTTAAACTAATTAAAAAAAATCAGCAAAGACTAATTTGTGCATTGTGTTTTTTCTTGAAAATTTTCAAATTTCAAAGAAAGAAATTAACAATTCAGAAAAATCAGCAAACCCTAGGTTTTTTTAGAAAAAATTATAAATACATGTATACAATTTTTTCAAAAAAAAAAGTCTAGGGTTTGCTATGCTATTGTTCTATTTATGTCATTGTGATTGAATCATTGAAGTATGCAAGCAGCAATATAGATTTGGAAAGCTGAAGTTTTAAAAAAAATAACAAAAAAATGAAAAAATCCATAAATATAGAAAAAAAACCAACATAATCAACAAAAAATAACACTTACCTCTTTCAAATTTGTTGACAAGTGTTTGAAATGAGCTCCTTGATGCTCTCAATGCAACTATAGTGCTGCCCCAATGTGATTTGTGCTAGCTTTTCCCTTCTTCCTGTCTGCTGGTTGCACAACTATGGTTTTCTTTTTTCCTCTCTTCCTCTCTTTTTTCCTCTCTTCCACTCATAAAACTAAATGGGAATCCCTTTTAGGGTTATAACAAAGGCAAATGGCACAAAAAATAATAAAATTGTGTTGTGTTTTTTTAAAATTTGCGTCCACTTTTTGCAAGCAGCGCCGGCCGGGTCACGAACTTCGGACTCGGCGAGTCAGAGGGTGACTCGCTGACTCGGCGAGTTAGGCGAGTCACACCCTGTGACTCGGCCGGGCCCGGGTCAGGGTCGCCGTGACCCGGCAGAGGTCACCCGGCCCGCTGACTCGCGCGACTCGCGTGACTCGCCGCGAGTCTCGGAACTCTGCTTAAAATACACATCATTGTCCCCAATGACCATTGGGAACGCGACACTTGACATCTTCTTGTCCCTAAGGACTTGCTTGACTACATGTGCTTGCCTAGCGGCCTCCAAGAGAATCATCCTATTTGTAGGGTACCATGGGAGTCTATAAGGAGAGCCTTGAAACTTGAGATTCTTAAGTAGGAGAACCGAGGAATTGGATGTACCACCCTCTATAAATGGTCTGTTTAGATAGCCTTTGATGCAATCCTTCTTGCATTGTCTTGACCATGTGCATGGTGAATGCATCATTCACGCACTCATATTGGCCTACTGCATAGGCTACATTGTTTTTCTCCCTCTGCTTTATGTTGAAGTAGTGTAGCTGAGGGTAACAATCATATACTTTCACCTCATTTGGCCCATTCCCGATTTCACCCAGGCGAATCAATCCTAGCAGTTTAGGGTGTCTTGCAAACATGTATACTAGATAGGAAGACATTGTGAAGTATTTCTTCTCCGCAAGTTGGACTACCTAGGTATGGATGTTATCACTAATGATTTGGGCCTAGTCGAACTTGACCTTCCCCAAGAATACCTGTTTTGTAAAATAGAACATCCATTCCTCGAACAAGTTGGAGTGAGGGAGTCCCATGACTTAGTTGAGTAAGGTGACCATGTCTCTGTACACCTCGATGAACTCGCTCCGGTAGACCTTTTTGAGGATCGTGCTGCTAGGGGGTCCTCTCTCCTTAAACCAATCTTCATTTATTTTTCCCTTGCACTTATTGGGATTGGTCTTGTATGCTGCTTGAGCTTCTTCCATTGTTACTACAATTGCATCCTTAGGGAGTGGGCTGTCGAAGGCTTCTCCAATAGCCTTTGGGGTGAAATCGGCCATTACTGTCCCATTCGCCAGTACCACCCTGCTGTTCGGTTGATAGTGTTTAGCAGTCTCTACAACAAGCTCATAATTTTGGATAGCTTGTGGGAAACTTGCTGCCTGTGCTATTCCACTTTCCACCATCCTCTTCGCCTTCCCATAAGCATTTGCCGCATACACCCTGTCTTTGAGATGTTGGATATCCACATGTCCAAAATCGGTGTCGCCTACATTCTCCCAATTACTTTGGACTTTTGATTCTCGTATCAGCCCTTGATATCGATACTTCATTTTTTTCTAACTTGTGGGGGTTGTTAACCTTTGGCGCTTGGGACGTCCCTGGTGCATCGGGTGTCTTAGAGGATTCTACCACATGATGAGGCATCTACCCTGCATATTGGGATGCAAATTACGAGGTGGATTAAAAAATGTAAGAGTGGTTAGTGGTGCCCAACAACGGCGTCAGTAGCAAAATCATGTGATAATCAACATAACAATAATAAAAAAGCATGATGGCAAAATGTTTTGTTTGATTCATTTAAATATTGTTGCATGGCTGGGAATAGTGATTTGGAGTGGTTTAGTTTAGAATTCTGCTGATTTGGGTGCATTGGCAGCTTGAGCATTATTTCTTGAGTTATTTTGCATTTTCAGGTTTATTCAGCAGGATGGGAAAAACTTGGCATTTGCTGGTCTGTTAATAACACAATTTCATTTTTCAATTTGACGCCTTTTCAGATTCAACTTTGTTTTACCAAATTGTGGGGAAATTTTAGGCATTTTAAGGGGCCTTTTGAATATTGTTTTGAAGTTTTCACTTTGGCCATATTTCTCGAAGTTTTCTTAGGTTTACACTTTCAAAGTTTGGGCACAATTTTGGTAGCAGTAATGGAGTCTAGGGTTAAATCAGGTTATTTGCAAAGAATATACACCAACCCTAGGATTCAAAGAAAAATGGCACTCATCGCTACTTTTGAAAAAAAAACTTTTTTATTAAAACTATGATGAATCAGCATGTACCTGGGAATGATTGGAAACTCCCTTCTTGCTGTAAAGGCTTGGTGCTGAAAATGCCTCCTTATTGGTGGGCACTAAACTTCTGCATTTACCTTGTTTTTTTTTTCACGACTTATGGGAGAAACTCGGCGATGCAAGGCAAGATGTTAAAAAATACCTTGTTATATTTCTTTTTGATTATTTCTCATTTTAAGGCAAAGGTTCGACTTTGCAAGGGGAATGTGAAAAAGTGCTTTATAATGCAAAGTTGGCAAATTCACCAATACCCCCAAACTTTTATTTTATTTTGCCATTCACCTAACTTAGCGCTCGCCTTTGAAGGCGAAAAACTCGGCTTGGGAAAGGTAAAAGGTGAACTTTGCCTTTTGACATTTTGGCACATTTCCCTTCATTCCAATTTGTCACTTTGCCTTTTAAGAGGAATTTGTTTTTGGTTTTGAGAGGTAAAAATGAAATGCTTCATTTTAAATTCCCTTTTAAAATCTCCATCTTCGAGTTGGTATAATTCCCTTTAGGAAAAAGTTTGGCATTATGAAACAAAAGTGCAGGATCTCCTCAGGCACAAGTTTAACAAGCTCCTCCTACCTCTACTCTGTCATTTCTCAAGCAACTGGACTCTCCTCATCTTGCATCTAACTCTGCAAATTGGACCAAAGCTCCCACTCAGGACCTCAACGAGGCAAGCAGCAAAAGGGTACCCTCTCTTTGACGGGGAGTGTGTGCAAGGCACAACACTTTCTTCTATGACCATTTGCCTTTGTCTTTATCTGTGGCTGCAAATGCTTGTTCTACACACTACCTCATTGCTTTTACAAAATTGCTTCTTCCATTTTTTTGGTTATAAAAGTTATTGCACGACTTTTCAAACCGCAACACTGATAGAGATGGTATTAAGTGTCTCAATAAAATAGTTATAGGCTTGTGGTAAGATTTTCAGTGTAATTACCACTACGTTCTCTTCTTCCATCTTTCGACCTAGGGTTGACACTCAATGTCAAATGTCTTTGATTTTGAGTAAATGGTCATGCAAGGACACTTTCTCATCCATCATTATCAAAAAAGCATATTTTTCAAGAAGGCTCTACCTTTATCTAAAGTCTAATGTAGTTTTCATAAATGCTTCCAAATTTTTGTAGAGCTCTAACCTATTTGAACCTCCATAAGCATTTCATTAATCACTGATAATTTTATTAACTTGATTGCTTCTCTTTAATGTTTATCAAACTTGTTTTGGTCTTTACTTGCAATAGTTGGTCAGTGTCAATACTTAGGACGATCTTTTCAAGACATCTCTACTTCAAATATTGCAAGCTTTTGTTGCTTTTAGGTGTTGTAATTTTTGCTAATAAAATGGTAATTCCTTTCAATATGATGTTGGGTAAAGAGGCCATCTTCCCTCTTTCAACTCATAATTAGGGAAATGCTGAAGTGACATTAATATTTTTTTGTAAAACCCTAGTTTTGCAATTTTTGAATTTATTGCTAATAAAAATTGGAAAATGCCTAAAAACATTTCTAGTGAAATCTAGCTAGAAAACAAATACCCACAATTTTGTAAAGAACAACAAAAATTGCATCAACACCCCTAGCCATGAAAGCAAGATCCATGATTTTATAAAAAAACCATAGAAAAAGCTGTCACAAAAACCCTAGGGTGCAACTCGCAAACCACAATTTTGTAAATTTTTTCTAGAAAACCCTAGATGCCAACATAACCAACGATTTTTCTGCTCTAGCCATTCCCTATTAAGAAACAGCCAAAAAATATGATTTCATTGAAAGATTGTCAAAAAAATTGAAGATTAATTTTGTTGTCCACTTGAATGCACTAGTTGTGGTTTTATTGATGAAAAAGAAGTTGCCTGCATGACCTAATTTGGAAAAAATTTACACAAAAAACTTATAAAAAATTGCCAAGAGCCTAGTGCAATTTCCAAAACAAAAAACCATTTTTTTAAGAAAAAAAATCCACAATTTCTCAATTTTGTATATAGACATGATCTCACTAGAAATAACCCATGATTTTCCTGAAATCTGGTCACGACTTTGCTTGGTGTTGCAATTTCTCAACCAAAAATCCTTGAATATTTTGTATAGTACTGTACTATTTTCCTTTTTCCATACGATGTCTATTTGGCATTTAATTGTTCTTTTGCAAGCGATTCCATAATTCATCACTGTTGGCAATATTCCCTAGGACAATTCGCTTTCTCTGATCCTAGAGTTCAACTTAGGCTCTGATATCATATTACAAAAAATAAACACAAAATGATTACCAAGATATTCAGTACTAAACAAAGGAACCAAAGTCTTCTTAAATAAGATTATAAATTCTTTATTTAAATAGGATAAGAGCAACACCTAACAAGGTAAGATTTACAACTAATGAAGCAAAAAGAATAAAGAATATTCCTAAAGTCTATCCTAAAAGCTAATTGGTCATTATAAATAAAGCATTACTTTAATACTTTGTATAGGGTAAGGACAAACACACTTTTAAGCATTAAAATAATTGTTGTGAAATTCCCATTACATTGGTAATGGGACAACATCTTTGTTTAAGCTTTGTACCTGAAAGGTATTCTCGCCTAGGATTACGGACATCTAAAAGGTACCTAACCCTAGGGCAGTAGACCTACCATAGTCACTTTTGTTTTCATGTGCTTGATCTCAAAGCAAACCAAATCAAAAAATCCGAAGGCATTCACCAGGGCTTTCTTGTCAAACTATCTTTTAACTTCCCCTTATGTTTATTGAAATGTTGTAGGTCAGTATTCATCGGATTACTAAATAGACTTCTTTCTTATGACTAATTTATATATAATTGCTCATGCATTGAAGAGTAGGAATCCTAAGACTGGTTGAAAAAAAACAGATCATACCTTTAGACTAGGTGGTAAGGAGATATCCCTAAATAAGCCTTGATTATTATTCTACTAGAAACAGGGTGTATTACAATATGTTGCGATATTCTTAAGGATTTTTATCTAAAAGTTTTTTAATTACATCCAAAAGGCTTTTATTAGTTGATTTAGCGACATGATTACCTCGAGGATAATAATTGGAAGAGAATTCCAAAATTATCTTATATTCATAATCCCATATTGTAAATTGTAGAGAAGAAAAAATAGAGCCATTATCTTGCATACTAGATTTTAGAGCATTCCAAACCTGGTTAGCACATATTCTTGAAGAAATTTAATTACAACTCTGTGGTGCATTTCTCAAAGGCTTGGGCCTTAGTCCAATGTGTTTAGTAATTTGTTGTGGTCAAAATGAACTTGTGGCATACTAAGAAATTTGGATTGATGGCAATAAAGTCTTATTCCTATTCTGGAAAAGCCAAGCTTCTATCATTGTTTGTAAGGGCATGGAGGGGTTTCTTTCGTAGAGTTAAAACTTGACAAACGTGGCAATTCTTCACATGTAAATATGCATTTGTGAAAATACATGGCCAATTATAGCTGACTTTTAAAATCTAATGAGATGTAGTTTTGCTTCCTATTTCTTTCTACTAGAGAAGAAGTTTGAGTTGCAAGAGCCATTGCAACTTATGATTATGACATAGGATTGGAAAAAGTGGAAGGAGTCAAAAACTGAGCAAAGAAAGAGGGTGAAGGAGACTGATTAATGATACTCTTTGGTCAAAGGTGGAACACATCCTATCTTTTATAGGACTTAGTTTTTCATTGTCATCAAATTTGAGGATTTTGATAGTCCTAGTCTTGGGAAGATTGTGTAGCCTGCTTGGCCAAACGAAGGCCACCATTGGTGAGAGAGACAACACCCTACACATGGCTGCATGTTATGCTTGGTCATATGAAGATATGATAAGCATATTCACCCCATCATCTAGAAAAGCTGGGAGAAGTTGAATGCCCTAAACATGGCTGCATGCGTTTTGAATCCAAAATGGTATGTAAGACTTAGTAGAATTCTTCCCATTAACGTCCAGGTGAGGAATGGCCTCATGAATGCTTTTAGAAAATGTATACTCTAGATGAAGCTTAATTGATTAGAGTTGAGTGGATTAAGTTTACAGAACTAGATGGCTACGAGACTTTGGCAAGGACTACTAGCACGCTATGGTATGGGCAAATTTAGTTGGTGGACAATATATGGCCCTCCAAGACCATTGCATGCACTTGTTACTCATCTTCTCTTATAGGTTTCTAGTTGCTCTATTGCTGAGAGGAACTGGTGCACATATAACTTTATCTGATCTCTAAAGAAGAGCAGACTCAGCCCTATGCTTGGAAAAAGGGGGAAGAACTAACTTGGAATCCCAAAAATTGTATATTTTTACTCCTTGAATTGTCTTAAAACTCATTCAAATGCTCAAACAAGGTTGCAAATATGATGTGAGGAATGGTGGAGGGTCGATGGGCTTCAAAAGGCAGAATTTCCATATATCTATCGTGTTTGGGCTTTCTGCATGTGTAGGCACAAGAATGCCACTTTTGGCAAGTCTGCATTTGCTAATATCTAGCTACGAGTCTGCATCACAGTCCAAACACTTCTGCAACTAAATGTGCAAGTTGCTCAACATGAGTTCTTACTTCATGTTTTTTGGGTATGTGGTGAGTTTTGAATCAATGATTTATATCATTATATGTCAAGGGTATAGAACATATTGTGGGGGGGGGGGGGGTAGGTGTGAGTTGGGATGGGGCGCTCCATCTAGGTGTAATCCTTTGCTGTGTGGGTGTGTGCTCGTCGTCTGTTGGAAGAGATCGTTAAAAAAAGGTCATGCTAATTGCGTTATATATATATATATATATATTGCTTTTCATAAACCCTAAAGTGGAAACAGCACCAGGCAGCATTGGGCATGTCTATAAATGCTATTTTTGCTGGATCTGAGAGTATTGGATCTGTATCAAGCATCCAATACTCGGATGTGTATCCAGTTGAAAGAAGTATCTGCCAACTCTTACTAGGCATCAAAGTAAATAACATGGAAGAATGGCCTCAACTTGCATTTTCTCATGGTTGATAGACCATCTTCTTGACATTTCCTTTTTCCTTACTTAACATGTCACATTTCATTGATAGATCAGCTTCTTGGCATTTCTTATTTCCTGAGTTGACCTATTACTTTACATTTAATATTTACTCATTTGTCTCTTGGCTGCAGTCAGAGGGTATGGAGGATCCTTTAGCTGTGGCATCTGTAAACTTTTCCCCAAACTTCTCAACTTGTTTGGGAAGTCTCTGGAAGACAAGGGTAAAGACCATTCACATTTGACTAATATAACATTTTATATATATTGTACGTAATTCTGTCTTTAAATAATGAATTGTTGGAAATATACATAGATCAATGAAGAAGAAAGTCCATTCTCTTGCTTTATCTAAACAAAATATTAAACAAGCTCAATCCTTTCTACAGGCAATTCATTCCTTATACTCTTCTCCATATGAATTTCAAGTTTTGATTGAGGAAATACTATCTCGGGATATACGATCTTTAAACCAACGGACACGGCCCCACAGAGCAATTTCAGATTATTTGGATGTGGATTCAAATGGTTGCAGTGATATGTCAAAAAACATCTGCAGGGATGAGGTTGATGAGTCTGCCACATTCACATTCATGGCAGAAAATGGAAAAGAGAGCTCAACAAGTAGTGCACAAGATAATGTTCTGTACCACTTGATTTTGGAGGGGATTGAGGTATCATATACAATAGATGATCATGCTAATGTTGTCATTTACCATGCACAATCGTCTAGTGACTTAAGAGAGAATAGTGCTCATGAATGCAATCACATGATTTGGTCAAATATAGTAAGCAGAGACCTTAAATGTGTAGCTTAATACAGATATAATGGTATCATGGGTCACACTTAGCATGGTTTTATAACTGAATGTATCTGTAATCCGTTAGGTATTGCAAGTTGCAAGTGCCAATGATCAACAGACAGCACCTAGTTCAATTTTTCTGCACCCAAGAGATAGCTGAGTTTGAGAGAAAAATATTATCTTCATAAAAATCATAAATGAAGTTGCTTTGATAGAGCACCGGGTACAATTTTGCTGGTTGTATGATTAATCTGAGTTGTAATGATCTAACTTCTAAGCATCTTGACAAACTTTATTTTTCATAAGCTGTCACTTTGATCAGCTTCAAGGTTCTCAGCTGATGTTTGTTCTTGGCGTTCAGATAACATTTTCTGTGTGAAATATTTCCGTGGAGGTACATATCTGTAATCTGAAAAAGGAGCTATCCATTTTCTGGACGTGAAGAGGATTATCTTAAGGATCCATTTGTATGTATTGCTGAAATGTTGTTGATTAGAAGTGACATCTAATTATAATATTTACGCTAGAAATGGATTCTCTAAAGTCTTACCAGTTGGGATAAGTGTGTCTATTTTTCTATCATTAGATACATTTTCTTTCCTTATTATCAATTATGTACCTTTTTTCTCCATATCAGCATTGAAAATTTTGTTTACTTGTCAGTGAGTCGCTAAGATTTTGGGCTTTTCTTCAACATAGTAAAATTTGTGCATAGGAAGGGGAAATATTTTACGTTAGCATATGATTCATGGTATCTTTTATTTGTGGGTATTAGGTCCTGATGGTTATATAGGAGATGTAGATGCCACAAAGTCCTTGTATAATTTTTTTTTGGTTTGTGTAATTGAAGCAAACAAATGTATTTTTATATAATTTTTTTTTGATCGGTAAAGGCAAAGCCAAATTTGTATTAATTTGTTTAAATACATAGTTTAAACACTGAATTCTAAGTCATTCAAAAAACACCTGCTCTTAGAGAGCACAAAGATCCCACCAAGAGCTGAAGACCGTTAAGCTTATGGTTTAGCCATTTTTTTCTAAGCCATCAAAAGTTTAATAGTTTAGGAAAAGCAAATAGACTATTAACGATAATGGCAGGTTTCCAACTGCCTAGAACCAGAGTTTTTAAACATGAAAATTAAAACCTAATAGAAATATACAGATATAATTGAGTATCCAGTAATCAAAATGAAATATCAACAGAAAGCCTAGCTTGAAGAGGGGAGGTCGGGTTGTGGCAGCTGCTTCCTAGGACGACCTCGACCTCTGCTTGCTGATATGCCTGCCACGACCCATGCTCCTTCGACCTCTGCTCGAGCCACCTCTGCAACTCTGTTTTGGTTTTGGCTCTGCTTCTGCAGCATTCGTAGGTAAGATTCCGTTCAGCCTTGCAAATTGGAAAAGAACCTCCTCTTTTCCTTGAGCCTCTGGGTCGTTTCCTAAGAATCTCCACTTGAGGTAGCTCAACCCTGCACTAGCAAACGCTCCGTGCCTATCCAATTTTTTACCCTTCAGGTCCAGTACGAACGGGTAGTAATTGATAAGTTCACCATGGGCATTACAGAGAATTCGGTTGCTAGGTTTGGGCTCACCAGAGTCATGGAGGGCCTTATTCAATACTTCTTGAAATTCTTGAAGAATTTCCACTAGAAAGAGTTCCTTGGTGAGATTCTAAACCAATTGCTTGGGTAGCTTCTGGTCCAGCAAAGATTCCACGAATCTGGAGGAGATACTGGTGTTATCTCTTGGGTATTCATCCCTGCTCAAATGAGCGCTACCCAGAATCAATTTGACTGCGAGTAGAACTGGAGGGTTCGCATGGATAAGGAGACGTTTGAGTCTCAAATCCGATATCCTTCTGAAAGAAACTTGGCGAGTAGAGGCACTTAGTGAGATAGGAGTGTCTGCACCGAAGCAAGAGACATGCCTAGGGTAGACACTCATAATGAAACCAAACGGGGGCTCAGAAGACATGGTAGCCGAGACAGAGGATAGGCGAGAAGGAAAACCAGAGATGAAAACCAGAGGTTGCCGGAAGAAAGTAAGGAAGCGAAAAGAGGACGCTTCTGCAAGAAGATGGGCGCACGACTCGACAAGCAATAATGGGGATTAGAGGGCGATAAAGGCTTGCCCGAAGGTGGCGGAGATTAAATGCCCAAATCGAGCCAAATCTACTCAAGTGGAGAGGGAAAGATTAACCCGCGGACAGCTCATGCAAAGGACTTAGTGGCGGCGCTCGCCAGCTGGAGCTTCGTGACTCCCGTTTTTGTGTAGACGATTTGTTAGCTAGGCTAAACCGGGCCCACCTTGCACCCCAAGTTTAACTGAATGCTTTATTTGAAAAGGAAAGTAGCCGTTGGGGTCAACCGCCAAAAGGAGGGCGGGTAAAAAATGTTTAAATTTGATATTTGCAAACCGCCAATCTGTTGGCAAGCAGCATCCCGAACCTTGTCTGAGCAAGTCTTGTTCGCTTGCCCATTCTAGATTAACAATAGGCTAAAAGCCTTGAGACCACCAATGAACAAAAGTGCCTTGAGATGTTGTTTTTGATAAGGCATCCACCACTTCATTTGCTTCTCTGTAGATATGTTTTGCCTCGAAGTGTTCAAGACTGTTCAAGTTTTCTAGGATTCTTTCCAATAAAGCTTGAAGCCTCCAGTTGGGGGTTTTCTTCTTCCTTATAGCATTAATTGCTATCTCCGAGTCTCCTTCCACTGAAACATTTTTGAGGCCATGGTTGATGCAGTCTTTCAAGCCTAGTAGTAGAGTAGCAAACTCTGCTATGTTATTGGTGTCTGGAGGGATTGGTTTTGCCATTTTCCTGATAATTGCTCCTGTTTGGTCTCTGATAACATAGCCTATTTTGGAAGGGCCAGGATTGCCTTTGGAAGCCCTATCAAAGTTCAATTTCACCCAATCTGACTTTGGGGGGGACCAGATTGCATCTTTTCTTTCATTGGTTTTATGGCAAGAAAATGAGGGAATAATCATTCCTTGCCATTTTTGACTAATTTTCTTATCCCATGAAGAGAAAACTATAGGCTGATCCAAAGAGAAGGCTGTTCTGCTATTGATTGAGTCTACTATTGCCGATTCTATTGAATTTAGAATTGATTCCTGATTTCTAGCTTTACCTTCAAATAGCCTGCGGTTCCTCTCTTTCCATATTTCCCAAATTAAGCATGATGGAGACACTTCCATAATTTGGCTCAGCGAGCTCTCCTTTGTATGCAGGGGACAACTTTGAAATAGAGGCTTGATTTCATTCGGCAAGGCTAGGATCAGCTCCAATTTTGCAGAGAGCCATCTCCAACATTTGAAAGCAAAAGGGCAATTCAAGAGGAGATGGTCCATTGACTCTGATTGGGCTTTACACAGTATGCATCTTGAAGGTCCTTCATAACCCATTCTTGTGAACTTATCTGCAGTTATAATTTTTTTTTGGACTGCCAACCATGCAAAGATGCCTGCTTTCGGTATGACTTTGGAGCTCCAAAACATCTTCAGAGGGATATTGTGATTGTTGTGCTCTACAGGGCTGACAAGAATTCTGTATCCATATTTTGAGTTATACTGTCCTGTTTTGGAAGGCACCCAAATGAGTGAATCTTCTCCTCTTCTGGGGCTGATGTTTCTCGCCTTTAAGTGGCCTAAGAGTTCATCTAGATCCTCCCTTGGAATCGGCAGGCCCTCCATTGATTTCCACTTCCAGCTTTGTGGATTCGATATATCAACCATTTCTAGATAGTCTCTAACTTTGGAGCCCCAATTTTGTTTGAACCAGTTTTCAGTGGCAGGGATATGAATTAGATTTGCCAGAGGTGGATAACCACCCCAGGAGTCTTCCGAGAATAGGCTTGCTGAGCCCTCATGAATATCACAAGAAACTGAGTTTGAGATCAGATTTCTGCAAGAGATGATGAAGTTCCATATTCTTGATCCTTTAGGGAAAGTACCTGTTCTGAGGATGTCAAGATGATTCTGATCTGGGAGATACTTTGTTGCCAGCATTCTGACCCAAGAGGCACTTGGGTTTTTGATGAATTTCCATACTAGTTTAGCCCCCAAGGCTATGTTTTGTAATTTAAAGTCCTTGATGCCTAAACCGCCCATTGGTCTGGGCTTAATAATTTTGTCCCAGGCTATTAGAGCGATCTTATGCTTCTCTTCAGTGTTTTGCCAAAAGAAATTTCTCATCTTCTTGATAATGAAGGAATTGGCACTAGATGTTAAGGATAGAATAGATAATAGATAAATTGGCAAGGCCGAGATCACTGCTTGAATCATGACTAGTCTTCTTGCCCAAGACAACCATTTGCCCTTCCAGACATTTGCACTTCTTTCAACTTTGATTTTTAGGGGATCCCAGAGTTTAGAGTTCCTTAGGCCTCTGTCTATTGGAATGCCCAAATAAGTACATGGGAGACTTCCTTCTTTGCAATTTAAAATTCTCAGAATTCTGGTGTGTAGTGAATTTGAGGTTGTGAAGAAGAAAACTTTAGTTTTGTCCTTGTTTCTTAATTGACCTGAAACCCTACCATACATCTCTAGAATCTGATTAAGGTGATTGGCTTCCTTAACATTTGCTGTCCCCAAGATGAGATTGTCATCCGCAAACTGTTGATGGGTAACTACAAAGTCTTTAGTTATTTTGACTCCCTCTTAACTTTTGATTGGCATGACTAGCTTTGATGGCCCTTCCCAGAGCCTCCCCCATTATTATATACAAGAAGGGAGAGAGGGGGTCCCCTTGCCTAATACCCCTTGAGGAAGAGAAAAAACCTGCTGGTTTTTCATTAACCAGTATTGAGAATTTGGGCGTTGAGATGCACTCAAATACCCAATTTATCCATTGCTTATCAAAACCAAAGGCTTGCATGATTTTACAAAGGAAATGCCAATCTACACTATCATATGCTTTTGTGATGTCTAGTTTTATTATCATACCTGGCCTATTTGTGCTTTGGAGGGTGTGAATTGCTTCTTGTGCTACAATCACTCCACCAAGAATTGATCGGCCCGGTGCAAACCCTGTCTGTTCTTCTGAGATGATGCTGTTCATGAGAGGCTTCAGTCTATTAGTCATCACTTTTGAGAGGATTTTGTAGATTGTGTTGCATAGGGAAATAGGCCTATAATCTCCAAGGTTTTCTGCCTTCTTCTTTGGGATGAGTGCTATAAAAGTATTATTTACCTCTTTGAGTATTTTCCCTGATCTTCTTGAGCACTCTAAAGCTTCCGAGAGTTCCTGACCTAAGATATGCTAGCATTTCTTGTAGAAGTCTGCAGGGAAGCCATCCGGCCTTGGTGCCTTACCAGAGGGGAGCTGATTTAGAGCTTGGAAAACTTTTTCCATTTTTATTTTCCCATTTAAAATCTGATTCTGTTCCTCTGATATAATCTTGGGAATCCCAAACAGCAGCTTCTTTTGGTCCAGAAGGTGGGATCCTTCAATGTTGTTAAGGAGATTGGAGTAGTAGAGAATGATCTCTTCCTTTATAACCTCCAGATCCTCTGAAGTTTGGTTGTTTTTGATTTGTAGTTTAGATATCCAATTCTTGCTTCTTCTGATTTTTGTTACATTATGAAAAAACTTGTGTTTTTGTCCCCCATTCTCAGCCAGTTCTCTCTTGATTTTTGCTTCCAAAAGATTTATTCTTTAGAGAGGATGTCCTCGTACTCTAGTAGGAGGGATCTTTCCTGCTGAAAGGATTCTTGGTCCATGCCAGCCCTGATAATCCTGTCATTTAGAGTTGCTAATTGCTCTACTGTGAGTATTTTTGATGAGAAGATGTTTTTAAAACGCTGGGAGTTCCATTGAAGCAATTTCTGTTTGACTAGTTTTAGCTTTGCAATGAAACATAAGAGTTTTGAGCCCTCAAAAGATCCTTCCTTCCACCATTTTTCTATCATTATAAGGAAATTTGGCTCTTTCATCCACATATTTTCAAACCTGAAAGGGGTCCTGGATGATCCCTGAGTGCCTTGTAAAGAGAGAAGAATGGGGTAGTGATCCGAGCCTGAGCAAGGGAGAACATTGCAGTATGGAGTGAACGGAAAAAGAGTAAGATCCCCTTGCCAGAAAAATCTGTCTATTTTTTCTGCTATATTGCTAAAGCCTTTTCTTCTGTTAGTCCATGTGTAGGTGTCTCCTGAGTCTATTTCCAAAAGGCTATTCCTTTCAATCCAACTGTTAAAATCCCGCTGAGCACTCCCTAAGCGAATGATACCTCCCCTCTTATTTGAAGCACTCCTGATAGCGTTAAAGTCACCCCCAATAAAGACTTGTTCCTCAAATAAGGTGGACAATACTCCATCTAGTGAAGACCATGTCTGTCTCTTTTTGGAGGGGGCCATTGGGCCATATACATTGATTATGAAGAAAAAAGTATTCGACTGCAAGTGAGTGATTTTGACAAGCATCCAGTCCTTACTAGATGCAATACTTTCAGCTTTAATTTGAGAAGACTTCCAAATTATCATTAGTCCTCCAGAGGCACCTTTTGATGCTACTGTAGTTTCCAGAGAAGCTTGAAATGAGGAACTTATCCCGTTTCCAAAGGCAACTGCTAGCTTTTCTTCCAATTTAGTTTCTTGTAATAGGATTAAGTCTGCACTGACCAAAAGGGATCAGCCTCTGTTTGTTAGGGGCATTGAGTCCCCTAACATTCCAAGAAAGAATTTTCATTGTTGTTCAGGAAGGGGGTTTCCCTTCCCTACTTTCCAAAGATCTAATAGTTTGGATTGATTTTCTGCCATTCCATCGTGGGATCTGACCTCTATGAAAGACTTTCGACCCTTCTTGGGTGGGGATGAGCCAAAATCCGGCTTCTCCAGGGCCTTTTGATTCTGATGAAGCCATAGCTTTCTTTTCTCCTTGATCTGTGAGTAGAGCACTGCCAAGGGGGTGTCCAATATTGCATCCTGGTCCTCCTCTCCTATCATGGCGTTCTGCAGAAGATTCTGAGCATCCTGATCCAAAGGCAAATCTAGTATGCTTGATTCAAATGACGGGGATAGCAGAGAAGGGAAAGGAATTTCCGATGAGAGGTTAAGAAGATGCTTGGGAGGTAGGCAGTCTGAGTAAGGGGGAATTTCTCCCTCTGGAAGGGAAGTCTCTTCATTCTCCTCAATGTTTGCTTTAAGATCCTCTTCAATAACCTCCTCCTCTTGCAATATTTTTGCAAGGTGAATATTTTTGAATTTAGTGGATTTATATGTGTGAGATGAACCCTTGGAATTCTTGAGCCTAATGTAGCTTTTCCTTTTGGAGGCCTTAGATGGAGGTTGGGAGAAGATGTTAAAAGCTCCTCTGCTCAAGGCTGGGGTTTTTTTTTGCCCGAACAGGCTTCTAACAGCCTTTTGGGAATGAAGCTTGGCAATCGGGGATAAAATGAGAGGTGGACAAGAACCAGGGGAGGGATGGGATTCCAAGGGAGCTTGGCTAGGAGGCGGGGAAACTAGGCCTGCAAGCTCTTTTGAGAAACTGAGCTCGCGAATTGTTCCGAGTGTTGAAAAGGGATGTTGAGGGCTCCTAGAGACGCTACCAAAGAGCTATTATTAACTATTTGGTTTCTCAATAAGCATTTGCCAGGAACTACTTTACCCAATCTTGTCACTTTTTGCTTCCATCTGCCCAACTCCGAAATGATCTCAAGCTCACTGTAGAAGCCTTTGGACAGATCAATCTCAACATAAATATTTGCTATATCCCCATTTTGACCTTCAAAGAAATCTGCTTCAATCCCTACTAGATATCCAAGGGCATCTCCAATCTTCATAAGTGATTCCGGACACCAGAACTCAAATGAAAGGCCTACTAGGGATAGCCAGATAGGAGATTTCTCGAATTTGTGCTGTGTTGGATCGAACCTTGGTTTCCAATCCATGAAGTGGAATGTGGAGCCTTGAAAGAACAAGGGACTACCCTTTGTGATTGCTTTTTTTAGTGCCGCATCCACACATTCTATCAACAAGAAATCATTCTGGATTTGTCTAACTGCTATAAGTTCTGGGAAAAAGGATTTCCACCAATCCATGATGTCTTTGCTTGTCCCACTAGTGCCACACCATTTCGCAAAGAAGGCATTCTCCTTGAGGCGGACAAGCGAAGGGTTTAGAGATTTCGAGGGAAGCACAAAGAGTTTGCTTCCCATTTATTTCTTGAACCATTTCTGGTCCTTGCTCACAAACCTCTGTTGGGTGGACCCTGAGGGAAAGGCATTTCTAGAGTCCCTGGATCGCAGACCTCTGTTAGGCGGACCCATGGTGCGCCAATCCCTGAATGGCCACCCTGTTGTTGGGGAAGGGCAGTTTTGTTGTCTTTGTCGCCTAGGCTGCAACTTGGAGGACAAAGATTGCTTGGTAGAAACAAAACTCTTCTTATGGGTTGCGATAGGAATGCAGTTTGAGCCTGTCGCAACCTTTTTTGCCCAGGAGTCTAGGTTTTGAAACTCCGCAGTAGCATTTTGCCGAGGATACCTAGGACAGTGATTAACCGGGCTCGGAGACCACGGTCGATTTTGATACCCTGGTCTTTGAGGCTGATGAAGAGGGATGAGACGGCGAGAGGTACAACCATGGTTTCTCAGAGGTCCAGCCATCCCAAATCGATGTTTATTTTTCTTCATAATATCCTTTTGCCAACTTGCAAAGATCTTATATCATAGATTTATAGGCTTTTGGGTTTCATAGATAGGTTGCAATGGATCCACACATATTTTTATATAATTATGATTGTGTATGTCAAAGGTTTTAAATTTTTGGTCATAATAAAAATGCATTATGGAAACACTTTATTCAAGAGGCTCTGTCTTCAATGTTTTATTTATTTATTTAAATGTTCGATTAACCACAGGCAATGCCATTGTGCTCCCAACCATAGACAAACATCTATCGTCTCTCCCAAGCACTTCTTCATTAGATTGGTCCAAACAAAGATTCGATTTCAGCTATAAACATCAACATTCAAAACCGGATTTTTATTCCAAATGAGTCCTGCATTTTCTGCCCATTATCATTAATGCACATAAATATTTGTGGCAAAAAATATCTTTTCCGTTAGATTCAAAAATCTTTTATAGTGTTCCTGTAGTTATTAAAAATCTAAGTTGAGCCTTCAACAATGTGATTTTTTTATTCTTTAACTTTTTTATGATGGCAGTTTATGACAGTATAAAAAATGACAGATAATCTTTGAAATTGAGTTATACTTATGGAAGCAATTTGACTATGTCATGCTCAAATTTTTGTCTTTTGGACAAAATACAACCAACAAATTTCTTCTAATAATAAACCACTAAATCACCTTCCATGCTTTACATGGTAGCACACTATGCTCACTGGATGACATTGCACGTGCAATGTCATCGTTAACATGTAGTTCGAGAGTAGGAGAAGGGGATGGCCTGCAAAAGCCCAAGTGGGTGTGTGAAATTCATCGTGCACTCCCTTAAAAAGTGTTAGGTAATTCTAGGTCGTTATAAACTTTAAGGTGAGCAAAATAATGTAAGGGTGTGGAATGCTCTATAGTTGGTCAATTTAAAATTACAGCCATCTTATACCAATATCTAACCATTTAATTAACACAGGTGTTTACAAACATTGGACCAGATTTCTTAAAGGTTTCTCATTTATTATGTTGAAGGTGTATTACATTCATATGATGGATGTAAAAATGTTCGTTAATAAACATTTGAAGCATTTAACTTAATGTGTTAGTGACACTTAAATGCATGAAAAGAAAAAAAATTATATATTTTTAATTTTCTTCTCTCAATTACCACTTAACTCTTTATGTCCATCATGCAATCGATTAACTTCATAATTATCTCAATCTAATATTATAATAACAATATAATGATATGACAATATAATACTAATAATGTAATCTTAATAGAATTTTTTGCATTGTCAAAAGTTTAATAGAAATATAAAAATATAATAATATCTTAATAATAGTTTAACATTAATTGCAATATAAAAATATAATAATTTGTAAGTGGAATAATGAACAAATATGATATCTTTTGGCGTATTTTATCTATATTCTTCTATAGATAAGTATGATTGTAGTACCCTTCCTCGTTTGAACTTATTAGACTCATAGTTTATTATTGTTTACTTTCAGTGGATACATTACCATGATGTGTTAATTAGACTTATATGACATTATTTCATGCTTTATCTGGATATGAGATGCACAATTTATTTGCAGTATTTCAGTACTTATGATTTATGACATTTTATGGACTATTGCTATGTACTGACATTTTACTTTATTTATGCAATGTGAAATTATATGTTGTGTGTTTGCGAGTGTATTGGATGCAAGGGGACGATTTTCCTTCACTCATTTCAGTGAGAGGGAATGCCGCGATTCTCCTTCATCAGTGTGTATGTCGTGTTTTTTATATTGTATATATATGCATGTGTGGTTCAGTGATGCAGGATATTGCATGTACAAGTATCGGGGTATCGTCTCCACCTGGCTTCACAGGTCTGAGCGTGCCTTGTATTTTCCGATGGAAGTGGAGGAGATAGTAGTTGGCCTTATTTTACTTAGTTACACTCATGTGAGTGTTGTCAGTTGGTTGTCCAGTCAGTTTGTTCGGCCTTCGTATTTTGTTGTTTGATATTTTTTATAAGTATTTGCTTGAGATTTGTTCAATTTGAGTGTTTTAGTGGATTTAATTAATTAATTAATTAATTAAGTTTATGGAATTATCTCATAGTTGAATTGTATATGCATTGAGATTATAAATTTAGTTAATTAAAAGAAATAATTAAATTAATTTGCAAGCTGCATGATATTAGAAATATATTTTATTGAAATTTTAGTGGAAAAATAAATTAGATTAATTATATTTATTGTTTCCTAGAATTTTAAATAAATAAATAAATAAAAGGATAAATAAATAAATAAATAAAATAAATAAATAAATGAATTAATTAGAATTAAAGTATTGGTTTAATTTTTTATTTAGAAAATTAATTAATTTGTATGAGAAAAGAAAAGAAAGAATAATGATTTTTAATTATTGCATGTTAGCTTATTTTTTGTTATAAAATTAGAAAAGAAAATAAAATTACTTTTATTTTAAATTTAGGTTTTTGAGAAAAAGCTATTGAACCTAGAATTTTAGTTTAAATAGGGAAATAGGTTTTTTTTTTAGACACATAGGAAACAGGTCAGGAACTTAGGTGAATAAATTTATTGGAAGCTTGTTGAAAAGATTAAGGCTCTTCTACAAATTTCTTCTAACAAAGCTATACCAGGTTGGGTAGCTTCTTTTGATTGTTTTAAGAAAATATTTTATTTCTTTCCTCTTTCTGAATGATGTGTGTGTTAAGATGTTTGTCAAATCTAAAATACTATTTGATTATTTATTGTTCTTGGCTAAAGTCCATTTCTGAAGTTAATTTCTAGTTTGTGGAAATAAGTTATTACCTAGGTGTTTGTAGATTAAATTTTGAGAAAATTGGGAAAAATTATTTTGACAAATTTTGCCAAGATTTTTATTGTGCATGGAAATTGCAAGATTTGAGAAGAATGAGATTTACCAGAGAAATCATTCCCTCTTGTTTGATTTTTGTTTCGATATTTAGCTATGACAGTCTTTTTTAATATTTGTGTATCTCTGTGATATTATTAGTTATTATAGAAATAAATTTAATTATTAATTTAATTTATTATATTATTAAAAGTTAAGGGAAATTATTTTATTATATTATTTTAGAGATATTATGTATTAATTAATTTCTCTGTAAATAAATTTGATTGGAAATAAATTTTGGGTGAAAAGAGAATTTACTTGTTTTAGATTATTGTATTTAAAAAAAAAGTTAATAAAAAAAATAAAAATTAATTAATTAATTAAAAAAAAAAATTAAATTTAAAAAAAATAAAAAAATAAAAAAATAAATTAATAAAAATAAAATAAAATAAAATATTAATTAAAAAAAAATTAATTAAAAAAAAAAAATTTAATTTAAAAAAAATAAAATATTATATATATGTATATAGTATTTTTTGTGGTTTTAATTATGTTATTTTGGAAATGAAAGATATTTCAAAATTAAATCTTCTTTTTATTATATATTTTAATTTGATATAATTATATAATATTATATTCGTAGAATATATATATATATATATATATATATATATATATATATATATATATATATATATATATATATATATATATATATATATATATATATATAATTTTTAATTTGGAATTTAATTTAAATTATTGATATAATCTAATCGGGTTTATTTGTAAATTAATCATGAACATATAATTAGGGGTTAATTTTTATGTGATTTTATTTAACTTTATTGGACAAATGACTAATTGATTTCTTTGTATTAAAATAGTTGTATTTTCTTATTATCTGGAAAATTATTAATTGCAAGTTATTTATGCTTTTGGTTGTTTTAAGAAAAGATTGTCTGTATTAGGATCTTGTGTAAATGGTGTTGCAGTCAAACTTAATTTCATTGCAATTTTGGTTGAGTTGTCATTGTGTCTTATGTTTTTATGTCTCCTTGGTCAGGTGTTGTTGTATAACGTTGTTGATGTGAGCCATTATGTGTTTGGTTCAAATGGTCAATCTTGGGTTAGTGATTGTGTATCCTTCACCTGTGCTTTGTCAGGATTGGTTATGGTTGTCTATTTCGCCATAGAGTTCTCGTAGAGAGACATTTCTTATTAGTGTCCTGTGAGAGAGAGTGGCTTTCGAGTGGGGCCGTGCCTGAAGTGGATGACAGGATAACCCATCAGAAGTTAATTAAAAAGTGATAACCTAATAATTGATTAGGGGGTGGGTAGAATAAATATTAAATAATATAATGTACCTCGTGCATAAGTGAGTGCTTGTACAGGCCTCATAACGCTACGAGAAGGCTTGGAATGACAAACTTACCACCTTGTCTTCACGAAAGGATCGGTAGGGTCCGCATGAGACTTAGTTGGAACCAGAGGTTCGGGAGAGGTTACCAGGAGAAACCCAGGATGGGGGCCGAGACCTATGGAGGCTGTACCATGGTATCCACCGTAAGACATGCGATGACACACTCTCTTTAGAGTCACTAGTGTTTTGTGAGTTGAGTCACATGGATGTTTGCGGAGTCTTGTAGTCCTTTCGTACTTGTCTTACTTTGCTTGCTTGAGGTTTTTTTACGATCTCCTAGCTCGATGGGGTGGTTCCATTTCAGGATCACATGGTCAGGTGGTAGTGCCACGTCCCATTGGATGTTCTGGATTGTATCTTCAGGCGAGGAAAGACTTTGCTGGTGTTTCTTAGTTCATGGTTCATGTACCAGCTCTTGTTCGAGATCATTGTTCAGTTGAGGTCTTGTGGTCATTGTATAAGACTTTTATGTAACCTTGATATTGTAACTTTGTAATCTGTGGCATTTTTGGAAGCCATGTACTTGTGGATATTGTAATAGTATGTCAGTGGAATGTATGTTATTTCAGTTGCTTTAATCTTATGTTAAAATGTTTTATGGAAATTGGATACATTGGAATACTTTCATTTCTTCATTATGGAATTTAGATGTATGTGTAGTTTTAAACTTAAGCATTTAATTTATCTAATTAAATGGACAATTGGATTAACTTTGAAGTTAATATAATCTACGAATTAATCTTCGTTGGTAACCCTTAGGAAATCATATGTTAGACTTCTACTATGTTATTAAACGTGCAATGATTATAGTTAGTGCATTTAGTTTAAAAAATTTTTTTATTTCGCCCTTTAGTTGCCTAGTCGTGTTGTTTTCCTTTAGGGTTCCTGGCGGGGCATTACAATGATAGTATTGCATTTGATTCAAATATTTAGATTTGAGACTAATAATGGGAACACAACATTAAGCTAACATTAAGCACTCTTTTTAGTTTATTAATAATTTAAACCAAGTCAAATTACCATCCATACATACACATACACATACACACATACACGCATACACACATACACATATATAACATGAATTTAATCAACATTTGAAATTTAAGACCTAGGTTAGTCTAATGATTATAGATTAGATTAAACTTTGTATATAAAAATGTTGTCTTTCCCTTGTTATTCCTTAGTCCAAGGCTTCAAATTAAATGTAATATAAATGCTAGACCTTTAACAGATCTAGTCCATTCTTTGTAAACACCCGTGTTAGTTAATTGGTTAAATATTAGTATAAGATGGTTGTGAAAAATTGACCAAGGATAGAGCATTGCATACCCTGATAGGAATTAATCCTCGTGCATTATTTTGTTGTGGCGTTTCTTGAAAGGACACTTATAAGTTTGTAACAACCCAGGATTACCTATCACTATTTAAGGGAGTGCACACTGGATTTCACACACCCACTTTCAAGAATAGGATTGATATCATAATCACTATTTCCTTTGTGTGCGTGTGCGGGTGTGTGCGTGTGAATATAACACAAAAAATTATATGTTATTGGACATATGACACACCATGGCCTTAAACAAATATTTTTCAAACCAATTAGCAATAATCGAATCATATTGAAATTATAGTCCCTCCAAACGAATTACAAATGTTGTCACATTAGAGTTCCTTGGGGACCTCTGATTTCATTGGCCATGGAATTAATTTGCACACTTGATTTCACACATTAATATTCCCATTAAATCTGATAGCTGAAGCAACACGATTACAACATACAATTATTCACAAATAAATATTAATTTATCTTATTCAATAAAACAATTCGATGATATGCATTTACTTCAATCTCCCTTAAACTTAATCATTAGTTGATATCATTCCAAAAATTTAATGGACATTACTTTACCATGAATAATCATATATTTTGATCTTAATCATTCTAATCCACATGAGTTTCAAAGATAACATTTGTTTAGGGTCATTCAATAAGTAAACCTTTGCTCATAATCATGACCTAATTCATAGATGATCAAAGTATTTAATAGAACAATTTCAAGTTAATCACCTAAAATTTAATATTCCTAAATAACCTTCAATACAAACCCATCAACAACACACAATTAAGATTATCCTACATATAAATTTATTCAACATTATTTGCAATAATTTAAGTTTCTTATTCCACACATCATCATCTAATTTAGTATATTTGTAGGGTAATATGCCCCCACCTAAATGGCCAAATTATATGTGAATTAAATAATTATTTGCCCAATAGAACACAACTCATGACATGTTAGGGTGGGGCTCACATCCTTCCAGCTAAAACTAAACTGTCTTGGAAGTCAATAAGGAGGTAAGGCACCCACCTTTGAGCTAATCTATCATGGTACAAGAGTCAAGACACTTATGTAACAAGTATTAAAGGAATCGTGACATAGTCAATTACAATGGACACAATTAGATGGTTAAGCTGGAATACTCTTTATTTGATATCTTTGTAGACAAATAGTATAAATATGTAGTGTACCAACTCCTACAAAAATGTCCTAAAAAACCTGAATGAATCTTTAGAGAAGGGCCTTGAAGATGAAGAATAGTCTGTACATTATTAAGGTATTGTTATTTTTCACTGGCTACCTAGGTTTATCTAAGGATTAGCCAACTTATATTATCAAAAACCATAGATCATGAACAATGGAGGGGAGCTTGATCTCACACTTACCTCCCTTACACTTTAGGCTCTATAAAACCTAGGTGGTTCACCCTTAATGATGTTGGAGGAAGAATGTAACTTAGGGTAAAAAACATAGTGTCCACTATATAAACTTCATAAAAATAACAAGGGTTTGTGTGGCTACAAAAATTTAGTGTACCCCTTGTTCTCACTTAACTCTTGTATAAAGTGAAATAGAAAATAAAATAAAACATTTAAAGGTTTTTTTATTTTTAAATTTTGGTGCTTGATCCTAAAACAAGAACACATCAAGAGAAAGACATGTACCTATTCTAGGACAACAAAGTCATGTTATGCATTCTGCATCACAATATCGACAAATATTGTGGTGGTCATCATATTTATCATCACCTTATGACAATAAGACCTCATAAAGCCTATGATGAAATCATATTTTATAATCCCTCTAAACCAATGATAAATTCATTATCTTCTTAAAACAATTTACTCTACCCATTAGACATAAAGAAATAAAAAAAAATCACTACAACTAATTTGTAGGAAGAACTCAATAAGTCTTAGCTATTTCATTCAAAAGATATTATAATGTAGACCATGCATTGCAATATAATTTTCATATAAGCATAGTCCAAAGTAAAGTAATATTGACATGCATTGGCTTACAAAATATAGACCTTTACCCTAGAACAAATAGCAATCTTTTCCCTCTAACATTTATAGGTCTCAAAACCAATCGATCCTTAATAAAGGCTCATTTCCCTTTTATTGAAACAAGTGATCAAACAAGCTTAGATCCTTACACATTTTCACATATTCATTTGACAACTGATAGGCATAAACAAACAGAAAAGCCAAATTGCTTCACCACTTGTAAACCATTAAAAGTTTGATTTGATTCTAAAATCAAATCCTATTACCTTTACTATTGTTGACTAGATTATATTTTGGCATAAATTTTTCATTTAATCATAGATTAGTCCATTTCTACTTTTTCTTTGTTCCAATCCTCTTGTCACATAAGAAATCCTAGTTCATCATTGCTTGTTTCAGCAAACATAGAGATCATAGGGATTTGTTTTTGTGTTTGAATATGGGTTGTTGATTTGAATTATGTGGGTAGGATCAATGGCGATCATGAGCCTTGATGATATTTGAATTTTTTGGCCTAGGGGATGCAAAACATTAAGAATTATCATCCAATTAGGACCTTTGATACAAGAGTGAAACTTACAAGTCACTGGTCTAGGCCCACATCGTGGGCAACCTCTTCTTTTGAGATGGAGGAACACATATGTCCACATAGATTTGACAAGGACATGCCATTTTATTGCATTATCATGGTTTGCACTCTGCCTCCTCTCTCCTCTTGTGATCATGTGCTAAGCCACCACATGAACTAAACTAATTAAAGCCTTTGTTGGGACATATTGATAGGCTTAGGACATAGATCCAAATTTTACACCATCAAAATCTTAATAGATTCACTCTTCTGCACCTGTGCACTCTTTGAAACCAATTTGGGGAAACCATGTGGAATAACGTGGCATACAACTAGAAGGAATATCCTATTTAAGCCTCACCAAGACTTGTACCTACTATATGATAGATGGACACACAAAATGGTCGTGCAACATCTTGACTCCAACAAGGTTCAAACTTTATGTAATGCTCACCAAAATACCCTAGAGAAATATAACTATCTAACAAGCAAATAGGGATATTTTTTTAAAAAACATCTTCTAATGCAACACATAATTAATATACACGCATGCATTAAACAACCATTTATAAGATATGCACATAAACAACTCTAAGAATATCTAAAGAGCATAATAATATAAAGGCAATACGCAAGCGAAAATAAATGCAATTCATTAATTAACATTCCCTAGAGTACCTCGACGTTATTACTTACAATCTCTTCAAGATCATATCTTTATAAGCATAATATCATAATTACTACCATGATCCAATGTATTCTAATTCAACTAATATTTCTCTTTTCATGCATACATAGGATACCTCACTAGTATATCCATCATGATTCCTTTCATTAATATTGCAAATACCATTAGATTCCTTAAGATTCATTTTAAGAGCACCAATCTAGATATTCTTAATCCCAATTATTCATCCTAACATCATTAGTCCATTCCAACCATAATAGACATACACATCACTAAGAGCATATCAATAAATCCAACTTCTTTATTCCAAGATACAACAAGATACATCTATAAGTCTTCTTACTAGTACTATGATCATGACCTAATATATCATTTACCATTACATACACATTATCCATTTTACATCAAGGAGCATAGGTCTCAACTACAAATACAATTACATCATGGATCCTCCAAATATCTAGGCCATATGAATCATGTACATCAATATGCTACAAGTATCCATCCATAGCTGAAGAGAAAAGAATCCACATCCAGGAACAAGAGTATCCAACGAAGAGCATCCCAATGGAAGAATGCATCAAACCACTTGACCATGTGGAGCCATAAGGAACCACCCCTCTCATGCCAGGAGATGACACAAGATCTCACACACATTCTAGATCTAGGATGACACCTAACAACCAAGGACACAACCAAAACCACAACACGAGACATAACCCAATACCTCTAGAGGCTACTCACAAATCAAGACTCAAGGTGTTAGGACCTACATGTAGGTAAAGAGTGTCATTGCATGCAATCATAATGGGAACCTAGGCACCTATCCCGACATCCATGATGCTCATGCAGAGCCATCTCAACCTTTAAAGGAGTGAGGGAGATTAGCTTACTTGGGTCAGCAAAGCCTTCCCAATCCTATCTCGAATTACCACCTGTTGGGCGAGGCATTAGGGCCACAATGTCCATTCCTTATCTAATTAAAATGAATTACTATTAACCAACCCTCCTAGAATCAATTAATTAAAATATCACTTGATTACAAGGTAAACTCCCAATGAGATATTCTAGCGGTCTAAACCCTGGGTAAACTAGCTGTCTACTCCTTGCAACCCCAATCACTAACTTGGAATCCTACTACCCTTAGCATGCACCTAGACCTTAGGGTTACACAATACATAAAAACATAATATAACATGACCAAGGGCTCTCTATAACACATGTCTTGCTTAACCAAGGTTCTCAATCAGATAAACAAAATCAAATGCCATCATAGCAACCTCATAAACAATATCCAATCAAACCCACAATAACAAGACCATATCCAATATGAGCCTAGGTAAATAATCACAAGTAATCTAATTCAGTCAATAAACTGGTCTTGGGACAACTCAGGAACTCTGAAATCAATAGACAACAACCTTTGGAAAGACATAGAATTGGATAATCAACTTAGAAAGCCCAAAATGATCAAAACACAAAAGATAGAGCAATACAGTGTATTTGCTCAGCAGAGGAGGGCATTCACAACTTTCTACATCACATACGCAGATTTCTATAGCACATATTTAGGTTTTTGTAGCACATTTGTAGATTTTTGCAGCGCATCTACATATTTCTGTAGCGCATCTGAAATTGCGAAATAAAATACTCAGAGACGGAAATAAAAGACTCATGATTCGAAGCAATGCAAATTAAGGTCTCATCTACGACAACATATCAACTCAAAAGGGATGCAAAGAAACATATACTCTTGAGGAATGCATAAGAGATGGAATTATCAAGGTACAAACCACAAATGTTTTCACATACAATCATAGGTTTAATCACCCGACAAGGCATAAATAGAAAGCCATCCGCATGCATAAACAAACTCACACCATCAGCGAGGGCATAGATTTCCAAATCGACAACAATCTTCCCAAAGAAATTGTGAAATACACAATACTGGAGAGTACAAAACCATATAAAACATTACTTAGAAGATACATACTAGTCTTTCATGGCAACAATAGAAAATACAACCAATATAAACAATACCCCTATAAATATATTCCTTCTTAACTATGAAATAATCTCATGACATTATCATATTTCCCAGCCCGCAAACAAACTTTACATGGGCACAATGCAAACAAGCTTTTCAAAATAAAATACAAAGAACACAAGAGTAATATCTCCAACCTAAAAGTTTAGAAGTGATGGCAAGCAAATCGATGAAGCACAACAATTTGAGATTCAATGAAGCCAAGCAAACTCCAAACAAAATCCAAAAAAAATCAATTTACAGAGAATTCCCAAAAACGACCAACCCCCGACAATGCACATGAAAACCAATAAATATAAAAAAAGCCTAAACCATGGAAAATGTCGACTAATAAAAATAATAGATTAAAACATATTTCATACCAACCCTTATGCAAATACCAAGGCAAATATTAATAAAATAACATTTAATTACTTACCCCAATAACTCAACCAATAACAAAATAGGGTAGGTAGTGTTAAATATCTAGGCAATTGAGACTGGGAGGGGCGGGTGAATCAGTTGATAATAACATTTTTCTATTAACCTTAATGCACAGATTCAAAATAATTAACAAAATTAACAAAACTTGAAAACACATGCAAGAAACACATCAGACACAAGAACACAATAATTTACGTGGAAAACCTAGGAAGGGAAAAACCATGGAGAATGCTAATTATCAATATATAAACACCTGTTAAGGTGATATTTACAAAGGATGGCTCATTGCCAAGGTGCGCACTGCCCTGAAAGGCTCACTATCGATGAAGAAAGAAAGATAAAAAGAATCCACCACAAAAGATTAGTTTGTACTGCCAGAACTGCTTTTGGTAATAATATGCAACACTATACTCACATAACTAATGGATTCTTTCAATCTCACATGTCTTCAACTCATCAAATCATACTCCTATAAATACTGTCTTCAGAAAATTTAATTATCAATGTTGGCTAAGACAAAGATCTAAAATAGGTCTCCACTAAACATTCCGGTGGTGGGAAGGAATGAGAAGTAGACCATATCACACTGATCCTCATCGAACCTATCAACATGCTACATAAATTACCAAATCCGGACCCAAAATATATTTGCACGTTATACAACCTCAATATCCGGTCCAAGGCCTCGAGTTCTGGACCAATTTGGACCTAGAGATAATATTGAGAAACATCTTTCGAGATACCAACCTCATCAGGTAAAACCAGAAAACCTCAAAGCACACAACATACCTTAATCAAACACTTTGCTCATCATACCACATCCAGATCTTATCCGAACCAAAGGATTTGACATAATTGACGACACGTAATATAATGCTAGAAATCTCCCCCTTTGTCATTGATGACAACATCCATCAGCAACAATAACAACATGAAAATGAAAGATCATCATTACGCATAACCAACTCTCTCCCCCCCTTTGACAACAATGACAAAGGGGCACAAAAATTCCCCTAAGAAATTCATTCTTGCTCCCCCTGAGAGGAAGCACACCAACATTAGTCCAGAAAGGAATACACAGGCTACTCATTGGACCAATGCACAACTATAATGTACATTAGTTCAAGCTGGGAAGGGGTAATAGCCCTAACTTCTGTCAGAGATACTCAAAAGTATCTTTGCACAATGCCTTAGTGAATATGTTTGCAATCTACTCTTTCGTAGGTGCATACTCAAGTCTAACCTCATTAGCTAGAACTTTTTCCCTCAAGAAGTGATACCTGATAGATATATGCTTTGTTCTGGAATGTTGTACTGGATTCTTCGAAATATTTATTGCACTAGTATTATCACACATGATTGAATAGGGTCATCAAACTTTATACTAAAGTCCTTCAAAGTCTGCTTCATCCATACATTTGAGTGCAACAAGAAGATGTTGCAAACACTAGGAACATCCAGATTGCCTCCATTCTTGCAATTGGGGGATAAGTTTTATCAAAGTCAATTCCTTCAATATGAGTGTATGCTTTGCAAACCAACCTTGCTTTATTTCATACAACCATTCCATCTTCATCCAGCTTGTTTCCGAATACCCATTTAGTTCCAATCACATTCTTGTCTTTTGGTTTGTTAAATAATTCCCTTGTCTAGTTTTTCTCAATCTAATCTAGTTCCTCTTTCATTGCCTTCATCTAGTTTTGATCATTACAAGCTTCTTCTACTATTTTTGGCTCAATTTCAGAGAGCAGACACAACAAGACCTATTTTTGTGTTGCTTTGCTTATTGTGATAACACCTTTGCTCGTCTTCGATGATCCGTTCTTCTGAGTGATTCTTTTAGACATACCTTGGAGTCTTGGATACAGATGCCGGAGCATCTTGATCATTATTTTCTTCACTCCTACTTTCTTCTTTCTTTTCCTTTTCTACTGACTCATCTGATTCATATCCTGCTGCTATCTCTGAATCCTTTGTTGTATTCTCATCAACTTTTACACTTGCACTTTCAACAATCTTGTTCAATCTTTTGTTGTAGCATCGATATGCTTTTCTCTTTGTTGAATAGCCCAAGAATATGCCTTCATCTGCTCTACTGTCAAACTTTCTAAGATTATCCTCATCTCTATAGATATAGCACTTTCTTCCAAAAAATTTAAAATATTTCATTGTCGGAGTTCCGCCATGCCATTGTTTATAAGATGTCTTACAATACTTCTACCAATACAAAATTCTGTCGAGGGTGTATGTTGCTGTATGAATTGCTTCCTTCCAATAAACTTCTGGTAACTCTGCTCCTTTTATCATGGTTTTTTTAGCTGCTTCTTGTATAGTTTGGTTCATTCTTTCAACTACACCATGTTAGCAGCAATCAAGAAGGAAGACTGAGAGGGGAGGGGGGCAGGTGAATCAGTCTTCACCAGATACAAAAAAAATTAAACTTCAGAATAAAAACTGATAAACTGTAGCAATAGACGGATAAGCAAATAAACAACACAACACACAACACTAAGATTTTGATGTGGAAAACCCAGTTAAGGGAAAAACCACGGTGAGAATTTACCCACAGTAAGATGATACTCTGCAGTAATATGTGAAAATATTACAATGGGGAATGCACATGCATTCAGGCACACTGCCTAGAGCTCACTACTCGAAAGATATTTGCTCGGAAGGCTACCACCCTCAGGGAGGTCTCATTGCTTAGAATATAATTTGGACTACAATCCAAAAGAAATGAACTGCAATGATAGCATCTACAGATGCCCAATGACAGTTCCAGTTAAGCACAATTTTCTTCTCTGCAACACCAATCTCACCTCAACACTTCACCAAATGATAAATCTCTTGTCCGCACATTTATCTCTCTCTGATAATATAGACACAATACCAACACTTAAATTACATGAGTATCTCACCTATATATACAAATCATCAACCTTGATAACAAGGTCGATTAAACCCTCAACCCTCAGCTGATAATTACAAAAAATACATTACACGATACAAAGATCAATCACCAGACCAATATAATGATTTACATTACATAACATGGACCTACTTCAAATCCCAAATGATCACTTCCACCAAAAATTACATCTAGATCAATCGCAACATGCTACACCACCAAAAATACCTCATAACATGAAAACTATCATCGATTCATAGAAAACACCAAAAAATTGTACAAAGATCAATGCAGATCACCCAAACAAATAGAACATGACTAGGAAACACCAACAAGCACATTAGAATTATCCAGAACAGTTGCACCAACACCACTTTTCAAATCTTCATCTGTCAATATTTAGAAGCTCAAGAACACAACTGATCAACAATTGTCACGAAGAAAGATAACTTGCGGAGAACCAAATCACGAACCATCGGAAATGAAGATACATAAGACCATCCAAGACAATATCCCAAAGTCTGAAAACAAGATGTGATCACACAGGAATATACCAAAGGAAATACCGGTCTCTACAAAACAGTGATCAACAAAACCAAATTACAAAACTGGATGAAAAAATCTTCCCAAACTCACTGGAATAGATCACAGGAATATGTTGACATCAATGACAATAACATATCCTAGTAGCAGCAATGAACAAACAAATCCAACACTCTCCCAAACAATCCAACTATCCCCCCCTTTGGCATTGATGTCAACATATAAATGTGAAAAACAATCAATGCAAATAAAGAAGATTTCATCAGCAAACTCCCCCTAAAATCAAGATAGATAAAGCAATTTTTCACATGATCTCTCTCCCCCTTTGATAACTATGCCAAATATCTCCAAAACAGAAACATGAATTGCTCTCCCCCTTAGATACACAACCAAATCAACAAACTACTCCAGCGGAGCAACATCAACTCATCAATCCGGATAAAAGAACAAGGCTCTGAAATCTACCGAATCGATGCAACTCAATGCATCTAGTTCTCAACAAGAGGGGTGGATACCCCTAATTTGTCTCTCAAATAGACAAATGTATCAACAGGCAAAGGCTTAGTGAAAATATCTGCTATTTGTTCCTTTGTAGATACATATTGCAGCTTCACCTTCTGTTCACTGACTTGCTCTCTCAAGTAATTATATTTGATTGATAATGCTTAGTCTTTGAAAGTTGCACTGGATTCTTTGACATGTTTATAGAACTGGAATTATCACAAGAAATGACAATAGGCTCACAATGAATAACTTTGATATCTTTCTACATTTGCTTCATCCAAACTATTTGAGTTCAATTACTAGCAGCAACAATGTACTCAGCTTCAACAGTATATAAAGATACTGAAGCTTGTTTCTTAGTAGCCCATCAAACCAACTTCTTACCTAAAAAGAATGCTCCACCGGTAGTACTCTTTCGGTCATCTACATCACCAACCCAATTTGCATCAGTGTAGGCACACAACATGAAATCATCATTCTTTGGATACCACAGACCATAATCCTTAGTTCCCTTTAGATATCTAAATATCCTCTTAACAATAGTGACATGACTCTCCTTCGGATCAACTTGATATCTAGCAGCCATACATACAACATGCATAATGTTAGGCCTAGCCTGAGTAAGATATAATAGTCCACCAACCATAGATCTGTACAAACTCTGATTAGCTTTAAGAGATTCATCATTTTTGGACAATTTACAACCAGTCACCATAGGAGTCCCAATCGGTTTGGAATCATCTAATCCAAACTTGTTCAACAATTCCTTCACATACTTAGTTTGAGATATGAATATACCTTTCTTTGTCTCTGTAATCTGCAAACCTAAGAAAAAATTCATCTCACCGATAATAGACATCTCAAATTCTTTTTGCATATCACCGACAAACTTCATACTCATATCATCATCACCACCAAAAATAATATCATCAATAAAGACTTCAACAATCAGTATGTTATCATTTTCAATTTTAAAGTACAAATTACTGTCAGTAGCACCTTTAGAAAATCCCAATTTGAACAAATATTTATCTAATCTGGCATACCAGACTCTAGGAGCTTGTTTCAATCCATAAAGTACTTTCTTCTACTTACATACCATGTCTCCATCATTTGACAATGAAAATCCACAGGCTGTTCAATGTAAACTTCTTCCTCTAGATCATCATTCAAAAATGCACATTTGACATCCATTCGATATACCTTGAAATCTTTATAAGCAGCATAAGCAAGCAATAGTCTAACACCTTCAATTCTGGCAACCAGAGCAAAAGTTTCCTTATAATCAATTCCTTCTTGCTGTGAATACCCTTTACAGACCAATCTAGCTTTATTTCTGACTACTTCACCAACTTCATTCAATTTGTTCTTGAAAACCCATTTAGTACCAATAACATTTCTATCCTTCGGTCTAGGCACAAGTTCCCAAGTGTTGTTCTTTTCAATCTGATCTAACTCTTCTTCCATGACCCTCATCCAATTTTCATTTTTACAGGCTTTAACAACATCTTTAGGTTCAATCTTAGAAATTAAACATACTTCTTTTGCATCTAACTTTCTTCTAGTCATCACACCTTTATTCTTATCACCAATAATTTGATCCTTAGAATGATAATATTTCATAAGAATGATCAATCATCCTTCCTTTGTTAGACATATGTACATTTTGATAGCAAAAACTATTGTACAGGGTGGACTAACATTGTAGCTTGTAGATATTGTATGATAGAAGTGGTCATCAAGTTCCTTGAAGAACATATCATGACCAAGTTTGGAATGCCATTCACACTAGTATGTGATAATGGCCTATCATTATCTTCTGCTTTGTTAATGAAATGGAATTTTGAACACAGAGCAATCTTAAAATTATTTTCCAATTATTATCCCTAAGGAAATGGTGTGCTTGATTCTACCAACAATAATCTAATAAATTTCATGAAAATTTTGTTAGAGAGGAACCCCCAAGGATTGACACTTACAATTGAAGTTTTCTTTGTTGATAAATGTTAGAATATGAGGTGTTGTACACCTTGCACAATGTTTATAATGTTTAATTTATTATTATGTTTTGGTGCACCTAGGGGACTTAGGGATACATGCATCACATGGGGTTAAAATTCTTGGGGCTACTTTATGTGTTGTATGTAACATTGGTAAATATTTAACGTGTGGCTTAATATAAGAAAAGTATGTAACTTAATATTGGGGAAATATATTTAATAAAGTGAAAACTTATAACCCAATATTGAGGGGTTAATAATCTCATGGTATTAGTCACATGATTTTATGTAATACCACTTGGTGGTTTTGTGTGAGCTTGATTCTATAAACTAAGCATGTAGGTAGTTATCTAAGGTTGTCTAGTTGGCGAATTTGGCTAAGGGATTGAGAGAATCTCTTGACATTTTTGAGGGTTTGAAGCATAGCATGAGATGTGTTGTTACATTCTTGTTCACATGGAGTGTTTGTAGAGAGCTTGTATCTCATAAGTGTTCATGGAGGGCTCTAAATATGTAATGTAATGGTTTCATTGTTGAATAGTGTGTGGGTGATGGATGCTTTTGGAGGTTGGGTTTTTCTTTCTTGAGGGTTTTCCCAAATTAAATATTGTGCCATTGTTAATGATATGTTTTCTATTCTTTTGCATATGGGTTCTGAATACTTGTTTGCATAGATTTCTCTCTTTGGGTTATCTGGAAATTGATTATCTATGGTTGGAAATTTTCTAACAATAGATAGAACTACAATGAACAATTCCCTAGGGACCTCTCCTTACCAGCTAGTCTATGGTCTAGACCCTATATTTCCAATGAACCTTAGAATCCTTGAAATTATATTCATGAAAAACTACCTAGAACAAAATGACAAAATTAAAGTCAGGTTGATAAATTTATTGAGCATTGAAGAAAAAAAAGTTGAAGCCTTAAGATTTTTTCAAGCATCAAGTTATTGTCAAAAGATGGCTTGACAAAAATGCCAATTTTAAAGGCTTTAGGATTTTTGATCTTGTCCTCGTTTCAGAAAATTCCAATGAAAATAAGGGAATCCATACCAATTTTGAGCATCTTTGGTTAGGCCCTTACCAAATATAAAAAATATGAGGAGAAAGTACATTTAGGATCAACACCCTGCAGAGAGAACCTGTTCCATTACCAGTCAATGGATAGTACCTCAAACATTATTTTGGATTCCGAGTGACCTCAAGAGTCTGCTCACATGTAAGATAGTTAGATTAGGGTTTTTTCATTCTTATTTTATATCATTTTATTATTTTCTTATGTTTGTCATTCCTTCTTCGTTATCTTGTTTTTGCATCTTTTCTGTTGTTTATTTTTTTGTTTATGTTTTTGTTTTGTTTCCTAGATGTGTGGATTTTTTGAAGTTTTCATTTTAGAATTAAGGTTCCAATAGCAACTCATATAAATGTTGTTAGCCTTTCTATATGAAAGATTTCACTAGCTAGTATGGTGAGGCTTATCTATTTTATAATTTGAAATTGAATGTTTCTCTAAAGCTTAGAGTTGTAGGAATTTGAGCTTGATTATTGATAATCTTACCCATTATAACCACACAAGTTTGAAGGACATATATTTATCTAGATAAAATCATAGATATACATCAAACTTATCTAATAATTATCATTCTTCTTAGTGACCATGGTGGTTCTCAACCCAAAATTAGTGAAAAACTGAAAAGTAAGATATTTCAAAATTATCTCAGAAAATAAGAAAAGAAAAGAAAATATTTGTAAAAGTAAAATCATTAAATCTCAATTCTTTAGCCAGTAATATCTACCAAGACTATAGATGTTCAAATAGTAGTAAATCCATTCTAAGAGGGGATGCAAGGTAACTTTGTCAAGGATATGGAAATGTTGTTGGTAGCAGAGAAATGCGTAGGTCACACCAACAAAATACCTTCTTGTGAGAGAATGCAATCTACCTACCAAGCTTGACATAGGTCTAACACTAGTTACCTTGCACTATGGGCTTGAAGGATAAAATCACATACCTACACTATGATATTTTCACATACAAGTGAAAGATTCCTGCTAACACTTAGTTTGGGTAAACAAAATTTACCTTTGGGTTTGGTTAAGAGGGAAACTTGTTGATGGAGAAATGTAGGGAGAATTACATTTATTTGGTGGTTGTTTGTTGTGCCTTGCACCCCATGCCCCATCTTGTCCTTTCTCACAAAATGCTCCCTCTTTTTGTGTTCTCATCCTTTCTTCCCTTGGTCCCTTTGTTTGCTTCCCTCTTGTTTTATTTTTTTCCCTATTAGGGATCAAGTGTTTCCCTTCCAACATGTTAAAATCCTTGGTCTTGGACCTTAATTCTATTGGTGTTTTTCAACTGATTAACACAAAACTCTCTAAAGATCAGCCACTTCTTATTCTCAAGAGCTCTATATTAGTTGCAAACAAAATGCTATGGTGAGCAGATTCTTGTGTTCCAGTTTCTTTTGGTTTCTTTTATTTTTGGTAACATTCATTTGGTGGTTTGGTTTTCACGCGTGATGCTGACTTGGATCATGATTAATGTGCCTCAGGATTTTTTGTTCTTATCTATGATTTGTTTGTTCCATTTTGGGCTCTGGTAATTGTGACATTCAGATAGCGTGTTGTTTTGATACTTCGTGGATGTGTTCTTTCTCGAATCGACCAACTTTGAAGACCCATATTGAGACTTTTCTCTGGTGTTTGTAGCGTGTATCCTAATCATTAAAATGTCATTTCTTTAAAGTATCTCAGAGACCGACTTGATGCATATTTCCAAATTAATACATACACACACACACACACACATTTAAGGTGTGTGTGTGAGAGAGAAAGTGTATGTATGTAGAAGTATGAAAGTGGAATGAGCATGGGCGAAGAATAGAAGTGGTAAGTGACAGAAGTGAAGTATTGGATCGGTGTGAGGAGATAGGTGTAGTAAGTTGGTGAAGTGTTTTGCAGAGGTAACTGGATGTACTAGAATCGGTTAGTTAATTATCAAAGCTTTAATTGGAACTGATTTCATGCATGTTTAGATGCAACTTTCATAGTTCACTCCTTTTGGCAGTAAGTCTTTCCAGTAGTAAGCCGATTGTATCTGAGCATTAAGCTCTCCGGGTAGTGAGCCTATTTTTGTAATCACATATAACTAGTTATGTTATTTTGAGAGTTGACCCTCTCCATGGTTTTTCCTGTTAGGGTTTCAAGCAGATCCGAAGCAAATATGAACTAACAATTTTATGCAGATTTAAATACAAAAGATAAAGAAATAAAACAGGACACAAATAACACAGAGATTTAATGTGGTTCACCCAGAATGGGTTACGTCCACCATACACAGCCGTCCAATCTTTCTTATTATCCAGCAAAAATAGTACATCAACCTTACAATGCCTTAAGCATCCCAGCCACTTATAACATGCGTTTTTAGGGCAACAAACAAAGTCGGCCTTTTTTAGGGTTTTATTACAATGTCGGTTTTCATCAATCTCCCACTTGGAGACTGATCAGGCTCCACACCAAACAATCTCCCACTTGGAGACTGATACTACACGACACCACTGTACATGCAACATCCACTGGATAAAACACTAGGACTTGACTGGTATAAATTCCACAATTATCAATCAAGAAGACCAACAGAAACTGATGAAGAAATCAGCTTCTCCTGTGGAACTGCCTTTGTGAACATATCGGCAGGATTCTCACTTGTGTGAATCTTCTCAAGCTGTAACTGGCCCTCCTCCAAAATAGTCCGGATGAAGTGGTACCTGAGCTGAATGTGCTTTGTCCTTGAATGAAAAGCAGAGTTCTTCGCAAGATGAATGGCACTCTGGCTATCAGTATACAATGGGATATCCTCTTGTGTCTGACCCAATTCCTTCATAAAACATTGCAACCAAATCATCTCTTTGCTGGCTTTTGTAGCAGCAACATACTCAGCTTCAGTGGTTGAAAGTACAACAACCTTTTGCAGCCTAGAAATCCAACTGACTGTAGTTCCCCCTATAGTAAAAACATACCCTGTAGTACTCCTCCGTGAATCAATATCACCCGCCAAATCAGAGTCAACAAATCCACTTAAAGCAGCATTAGATCCTTTGAAACATAATGCCTTCGTAGTAGTTCCTTTCAAATACCGAAAAATCCATTTCACAGCATTCCAATGTTCCATACCCGGATTACTCATAAACCTGCTCACAACTCCCACTGCATGTGCAATATCTGGCCTTGTGCATACCATTGCATACATCAGACTGCCAACAGCTGATGAATACGGGATGTTAGACATTTTATTAACCTCTTCCTGTGCCTTTGGACACATCTCCTTAGTCAATTTGAAATGACTAGCCAAAGGTGTACTAACTGCTTTTGCATCCTGCATGTTAAATCTTTTCAACACCTTCTTTATATACTCACTTTGGGACAAATTTAAGGTTCTATTTTTCCTATCCTGTGTAATCCTCATACCAAGAATTTGCTTAGCTGCACCCAAATCCTTCATAGCAAATGACCTGGCTAATTTCTGTTTAAGATCATTTATATGTTGCATGTTAGACCCAGCAACAAGCATGTCATCAACATAAAGCAACAGGATAATATAACTGCCATTATCAAATCTCTTAAAGTATACACAATGATCAGAATGACATCTATGATAACCGTGTTCAGCCATGAAACTATCAAATTTTAAATACCATTGTCTGGGTGCTTGCTTTAGGCCATACAGACTTTTCTTCAACCTGCACACCAAGTTCTCTTTACCTTTGACCTCATATCCCTGTGGTTGGAACATGTAAATTTCCTCCTCCAAATCTCCATGGAGAAAAGCTGTTTTGACATCTAATTGTTCAAGATGTAAATCATCTGCAGCCACAAGACTAAGTACAGTTCTAATTGAAGTCATTTTTACAACTGGAGAAAATATTTCATCATAATCTATACCCTTTTTCTGTGCAAAACCTTTTACCACAAGTCTGGCCTTATATCTTTTCTGACCTCCTTCCTCCTCCTTCAACCGATAAACCCATTTGTTAGGCAAGGCTCTTTTTTCTGCAGGTAAAGGGACTAAGTCCCAAGTCTTATTTTTCATCAAGGAGTCCATCTCCTCTTTCATGCCTAGTTGCCACTGTTGTTTGGCATCCACCTGCATTGCTTCTTCATATTCTTCTGGTTCACCAGAATCCGTTAATAAAATAGAATACAAAGAAGGAGAAAATCTTTCAGGGGGTCTACTTGTCCTCGTAGAACGTCTAACACTTGCAGGAGTTTGTGGGACAATCTGTTGTTGTTGAGCATCTGGTACCTGTGGCATTTCATTTTCAGGAATCTGATACAACACCACATATTCTTGTTTGTCTTGTTCATGCTTCTTTTCCTGCATCTGTTCTTTATACATAACCTTCTCATTGAATATAACATCTCTACTTCTAATTATTTTCTTATTTTCAAAATCTCATAACCGATAGCCATATTCATCTATCCCATATCCAATGAAGGTACATTTCTGAGATTTAGCATCAAGCTTGGTTCTATTTTCTTTATCAACATGGACAAAAGCTTCGCAACCAAAAGTTTTTAGAAAAGAATAATTTACCTTTTTACCAGTCCATGCCTCCTCTGGAATACCACCATCCAAAGGGGTTGAAGGTCCTTTATTTATCAAATAGACAACAGTATGTACAACATCTGCCCAAAAATGTAAGGGCAATTCAGCATGCAATCTCATGCTTCTCGCACGTTCCATGATGGTCCTATTCATTCTCTCTGACACACCATTTTCCTGTGGAGTTCCTGGAACTGTCTTCTGCTTTCAAATCCCATTTAAGGAACAGTAATCTTCAAATGCTTTGCTGCAATACTCACCTCCATTATCCGATCTTAGACACTTCAACTTTTTTCCTGTCTCATTCTCAACCAAAGCTTTCCATTTCTTAAAAGTTTCAAAAACATTTGATTTTTGTTTTAGGAAATATACCCATGTTTTCCTGGTTGAGTCATCAATAAAAATAACATAATAACAAGAGCCACCAAGAGATGATACCTGAGCCGGTCCCCATACATCTGAATGGACAAGCTCTAACTTCTCACTCTTCTTCTCTTTCCCAACCTTGAGAAATCTGACTCTTTTCTGTTTACCATAAACACAGTTTTCACAGAACTCTAAATCAATATTCTTTAGTCCTGGCAATAGATTTTTGGAGTGAAGGATTTTCATCCCTTTCTCACTCATGTGCCCAAGCCTATGGTGCCACATTATCGAATTTGTTCTTGCAACATTTATTGTTGTTGTCCCTACAGTAACTTTATCTATAGCAGCTAAGGTAGAGTAAGTGTTACCAATATATAGATATAATGTGCCTACCTTCGCACCTTTAGCTACTACTAATGATCCTTTAGTGACCTTCCACATACTGTCTGAGAAGGTAACTATGCAACCTTCACTACTTAGTTGCCCTGCAGAAATTAAATTTCTTCTTAAATTAGGAACATGTCTTACCTCCTGCAGAAACCAGTCATTACCATTCTGCAACTTGATCTTTATCTTTCCTTTTCCAATAATTTGACAAGGCTCATCATCACCCAAATATACCTGTCCAAAAGCACCTTGAACATAATCTAGAAAATATTTTCTATGGGGTGTAGCATGAAATGAAGCCCCATAATCTATTACCCAGGAATCATTAACATTATCCAAACATAAGATTAAAACATCTTGTAAAGTATTACTTGCAATATTAGTTTCCTTACTGTCATTTTCATTTTTGTCCCCTTCTTTGTTTTTCCGAGACCAACAGTCTTTCTTTAGATGACTAGGCTTTCCGCAGTACCAGCAATCTTTCTTTCCTCTAGATTGAGAGCGTCCTTTCTTTGACTTCCCTCGTGACTTCTCATTCCCAGGGCCTTTTCCTCTTTCTTTTGATCTTCCTCTGTTCTCCACATTCAAAACACTACCCGATGATGTTGGAGTCTCACCTGTGCTTTTCCTTCGCATTTCCTCGCTTAGGATAACACCAACAATATCATCAAATACCAAAGTATTTTTACCAGAGACAGAGTTACTTACAGCCATAACCAAGCTATTCCAGCTTTCTGGCAAAGAACATAAAATCAAGAGAGCCCTAACCTCTTCTGCAAAGGTAATTTTTACTGAAGACAATTAACTGGTAATTGTATTAAATTCATTTAAGTGCTCCGCTACAGATCCTCCCTCACTCATTTTCAAATTAAACAAACGCTTCATAAGAAATACCTTATTCGAAGCCGAGGGTTTCTCATACAGCTTAGCCAATGTTGCCATCAAATCTACAGTCGTTTTTGCTTCTGTTATATTGAATGCTACAGACGATGCAAGGCATAATCGAATGGATCCCAGTGCCTTTTTATCTAAAATGTCCCACTCTTCATCTGATATTGTGGTCGGTTTCTTTGCCTTTCCTTCCAATGGCCGCCACAAATCCTTTTGATACAGGTAATCCTCCATCTGCATTTTCCATAACTGATAATTCTGGCCGTTAAACTTTTCGTCCTTGAATTTGGAATCCTCCATTGCTCCCACTCAAATCTGAAAGTCCTGCCAATTTACAGAAAACCTCGATCTGATACCAATTGTTAGGGTTTCAAGCAGATCCGAAGCAAATATGAACTAACAATTATATGCAGATTTAAATACAAAAGATAAAGAAATAAAACAGGACACAGATAACACAGAGATTTAACGTGGTTCACCAAGAATGGGTTACGTCCACCATACACAGCCGTCCAATCTTTCTTATTATCCAGTAAAAACAGTACATCAACCTTACAATGCCTTAAGCATCCCAACCACTTATAACATGCGTTTTTAGGGCAACAAACAAAGTCGGCCTTTTTAGGGTTTTATTACAATGTCGGTTTTCATCAACAAAAAAACGACAATTTTTTTTTTCTCGGGGGCTGCCGCCCCCGAACCCCTGCCCGGGGCCTAGCCCGGCCCTGGACCTCGGCGAGGATACATGCTGAGTGTACAGTGCTTTGCTAATCAGTCGCCACATTTCAACATTTCCCTTATTGGGTTTTCCACGTATAAAAAACTTTGGTGTCTCTTATGCCACTGTGTCATGCAATTCATTTTTGTGTTTTTCAAGGATAATTAAGATTAAGTTAAGATCAACATATTATCTGTTTCAGTTTTAGAATTTGAGTAGAATACTGATTCACCCCCCTCTTAGTATTATGATTTGTTCAACAATTGAAATCCCAACTAAAACTATAGAACACAAAAAATATTTCATTTATTGTTATTTTAAATATTTAACTCCATCTTTAAGGACCAATTTTTAGATAAGTCAGACCAAAATCTAATACTCACTCTTGGTCAAAAAATTTCATCCAAAATTCAAATGCTGTTGAAATCAATACATTACACTAATCTCCAAATATAGATTTTGTTGTGATTCTTCTTAATATCCTTTATACCACACTTGAAATATTTATATCATGATTGAATTAGTTTTATATTTTCCTTAAAACGAAGCATTAATAAAGACATACACTATGTTCAAATCATAGAGTGAACATTAAAAAACTTTTTCATTATATTTCAAAAGATTCAAAACATCATGGAGGCAACCACAAAAAATGATTTGAAACTTCATTGTATTACTAGTTTTCGAATTTGCTTTACAATTGCAAAATACTAAACTTTGTCTTTCTATTATGTACTCCTAGCCATGACACATTACAAAACTGATCTCTCCAAAATTTAAAGGTTGAAGAAGAAGGTACAATGGATATGATTTCCCTTTTATAAGAACAAGGGAGCGAATGAGCTTCAATCCAATTGTATAAGTGCCATATTTACAATTGACAAACATTCTTACAAATTATCAAAAAGATAGAAGAAAACGCAACTAATATTTGATTAAGTTTGACTTGCTTATATTTGCAAAGGGGAAGGTTATCAAAATCTGGTCACTTGCAAGATAAATTTTATTTGACTAAAATTTGATGGCTAATTAAAATGGTTCATGTTCCCCTAATCTTCGTCCTACCTATCTTCCCAATATGCAAACATACTATCCATAGTCAATTGAAACTTTGTAATTACAAACATTTTCATTAAATTTTACATACTTTGAGTCCATAACTACTCTTGAATCCTTTTGATAACATTCACAAATCACCTCAAAGGCATACATCTCATCGAGTCGTAGATTCAACTATTTCATGTCCAATTCTCCTTCTTTATAAACTTCTGGGACAACCTCAGGGATTACAAAGTTGAATTCTAGCTTCCACTAATCAAGTGTCTTTGCTTTACTTTGTTCATCCTTTATGCTTGTAGAACTTTACACTCCATTTGATCAATGATCTTCAATTTGTCTTTTAACAACTTCTCTAACTTCAACATATATGAAACCATTTTTTCAATCAATATAACATTATTGAAAACTACCAGAAGCTAGATAGTGGCTTACTATCACCATACTTGGCTCTTTTGATCATATCTCTCGAAGCTTGAGTTCTTTCAAGCCATGTATCCTTTGTTGTTTTCAACCTTTCTGTATTTTGATCAAATTTTAATCTTTGCATTAGTAAGGTCGCAATAGCCTTTATATGCTTCATCTACTTTTGAATTTATTTTAGTTAACCTATGGTTAACTAAATTAGTGACGATTTTATTTGTAACTTGGATTTTATATTTTTTCTCCGTCTCAATCTCATCTTCTGCTTAATCTTAGTAAGAAATGTGTCTCTATCAGATGTGAATTCTAGAGTAGAAGTTGAAGGTGTTGATAGTATAGTCACATGAGCACTTTTTAGAATTTCAATTTGTGCTTCCAACTCTTTACTCTTCACTTTTAGTTGCATATGTTCCTCCTTCAAAGCTTCATTATCTGCATACAACTTGTCAGTAGTTGTTTTTCTAAACATTGCAATGTTCACAACCAAATCTATAGCCTCTGGTGTAGGGATGGTTGGTACTCTTTTGACCAAAACACTTCCTTTCAAGTCTTATTAATTTTCAATCAAATCTGGCTTATTAGTATTCAAAGTCATTGCCGACATTAGCAAAGTTTCATTTTTAGGGATGAACATTGATATGAGAAATCCCTCTCAACTTTCTCCTCTAATGTATATATTTTCTTTCTATGCTTCTCAACCATGTGAAAATACAATGCAATACAAAGGTCCCAATGTGACAACAAGAGAATTCCAACTTCTCTTGCCATATTTCTGCCTTCTTATGTTGCAATATTATCCACCTTAAAATCGAATTCATTTAACAATTCCATACCATTTGTTTCCTACTCAGAAGGTGGTGCTTTATTTCTCTTCTTAGTTACCCCTTATGATATTCATCTTTCTTAATCGACATGGAAAAATCTTTGAGTTCTCTTGATTGCACGAAGCTATCATCATCAAGAAACTAATTACATGCCAATGCTCTAATATCATTGATGTGATCTTCTGCAATTTTCAAATTCTCCAATGTTCTCTTATATGTCATAGTTGGGACATTCACTCTTGATGTAGAGTAAGGTGGAGAAGATGGTGTGGTAGTAGAATATGGAACAAGATGGGAAGATGGAGTTTCTTGCATTTTAGGTTCGACAATTTAAACCAAGTTATCTAAATCAATTATTTCTATACTCTTCGTCTTCTCTTGGTTAGAACTAACCACTTTCATTTTCTTTGTTGGTGGTTCCTCTCATAGAATTCCGAATAACATCTTCCTCATAAAGCATAGCATGAAAAAATGTAGGTCTCTCTTTCAAGACTCTAACATAAGAGATAGATTGTTCAAGGTCAAATTCCCTCAAGTCTTCAGACCTAATTCTATATGACAACAATATAGAATAAACCCTATCAAGATCATCCTTATCTGTAGCTGTGAAATATACAAATTTGATAAAAGTGGAAAACATTGAACCTTTCTTCTAGCTCCTCAAATGTATCTTTTCTGCTTCTTTTAACTATCATATTATCTCCAAGTAAGCGATTCTCCTTGGCACACACTTTGGAAACACACACGGCTACACTAATGAACCATAAATCTTGATAGTAGTGGTGTTAATATGGAGAAACCAATCTCCCCAATTATGTGAAATCCTAGAATCCTTCTATCAGATTCTTTGAGAAAATATAATACTCCTTGGGAATCCGAGCAAAATAGCTCATGATTTTCAGCACAGGATGTTGTTCAAATATCACAAAGTCTGTATTATCACAAGTCTTGTTCCAAATGTATGCACAACACTAAACTTTGAGCATTTTTCCATTATCATCTCACATTATAACATGCAACTTATCATCCCACAACCCCTTTCCTCTCCATAGGAACATATGACATAGCAAAGAGTATCATTTGAATTCAAATTTATTGAGGTGTTCTTTTTCTATCACATACTTTTCATGCATTTTATTTGCTAGAAAGGGTTCAAAATCATACTCTATATTGGGGGCAAAAAGTGACAATGTAAAAAAAAATGTGTTTTTCATTTGTCCAAAAACGTGAAAATTTGCTTTGAATTTTTACTTGGGTTGGTTAATAGTATATACAGCCATGGCAACAACCAAATTGGTATGCATATTAGTTTGTAATTGATATCCCTTCGTAATGGATGTTTGATTGGTACATATGTCCATTCCAAACAAATATCAATTTGTAACTGTAGACACCTAAAAATGTCTCATTGATCATGTACTAATTATTCTTCTAATTGATTAAATAATTCTTTAATTCTTTAATTAAGTTAATTAATTTTATTCTTCTAATTTCATATTTCCTCATCATCTTCCTAATCGTTCTATTTCTTATTCTTTCATCATTTAACCATTTTATTTTGTTAATTAAATATTATTATTTAATTAATTTTGATTAATTTCCCAATTTAAATAATCTTTATTATTTAAATAAATTAATTATATTTTCAATTTCTATCTCTAATCATCTAATCAGTCAACCCTTTTCTAAATATTAATTAAATATTTGTTATTTAATTAATTATGATTTAATCCTTTAATTAAATACTCTTTATTATTTAAATAAAATCCATTTCTAAAATAATTAAATAGTTTCTTTAAATTATTTAATTAGCTAATTAATTCTTCTATTTCCAAATCTCTAATTTCATTTAATTAATTCTTCAAATTCAAATACATGTGCATGATTTCAAAATCCAAATTGAAAACCAAAGTCAAGTTCTAAATATATTCAAATACTAAATTAAATTAACATAAATTCAATTATTTGAATAAATCTCATGCAAAGATTAAATTGAAAATCTAAGTTAAAGTGCAAGCACATGCTAAATTAATTAGTTCAATCAATTAATTAATTAAATCATTATCTCTCCAATCTCTATTTCCATCTTTTAGTTAGCTTTTTCTAAATTAAGCTCTCTTTGTCATCTTCTTTATTTCCTCCAATCATTCTTTTTCTTCTTTCAGTTAGCTTTTTCTCAATCAGTTGACTCAATTACTCTATTCAATCTATTCCGTTTTACCTCTAAATCAACAGTTCAACTATCAATTTCATGTGAGCTCACCTGAGTTCCACCTCTTGATCAATTTGTTCCACCTTTCAATCAATCTTCTCCAAAAATCTATAAATTGAGCATTCAATCTCCATTTTCAATCCTCCTCCTCAATCTTGGACAATTACTATAAATCACGAACTTTGAATCTTTGTGTCATTTGCAAGTTATCAGCGCAATATCTGAGAGCCATCATACCAGAGAGAAGAGAAGAGCAATGAAAGTTACACACAATCACACAATAGGGAGTCTTTAATTGATTTCATTTATAGTTCCTATTTTGCTTGATTGTGTTATTTCATTGCCTGTTTGTTAGAATTCTTTGATTAGATAGGGATTCGTGATTTCCCTTTGATTCTAATTGATATTTTATAAGATGAATTTTACATGCATACAGTAACTGATAGTTGTTATGTGGAAGATTCAAAAAATATAAAAACATAAATATAATATTTTATATTAATATATTATAATAGATATTAATATATATTAATATATATGATTTATTAATATAATTATATATTAATTGATTATTATATATATTAATTAAATTGCTTAAAACTAACATATTTTTAAAAAAATGCCTATGTCAGCAAATGGATATCAAAATTGAACTAATATTCATTCCAAAGAGATCTAAATCCATACTCAAATCTCTTGCTTGAGGCAGGTTTTTGTTTGTTTTTTAAATTTTTTTTGCATTCATTTTTATTTTTTAATTGTAAATTAGGTTTAAAATTTGAATTGTTTTTTGTAGGTTAATTTTTTTAATTTTTTTAAGATTTGAATTTCATTCGTGTTTACAAACATGGTTAGTAATCTAAAAAGAAGTGTAAAATGTATTTATTTTGATGCCAAAGAAAGGGTGGGTAGGTTAGGTAAAAAATGTGATATGTATATAAGAGCAATAAGACCTTAAAATAGACCATTTCAAATAATCTAGGCTTGTCATATATTTACTACTAGATTATATTTGAAAAATCTATATGAAACAAACTAGAAATTCAATTGAAATAATCATTAGAAATAATATTGACCAATCCTATTATTTTGAAAAATATAAGAATACTAATTTATTTTAACAAAATTTTCAGAACTCTATAGTAGCAAGTCAAAAATATTTAAAATAATTTTCAAAACAGGATGAAAGGATATAAGGTTTGAAATTATGATGTAAATAAAGAATAATAGAGCTTTGAAAATACTATTAATGATAAGAAGTTATCCGAAGAGGAACTAAGTCATGTAAGATTAGATGCGATCACTAGAGATGTAAAGAAAAGTACAATTTTCTTATGATTAACCTAAGCTCATCAAATGAAATGCATGCACATAAACATGAATAATCATTGATTAAACAATATTATCTGAAGGCATGAAATGCTATTTATGCTATGCTACGAAACTAAATAGAATGAATAAATGCAACTTCTTTTTGAAATTGAAAATAGATTCTCTATGTTTGTGTTCAATGCAACTTCTTTTTGAAATTGAAAATAGATTCTCTATGTTTGTGTTCAACTCAAATTGACAATAACATCTGTATTCTTTATTAGATGAATCAACATCTATAAATCATTTGATGTCCATAAATATATGCTTTAATATATAGATACAATGCTCAACTAATTCTTATTTGATTATTTGATTAATTGATTTTAACAATTCTTACTATGCTCTACCATATGAAAGAGGTAAATGTGTTTGTACATTAAATCAGACTGTCTGTGCCATTCAAATGCAATCTCTATCCATGTCCCTTTTCTCTAGACTTTAAAAAAGTGGGTGGTCCTCTTGATGGGATATGGTGAATGGAAAACAAGAGCAAAGTCATCTAAGTTTCCAAGGCCCTATTTAAAAAGCTGATCGACCACGTGCAATAAAAGTTGGCGCCGCCTCTTTAGAATCTGTGGCCGCCCACATGCAATTATGAAATTGTAACAACGGACAAAAGCATAGCCACGAGTATATTAGACATCGATTAGATAAAGAAATAGTGTAAAGTTACAACTTTTCAAAAAGGAGGTTATTCGATGGGTCCCTTAAAAAAAATCTATCCTTATATGATGTGTTCAATTTTAGGTTATTATATTTTTAATGGCCCCCCCCACACACACATATATATATATATATATATATTTTTAATTGAATACAAATATGTTCACTATTTTAATTATATTTCAAAATATATTAATGAAGTATCTTATTAAAAAATATTTGTGTAAAATTTGATTCAATTAACAAATCTATTATATATGTTTTCAATTATGATTCTTATTTATTTATACACTTCACACATTATTCTTTTCTACTTTTAGATGTAATTGTTATCATTTTTATGTCACATGGACATAATTACTAGTGCAATATTTTTTGCCAAATATGAATCGATCTCACACAAATTCTTTATTGTCTTAACTAATTTTTTTGACATTATCTATAGACTTACACAATAAATTACTTGAAATAAAGCCTAAGTTGGCATATTTAAAGACATGTCAAAAGACCCTAGGATATAAAACCATATAGAATCAAGGATTCATAATATTTGACCATTAGAATATCAAATTCATGTTTAACAAAGTAAAATAACGTTCATAATAGTTTGCATTAGCATTTCAAAGTATATATACTAAATGTCTCGTCATTCAATTATTGAGAAAAGGAAAAGGGGGCCTAAATAAAGTGAGAGGAATTGAAGTACTTCAATCTTAGCTCACCAAGATTATAAAAGTGTTCATTGATACCATCCAATCTTAAATCAGTTAATAGTTGAATGAATATGATTTTTTCATGTTTACAAGCACACATGATGGAGTTGTAGAAAATGATGGAATCACAAAACATTAGCTCGCATTGCAATAGAAATCTCATCCAAGAGAATGAATAATCAATTCAATTTGTCATAATTTTTATATGTGTTCATAGTCTCAAAGAATCACAATAATTTTTTTCTCGCACATCATTCAATTTATCATATTGAAATAAATACATAATTATATCTTCCATTCTTTGTCTATTTATATTTTACACAACATATATTTGGCTTAGTTGATCAACCTAGTTTAGTTTTAGTCTAATACTTTTCAAATCAACAATTAGTGGGATCATAAAATCTATTTATTTTTCTTCCAGTTATATTTTTAGGGGTTAGAAATTATTTTCACAGTGGGACAAATAATATTTTGCAATCTTCAACACAAAACTTCTACTGGATATTGCATGAGTTCCAAATTTGTCAATAAAAAGGATTATGCTATTTCATGATATTTTTTTAACATCATTTTAGGAATGTTTCATTTTATTGATTCGAGTTGAACAAACTAGTGAAATTGATTCTTTGATGTGCTTTCCTAGGGTTTTGTCTCAAAGTTATGTAAATTGTCTTGATGGCAAACTCTTCCCATACAAAAGAATTATCAAAACATTTACACATTATTTTATCAAAATCTAATTTCAACGGGTACCCTTCCTAAACAACAAAGAAACATATGCTATGAAAGCCAATTTTAGACATGCCACATAATAATTAAAAATATGAACTCTTGGCTAAGCAACTTTTGGTCCCAACATATGAACTTTTGGTCCCAACATATGACATTCCTAAAACAAAATTAGTGTGCAAACTTGTTGGTCCTACTTTTCCTTGATATTATGACATCTACACATACCTCCACAATAATGCCCTCTTGTCCAAATTATTTGTAATGTCCCCTACCTGATTAACATAATTAATCTATTTCAATATACTAAAATTGATTGAAAGACTAATCATGAAGCTAGTCATTGATATTCTTCAACTTATAAGTTATTAGAAAGTGTTTATTTATTTTCCTCATTAGGTGATTAATTCATTATTCATAGTTCTCAATATAGATATCAGACCCTGCTACAACTTCAGTTTTAAGAGAGAAGGGTCTATGCATGTTACCAAAGCGCTTAGAGACCAACTACAATAGGTTCCCTCAAAGTTTACAGATCCAAGCCCTTACCTCTCTTGGGTCTAGACCCTCAAGGCTTATGGGTCGTTGATCCCCACCCTATCTCGAGACTTAACCTATTGCTTGGATTTAGACTACCCCTCTTTGGAACATTTCATTCCCATCTTCTTAAATACTGATAGTAATAACATGATTTAGACTATAAGTATGGTTGTCATACATATTGTATTCCATATTAATATTACTATTAATTCTACATAAGAACATTATTAGGCTTCGTATATTAAGCATACTTATCAAACACATCCCCATGCATATTATTTCTTTGTTGTTTAGGAAGGGTACCCATTCAAATTGGATTTTGCTAAAATAATGTGTAAATGTTTTGATAATTCTTTTGTATGGGAAGAGTTTCTCATATATATTTTTTAATATTCATCATTTACCTACTTGATAATAAGCTAGGAATCTTCATAAACTTGCAATTCTATGATTTTCCCTTGGATATCCATTCCATGTACTATAATGAAAGTTTCTTGTTTTTCTATATTATTTTTCTTTGAAAATGATATCTTGTATGTATAATGGTGTAGCGTCGTAAAATTGTGAACTTGCAATTTCTTACCACATTTGGGTCTTCACATTGGTGAACGAATCCCTAAGCCTGATTGGAGACCCGAGACATTCTCATACCTCCCGAAACATGCATTTCCTCACATCCTGCACTGCCTATTCCCATTTTCGATCCTGAATTAGGGCAGGATAGAGGCATGGTGCCCCTATCCTTGCCCTATTTTGGGCCCCCTTTGCATTAAACTTGCATTAGGCTTGTCAATTGTGAAGCGGGAAAAGTTTCCCTATGTTGTCCCAAGATGAAAAATCAATCAAATAACCCTAATTGATGAATATATAAGACACATTCTCCCCTCCTATTTGCATAAGATAAGGTCAATAAGTTCAATAAGTGGAAATTGTGATCTTAAGCGAAATTGCATGAGCAAAGAAAAGAATTCAAGCATTCAAGCATCCATTGAGCATCTCAAGTCTCCTTTCAAGGCTAAGTGTTGCATTCAAGTCAAGGATTCAACCATTGAAGTGGATATCTCTTTTGACATTCAATTTTGCATATCCTTTCAAACAACTCTATCAACATTTCAATTGCATCCTCTCTTGAGGTGAATTTTACTTTAGTCATTTACTTTAATTTACTTGCAAGTCTTTTTCATCATTTGGTTAATTCCAAAACCAGGGTTTGACTTGAAGGAAAACCCCTAATCCCAACAACATTTCCTCTCTTTTCTGTGTGTAGGTTGCAGGTGCGCAATTGTATTTGCAAATTTGGACTTCATTTTCAAAGATAGAAAAACCTTGTTCAATGTGCAGATTTTTCAGAGGACCAAGTACACTTTCAACCCGGTCCTGACAAATTTCGCTCAAATTTGCAGGGGATATTTGTCTCGACATTTTACTACTAATTCCAGGTGCACAACTTCATCCCGCATTTCTATCTCAAGTTATAATAATTTCTTTATCATCTTTACACTTAGTCTCAAACTGCATAATTCAACTTATCCATTCTAAAAGAGGGGTTACTTTCACTTTCCAAGTTCATTGTCAATTTATTTAGTATTCAATCCCCTTCTATTGAGATTGGATCTAGTGAATTTTCTCCCCCTCTTTTAAATGCGATGTGCATGAGAAGTTGAAGGGAATCCTTTGTGAAACTTTCATTCCTGTTTTGAGGGGAGTAAAGGTTTCCACTTGATCTCCCTCGATCACCTTTTCACACCCCATTACCAATGGATGCAATCACCTTGTGGTGTGATGAACAAGATTTCTATTCCTGAATCACATTGGGTGTGGGATCCATCAAAATATAATTTTCATTGAGTTGATTGGGTGAAAGAAAATATTGATTCATCTGTTTTTTTGAGATGAGTGGATGGTCTACAACCAATTGTGCATTATCTAGTTTCTATATAATATTTCTTGTCCTTTGATTACTTTGTGGTCCACATACTCAATGCTGAATTCACTTAGGATCATTGACCCAATTTTCTATATGTCCATAAGAGCTTATTTGGACAACAAATACTTAAGTGGGTCAATTTTTTGAATGAGCTTCAAGTATTGTATCAAGCATGCCAAATCTAAGTTTTTGAGCATTGAAGACTAATACAAGGCATGCTTATTTTGTGGATGTGTATTTTAGTTCATATCCCATAAAAGTATGACTAACATGGTAGACAGACATTTCTTTAACTTGATCATCATGTTTTCTTATAAGTGCCCCTAATAGTACTGATGCGGCAAAAATATACAATAAGAAGGGCTTCCTTGGATGGTTGGCATTACCTAAGTAAAGTTTGTGTCAATTTAGTGGTTATATAAGTGGTGGTTATAGGTTTGGGTGGAATGTTATAAATAATTGAAACATTGGTGGTATCCATGAAGAAAGGAGTGTAACTAGAGGGTAATTCATATTGAGGAGTGAAGTTAATAGTTAAGGAGGTAGGAAAAACACATGGGTTAATAGTTGTAGTGGACATAAAAATGGTATAGTTGGGATTGGAAGAAGAACATGGGTTGGAGGATACACCATTAAAATAATTTATTAATGATCTAATATATTTTAAAATTTATGAGCCATGATGAAATCACATTAATGGATTATAAAAGATATTTTTTGATATATTAGGGGATTCATTGTGGATAAATGGATCAATAAAGGCTTGTTAGTGCTAAGTGTAATGTCTTATTTATCCACATGTGCATCATCATCATAGCTTTCTTGATCACACGTTGGTCCCAACATGACCACCATTAAAGATACCATTATTATTAGAATATGCAACCATGTTAGGGTTTAAGAAAATGTTCCTTATTACTGGAAGACTAAGTTCATGAGTAGCTCATGGGATAAGCATAATATGGAAATAATTAATAAATCACATCTTAGAATAATTAGAATTGTAGAATTATATTGAATCTAAAAAGAAACGTAAAATGTATTTATCCTAATGCTAAAGTAAGGGTGGGTAGATTAGGTAAAAATGTGATATGTATATAAGAGCAATCAAACCTTAAATTAGACTATTTCAAATAATCTACACTTTTCATGGATTTAATACTAGATTTCATTTGAAAAATCAGTATGAGATAAACTAGTAATTCAATTGAAATAATCATTATAAATAATATTGACCAATCCTATTATTTTGAAAAATCTAAGAATACTAATTTATTTCAACTAAATTTTCAAACCTCTATAGTAGTAAGTCCAAATTATTTAAAATAGTTCTTAAATCAAGGATGAAAGGACATTGGATTCAAAATTAAGATGTAAAGAAGAATAGTGAAGATTTGAAAAATTTATTAATAATAAGAAGTTATTTACGAGAAACTAAGTCATGTAAGATAAGATTAGATCACTGGAGATGTAGAGAAAAGTACAATTTTCCTATGATTAACCTAAATCAACTAAATGAAATGCATACACAAACACATATAATGATAGATTAAATAATGTTATCTATATGCATGACAATAAAATGGTATTTATGTTATGCTATGAAACTAAATAAAATAGATGAATGCAACTTGGTTTTGAGCTTGAAAATAGATTCTCTATGTTTGTGTTCTAGATTTTATTCAATTGAATCCACATCCATTTGTATCCTTTATTCAATTCAATCCACATCCATTTGATGTTCATAGATCTATTCTCTAGTATATAGATGCAGTCCTTAACTAATATAAATTTTTATTTGATTGATTGAATTCAACAATACATACTCTACTCTACCATGTGAAAGAGGTAAATGTGTTAGTGTGTCAAATGTCCCCTTGTATTTGCCATTCAAATGCAATCTTTATCAATGTCCTTTTTCTCTAAACTTTAGAAAAATGGGTGGTCCTCTTGATGGGATGTGAGGAATGGAAAATCAGAGGAAAACAAGAGTAAAGTTATCTTTCGTTTCATCTTTACTGAGTTTCCAAGTTCCTATTTAAAAAGGTAGTCAACCAAGTGAAATGGTCATAGATTGAAAGTTGGCCCCACCACAATCTGTCCCCACCACATTCAATGATGAAAATTGTAACAATGGAGAAAAGCAATCTGTCCATTACATAAAGCAATAGACGTCCATTACATAAAGCAATTATTTATGCATTTCATATATTATTCTCTTTTATTTTTTAGATGCAACTGTTATTATTTTTATGTCATATGAACACAATTACTAATGCAATCTTCTGTGACAAATTTTATTACATCTCACACTAATTATTTATTGACCTAATTAAATTTTTTGAGCATTATCTATACAACTATACAATAAATGAATTGAAATAAGGCCTAAGTTGGCATTTTTAAAGACATGTCCGAGGACCCTAGGATACAAAACCATATAGGATCAAGGATTCATAATATTTGACCATTAGAATACCAAATCCATGTTTAAGAAAGTAAAATAACATTCCTAATAGCTTGCATTAACATTTCAAAATATAGATACTAAATATCTCATCATCCAACCATTCAAAATAGGAAAAAAGGGCTTAAATAAAGCGAGAGGATTGAAACATTTCAATCATAGCACAACACGATTATATTAAATGTGTTCATCAATACAATCCAATCTTAAATAAGCAAATAGTTGAATGAAAATAAATTTTTCATGTCTACAAGACCACATGTTAAAGTTGCAAAAAGTGATGGAATAAAAAAATATTAGCTAGGATTGCAATAACAATCCCATCCAAGAGAATAGAAAGATCAATTCAATTTGTCATATTTGTTTATAGGTGTTCATAGTCTCAAAGAATCACAATCATGTTAATCTTGCACATCATTCAACTCATCATGTTGATTATAATTTTCACATCTTCTATTTTGCTTAGTTGATTGTGTTATTTTATGTCTATTTGATAATATCCCAAACAAGAGTTAATTTACACATCTTCTTTCATGGTTGCAAACTATATTATCATGAGAAGGTTGATCAACACAATTTATGAGTTCAACTTCTTGTTGTTTGGGCATAAACATATGTTTTGTTGTCCACTTTTATTGGTCATGTCGAGTGAGATGTTCCATCCTTTTAAATGAGGCCATACACAATCCTCCATTTGACATCACTAGATAAGCACATATTTCCTCTTTTTTACTTTGAACTTCATCTCCATGGTTTATAGGTTGAGGTAAAACTCACTAATTACATGAAGCCATTTCATGCCCAAAACTACATCCATCTCTTCTAGACAAAGCACATAATAATTTTCCTGAAAGTCATAATCACTAAGCTGAATAGTTAAGTTGGAAATATTTTTTGTGCAATTGAGAACAAAACCATTTGCAATTCTCACTTCAATTCCTTCAAACTCTTCTATTTTGAGTCCTCTTTTGGCTACAAGGCCCTCATCAATGAAGTTATGAGTAGCACTTGTATCCAACAATGATATCACCCATTGTCCACCTAAGACTCTATGAATCATAAATGTACTCCCTTTATGGATACTAGAGAGTTGTGTTGTGATTCTATTATCTTCCTATTCTTTCCCAAACTCTTATGATACATTTCCTATTTCACTTTCTTCAAAATTAGATTGTTGGTCTGATTTTTTTGATCTTGACTCTTCAACAGTGAAGTCCATCATTTGGTTGGATTTTCCTTTCATAGGTTGTTTATTGTTTGGATCCCATGGTCCATTGGATTTGAAGCATAATTTCCTCTTCCTTAGGTCATTAAGAGTCTCATCATTTAGTTCTGTAGTGTTTTTCATTTTCCCTATGGTTGTATTTTCTATCCTTCTTGTGAGAGAAAAACTTGGATGATAATTTACTCCTAGGGGCAAAAAGCTCCATACTTCTAGCTTTTCTCATAGCCTCTTGCAAAGTAGGAGGGGAAAACACCTTAAGCCATCCTTGTAAGGGATCCATGATTCCTTAGGTTTATGAAAAGTACCCTCCTTAAAAAAGTGGTGATTCTAGGCTAAGTCACCTAGGTTTGGTGTCACCTATTTGCACTTCTTGAGTGGCCAAACTAGACTATCACATCGAGAGGCATTTTGGGTAGAAGAGGACATATTTGGAGGTGTTGCAATTAAATCTTTAAGTGACCTAAGTGGTTGTTAGATTGACACCTAAGATCCATTTTTCTATTGTTTAGAGGCATTTCTTCCTCAAGATTTACAGAACATTCTCTAGGTATGCTTAAATTTGATTTGTAAGACCTATTCCTAAGCTAGGTTAGTCTCTTTATCTATTATAATTTTCCTTCTAAGACTCACCCAAATTTTACATGATTTCAAATGTTATTGAAAAATTGTTTCACTTGCATCTTATCAATTTTCAAAATGATACCAATCCAAGGCTTGCTAGGTTTCACTCAAACTGAAAGTTTTCCACCTGAACCCTTTCTACAACTCATGAATCTCCAATCCTTAGGATGTGTGACTATAGGATTTAATGATAAATCACAATAACGAAAGATTCATCTACAAGAAAAATACCTATCACACAAAAGAGATCAAGCAAAGATTGTATTCTCTATAACTGGTGCAGGAGCACCAACTTGACTTCATTTTGGTCTAAGTGTGACTTAGGAGTTTAGAGGGTTTTGATTTATTTTTGTTTGAATAAGGTCCATGATGACCATTTTGTATTTATCTCTAGTCTGTTTCTTGTAGGGTTGGTTTTGTGTCAATGTTGATAATAAAATGGCAATGATGCTCAATTGGTTGTAGATGGAACACAAACAGTCATGGTATGACTATTGGTGTCCAAAGATGAAGTTTTTTATATGCCTCAGAAGCTATGAGGTAGGGTGGGTGATTGTATTCATTTTGTTGTGGAAAGATTGAAGAAAGAACGAATAGAAGCTTTTCATTTTCTACTGTTTAAATTGTTTCTTTTGTATTATTTTCTTTGGTTTTACATGACTTGTATGGTCTGTCACAACTTTGACTTATTGTCAGTTAATTGGGTTTTGGATTAAAAGCCCATGTGAATCTGGAGGGGTCTTGAGACTATGAAGTTATTAGTTACTGTCTTTTCTACAACAAGAAGAGTTTGAACCCATGTGGTTTGTGAGGTTGAGAGTCTAAGATGTAAAAACCCGCCATTCCACCATACTGTAAGATACTACTAGGTGGAATGGGTCAATTTAGAGTTATTTTTATGGTAGAATTAGGTTTTGCAGTAGAGGATGGAGAGGGGTTTGTCTCTCTTCAATACTAAACCTAGCATCTTCATATTCTAGGTAAGGAAGTTTACTCCTATCTAATGAGTTAGAAGACCCTATGAGAAAGATAGGTGAATGATGAGAGAGATAATTCCACCCTCTGTTGCATCAAATGGTATCAAAGCATGATTGTAGATCAAGAGGAAGAAGTGAATGAAAATAGGTGCTAGTAAGTTGAAGTCCAAGATGCCTCCAAAAGGTTATTTTCTAGCTAGCGAGATTCAGGATTTGAAAGCTTAGCATCTCTCAAATGAAAAACGTTTCAAAGAATCTCAAGAAGCAACCTTGGCCTAGTTAACAACTTTGGAGAAGAATAAGAGAAGAGGAATGGTAAGTGGTGACCAAAGTGATGAGGAAAAGAAAGGGGGTGATGGTAACAACCCTCTTGATGCTGTTCAACATGTGCCAAAGCCACCAATGGACCCTTAAGAGTTGAGAAGGGTAAGGATTCTCAAGACTGTGAAAGGGGATAGTGTTTCCATGGTGAAGGTTGAAGTACCCATGTATGGAGGAAAAAGACATAGTGAAGAGGTCCTAGCATGGATAGATGCACTAGACAATTTCTTTGAATTTAAGGAGGTAGAGGATACCAAGAAAGTAAGGTATGCCAAAACAAATTTGAAAGGTCCAACACTCACTTGGTGGAATTTCATTCAAGAAGAGAGGGTTAAAGAAGGTAAAACAAAGATAGTGTCATGGGATAGAATGGTCTTAAAACTCAAGGCCTAGTTCCTACTCGTTGATTATGCTGTGCAGACATTTAGGAAACTTCAAAATATTAAGTAGAAGGATATGGATGTTATGTCCTATACTAAAGAATTTCATAAATTAATTTTGAGATCCAGACACCATGAAGATGAGGTGGAAAAGATTGCAAGGTATCTTAATGGGATGAGATTCCACATATAAGATGAATTGAGCTTGGCCACCCCAAGGACTATGGAAGAATGCTATCAACTCGCTTGTAAGGATGCATAAAAGATTAAGAGAAAGAAAGAAAAACAAGGAAGAGCTAGGGGAAGAAATTTTAGAGGCAGAGGAAATCATTTTGGAAGAGGACCACAAAAGGACCTAGGTGAGAAGAATACAAACCAAGAGTCTAATGGTGATTCAATAGGAAGTTTTAGAGGTAGGAGACTGGGAGGCAGAGGAAGATCCAATGGACTAGGAAGGGGTTCTAATACTTTCTCAGGAAAGTGCTATAATTGCAATCAAATTGGGCATCCATAATGGAAGTGTCCTGATAAAGCGGGTATAAGTTCTTATAATGGAGATAAGATGAATCAATTAGTGTGGGAGGAGGATGAAGGGAGTGTGAACTCTCCTTCCATTCATGTCACTCTGGAGACATGAGAATATCTAATGATTAAAAGGACTCTAATAAAAGTACTAACCATCAAGGAGCCTCCTTAAAGGAAAGCTTTGTTCCGAACAACTTGCAAATTTCAAGGAAAAGTATGCAAAGTTATAGTTGATTCAGGTTCGATAGATAATATAGTGTCTTTAGTGATAGTTCTGATACTTAATATAAGCACAGATCCAATAGCCAACAAGATGAGAGGGGGGGGTGAATCATACAAACTTAATCATCCATAAAAACATCAGATTCAACCTCGGTAACATATATATCAGTAATATAACCAAAACTGTTAAACATGCAAACTCAAAAGCATATGAACAATATAAACCTCATAACACCAGATTTAACGTGGAAACCCAAATAGGGAAAAACCACTGTGGGATTTCAGACCCACTAAGATATATACACTTCTAGAGTATGCTCGGTTAAAAGCAAATCCTGTTAAAGATTACAAACACATTGCTAGATGTGACCAGGTTAAGGGATTTCCCTCAGATCTGTTAGGATCTTCACTTTATTAGAAGTGACCTTGTTAAAGGATTTCAAACACTCAATCAGAATGTCACCTTGCTAGAGGGTTTACATATAAGACTGTTAAGTCCACTCAGTTAAGAGATTTTCTGTCACTTTCACAAAATAACAGTAATAAAATCTATCTGCAACTTCACATCTAAAATGCTGAAGTAGATTCCTATTTGTTCAATACAATCTAGACATAGAACTAATCTTGTCTATCTATTGGGCTTCTATACTCTATTATTCTAACAGGTCTTCAAGCTTCTGTGCTCGGTAATCACTATGTAGCATCCCTGTGCATACACTTGCCCGCATACATTGTTTATCAATAGTTTCCTATTTATAAACAATTAGGTAACTGCTTAATCTCCTTGATCACATTTCCCATGATCAATCACAGCCATCAGATCTTCAATCTTGTCCAGGTTCAATGCATCTTTTGATCTGAAAATGTTTTACCCCACCTTGGAACTTGTATAATAGTCTTGGAACTTGAGCCAGGGTATTGTGGTTCAATCTGAGCGGTAGATCTTCATGCTAACTTTTCATTGCCTTAGATTCGTTAACAAACTTCTTCCACGGCTTACCAATCATTTAATCCGCTCCAGCTCATCAGCTTCCTTCATTAAATACCGCATGTAAACATTTAATGCATTTTGTTATAGCTCGGTTACAACTCGGTAACAACTCGGTGAATACTAAACTTCACTCGGTAGACATTCCGCCTTCATTAACCGATAGCGATAACCTTAGGGTTTACCGACTAGGTTCTTTGCTTGATAACATAGTATAGTATTAACCTTTACATTTTACAACATATGTATGATGTTAAAAAAATCTAAAACATCATGATCTCATCATTGTCTGACTCGGTAGTAGTTGCCCATTGAATACCTTATTCATCCCCTTATTCATCATATTCTTTCCTGTGTCTTTTACCAACATCTTTATAATCTTCATATCACACTTCTCAAGATATGGCAACGTCATACTGAATTAGAAAATCAATTTCTTGACATCAATGACAAAATAATAATATCAAGACAGTAAAAAATCTTTAATTAGTTATATCCATAATCATCAACAACCTTCTCAATATCCTTATGAAATGCCAACAATCTTTCATTGTCTGTTATATTACAATATTGCCAACATTTAGAAATGATAGAAAAACTTAAGTTGAAGAGAATCCCTCATCAAAATCCATATAAGATATCATGGCTTAATAAGGGCCAGTAGGGACTTATGAATAAGCAAGCATGGGTAGAGTTTAATATGGGTCCTTACAAGGATAAAGTTCTTTGTGATATTGTTCCAATGGATGTGTGCCACCTTCTTCTTGGAAGGTTGTGGCAGCTTGATAGAAGAGCCCAATATGATGGGCATACAAACACATATGTTATTAAGAAGGATGGAGTGTCTTATACCCTTGAACCACTGTAAGAAGATATGGGTGCAGCTCATGAAGGACCTAGTGTCTTGGTGGTGAAGGAGAAGGAGTTTTTGAAGGATCTTGAGGAGGAAGGATGCATATATGCCATTGTAGTTAAAAGCCAATCTACAATACTGCAACTAGTGACAAGGAAGAAGTCCCAAATGAAGTACAATGTCTACTTGAAAAGCATGAGAATATAGTAGTGGAGGAGTTGCCAAATGCTTTGCCTCCAGTCTGAGATGTAATCCATGATATAGACTTAATACCTGGTACAAGTCTACCCAATAAGGAAACATATAAGATGCCACCTCAACAAAATGAGGAGATCAAAAATTAGGTGCAGGAGTTGCTGGATAAAGGTTTAGTGAGAAAGAGCTTAAGTCCATGTGTCGTGCGAACTGTATTGGCACCCAAAAAAGATGGGAAGTGGAGACTTTGCACGAACTCCAGGGCTATAAACAAAATCACAATTAGGTACAGATTTCTGATACCTCAAATAGAATACCTCAAGGATAGATTAGTAGGTGCAAGGTACTTTTGAAAGATACATTTAAGGAGTGGTTATCATCAGATAAGGGTAAGAGAAGGTGACGAGTGGAAAACAATATTTAAAACCAATGAAGGCCTATATGAATGGTTAGTGACGCCCTTTGGGTTATCTAATGCCCCTAGTACATTCATGAGACTCATGAATGAGGTCTTGAGGGATTTTATCAATAAGTTTGTAGTAGTATACTCGGATGAAATTTTAGTTTATAGAAAGAAAAAAGAAGAAATCTTGGATCACTTGGACGGGGTGTTGAGGAGATTGAATGAGGAAAGACTAATGATCACCTCAAGAAGTGTGTGTGTATGAAGGATGAACTTGTCTATTTAGGATTTGTGATCTCTCGAGGAACTTTAAAGATGGATCCCACCAAAGTGGAATCAATAATTAGTTGGAGAAGTTAGGGGTTTCCATGGTTTGACAAGTTTTTACCACAAATTTTTCAATTGTTTCAGTGATATTGTTGCACCAATGATTGACACCATTAAAGGGGAGAAAAAGATAAGGTTTCAATGGACAAAGGAAGCAGATAAGAGTTTTGAATTCTTGAAGAAAAAGGTATCACAACAACCAATCCTTACTTTTCTTGATTTTGGTAAAGTATTTACTATTGAGTGTGATTTTAGTGGGTTTGCAATAGGGGTAGTATTAAGTCATGAAGGAAAACCAATTGCATTCTATAGTGAAAAATTAAATGAAGCTAAAAATAAATATTCATCATATGATTTGGCACTTTATGCCATGGTCCAAGCACTTAAAAATGGATACATTACCTTCTACCTAAGGAGTTTGTAGTGTTCACTAATAACCATGCTTTGAGTTTTCTTAACAGTCAAGAGAAATTAAGTCATCGACACATGAAATGGGTAGAATATCTTCAAGCTTATACATTCACCATCAAACATAAGAAAGGACAAGCCAACAAAGTAGTTGATGCATTGAGTAGGAGAGCAGGACTGGTACAAGAAGTGCAACTCCAAAGTGTGGGAATAGATAGTTTTAGAGGTATGTATGCTACTTATGCAGATTTTGATGACTCTTTTAAAGTACACCAGCAATTTCAAGGTTCATTTCATAAAGACTATGAGGATTTTTTGATACAAGACGGGTTACTCTTCAAGGGGGCCCAATTGTGCGTGCCTAAATTCTCAACGAGGGAGAATTTGGTGAAGGAAAAGCACTGTGGTACTTTAGGGGGACATTTTGGTTGTGATAAAACTTTGGAACAGGTCAAGAGGTTTTACTATTGGCCAAAGATGCACTTGGATGTGAAAATTTTTGTTGATAGTTGTCTGATATTTCAAAAGAGCTAAGGGTTCAAGTTCCAATGCTAGTTTGTATTGACCTTTATCCATACCATGCAGACCATGGGAGTCAATAAGTATGAATTTTGTGGTGGGACTACCAACGAATTCAAGGGGGTTTGATAGTGTTTATGTAGTAGTGGACACATTTAGTATGATGGCACATTTCATTACATGCATGACAACTAATGATGCCTCTCATATTGCACATTTGTTCTTTAGAGAGATTGTAAGAATTCATGGTTTTCCATTGTCTATAGTATCATATAGAGACCCCAAGTTCATTGGCCATTTTTGGAGAACCTTGTGGAAGAAGCTAGGAACTAATTTAACCTCAGGTCTACCTACCATCCTCAAACAAATGGAAAAAATGAGGTTGTGAATAGATCATAGAGAAAATTACAAAGATGTTTGACAATAGAACATAAGGAAGCTTGGGATTTGATCTTGTCACAGGATAAATATGCCTATAATGACTTAGTCAATCGTAGTATTGGTAAAATTCCATTTGAAGTTGTTTATGGAATGCATCCAAGGGGACTCTATGAGCTGATAGACATAAGTGGATTGAATAAAAAAAGAGCACAAGCCGAAGATTTTGCTGTAACCATGAAAGATATCCATGATAAGGTTAGAGAAACTTTAAAGAAGAGTGTGGGAAAGTATAAGGAGAGTTCATATTTGAGGAAGAAAGATGTCCAATATAAGGTTGGGGATATGGTGTTTTCATATCTTAGGAAAGAAAGGATTCCCAAAGGTAAATACAACAAGTTGATGATGAAGAAGATTGGTCCTTGCAAAATAGTAGACAAGTTCAGTCAAAATGCATATGAAATTGAACTCCCACAAGGAGTTGTTATCTCACCAATCTTTAATGTGGCTGATTAACACTCTTTTAGGGGACCTGTTGTTGCAGGATAGGAAGAAGGTGAACTTGAGGATGCTGAAGTGGATTGGATTAAATATCTTCCACCTAATCAACCTATGTAGCTTGAAGCTATCCTAGATTCCAAAGTGGTGAAGAGAACAAGAAGGAAAGAGTATAAAGAGTACTTGGTCAAATGTCTTGGTTTACCAAATGAGGATGCAACCTAGATGTCTGAAGAAGATATTAATCAACATGGAGTCAAAATTGAAGACCTCATTTCATCAGAAGGATGAAATCTTTTCCTCTCTAGGTGTATGGTGCAAGAGCATCGACTTGACTTCATTTTGGTCTAAGTGTGACTTAGGAGTTTAGAGGGTTTTGATTTATTTTGGTTTGAATAAGCTCCATGATGACCATTTTGTATTTATCTCTAGTATGTTTCTTGTAGGGTCGGTTTTGTGTCAATGTTCATAATAAAATGGTAATGATGCTCAATTGGTTGTAGCTGGAACACTAACAATCATGATATGATTGTTGATATCCAGAAGTTGAAGATTTTTTTATGCCTCGGAAGCTATGAGGCAGGGTGGGTGATTGTATTCATTTTGTTGTGGAAAGATTGAAGGAAGAATGAATAGAAGCTTTTCATTTTCTGCTGCTTAAAACTGTTTCTTTTGTATTATTTTCTTTGGTTTTGTATGAACTGTATGGTCTATCACAGGTTTGAATTGCTGTCTGTTAATCGGGTTTTGGATTAAAAGCCCATGTGAATCTGCAGGGGTCATGGGAGTAAGAAGCTAGTAGTTATTGTCTTTTCTGTGACAGGAAGAGTTGGAACCCGTGTGGTTTGTGAGGTTGAGAGTCTAAGATGTAAAAACCCTCCATTCCACCATACTGTAAGATACTGCTAGGTGGAATGGGTCGAGTTAGAGTTAGTTTCATGGTAGAATTAGGTTCTCTAGTAGAGGATGGAGAGGGGTTTGTCTCTCTTTAATACTGAACCTACCATCTTCATGTGCTAGGTAAGGAAGTTTAATCATGTTTGATGAGTTAGAAGACCTTATCAGAAAAATAGGTGAATGGTGAGAGAGATAATTCCACCCTCTGTTGCATCAATAACAATAAGATAATTTTGTATTATTGCATAAACAATATTAGAGATATAATTACAATGAAGTATTGAATCATTATAAAGGATGAATGAAACCCTAGGTGACAAACCTAATGCTAAAATTAGGAGAACTAAAGAAATGCAAAGTAAGAGCTAAGTTAAGCTCAACTACATTTAGAACTAGTGTTAGAAAAGAAAACTTTAGATAATAAAAAGATCCCAAGTTTGGCTTCAGTGAAAAAACAATTAAAGGACCTAATTAATAAATAAATAGGTAATTATCCTAAAATTAATCCAACCCCCCCTTAAGATCAACTTATGGATAAGCTAAAGAGCTAATATGAATGCAAAATGCATGCATGATCGAGTTCCAAAAGTAAAGGCCTAGTTAGGTACTCATGTACAAACTAATAAAAATCGATGCAACTCACACCAATGAGGTATCTCTTAATGAAGAAAAAGAGAAAAATCACATGGGAAAAAAAACTCTCCGAACATGAGAGATGAAATAAAAAAGAAAAGGGTACTACATGTGACTAAGATGAAGCACTCCAAGTTTCTCCCCAAGTAAAAAAATAGTCATAGAAGTATAATGAATATCCCCCAATAAGAGAGAGAAGAAGAGATGATCTGCCACCCCCCCATAATGAAGAAGCTCCAATACCATCAAAATAATTACGATTCAAGTGAATAAGCTCATTCTCCAACTAAGAGCCCCTTAATGTATCTTGCTTCCTAAACATGGACTCCATTATAGTCTAGATCTATTTGGGTGTGGTACAAGACTCAACATGAAAGAGAAGATCTAGAGACATAGAGATGCATAATATTCCGAAAGCCTCATCACACCTATTGAACCACTTTCTCTACTCAACAACAGTTGTAGGCTCGGTGTTTGTACACATGGTCACTCTGTATAACGCTTCGTCCATTATTTTTCCAATTATGGTAGTTGAATGGAGTAAGGGGAGCAATATAATTTGGATCCATGAAAAATTATTAAAAAGTACAAAAAAGGATTGATATAGTAGTATATTTCTTCTCAATGCCAAAATAATTAACTCAAATTGCTAAAAAAAACTGATTTACATATTTTCTAAGAACACCCCAAAAATGACAAGATTGAGGTTTATGAATACCTAATGAGAAATCTTTTAAAAATGACTTGATATTTGAATTAAAGGAATTTGAGAGATTTCTAATGATATATGGAAGTAAAAAAATGGAGTTCGAATGTGCAAGATATGATCCCAAAAGTGCAAAACTAAAGGCTACCTTTGGAGGACTAATACTAAAAATTGGTGTATAGTTTGATAAAACCACTCGCAAAATTAAATCAATGCCAGAACATGCTTTTCAACGATACAATTTTGACTCCATATGGTGAACTTAGGAGCAAAACATTGAAAGATGCTTTTTAAGTAAAAAGGCTAAAAATAGAGGAAGCTTACTAAAATTATAATGATGCTAATATTAGTAGATTTGCATACTGATTTGATAAGCTTGTGGGCATTGTTATAGTGATTAACTTTAAAAATTATTTAAAAAAATAATTGTTTAACCCTTTGTTTTAAAAATCATGCATCCCCTTTAAATTTTCAATGAATTATTTTTCAAAATAAAAAGGCTTTGAAATATTTTTGAACTTGCAGTCCAATTTTGACATTGTCTAGTTGGTATAGGTTCGTACAAATTTATATGAAATTGTCTTGAATTGCATGCCATCCAAAAAAAATGTTTGATTTTCTAATGATGGATTTTGACAATTTGACAAGTGTTTTAGGGTTTTTTGGGCCTTTTAAGCATGATGGTGACCTCTATTTTTCTCGACAATGCTCAATTTTTTTAAGCTACCCTTGGATTTTGCCTCAAATTTTCTGCCCTTAGCCAATTTAACTTGATTTTTTAATTTCTCATATTTTGAGGAAACGATAGTTGATCTTAGGGTCTTTTGATGATGTGAATATGATGACAACCTTCATTTGAGCCCAAAGTGCACAAAAAATTCACCTCAGGTTGGATCCCTCAAGCATGTGGATAGGAACTTGATAAAAAGGTCTGATACCACGTAGGAGTTGATGATCAATCACAAGATCCAAGATTCGTCTACAAGTAAAACACATATCACAAAAAACAGATCAAGCACAAATTGTATTCTCTATAAAAACCAAAGAATGAACTATATGATTGCACCAACAATGTTGGACATACAATTACAATGAATGTATGAATTCCTATAAAGGATGAATGAAACCCTAGGTGAAAACCCTAACACTAAAATTAGGAGAATTGAAGCAATGCAACAGAGGAGCCAAATTAAGCTAAACTACATCTATAATTAATGTTAGACAAGCAAACTCTAGATAATAAGAAACACCTACGTTTAACTTAAGTGAAAAATAAATTAAAGGACCTAATTAATAAATAATTAAATAATTATCCTAAAATTACTCAAACAATATCATCTGTGGGAAACATCTGATGCAAGACATCGACAAAGTGGACAAAAATAGAAAGGGTCCCTATCATAGATGAGGTATGTGTGCAGGGCACAACAAATGGAAATTCCAGTGGGAATAAATTCTTGAATGTTACAATGAGAACACTCATTTAGAACCTAGAATCTCTGGTTAATGCTTCCCAAACAAAATCAAATGAAAATAAAACATGATCAATAGGGAAATAAAATCCATGCCTTTACAAGTCACCTTTACCTTTGATCATTTAAGTGTGCGCATCTATGTTCATTCTAACTTGACAATCATAGAAAAACCCTTAGTTCTATTGAAACAAGCTATGCAGAGGACCTTACTTCAAAAGTAATCTAGACATTGCCTCGCTACCAGTCAGGTGTCCATAGCCTCGACGAGGCTATTGCCTATAATTATCAAAAATATTATTCTACTAAATCAATCAGGCATCCATAGCCTTGGTATAATTGTTTGCATATTCCTAAAATCAAAATTTTAATATACTTTACTCTTTTTTGTCATTCCAACTTTGTTTTTTTCTTTTACTCTGCATATTTGACTCATTAGCATTGAATCCAATATTGGGTTCAAGAGTTATAGTGGTCACTGATGTAGGACTTTAGATTTTTCACTTGCCACAATTTTCCTTTGGCGACTCCAATAAAAACCAACATTATATATTTGTGAAATATATAATGATCAATAGATGATAGTAGTAAGATACAAATAATCACATGTCCTAATTAGGTGATGTAGATAGGAAACACAACCTCAATCCCAAAGGACGTCATGAACATTCATCAAAGAAATTAATGGAAAATGAAAATGTCCACCATATCTATGTACTTTGAACTAAGGAGCACTTAACATCTCATCTATTCACGTGTCTTCATGTTGCATAAAACATGCGTCCCTGTGAATTTTGTAAGTATATCCTCAAAAACTAAGGTTTAAATAGTTGAAAATTTAGCTAATAGTTCAAGATTTAAGGGAACCTAAATTGCCACATTTTTACAAAATTTTATTTTAGTCTTATTCTAATCATCAAAGAATTTAAATTTTTAAGTCAAATATTTGCCACAAATATTTGATACATGATTAGATTATATTTTCCTATGTTTTATAAGTTAATGTAGAAATCTAAATTAATTTTTCAATAATAGATCATGATTATTAGTTACTTTAGTGTCATATCAGAAATATTTGGTTGCCACCCTTGATTTCATTCCATGTAGTAAAAGAACCTATAATTTTTAATGCTCATGGGTGCTGAAATTTCTTTTGAATTGTTGATCTCAATGAAAATCAATGGTCTAGAAGATATTTTGGGCCCAATGAGAATTCAAAACATAGCTATTTTATGATAGAATACAATGATGGTTGTTAGATTATATTTAAAATTAATGGGAGGAACTAAATATTATAGATTCTACCCCTTAAACCCATCAATGATTTCCACCTTCATGCCTCTACTTTTGTATAAGAATTATTTTTCTTTTAAATAGAAAGATTCACCATGGCAATCAATTCATTTTCCTATTATTGTCCAAGATTCACTAATATTCTCTACAATTTTTTTGCATTATAAAAAATATTATCAATAATAGTATTTTTTTTTTCAAAAAATGAAGAGATTCCCTAATAGAAATTAATATTTTCCCAAAAATGAGATATTCATCAAGATTTAATATCCTTTTTTTGGAAGTGGGTTTTATTAAAGTTATCCCTAGTAGAAATACACAATAAGAGGGGCTTCCTTGGAATGGTTAACATTAGCCAAGTAAAAATTGTTTCAACTGAGTCGTTACATAAGTTGTGGATTTAGGTTTGGGTGGAATTCTAAAAATAATTGAAGCACAAGTGGTTTCCATGAGTAAAGGAGTGTGACAATAGGGTAAGACATATCGAGTAAAGTTAATGGGAAAGGAGGTAGGAAAAACACTTGGGTTTTTAGTTGTAGCAACCATAAAAATGGTATATTTGAGATTGGAAGAAGAAGATTGGTTGGAGGATACACCATTAAAATAATTTATTAATGATCTAAGATATTATAAAATTTATGAGTCTTGATGAAATAATATTAATGGATTCTAATTTTTTTTAACAGATTTATTAGGGGATTCATAGTTGATAAATGCTTCAATAAAGGTTTGTTAGTGCTAAGTGTAATGCCTTATTTATCCACATGTGCACCATGGTCATATTTTTCTTGATCACATGTGTTGGTCCCAACATGACCACCATTTTTATTAGAATGTGCAACCACATTAGGGTTTAAGGAAGTGTCCCTTCTTAAGGAAATACTAGGTTCATGATTAGCTCATTAGAAATAATAATATGAAAATAATTAATAAATTGCATCTTAGAATAATTAGAATTGTAGAATTATATCGAATCTAAAAAGAAGCTTAAGATGTATTTATCCTAATGCCAAAGCAAGGGTGGGTAGGTTAGGTAAAAAATATGATATGTATATAAGAGCAACAAAACCTTAAAATAGACTCTTTCAAATAATCTAGACTTGTCATTGATTAACTACTAGATTATATATTTGAAAAGTCTATATGAAATAACCTAGTAATTCAATTGAAATAATCATTAAAAATAATATTGACCAATCTTATAATTTTCAAAAATCTAAGAATACTAATTTATTCAACTAATTTTTTAAACCTCTATAGTAGTCAGTCCAAATTATTTAAAATTATTCTTAAATAAAGGATGAAAGGACATTCGATTCAAAATTAAGATGCAAAAGAAGAAGAGTAGAAATTTAAAAATTTTATTAATGATAAGAAGTTATCTAAGAGAAATTCTTTATGTTTGTGTTCCAACTCAGATTGAAAAAATTCCTGAAACCCCAGATCTGCTTGCAATGCCAAACAACTCAAAACAAGAACAGGCAGCTGCAGATTTGAAGCTTTGATACCATGTGAGAGTTGAGAAATACAACACCACAGGAGCCCAAAAGATCTCTACAAGCTGAAATAAACCTGTTACAGGGAGAAGCAAGGAAGCAACAATGGAAAAACAAATACATAGAAAATATGCTCAAAAATATGAGAGCTCAATATTCACAAAATGTGTAATGTGATAATCCTTACAATACAATGAAAATAATTAACCTCTAATAGGTCAAGAAGCCCTAAAAAGGAAAACCTAGGCTTGCACATAATAATTAATAAAAGAATTAATTATAATCCACCTAAAGTTAGCTTAAGTGTAAAAGAGATAAAGGAAACTTAAATAATTAAACAAATGTTGTTTAATTAATCAAGTAAAGACCCTGAATACTCTAACAATCATAGGCTGAATATGCCTATAATAACTTAGTCAATCGTAGTATTGGTAAAGTTCCATTTGAGGTTGTTTTTGGAATGCATCCAAGGGGAGTCTATGAGCTAAGAGACATAAGTGGATTGAATAAAAAAAGTGCACAAGCTGAAGATTTTGTTGTAACCATGAAAGATATCCATGAGAAGGTCAGAGAAACTTTAAAGAAGAGTGTGGGAAAATATAAGGAGAGTGCAGATTTGAGGAAGAAAGATGTCCAATATAAGGTTGGGGATATGGTATTTGCTTATCTCAGGAAAGAAAGGCTTCCCAAAGGTAAATACAACAAGTTGATGATGAAGAAGATTGGTCCTTGCAAAATAGTAGACAAGTTCGGTCAGAATGCATATGAGATTGAACTCCCACAAGGATTTGTTATCTCACCAATCTTTAATGTGGTTGATCAAAACTCTTTTAAGGGATATGTTGTTGCAAGACACGAAGAAGGTGAACCTGAGGATGCTAAAGTGGATTGGATTAAAGATCTTCCACCTAATCAACCGATGCAGCTTGAAGCTATCCTAGATTCCAAAGTGGTGAAGAGAACAAGAAGGAAGGAGTATAAAGAGTACTTGGTCAAATGTCTTGGTTTACCAAATGAGGATGCAACCTGGAGGTCTGACTAAGACATTAATCAACATGGTGTCAAAATTGAAGACCTCATTTCATCAGGAGGATGAAATCTTTTCCTCTTTGGGTGTATGGTGCAGGAGCACTGACTTGACTTCATTTTGGTCTAAGTGTGACTTAGGAGTTTAGAGGGTTTTGATTTATTTTGGTTTGAATAAGCTCCATGATGACCATTTTGTATTTATCTCTAGTATGTTTCTTGTAGGGTCTGTTTTGTGTCAATGTTGATAATAAAATGGTAATGATGCTCAATTGGTTGTAGCTGGAACACTAACAATCATGATATGACTGTTGATGTCCAAAAGATAAAGATTTTTATATGCCCTGGAAGCTATGAGGCAGGGTGGGTGATTGTATTCATTTTGTTGTGGAAAGATTGAAGGAAGAATGAATAGAAGCTTTTCATTTTCTTTTGCTTAAAATTATTTCTTCTGTATTCTTTTCTTTGGTTTTTTATGAACTGTATGGTCTATCACAGGTTTGAATTGCTTTCTGTTAATCGGGTTTTGAATTAAAATCCCACGTGAATCTATAGGGGTTGTGGGAGTAAGAAGTTAGTAGTTACTATCTTTTCTAGGATAGGAAGAGTTGGAACCTGTGTGGTTTGTGAGGTTGAGAGTCTAAGATGTAAAAACCGGCCATTCCACCATACTGTAAGATACTACTAGGTGGAATGGGTCGAGTTAGAGTTAGTTTCATGGTAGAATTAGGTTCTGCAGTAGAGGATGGAGAGGGGTTTGTCTCTCTTCAATACTTAACCTAGCATCTTCATGTGCTAGGTAAGGAAGTTTACTCCTGTCTAATGAGTTAGAAGACCCTATGAGAAAAATAGGTGAATGGTGAGAGAGATAATTCCACCCTCTGTTGTATCAATAACAATAAGATAATATTGTATTATTGCATAGGCAATATTAGAGATATAATTACAATGAAGGAATGAATCATTATAAAGGATGAATGAAACCCTAGGTGACAAACCTAATGCTAAAATTTTGAGAACTAAAGAAATGCAAAGTAGGAGCTAAGTTAAGCTCAACTACATTTAGAACTAGTGTTAGAAAAGAAAGCTTTAGATAATAAAATGACCCTAAGTTTGGCTTAAGTGAAAAAACAATTAAAGGACCTAATTAATAAATAAATAGATAATTCTCCTAAAATTAATCCAACACCCCCCTTAAGATCAACTTATGGATAAGCTAAAGAGCTAATATGAATGCAAAATGCATGCATGATTGAGTTCCAAAAGTAAAGGCCTAGTTAGGTACTCATGTACAAACTAATAAAAATCGATGCAACTCACACCAATGAGGTATCTCTTAATGGAGAAAAGGAGAAAAACCACATGGGAAAAAAAACCTCTCTGAAAATGAGAGATGAAATGAGAAAGAAAAGGGTACTACATGTGACTAAGATGAAGCACTCCAAGTTTCTCCCCAAGTGAAAAAATAGTCATAGAAGTATAATGAATATCCCCCAATAAGAGAGAGAAGAAGAGATGATGTAGCCCCCCATAATGAAGAAGCTCCAATACCATCAAAATAATTATGATTCAAGTGAATAAGCTCATTCTCCAACTCAGAGCCCCTCAATGTATCTTGCTTCCTAAACATGGACTCCATTATAGTCTAGATCTATTTGGGTGTGGTACAAGACTCAACATGAAAGAGAAGATCTAGAGACATAGAGATGCATAATATTCCAAAATCCTCATCACACCCATTGAACCACTTTCTCTACTCAACAACAGTTGTAGGCTCAGTTTTTGTACACATTGTCACTTTGTATAACACTTGGTCCATTATTTTTCCAATCATGGCAGTTGAATGGAGTAAGGGGAGCAATATAATTTGGATCCATGAAAAATTATTAAAAAATTACAAAAATGGATTGATATAGTAGTATATTTCTTCTCAATGGCAAAATAATCAGCTCGAACTGCTAAAAAAAAACTGATTTACATATTTTCTAAGAACACCCCAAAAATGACAAGATTGAGATATTTGAATACCTAATGAGAAATATTTAAAAAATGACTCGATATTTGAATGAAAGGAGTTTGAGAGCTTTCTGACGGTATATGGAAGTCAAAAAATGTAGTTCGAATGTGCAAGATATGACCCCAAAAGTGCAAAACTAAAGGCTACCTTTGGAGGACTAATACGGAAAATTGGTGTATAATTTGATAAAACCACTTTCAAAATCAAATTAGTGCTAGAACATTCTTTTCAACGATACAATTTTGACTCCATATGATGAACTTAGGAGCAAAACACTGAAAGATGCTTTTTAAGGAAAAAGGCTAAAAATAGAGGAAGGTTACTAAAATTATAATGATGCTAATATTAGTAGATTTGCATAGTGATTTGATTAGGTTGTGTGCCTTTTAATAGTGATTAACTTTAAAAAATATTTTAAAAATCATGCACCCACTTTAAATTTTCAATGAATTATTTTTGAAAATAAAAAGGATCTGAAATATTTTTGAACTTGCACTCCAATTTTGACATTGCCTAGCTGGTATAGGTTCGTACAAATTTATATGAAATTGTCTTGAATTGCATGCCACCCCAAAAAATTGTTTGATTTTCTAATGATGGATTTTGACAATTTGACAATGTTTTAGGGGTTTTTGGGCCTTTTAAGCATGATGGTGACCTCTATTTTTCTCGACAATGCTCGAATTTTTTAGCTACCCTTGGATTTTGCCTCAAGTTTTCTGCCCTTAGCCAATTTGACTTGATTTTTTAATTTCTCATATTTTGATTAAACGATAGTTGATCTTAGGGTATTTTGACGATGTGAATATGATGACAACCTCCATTTGAGCCCAAAGTGCACAAAAAATTCACCTCAGTTTGGATCCCTCAAGCATGTGGATATGAACTTGATAGAAAAGGTCTAATACCATGTAGGAGTTGATGATCAATCGCAGGATCCAAGATTTGTCTACAAGCAAAACACATATCACACAAAATAGATCAAGCAAAAATTATATTCTCTATAAAAAGAAAAGAATGAACTATATGATTATCCCAACAATGTTGGACATGCAATTACAATGAATTCATGAATTCTTATAAAGGATGAATGAAACCCTAGGTGAAAACCCTAACACTAAAATTAGAAGAACTAAAGCAATGTAATGTAGGAGCTAAATTAAGCTCAACTACATCTATAATTAATGTCAAACAAGAAAACTCTCAATAATAAGAAACACCCAAGCTTAACTTAAGTGAAAAATAAATTAAAGGATCTAATTAATAAATAATTAAATAATTATCCTAAAATTACTCAAACAATATCATCTGTTGGAAAAATTTGATGCAAGACATCGACAAAGCGGACAAATATAGAAAGGGTCCCTATCATAGACGAGGTATGTGTGCAGAGCACAACAAATGGCAATTTGGGTGGGAATAAATTCTTGAATGTTTCAGTGAGAATACTCATTTAGAACCTAGAATCTCTGGTTAATGCTTCCCAAACAAAATCAAATGAAAATAAAATATGATCAATAGGGAAATGAAATCGATGCCTTTACAAGTCACCTTTACCTTTGATCATTTAAGTGTGTGCATCTGTGTTCCAAATAAAGTTTTTCAGAATCTCACTGGAGATATTGAGAAGTTTAGAACCGGGTCAAAAGTTATATACCTCTATGTATAGGTATATCTAAGAGGACAACAAGAAGGTAACTTTGGTTTTATTTAATCAAAGTGTTAAGCATTTTTCTCTTGACAACCTAGTTTGGAGTCTAGTGGATTGCAGGGATTTCAAATGCAATGTGGGAAGAGTATACCTTGGAGTTAGGGTATTGAGGAGACTTAAGAGTCAAGTGTTAATCCTTGAGTAGGGTCGAAAGGTGTGAGTAGGTCACTAAAACCTTGAGAGTGCAGTCTTGACAAAACTATGAGATGATCAATCATGATCAAAGGGAGTTGGAAGGGAGAGTGTGTTTCACCTAGCATGTAGAAGGATCCTCTAGAGTGTCACCTTGAGTGATTGAAACCTTGGAGAACTAGAGTAGATCCCTATGCATCAGATGGTATTAGAGCAAAGCAAAAGGTTTGGGATATGTGTGTAGAAATCCTAGATAAGTGAGAAGATGTATCTAACAAGGTCAGAAAGAGAGTTGTGTAATGCTTTCACAGAATACTTTGATGGTGGAAGGAAGAAAAAAGGAAAAAAAGATGAGAGAAAGAAGAAAGAAGATGAGAGGAAGAAGAGGATAGATGAAGAAGAGTTGAGTAGATTGAAGAAAGAACTTGGTGAAATTGATGAGAAGTTAAGAAGAATTGTAGAAGAAAGGGAGAAATTGGGAAGGAAAAATGAACATTGGGAAGCACAAATGAAGTTGAGGTTGGAAAACCTAGAGAGGAAAGTGAAGAGTTGGCATTTGAGGGTGCAAAAGAGGATAGTTTGGCCTATGAAGAGGCTAATAGCGACAAAGAAGAAGGCTAATGAGGAAGCCTTGAAGGTGAATGATGAGTTGAGATGCCAAGGTGAATGGCATGAGAATGAGAATGAATTTGGTGAAGGAGAAGAACCTGATCTATGGGCATTGTATGCAGCCATAAAGGAAGAATGGAGAAGCCATGGTGGGGTTGACTCACTTGAGATGATGGCACAAAAGATTCCTTTGATGGAACAAGCTGATAATGAAATCAACGATGACACTATATTTGTTTTTTCTAATCATTTGTATGCAGGTTTGCTGAGTGTTTACTTGGATGATAAGATTGGAGGTGCTTATATTGAGTACCGTTTGCTTGAGAGGAGGTTCCATGAGTCAACAAAGCATGGAAATTTTTTTGTAGGGTACAAGGAGCAAGTACCTATGAATTGGAAGACCAGAAAGAGGAGGCAACCATTCAAGGGGACCTTGAATCTTTTGTGCCCAGAAGTATGGTGTAGGAGCACCTATGGAACACCTATGAAGCACCTATGGAGCATCTATGAAGACAAAGTGCATTAGGGTCATTGATAGGCCCTCATGGAGAATCAAGTGGAAATGATGTCTAAAATGCCTTTAAGGTCTTAAAACAATGTAATCATGGCCATTAGAGCCAATAAATTCAATGAAATGTAATAGAAAAGTCAAAAAGTGTAAAATTGTGAAAATTGACAATTAGGCCTAGAAAGGGCTAAAATTGGGTTTTGAAGGGTAGAATAGGTTTGTGAGGAATAAAACATGTCTTAAATATTTTTAAGGTCATTTAAAGACCATTTTTGTGTGTTGGTAGATTTAGGGGTCAAGTTTGTTCATGTTGATAACTTTCTTTGTCAAATGACAACTTTTTGAGCAACTTTTATTGTCAAAAATACAAAAAATGACAAAAATAGGTGGTTAGAGGTAGTTGGGTGGTTATGGTTCAGTCTTGAGAGCCAAAAAGGCTATAAAATTTTGTAAAACAATGATACTAAGAGATTTAGTGGGGATATTGTGAGTGTTTAGTCGAAAACAATAATTTGGAGCAATAAAAACCATATTTTCATGTGCATTTTCTAAGTTTCAACGTGTACAGTCAGATTCCTTATTGATTTTGATGCATTTGATGTTTAGATATTACAATTTTATTATTTATAGATGATAGAGGGATGATTTAATTTTTCTTTGGAGATGGTGGCATTCATTTTTATTGGGTTTTATCAAAGTTCTTTGCATTTTAGTGAAAACTGCTAGAACCTTGGCTTAAGGTAACCAGTGGCTTCATAAATGTAGTATTTTTTGTTTTGATGCATAACCAATCCTCATTTTTTGTAGGGATGAGGGAAAGGATGTATAATACCTTTCCATGGTATGTTTAGGGTTTCATGCAAAGGTTTGGCATGTGCTTCAAGAATTTTTTATGATTGTTGCTGTCACAGGGGTAGATTGACTGTTACAGTCAAGTGAAGAAGGCTTTGTTTGATATGAAAAAGTATGTTAAGGCCAGGAGGGCTTAGGGGAGTTTTTTTTGGTGTTTTTAAAACCTTCCTAAGGTGTTGGAGAAAGTGGAGTGCCCAAGGAAGGCCTTAAACCAGTGGGTTTCCAAAGATAGCAGCAGACTGTCATAGTGTGACAGAATGATAGCCACAGAAAAATGTAGCCTGATGCGGGGGCCATATCTTGGAGTTGAACAGTTGGATTTGTCTAAATTTTGGATATGTTGGTCCAAATCAAGTTCTTCAAAATCTCGCCAGAGTGATTGAGGATTGTAGAACCGGGTAAAAAGTTATATACCTCTGTGTATAGGTATATCTAAGAGGACAACAAGAAGGTAACTTTGGTTTTATTTAATCAAAGTGTTAAGCATTTTTCTCTTGAGAACCTAGTTTGGAGTCTAGTGGATTGTAGGGCTTTCAAATGCAATGTGGGAAGAGTATACCTTGGAGTTAGGGTATTGAGGAAACTTTAGAGTCAAGTGTTGATCCTTGAGTAGGGTCGAAAGGTGTGAGTAGGTCACTAAAACCTTGAGAGTGCAGTCTTGACAAAACCATGAGATGATCAATCATGATCAAGGGGAGTTGGAAGGGAGAGTGTGTTTCACCTAGCATGTAGAAGGATCCTCTGGAGTGTCACCTTAGTGATTGAAACCCTGGAGTCCTAGAGTAGATCCCTCTGCATCAAAAATCCAAATAAAAAAGGACCGAGAGTGGGATATGCCAGTGAGGAATTTTCAAATTGATTGGGTGTCAAAGTATCCATTCATTGAACCAGTGGAGAATCCAATTGAAGGCGAGCCTCCAATAAAATGTAGGTGTAAGATTTGAACTTGGAAACATAAAAAGGATAAGAGGTTGCAGCTAAAAATTGACACCATAGAAAAGCATATGGGTAAAGTTTACCAAAAACAAATGATAGATGGAGTTGAAAAATCAGTGATAACATGGAAAACAAAAGAGAAATGTAGGCATGTGAGGAATTTCGAAGAATTTTATGGAATCTATTCTTGGAAAAGCAATACAAATAGAACAACTAGGAAAAGTTTCTCAGTTAAGTGTTGTTATTTATATTTTGAGAAGAGGGCGTGCTATGACAAACTACCCATCAATGAGTGGTTTATTACACTTTTTGAAAGTTCCTAATGATCCTAATAGTCACTAGCCAGTAAACAGTGGATGGGAATGGGTAAGTTATCTTGCTGAGGTTGAAAAAGAATATGCAAAGGAAAAAATAAGAGAGTCAAACTTTATTGTGTTGTCTTTAGGCAAAGTTATGATAGTAGATAATACTTCATTGGTATGCATGCATGTTTATACTGTATAGAATCATGCCCGCTAACCTCATCTACTATCTGTTGTTAAAATGAAGGATAGTACGATAATGAAAATTTTATTTCAACTAGTAAAGAGTTGTTAAATTGAATATGGAGTGAATGGAGCTTTGGTAATGCAAGATCACAGGAACGGTCTTTATCAAAGATGAAAAGTTCTTGTGCACTCTACATTATTGACATTCATTGCATGGCCTACAAAATGAATCTAGTTTTTGGAATTGTGAGAAATCATGCTCCAGTAACAAAAATTGTAGAGAGCTCTACTCACACTTCTGTCGAAGTCCCAAACGATTTATGGAATTTTAACATTTTGCTGATGGAATAATCAATGGGAACAAGCTTCTTAAGGATAATGATACTAGATGGATCTCTTTGGATGGACCAACACATCGAGTTTTTTTTTAGAATATCCATCCTTGATTGGACTATTACACATAAATCATGACGAATCAGAGCAAGTGAAGTTTATTGACCTACTTCAGAGGTTAAGTAATATAGAGACACTCTTAACTTTAACAACTCTTCTCCCCAAGATAGAGGAAATGAGGAATTTTATGAAAAAAAGGCCAACAAAGAGCTATCTATATTGCAGAATATGCTAAGTTGTGTAAGATGACATGTCTCACCCTCGATAATCTCTATGGATCTCAACTAACATTATTTGATGAAAAATTTACTAAGTGGTGGACACTCATAGATTTGAACAATCCTGATAACTTTTTACAGATCAGTGCAAAAGGGGAGTTATGTACCAGTGTACGCGGAGTTGAGATACCAATGCACTGCTTTGCCATGGTCGAGCTCGAGGAACTAGGAAAGTGCCCCAAGAAGTGACTAGCAAGAGTTACAAGGGAAGATTTTAGCAAGATTGTTGAGTTTTTAACTGTTTCTATGAAGAAAATTGTCTATGATCTTTCCTCACATATTAGAAGAAGATTGCCTCTGGAGAAACTACTTGAAGCCATGCCTATTGTGTTTCCTCAATATTGGAACCTCAAGAGTTTAGCTGATTTTCAAACTAAGCTACTCACTTTGATAAATCAATTTTACAAATGCAAAGAATTCAATGGACTAACTATAAATGGAATTTTAAACGATACTCTTCTTGGAGAGAAATCATCTTGTTTTACATACACTATGAGGGAACAATATGATGTAATGGAGAATCCCCATGAAGAGAGATCAGTAACAAGGCTTTGGACAAATCTAGGTTCGAGCGAAGTGATGTGTGATTCAATATCAGAATATTTCAAGCTTGCTGATTTATGTCTTACCATGATCTATTGGGTTCGGTGGAGGATGAGAGATTTTTTAGTGCTTTGGGGTTCCTAAAATCAAAGCTAAGAAACAAACTAGACAAGAATTTGGAAAATTGCTTGAGGCTCTATACATCTAGGTATGATTTCCACACTTTTCATTATGATAGGGCAGTGAAAATTTGGAGGTCCAAATGTGAAAGAAGGGGTTTGGGAAACACTTCAAACCAAAGTGGCAGTGAGATAATTGACTCATGTACTGGACAACTGGTAGCATTGAGATGCAGTTCAACAGAGGTATGCAGACTCAGAGTGAAGAAAACACATACAAGAATCAAGGAAGCTCTGAATTTGTTGAGGAGGAATGGCAACTTTAAGAGATTTAGCACTAGAAGTTCCTAGGTATTTATTAATCTTATTACTGTATCTCATCATTCTTATTACAAAAAATTATTCTTGTGGTTGATAACTTGATGATATTTTATGTGTCGATGAACTTTTTGCAATTAAAATTTAATATTGATTTGCAATTGCATTTTTCAACTTTCTAAATTTAGATAGAAAATAGCAGAATAAAAGAGCATAATGTGTTGATTGATAGAGTGATGTTTATTTAGACATGTTGATATTTTCATTAATTATTTTAAAATATATCCATATGATATAATTCACTCAATACACAACTCTGTGTGATTTTCTATGCAAAAGTCAATACGAAATTTCATAACCCTTTGCAAATGACCCTGAATTCCCTTTTATAGAAACAAGGGAGAAACAACAACTTTAGGTCTATTTGCAACATGTGAAGACTCAACATCAAACTCAATTACTAAGGCACTAAATCTATTGTCCCATCAGTATCACAAACTTAGTACAATTTTACAAGGCTGAAGGTATCTATGACCATCATAGGCCGGATTAGCAATTTAGCAACTGCTACATGTCTCCTCATCCTATTCAAAAAATAGAGTTCAAACTCAAAAATTAATTCAAGCCATGAAAAATTAAATATAGAGAATAGAAGTGCACAAAACCTAGAAATCAGAAATAGAGAAAGACAGAAAAGTTAAAATCTGAGAGAATTTAAGAATACAAATTTACAAGGTTGAAGGTGCGCATAATAAGCTAGATTAGTAATATTGAGTGCTGCATTTTTCCTGTTCATAAAATAGAGTTATTTAAAGCTATGCCAAAAGAATAAAACCTTGAAATTAACTATAAAAGCATAAAACTATGCAATGCATACTATGATTCATGAGATCTTTGTGCCATGTTTTGTAGGGTGCTCCAGTCTCCGTTTGATGGAAGTATAATTTCTTTTAAAGTATAGTAAGTCAACTACAACTTCGTCAACAATCCATATTTGGAAGAGTGACTTGACTCCACTGTTTCACCCAATAGTGCATACAAGGTTATCAATGGTTTGATGAAATTTAGATTATTGTGAGGAGTTGTGTCCCGAGGAAGCAAGTCTAATTCAGACTTCATTTTGTCCTCCATCCTTTTCTTGAAAGCTTCTTTTGCAATAAATTTAGTTGATGCTTCAACACTCTTCGACAAACCAAGATTTAACAATTTGGCTGTATTTTCTTGTAGCTTAATTATCTTTTTCCCAACTTTATCCGTAATTTCTTGTGCTTCCCTTAGTTTCTCGCATTTTTGAATGATAGATGATGCCTTTACTGAGGAATCAATGCAACTCTTAATTCCCTTGGATGCCACATAGCTGTCACTGATATTGGAAAATTCTCGCAAAATCTATTTTGCAATATTCTCTTTTGAATAAACATTTTTGTTCTTCTCAATGTGGTTTTTGAGCTTCCAAAAAATTACTCTCAGACTTTCATTCAATTCAAACCATTTAGACAACTTGTCACTCCTTTGCATTATTTGCCCCCAAATATTTTGTTTTATATACTTCACTGTATTTCTCATATTGTCTTCCGAAGTTTTTATTTTATTATTTGCGTTCTGTAGCTCTTCTTTCATTTGTGCACATTTTTTTCTTTCTTCCTCTTGTTTCTCTTCCAAATGTTTTGTTTTTTCTGTCTCATGCTCCAATTAGTTCTATAAATTTTTGTTTACGGCAGCAGCAGACTCCAAGCTTTTGTATAATTTTGTTGAAGTGGCTCTTTCATCATCAAAATTTTTAATGCTTTCATCCAACTTTTCCCTCAGTTCCTTTAGTTCTGCCTCCATCTGTTCCTGCACTGTAATTGCTAAGGTAGAGGCCCAATTTTTTATCCTTTTTTGTAATTTATTACACTTGTTATCTGCTGCTTTCCTCTTTTCTTTTTTCATCTGCCAAGTCTGCATGTAACTTTTCCATTTGTTTCTCCACTTTATTTTTCTCTCTCTCCATCTTTAGCAGTGAAGTGTAGATCACTTCATTGGTCTTTTTTGACACACTAATTTTTGTCCACAGTTTGAACTTTGGAAAAATCCATTTGGAGGGTGCTAATGTGAAATTCATAGGGATCTATCTGACTCTATGGTGGATTTTTATCTTTATTTCGGGGCATAACAACCATGAATTCCATCATATCTTTGTTTGGGTCATATGTGGGAAATACCTCATTCGATACAAGTTGTTCCTCTAAAGCTGCAGTAAGGTCACCCCTTTTCAATGTCTTATTTTTTCTTTATTCATATTTGTTGTTTGTATAAATTTATTAAAGAAATTGTTGTAATGAAAATATGGGTTTGCTGAAGCAATTGAATGTTTGAAAGGTGAAATAACACTTGCAGTGATATATGAGGCTCCACCTATGCTTGTGGTTCTAACTAATGCATTTTCAGGAGTACCAAAAGCCATTACTAATCCTGTCCCACTGTCACTTGCAATTGTACTTTTTATACTCTTTTGAGGGGTTTGTTCTGAAGTTGTTTTTGTAACCATTGTTGTTATAAACTTTTGCTTCTTCACATTGCCTTGTTCACTAGGATTTTGTATAATATCTACTACTATCCTCCTCTTGTGAGAGATATATTGTTGTTGTACTTGATCGGACAACTAGTACTAGTACCCATGCCATCCCCACCAGTGGAAATGGAACTTGATTGAACACTAATATGAATACTATCCAAGATTCCAGACTAGAGGTAGTGGCACTTGATTCACCACCAATAGGAATACCATGTTGTGGTAGTGGTTGTGATTGAATCTGAGTGTCTGCACAAGGTGGATTTGAAGCTCTAACAAATTGAAATGGAGATGTAGGGTAATGAGTAGTACCTTTCTATGATGAATCTGATGAATCAAGTCCAATGACTGGTTTCTCAAGATGTTTTGATTCTAAATTTGGTGGAAGTGGTACCTCAAGTGGAAATCAAGGGCCTTCTCCTTTGGGACCTATACCACCACCTTCAAAACCCATTTTTTCCACAATATTTGCCCATTTTCTATATTTTTCTTTCATGGAAGCATCGATTCCACTCAATTTTGTAGAGACTATAGTAGCTGTTGGAGTGACCTCAACCTCATACTCATTTTCATCACCACTTCTATCATATCCTTCTATGGGATGCTCCTTATTCCATAATTTGCTAAACTCAATATCCTCATAGTCCAAGAATCATTTATTTTGGTTTGAGTCCAATGTCTGTCTTTACATTCTTGGAGTATTTTTTGGGAATAGCTTTGTTAGATAGATTAGCATCTTTTTGGTAGAAATTGTAGGACCTCATATTTTCATTTTAATTTTGGATTCCTTGCTCTATTTTTTTCTATGTGCAATGTCATAATTTGTGATGACAATTATTTTGTTGAAATATTATTGTCAGCGATAATTTGCTCCATCTCTTTTTTTACCTCATCCCAGGAGTCTATGTTTCTAAGATTTTCTAGAATGGTTTACTTTCATGTTGACATAACCTTTTAGAGTTCCCATTTTTCTTAAGCCTTGTTTGAATGATACTAAGTGGATCATACTGCTAGTGATCCTCAACACCAAAGCTAAAAATTGTCAAAAAATCATGTTCCACTTTGAATGCTTTTCTATCAAATGTGAACCCTCCACATGAGAAAGGCAAGGAAAGAAATATGCTCTTCTTTTGCTGACCATGAAAGAGTACATCTGTTCTCTCCAACTGTCGTACATATTCCAATTCAATAAACCTCTCTATCACATGTATTGGAAGTTTGTAGGGTTCTACTGCTGATCTGTAAAACCTTAACACAATGTATTCTTCCATGAAGAACCAGTCAGCCAATTGTATTTGACTTTTGAGTTGAATGGAATCTCTACAAGACACAGGAAATCTAGGCATTGGAGTTCTTGTAATTTCATTATACATTGGTGCCAAAAAAGTTCAGTCTACAAAATGGTTGTAGTTATTTCTGTTATCATCCATCCTTATCTTAGGTGTCCATTCATATATTGGACACTTTATTCTATTCAGAGTCTTCTCATCAATCTTATAGACCTCAATTTGAAGCTTGTTGGTCCCAAATATTTCACGATACTTTAATCGAAGAAGATAGCACAAGTAGGATGTGAACCTAGTCTTACAGGAACCTGTTTTAATCATTAGTAATTGTGTTTGCATGAATTGAACAACATACTCAACAAAATTAAATCTTACTGGTTCTGTTATGCAATGGATATTAAAAATCATTTCAAGAATGTTGACACCTACTTCCCTATCATTTTTCAATCCCAAGCAAAATGTTAGCATGGAAATAGTATTCTGAACCCATGACACAACAATACTATAATCATAAGGAGCTTTATGATTTTGATCCAATCAAGTACCACACACTATTAGACCTTTGATAAATGAATATTTATAATTTGCATCAGTTATGTCATATTCCTCTTCCAACTTTCCTACATCAATGTGGATATTTGAGTTTTGTGCTTCAAACCCTAGGTTCAACAAACGAGCAAATTCTATCTCAATTACAGACAAAATTTCCTCTTTAGTATTTTATTGACAATTGCTTTTCTATCTTCATCATAATTTTGGGCACAAACCATGACAATTTTTGGGCAAGGGAATACTTTAGGTAACACCATGCTAGGAAGTCCAGCATACCACGATGCAATTTTATTTGTAATTGCATTTAACATTGTGTTAAAGATAATATATTTTTTCCTGTTTGGATATCTTGCCTTATTAGACAATGCATATCTAATTTCTATGATTCTCTTTCTACCATGGATAACAGGGTCATAAATATCATGGTATTCATTAGTGAGACCTACCATTTTACCTAGTTTGGTTAAGTCTATTTTTTTATTCACCTGGGTTTTAGTTGTACTATCCAGTTTCCCCATCGTTAGTACTATTAATGGTTCAATATAATTCTAACCCTCAAGTTCAACCCCTAATTCTAATTCTACAATCTAAACGGTAAACCATGAGATTCAAAAATAAAAAAATGTGGGATGTAGGTGTTTTGGATTTTACCCAGAATTTCTATTTGAGTAGACTGGTGCAGACAAACTCTATTGCATTCCTCAATCTAGTAGCCGTTTCTGAATCTCCCTGGATTTACTGATTTGTCCAAGAATCAAAATACCAATATGAGTCCCTTAGTTTGAAAACCCTCAAAAGTTCAAAAGTAAAACCTAAAGGACAAAATTTCTAGAATCGTATTCTAATTTTTTAAATTATTATTTATAACTATTCGCTACTGTAGGACAAAAATTCATTTGTTCTTTCTAAATTCTGAGGATTGATAGTCTGACACGTCACAAGAGTCACTTTTTCAGAATGTTTTTGAAGACTTCTTAATCCTTTACAACTTTTGCTCGAAATAGAGCTTATTACACTTAATTAAGTATACAATTAAAAACTTAGAATTTAACTATACTTAATTAAATGGTTATCATTTATGGAAGTCTTTCGGTAGAAGTTTGCAAAAAATGTTTAATTTGTGCTCATCCAATGGGCGACAATATCCTTTGTCAGTTGTCATGGGCCCCATTATACATAGGATTTTTGCCACCCAAATGCTACACCACCTGACACTTCATCATTCCATGGGCCATAACCTTTCTTTCGTGTCGGTGTTCAATGACACATTTTTCTAGTGGAAGTTTGCAAAAAAATTTAGAGATCCCACATTCAACCCGAAATACACCTTAATCCATTGATCTGTTCTCATCCAACAAACGACGATATCCGTTGTCAGTTGTTGTGGGTCCCATTATCAATAGGATTTTTGCTAGTTTGGGGGCCACATCACCTGACACTTTCCCACTTAGATTTTTACACTTACATTCTTCTCACTTTTAAAACTAATTTATTTTAATTTATTTTTTATTTTTTTTACCAATTATTTCTATTTGTTTTTTACAGTTACATTAATAAAATTATAAATATAATAAATTAATATTTAATTTTTTTAAAATAGTATATTTGTTTAATTTTTTTATTTTTATCTATTTTAATAATAATTATATTATAACATATATAATATAATTAATTGATTTTAGGATATATTGTATTAAAATTTTAAAAATTTCATTACTTAACTTTAAAAAATATATATAGGTGAATAATATAAATGTTTATTTTTTAAGTGTTGTTTATACTTATTTTAATAATTACTATATAACATGTATAATATTTAATTAAGTGATTTTAATACATATAATTATTTTTGAAATTATATATTTAATTTTAAAATTTAATTCTAATTTATTTTAATAATCATTATTATATTATAATTACTATATAATATATTCTATATGAAAATTTTAATAATGTGATTATTGAATTTTTTCAAATACATATGTAGGTAATGTTATTAAAATTTCCATATAATTTATCATAATATCACTTACTACATGCAGAAACACCACAATTCCAATTTGACATACCAAGATTGTTAGCAGACATCCCCTCGTACATACAAAGTTGGGGAGAAGATGGACATGGAACAAAAAGATACAAACAAACAACACTAAACACCATTGGCCATAACAGGATTAACCTAGAAGTGGCCTTTACTCTGACTCATCATAGAACGCTGAGAGCTGCTTCATTTCTTGGTTAGTCTTGGGTCTCGGCCGCAACTCTCGACCCAGCTTTGCTCATGCCACTTCATGCAGGACCCTTAAAACTTCATCTTGTGAATGTTTTGAAGGCCTGCCACTTGCACTAAGAAAGGGCTCTGCATATTGCCTTCAAATCATCGTCAATCCATTGAATGAGTGGTAGCGGCACCACCAGACCAGCCACCGCTACCTCAGGAACAATTCCCACCTTTGGGACCACACAAGAACACACACTATCCAGATTTAACAGGTAGTTTGAATCAATTTCAACTCTCAGGGCATTTTTTACCTTGTCCACCTCATCCTCAAACTGGAAACCCCAAGCGAAAATCAATGAATACACCTCCATGTTCATCCTGTAGCGATGAACTACATAGACAATTTCCTCTCCCAACAACATTTTCACAATCTCGTACAACCACTTATCCTTAAACAAGAACAAACCTTTCAACCTCCTATCCGTAAATCATCCGAGAAATGGGACTAATTTCATTTCAGTATGGAAGGAGAAATTGGCTTCCATGTGGCTTAAGAAACCCAAGACAACGTTGCAAGTGCAGACAATATGTTACCAATAAAATGGCAATCCAACTACACTCCGTGACCCATCCAATCCACCCAAGCTTTAAACACCTCACACTCAATTTTAACATCCAACGATGATGACCATTGACATTAATCACAAACTCTACCATCATTCCTCTACATGTACTAGTTCAGTCGCACAATCCGACATTAAAGCCGCCTAAATGTTAACCATTCAACGATGTGCACACGATAAGGAAATATCACTATATATCTGTTGTCAGCATGGGTCCTATTATACATAGGATTTTTGCCACCCAAATTCCATGTCACCTGACATTTCATCGTCCCATGGCCATAGCCTTTCTTTTGTGTTGGTGTTCAATGACACATGTTTCCGGTAGAAGTTTGCAAATTTTTTTATCATTCCCACATTTAGCTTGAAATACACCCTACGTCGTTGATCTATGCTCATCCAATGAACGATGATATTCGTGCCCGAAATTATATATGAAGAATAATAGTATTTAAATTATATTGATTATATTTTATTTTTTAATTTGTTGAAAATTATAATGGTATTAAATAGATAAAAGTATTTTCAATATTTTTAATAGTCATATTCAAAGTAGTGACTAGAAATTAATTTGTTTAAACAAAAATGAATTAAAAATATTTAGAATAAAGCAATATACTTCAAAATAAATATAAAATAAATTAATATATATTTATTTATTTATCGTTAATTAAATTAATTATAGTTTTAATTATAAATTACAAGCATCATATGATATAAATATTTTAAACGCATTTATCTATAAAATATTAAATATATTTTCATCTTTAAAATCCTGCATTTAATAAAAGTTTAAATTTTATTTAACAAAATATTTTATTTTATTTAAGACATGTATTATTTAATTCTAGATATTTATTAATGTATAACATTTATATTAAAATTTTAAAAAATTATATTAAAATATGTAAATTAAATTTCTATAATCTTTAACTTTTCTTTTTTTAAATTCTGCAATTCAAAGACTACGAAAAATTATCCCCAAACTTGAACATGTAAGCTCTCTACCTACATGGTAGAGGTGAACAACCCACCAAAATAGAAGCAAACAAAATAAACACAAATCTAGCATGATATTTATGACATAATTGCAACAACCGACTCTTTATAGTTTAAAAAATCAGTATCATATACACCTAAATACTGATAAAACTTAAATTTAATCTTCATCCTCTGCCTCGTTCTCAACAATGCTGAAATAATGTAGCTCATTGACATTGTGATCCTTATCGGATGCTATCACTTGCAGCCAATCCCCGACATTATGCTTTTTCAAATACTTCTTTGTGAAGCACCTTCAAATATCTTTTAGAAAAGGTTGTCTCAGAAGTGACACTAAGTTTGTTCTTTAACTTTAGATAAGAAATTAGAATAGACCTGCTATGTTCGACACTATCTTCCCTCCTTTAATTACTATCCCATATCTGGAATCTTCTAATTCCAACTTGTGTTCAAAATGGAATTTCTTTCTCTCTGCTTGAGATTTAATTTAATGAGATTTGACATTTGTTTAAAATTTTATATTTTTTAATGGTGAAAATTAAATTTTATATCCACACAAATTAATAACTGTTTAAGCTATTTTAGAACATAATGATTATGCTAAGTATCCTACCATGGAATTGCAATTTGCAAAATTTTCATTAATATGCTGCGCAAATTTATAATTTTCAACTGTCGGAGTCCTTGTCCCTCCAAAAATTTAAAGCCAAAATGAGGGAGGTTGCGAGGAAATAGCCAAAAAATCAAAACTACAAGGGGCTAGGGCACTAGCAGTGGACCAGTGGTATCCAAAAAATAAAAATAAAAAAATGAAACCCTTCATGGGTAACCCTAAGGAACTTGTCCTCCATCAAGGTAGAATTATTTAGAGATGAGAAGCTCTGATAATTCTTCAAGCCATCTATAGTCCTGAAATTCATCCAGGAGAAACTATTTTCAGAGTAAATCCCTACCAATCCGTGCCCATTTCCTATGTCATGTCTACTGCTCAGCATTCAGGTTCAAAAGAAAAGGTTTCCTGGCCACATTTTGGTCAGGGAACAGAATCTTGGTTAAATCACTCGCCCAAGGGATCCCCACCCCTACTTCATCAAAGATGACAATATTAACATCATCCCCAAAGAATTCTTCTTTGAACACTCTCCTTAACAGCATCAACATATCCACCTTTTGTCCTCTAAGGTCTAGAGAGACGCCAAGAACTGGGACGTAATGTTTGTGTTAACATAGTATCTATTATCATTTCTCAAAAACTCTAAGCCCAACACCATCCTCACAACCTTGTTAGTGAACATCCCAACCTCTTTACAAACTGATTGGAGGGTTGGTTCTTTGATGTAGCCCAAAAAGGCCCTCCGGTCCTTCTTAGATGTGCTTCTCAACCAGATAGGAGTGTCCATCTTCAGAAATATGAATAACAAATTATACAGACTAAAGACCTAAACCAAAGACAAAATTTCAACTACTATTAGCTCCAACAATTTATCTACCAAAGGTGAATTGAAGAAGAAAGACGCAAAGATCGTCTATAAATAGCTTTTGATACTAGAAATTCCTTCACTTGCCGTATAAATTCCTTTGTCCTTTAAAGTTTTATAAATCTTTCGTATCTCTTAGTAAATCTTTTGCATAAATGCACAAGTGTGCGAAATTGGAAACAATCGTAAACCACTACCAATTACCAGATTGGAAGTCGTGCATGCTGAGTGGATTGCAATTAGAGAATGTCAGTGACAAGACATTAATAAATGTCAATACTCAATGAGGATGAGATTTGATACGAGTCTACTATCTCCAATTCCATTCTAGGGACTTTCTGGAGAACTACGTTCTCTTCAGAAGTTTCGACCGAAATAAAAATTCAACCATTGATCTACAATCATCAAACAGTTTTAAATCATTGATGGATTTTAGATATGTGTGACGTGTCAATGAGGTCATGCTTATCGATATATCATGTAGAGTCTAGACTCAATGTGATTTTGCATTAATTAGATAACGAAAATGACTATTAATAGATAACGAAAATGGCAATGAATTTATGAAAACGCTCATAATTTGTTTTTTAATAAATAATGAAATATTACCTAATAAAATTAAATAATTTTTAAATGGTAGATAAAAACAACCAATACACTTCAAGAATTTTTCCTCTGGAGTATAACTTTTCGCCCATACACATATATTTTTTCCTTCAAACGAAAAGCATTCACCTCCTACATTATATATTTTCCACACAATAATGAATTATTCGCTAGGATTTTAAGAAATTTTCATACCCTAAAATAAATTGCAAATACAAATTAATTTTTTTTCCAAATTTGAAAAAAATTTCGCCATTAATATGCAAATTCCCTTCCAAAAATATTGTCTGATTCGCTAGGATTTTATACTTTTGCCTAGGGTGGTTTCTTAAATTTATCCTTGGTTTTATACCTTTTGCACACATACACAACAATTATGGTGAGTGGAATGCCTCTGCAAAATTGATAAAGATGAACATTCTTCTAAACATATTTCATGAATTGCACTTTATCACTACTCATAATGCTTTTGTTCCAATGACATATGGAAAGACCCATTACTCTATTCTCTGATCATACAAATAATTGTAGAGTATTTGCTTTAAATTTTCAAAGACCCTTTACCAACTCTCTCTCTTCCATTAATATAACCACAGTCAATATCTAGAAAACAATTTGGGTGCCCTATCTAACCTTCGTGCTATTATGGTATGATGAATGCAAATACCTTTCTCAAAAGCGTTTATTCACGACGTTCTGCAATTTTTGTCCATGTTTCAACAACCTGTTCACACCTTATCGAGGAGACATAGAATTTTGGAAAAACATTTCAATATCGAGCCGATAGAGTATGTCTTACAGATGTCATTTGTACATCAAGCTATTGAAAAAACATTTTTGATTTCGCTCAGGTCTTCCTGATGAGATGAGTATCTATTTGAACTGTTAGTATAGCTATGAGGTATTATGATGTTCACTTCCTCCTTTTGATCAGGTTGACAAGAGTGTTCGTTGAGAAAATAATATTTCTTACCAATATCTATAACTGTCTCATCAATGTCTTTCCACATTTCTTCACCGGGGTGACTTGTGTAATTGATGTGGCTTTCATGACCTCACCCCGATGGTGTTAGTCTCTTCCATGCCTTTAGTTCCTCTTGCAGTACACATCAGGCTGACTCATCCCGATGATTCACTTATATTCTCTATTGGTGTGACTTTCATTGTTGGGCTGACTTCTAGGATCTCACTCCGGCTTTATAACTCTTGTCGATGTGAAACTCATCGGCTACTCTTCTTGATAGTCTTCAGTCTGTGGATGTGTATCAACATGAAATAATCAGACCTTGACTGCTCCATGTTCACTCTGATGAGGGTTTTCATGCTGATATAGTTTGTCTATCTGTTTATCAGTATGTCTCTTCCCGATGATAGTGCAAGTTGTTTTTTCATAATAGGATCTCTTATCAATGTAGCACAATGATGTCTTCCCGAAAGGTTCCTGTGATGCCAGTTTAAAGAGTAGTATTTTGATCGGTATGACTTAATGGGGTCTTTTCGATTCAAGATTTATTGTTTTTATTATTCATTTTATGTGATGGGCATGATCTATTAGAGGGGTTGTACATTTGAGGTCATATTTATTGGATATTTTGAAAAGAATGAGATAGTAATGGCAAAATTATGAGGGCTAAAATGGATAGTAGTAGTAAAATTTGGGTAAGGTGACAATATCAAATGAGACAATCAACTTGTTTTTTCTATTTTCTAACACCTCCTATATTTATTGTAGATCACTTTTAAGCTTTCCCACCCTTAAGGATTCTAATCCTATTCAATGGTCCAACTACTAATGTGGTTGTATATGGTATCAAAGTGAGACATGATGATAGCACCTACTAGACCTCAATTTTATAGTTCCTATGAAATTTATTTATCTAGGCCATGCTTGTTCATTTGGCCTTAATTTTTTGATTCATTTATAATCAATTTGGAAAATATTTGAATAAGGCTCCCTTGGTCAAGTTTGCAGAAGTATTGTTCTTCTTCATCCCCCATGCCCCTATCAAAGTTGGAAGTTATTAAATGTATAAAAATTTCTAAGTTGTTAGGAATTAAGGTGTATCAATCATTGCAATTTCCAAAAAAGACCTTTATTAATTATCTATTTGCCTATGTACTTATTTATATGCATCTAGTGATATCACTTTGTGGCAATTCTAGCATGATGAGTTGTCATCTTACATGTGAGGTGAGTAGGATGGTATGTGTCCTCATTTCAAAGATAGAGGCATTTCATTTTGTGGGATCCATTATGGAAGCTTAATTTGTGGCATGTGTCATAGTGTGTAAGAGTCTATGATGCCTTTTATGATTGATTATGTCATATGACAAATTATGAAAATCGTAAGAGTTGAAAATAGAAAAAGAAAAGACAAGTAGAACCGAGTCATCTAAGAACTTATGCATTCAAGGGTGTTGTATCCATGCATATATTTTTCATGTAAAGGAGGTTATTTACATGCATGTAGGAATTAGGATTCTACCATGTGACCTTCTTAGGTGTCCATTTATAAAAGCATATTATTTTATTCTTAACTCTATGAATAAGTGTAGCGTCCTAAAATTGCGACACTTGCAATTTCGACTGCATTTCGATCTTCACGATGGCGACGCAACACGGAACCTGAATGGAGACCCCAAAACTTGTTCATGACATCAAAAACTGCATTTTTCTAGCACCCTGCCTGATCCCTCCTTGCACCCTGCTGTCCCTGGAGGTAGGACCAGGGCGCCCAGCGCCCTAGTCCTTCAGGACTAGGGCGCCCAGCACCCTGGTCCCCCAGGACCATGGCGCCCAGCGCCCTGGTCCTTGGCCCTATTTTGGGCCCAGTCTCTTTTGGGGCTTCGGGTCCTTTTGTTTGCAAATTGGAAAATAATGTTTCCTGGTCGGCCTAAGGTCAGGAAAATCAGTCTATTAGCCCTAATTGACAAGTATATAAACTACATTTCCTCTCCCATTTTGGTAAGAGGAAAAGGAAAAGAAGATGAAAAAAAAGCGTGGAAACGATATTCAAACATTCAAGCATTCAAGCATTCAAGCATTCCTCCAAGCAATTGATCATTCTAAGTTTCCATTCAAGGCATTCTAAGTCTCCATTCAAGGCTAAGTGTTGCATTCAAGGCAAGGATTCAACCATTGAAGAGGAGATCACTTACAACTTACAACATACAACATACAACAACATCTACACCTTCGCATGTAAGAATACAAACATTCTTACAACAAGGTACTAGTACTTGTTTTACATTACAAACATTTACATTTACAACATTTCTCATTTCTTGGTTAATTCCAAAACTGGGGTTTGACTTAAGGGCAAACCCCTAATCCCTAACCCCCCAATCATCTTCGCTTTTCTGTGTGTAGGTTGCAGGTACGCGGCTGAAATTGAAGATTTGGAATCCTTGTGCAGAGACGAACAGATCCCCCTTCGTTTCGCAAATTTTTCGGAGGACCGTGTGCACGCCGGGCGCCATCGTCCCGTCAACTTTCACTCAAATTTGTAGGACAACGCCGTCTTGACATTTTACTGCTAATTCCAGGTCCGCAGCTTCATCCTATATTCCTATCTCTGTTTATAAGCGAATCTTTCTCACTTTTCATGCATTCCTAGCTTAATCTTTCTATCTACATTCTTTACAAAAGAGGGTAGACTTGCTGTCTTAACCCCTGAAACTCATTTAGAATCCAATCTTGCATTGTGTGGGATTGGATCTTGTGGGTTTCAACCCCTCTTTTGAATGTAAAGTCTCCCCTAAGTGAAAACCATCAATCCTAGTAACCTCCCTTCTCTCTCCTTGGAGTTGGAAGAGGGGAGAGCAACTAGGGTTCGATTTTCTGCTTTACATTTTGGTGAACCTGACATGAACATCCTTTCTGATTATTCATGGTTAGATTTTAAAATTGGATTCCTTGATTACATTTCCATGTTTGATCTTTTGCAAAATTTTAGAGGTTAATTGCATAAAAACCCTAAATTTTCTTTTTAGTAATTGAGCTTGCGAAATGTTTAATTGTTAATGCTTGTTTCAGATCTGCCCTTCTATTGCAAATTATCAATTCATATTTGTGCTTTAATTCTGAAAATTAAGTGGTTAAGTGTCAAAACCCTAATTTTTGAAACCCTCTTGATTCAACCTTTGTCCGACAATTTCACTGATCAAAACATCTCCAAATCAGCTGTAACTTTGGATTCCGCAATAAAATCATAATATCTTTCATCCCTGAAAATTTGGAAAAAAGTTGTGAGGACCTTGTGCACTCCGAGCGCCATCGTCCCCGACATTTTTTCTGAAATTTCAGGAGCTAGATCTTACTGTATTTTTCTGCTACAATCCAGAATTTTGGCTGATTTTATCAATTATAACACTTTCAAAATTACAGTCAAAGTTGGTCTAGTGATTGCTTGGATTAAGGCTCCTAATCATTCAAAAATTGTTGAAATTGAAATTTTGTGTCAAAATTGTGTTCTTACTGTCCTAAATCTGAAAAGTGTGTTTGCATTCATTCGAAATTTCAGTGCTTTATTCAAATCCTTGCAATTGGTGACTTTTGAAATTAAGTGTTTAATTACAACAACTTTGATTTCCGCTTTCAAAATTGAATTTTGCGTGAAATTGAGTCAACTGTTAAATTTCAAAACTTGCATTGCTTTTGGTATTCCCTCTAAAATCATAAAATTCAAAATTTCAGTTTCCCTCTCTTTTTCAAAATTCAAATTTTGCATTTTCCAACAATCTTGGTAGGGTTCAATTTTGAGATTGCAACTTTAATTTGGCCTATCTACAGATCGTAAAATCACTCAATTTTTTCAGATTAGCTTTAAAATCATCATAACTTTCATCCCTGAAAATTTTGAAAAAAGTTGCAAGGACCATGTGCACTCCGAGCGCCACGGTCCCTGACATTTTTTTCGAAATTTCGGGAGATTGTCGTGATTGCATTTAACAGCCTAAATCTAGGAGATTGGCTGATTTTACTGAAATTTGCTACCTCTAAATTCAAAATCTTCTCTCCCTCTCTAGTGCATGAGTTTTACAACAATAAGCCCTACTTACACAGTTCCCGTTAGACGAAGCCTTAGAATTAAGTCTTTCCGAGGTTTAATTACCGAGGAGATGGAACCTAATTTGAATAGCCTTTTTAACGAGGACATGGGTAATTCCTCTAATCCTCTTAATGATGACGAAGCTCTCCGTGAGGTTTCTGTAGAACAACTTTCGAAATTGGATAACCAATTTGATGATTTTCACCAATGGATGTCTCATGAATACCTCGATAGTCAAGCTCTTCCTTTAATTGAGGGTCTAAAACATATGCTTCAAAGTGATAAGAATGGAATTGATATTTTGCATGGTATTGCACACATTGTGGATTCGAATGTGATGCCTATGAAGAGTTGTGCCGAAACTTTAGGTTATACACAACCTCCCCCTCAAGTCAATCATTCTATTCCGTTGACAACTTCTATTGCTAGCATACCTACCTTTACATCAAACATAATGACTACCTCTATACAAGACATTTCGCCTATGATCACCAGTCATGGGGGAAATCCTTCTTCTTCAATTAACCCTCTGCCTTCATTTAATCCAACTTCTTAATTCATTCCTTCAATGAGTGTTCCTATTACATCTCCACAAATGAACATGACGCAAGGGGGCAATTCATTTAACCATTCCATTCCTCCTTGTAGTGTTCCTCCTTTCCAATCATCTCCTATGACTAACTATCATAGTGTCCCGCCACCTTACTCTCAATCAATACCTTCTTTCAATAACATCATACCTCCATCACAATCTAACACATCTAATATGAATTCTTTGACTGAAGCGACCATTAACAATCTTGCACAAACTGTCTCTTCTTTACATCAACAAATTGCTTCTATGAATCAATCTAAGTTTAGTGTGCCCACATTTGATGTTGTGAGCCCACTTTCTCTTGACATTATTCGAGCTATCCCTCCTAAACATGTTGAAATCCCGCATTTGGAGCTTTATAATGGTAAAGGTGATCCTCTAACACATGTTAAGACTTTTCAAACAATATGTACCGATTTTGCTTATGACCAAAGGTTGCTTGCAAAACTGTTTACTAGAACATTAAGAGACAAAGCCTTACAATGGTATTGCTCGTTGCCTTCTTATTCTATTACTTCTTTCGAACAACTTGCAAATGCTTTCATTCAACAATTTCAAAACAATATAAGTCCTAAAGTTACTTTGACTGATTTAATGCATTGTAAACAAGGTGTTAAAGAAAAAGTGACTGATTTCATTGGTAGATATAAGCATTTGTATGCCCAAATTTCTTTTCCAATGCCTGACAATGATATTCAAAGAATCTTTATTTCTAATTTACAAAAAGATATTCGAGACAAACTTCTGTTTTCTGAGTTTACTTCTTTCCAACAGTTGTGTGCAACTCTTCACAATTATCAATTGACTGTGAGTCAAATGGAACAAGCAAATCCTATGGCTCCGAGTGATAAGGGTGATAGTAGTCAACAACCATTTGGGAAGTTTAAACCTGTAGTACCCCGTTTTGATCGGACTTATTAGACTGATTTTGTGTTTCAGTTTACTATTCAGTTGGCACTTTATTGCTCGTCATTTTGCAGACGTAATTGATATTATATCATGTTTATCTGGATATTGGATGCATGAGTTACTTTCAGTATTTCAGTATTGGTGATTTCTAGTGTTTCATGGATTGTTGCTCGTACTGACATTTTACTTTATCTAGGTGATGTGTCATATATATGTTGTGTGTTTGCTATTGTATTGGATGCAAGGGGACGATTTTCCTTCACTCGTTTCGATGAGACAGGGAACGTCGCGATTCTCCTTCATCGGTGTGCGTGCCATGTATTCTATATCTATATGCATGTATGTGTGCTTCGGTGATGCAGGATATTGCAGGTACAAGTACCGGGTAGGTACGGGGTATCGTCTCCACCTGGCTTCACAGGTCTGAGCGTGCCTTATATGTCCGATGGGAGTGGAGGAGATAGCTTTTGACCCTAGTCCTTACCTCAGTCTGTTATTGTGAGTGCCGTCAATCGGTCGTTCATCCCTTTTTGTCTGAATTTCGAGTCTTTTTACTTTTCCTCGATTTGTGTGCCTTGGTGGTTCGGTTAATTATTTAAGTTTAAGTTGTCATTATTGTTGGCTTGAGCGATTCATTCCTTATTATGCCTTATGCCTTGAATCAAGCGTAATTGATTAGTTTATTAGATTTTAATGTTTAGTTGCTTATATTGGCAAAGTAATCGTGTTTAGATCCAATGAAAGAAATAGAATAGATTAGTTAATTGCTTTTAAATATATGCAAATTAAGTTAACTCATTGCTTTCCTATTTAGTAGAAAAATTGATTTAATTGCTACTTATGAAAATGTAATTTTCAAAAAGAGGGAATTTTTCATTTATTTGTTTTGAGAAATATGAAAAAGGAAAAATAGAAAAAAAGAAAAGAAAGTCAATGGGGAATTTTAATGTTTTTTTTTAAAATAGAAATTTTGGGCAACCTAGAAAATTAGGTTAAGAGATTTTTTCTTACTAAACCATTTTGGAGGAGATTTTGGGGGTTATGCTTATTTTGGAGGAGGAGAAAGAAATTTTGGAAAATTTGCTTGAAGGGTGGATTTGGGTGTGAACCAGCTGGGATTCTTGCTGAAGCATACCATTCTTGCTTGGAAATCATAAAGGTTGGTTGAATCCTTGCTTATTGCAACAAAAAAAATCATTTGCTTTCTTCCCATTTGCTGTTAATTGTTTAAAATCTTGAATTGTGAATTGTGGGTGTTGGGTGTTTGTTTGTCATGGGTTGTGGAAGGAGAATTCTACCATTTTGTTATCAATTCAAACTTAATTTCTCTCCATGTAGTTTCCTTAACTGAATTTATATTGTTTCATCTTTGCTATGCAAGAAATTTCTTGGTTTATCATGCTGTTTGTAATTAGGAATTTTGATGGGTTTTGGTAGTGTTATGCTGGCAAAATTTTGCCAAGCATTCATAAAATGCTTCTCCCTAGAAATTTCCAGTTTTAAAAATAATGGTTATGAATCAAATTTCCTTGTTCATGCTTGATTGGGAGCAAATGAATTCAATTGGGGTTTGGGGTTTAAGAGTATTCTCATTTAATTAAATTTTTAGAGCCAACTGGGTTGTTTTGGATGAAATTTTATTCCCCCTGTTTTGTCTCAGAGGATTTGGTTATTGCTGGTAAAAAAATTAGCCATTCTAGTGACTGGAAAATTGGTTTTTATTTGTTTTTGTTTGGTTGAATGTTGTGACTGGAAAATTAATTTTTAAATTTTGTTTAACAGAGATATTTACCTCTGTCTGTGTCTTTAGCTTTTGTTTTTCTTTAGTCTCTGTCGTTTTAATTAAAAACGAGTTTTTTTTTGAACTGTTGTTATACAAAAATTTTTTGTTTAAATTCAAAATTTAACTGTGTTGGGGGCGGTGGCGGGGAGCTGGGCTCGACCCAGCCACGCACCCCCCTTTCCTCCCCTTCCCTTTTTCCCTGCGTTCGCTGCAACACCCAGCGTGGGTAGCAGCAGCGCTGCTTTCCCCAAGCTGGGAATGCAGCTCGCTGCATTTCCCAGTTTGGGAAAGGCAGCGCTTGCTGCCGTGGGTGCGTGGGGGCCCCACAAGGTAGTTCGAAATATTGTTTTTTTAATATATTTTTTTAGTTTCAAGAAAAACGAAAATGTTGATTTGTTAGGTTAGTGGTAAACAAAATTGTTAGTGTTATTTTTGTGTTTAATATTACATGATAAAATATTATTATTTTAATACAAATAATAATATGTTATCATTTAATATTAAATAATAACATTATATGTTAGTGGTTTTTAATAAATTCAATACGCGTTATTTGTTTTTAGTATTAAGCAATAATATATTGTTATTTTAACAATAATAACAATATGTTATTATTTAATATTAAATAATAATAATGTGTTAAATGTAGTTTATGATGATGTTAAGATTAATGAGTAATTCTTTTGATTTAGTAATGGGGATTAATTGCTTGGTATCGTGAAAATAAATCAAATGATTTAGAGGTTAGTAGTAATGTTGGAATTAAGGAAAGTTGGATTAAATTTAATGCTAGTGTTTGTTATGCAAGTATTATAAAATAATCGTATGAGGATTGTATTCGTCAAATAGATGTTGTTTTGGAATTATTTTATAACGGCTTGTATACCTTTGTCTAATTTGATTAAATGTTGACTGCTCAAGAAAGATTGCTTGTGGTGTTTTTAGAATTGCAGTCTAGTTGTTTTAATGTCGTCGCATTATGGTTAAAACTGTCATTATGTTGTCGATGTTTACCCTTGGTCAGGTGTCGATGTTCAAACCTTGAGGAAGTGGGCTTTTATGTGTTATGTCCCTTATGGTTAACTCTGGGTTTGTGACTGTGAGTCCTCCACCTGTGTTATGTCTGGATAATTGATGGTTGTTAGTCCACCATAGAGTTCTCATAGATAGTCTTATCTAGTTAGTGACCTAGTAGAGAGAGTGGCTTTCGGGCGGGGGCCGCACCCAAAGTGGATGGCAGGATAACCCCTCGAAAGTCAGCTATTAAGTGATAACCTAATAATTATTTAGGGGGTGGGTAGTTATTAATTTAATTAAGATAATGCACCCTGTACATGGTTGAGTGCTTGTATAGGCTCAAGGTGTTTGGGAAGGCTTGGAATGGCAAACCTACCACCTTGTCTTCACGAAAGGATGGTAGGGTCCGCATGATGCTTAGATGGAGCCGAGGGTTCGGGAGAGGTTACCAGGATAACCCATGATGGGGGCCGGGACCTATGGAGACCTTCCTAGGGTAACCATGTTAAGCCATGTGATGACACTCTCTCTCTAGGGTCGCTAGTGTTTTGTGAGTCGAGTCACTTGTGTACTGCGAAGTCATGTGTACTGTTGTACTTTTCTTGCTTGCTTGAGGGTCGTCTGCTATCTCCTAGCACGGTGGGGTGGTTCCATTTTGGGATCACATGGTCGGGTGGTAGTGCCACTTCCCATCGGATATCTTGTTCCTACCTTCACGCGAGGATTGGCTTCGCTGGTGCATCTTGGTTCTTGCTTCTTGTAGCACTTATATTCTTGATTTGTACTTTGAGGCCGTGTGGTCATTGTATCATCAACTTGTAACCTTTGTAATTTATTGTTCTATGGAAGCCATGTAATTTTATGGAATATTGTAATTTAAGTCATGGGATGTATATTGTTTCAGTTATCTTTCCTATTTGTATAAATGAATCTTTGGAAGTATGTATGTTGTAATTCTGTAAGCCTATCTTTTGGAGATCAATTTATGAATATGAATTATTTTATCATTATTAGCTTTCCTTAATTTAAATGGAAGATTGGATTAATATTGTGATGTGGTTTTTATTTTGTAGTAATCTTCGTTGGTAACCCTTTAGGATGTAATGATTAGTCTTCCGCTTATGTTAATTATTGAGCAAAGTTATGATTATTTCCCTTAATCTTTAAAAAAAAAAATTACTGCACCTTTTAGTTGCCGTGTTGTGTTGCTATCCTTTAGGGTTCCTGGCGGGGCATTACAAAACCGAACAGAGATTCCATCAAATTCAATGAAAACATCATCAACAACAATGTGAATGCAGCATCAGGCGTGCCTCCTATTTCTAAGTTTTTCAAGAAAGAAAGAAAGTTTACTCCTTTGAATGAATCATTGCATAGTATTATAAGTTATTGGAACAAAATGTGCTTACTCTCCCTCCTATAAGGCAAATAGATCTTGCAAAGATTAATTCACCCTATTCTGATAACAAATCTTTTTGTCAATTTCATCGTCAACCTGGGCATGATACTGAAAAATGTTTTGCTTTAAAGGGTAAAATTCAAGATTTGATTGATAATAATACTATCTCTGTTTCAGGAGTGAATGATAAAGGCAACACATCTGTAGCTCCTCCTAGCCAAAATCTTCAGATTTTTACTGATCCATTACCTTCCCATACCTCTAATGCAATTGAGACTAATGTTTCCTCTTTCTCATCTGATGGTCTTATGTCTATGACTCCGAATGTGATTAACTTTGTAGAGCAGCAAGAAAACCCTAAAGAACCTTCCATCACATTTGATTCTAATGAAACTATTAGGGCACCTGATGGTCCTTTATACATAGTTGCAAAAGTCAAGAATACACCTTGCCGTGGAGTGCTTATTGATCCTTCGTGCATGGTTAATGTTATTACTGAAGAATTCCTTTTTACTTTGCAATTGAATCAAGTGATCTATGACAAAACAGATGTGATTGTGAAATTATTTGATGCATTTTCTTCTCCTGCAATTGGTTCTATTACATTACCTATTGAAGTTCATAACAAATCCTTTGATGTGAACTTTGCTATTATTCCTTCATCTGAACAATTTCGTGTGAAGCTTGGCTATCCTTGGCTATCTTCCATGAAAGCTATTGCTTCTCCTATTCATAAGTGTTTGAAATTTCCCCATAATGGTGAAGTTGTTACTGTCAATCATAGTCTCTTTAAACCAGCTGAAAGAACTTCTAGCATTCCTATTGATTATTTTTGGCCTAAACAATTCCAATCTCTTCCACCGCGAAGTGATCATCTTTTCAAATCTTATCAAAAGTGGAAAACAGATATGATCCTATCTCTAAGTGAACCTAGAACACCCAAACTTGATATTCCTATCGTTCTTGAGAAATAAGTTCTTCCTTTGAAAGATAAAACTAATGTCTTTCCTCAAGAAGATTCCCAACCCATTCCTATGGATGTGACTATGTCTATGCCGAATAAACTTTTTAAAAGTAGACCTATACCTCCTCGTCATGATGGACTTGGTCTTCTTCCTAAACCAAATATTCCTCCTTTATATGGAGTAGTTCCTCCTCCTTCCTTTTATAGAGAGAAGAGACCTTCCTCTTCTCCTATTATCCAGCCTAAGAGACCACAACCTAAACACCCAAGTGATAAGGATGAGAACATTCCTCCTCCTCAATTTTCTCCACTTCCTACTAAGACTAGACGAAATCGTTTTGCACGTGAACGCCGACGAAAGCGTCATCTTAGAGCTCAAGCAACTGCTTCTCAAACTTTACAATCTCCAAAAACACCTTCAACAAGCATTATTCCATTTTCTCCTCAATCAGAAATTGAGCCAAAATCTCCTAAACATAAGATGCATGATGGTCTTGATCCTGTGCGAGTTAAAGATCCTATTTTTATAAATCTTGATGATGATATAGATGAAAATGTTATTCATAATGAAAATGTTACTTCTCTTCATTCTGATAGTGAATATGAACTTGTTGATATTGATAACCATTTATCTAACAAATTTTCTAAAGCACTTATCCTAGCTCCTAGACAAGAACAACGTGGCTTGGAACATGAACATAGCCCTTGTTTGGATCTTGTGGTAGCTCCATCTGCTGTGTTGGATGTTCCTCCTCTAGCATGTTCCCTGCCTTCCCGAAACATTGATCAACGAGATCGGGGGGTAGATGACGTGCTAGACTAGTTTCATTAGCATAGCAGATTCTTTCCTCCTCTCTTTTGTTACTTCTTCTATGTGTTATTCTCATTCTTCTATTTGTTGTCCTTAGTGTTGTCTACTTGAGGACGATGCAAAGCATTGAGATCTCTTTTGGTCTCTCTCATGTTGACTCAAAAGACACATGTGTTCCCTTCTTCTAGGTGACCTTCCTTGATTGGGGAATGAAGAACAATTATGCATACATACATATGATATACATGAATTATCATACAACATACTGACCCCGAGGAAAGCGAAGTCACCTCGTGCTTTGTGTTTTGTGTCTATTATCCTTGGGTTTATCTCACACTTAGGGGCTAAATCTTTGTGATAACATGCTCCTTTCCTTTCTCATTTCTTACGTGTATCACTACCTTAAAGCAATCACCCCCATTGAGGCGTGTGTGATCGCTTTAACATAGGGGGCATACACCCCGTCTATCCCTTCAGGATACTTGAAAATTTCTTGGTGAACTTAGCTTTGCCTTGAAAATTTTTGGTATTTTTCTTACATGACTCATAGTGAGGGAACCTTACTACTGACAGTCATGGTTCTCCCTCATGATCTTCCCTTTTACTTTGTCAATCGAAGTCGTAAGATCCTTAGTCCACTGGGGGCTTGGTGTATCTTGCCTCCTTGACGTGGTGAAAGTCTTTCAATATTGTTTCCTTGTACTTTACCGGAAGTATGAGCATACATACTCCCGCTAAAGTGGGGGCTAAATGTAGCATCCTAAAATTGTGACACTTGCAATTTTGACTGCATTTCGGTCTTCACGATGGTGACACAACACGGAACCTGAATGGAGACCCCGAAACTTGTTCATGACATCAAAAACTGCATTTTTCCAGCACCCTGCCTGATCCCTCCTTGCACCCTGCTGTCCCTGGAGGTGGGACCAGGGCGCCCAGCGCCATGGTCTTTCAGGACTAGGGTGCCCAGTGCCCTGGTCCCCCAGGACCATGGTGCCCAACGCCCTGGTCCCCGACCCTATTTTGGGCCCAGTCTCTTTTGGGGCTTCGGGTCCTTTTGTTTGCAAATTGGAAAATAATGTTTCCTGGTCGGCCTAAGGTCGGGAAAATCAATCTATCAGCCCTAATTGACAAGTATATAAAATACATTTCCTCTCCCATTTTGGTAAGAGGAAAAGGAAAAGAAGACGAAAAAAAGCGTGGAAACGATATTCAAACATTCAAGCATTCAAGCATTCAAGCGTTCCTCCAAGCAATTGATCATTCTAAGTCGCCATTCAAGGCTAAGTGTTGCATTCAAGGCAAGGATTCAACCATTGAAGAGGAGATCACTTACAACTTACAAATACAACATACAACAACATCTACACCTTCACATGTAAGAATACAAACATTCTTACAACAAGGTACTAGTACTTGTTTTACATTACAAACATTTACATTTACAGCATTTCTCATTTCTTGGTTAATTCCAAAACTGGGGTTTGACCTAAGGGCAAACCCCTAATCCCTAACCCCCCAATCATCTTCGCTTTTCTGTGTGTAGGTTGCAGGTACGCGGCTGAAATTGAAGATCTGGAATCCTTGTGCAGAGACGAACAGATCCCCCTTCGTTTCGCGGATTTTTCGGAGGACCGTGTGCACGCCGGGTGCCATCGTCCCGTCAACTTTCACTCAAATTTGCAGGACATCGCCATCTTGACATTTTACTGCTAATTCTAGGTCCACAGCTTCATCCTATATTCCTATCTCTGTTTATAAGCGAATCTTTCTCACTTTTCATGCATTCCTAGCTTAATCTTTCTATCTACATTCTTTACAAAAGAGGGTAGCCTTGCTATCTTAACCCCTGAAACTCATTTAGAATCCAATCTTGCATTGTGTGGGATTGGATCTTGTGGGTTTCAACCCCTCTTTTGAATGTAAAGTCTCCCCTAAGTGAAAACCGTTAATCCTAGTAACCTCCCTTCTCTCTCCTTGGAGTTGGAAGAGGGGAGAGCAACTAGGGTTCGATTTTCCGCTTTACAATAAGCTTCTTGCATATTGAGTTTTGGGAGCTTGATTTGTAGGTGGTGTTATGCTATTAGAATTTGGACCCAAAAATATTTTGTGATTAAATCATGTAGGATATTGGCTCCATAAGTACAATTTAACCTTCATTTATTATAGATTAATACATTGTATTATGCTTTGGAGTGTGAGGTTTTTTTTATCATAAGGGATTTTCCCATGTAAAGCTATGTTATTATATATTTATGATTTTAAGTTTATGTTTTATGAATGTTCATCTTCTCGCTATAACTATTAAATTTTTCTATGAAATTTGGACTATATCCTCTCCTTAGATTAGTGTAGGAAGTGTTTCAATATACCTTGATTCATTTCAGTTAGCATAAGAGCCTCACAAATTTTAATAAAAATTTTAGGTAGAGGGTTTTAAGAGCTAATCTTTGTTTGAGTGAGAGATTGTTATAGAATATTTCTAGCCTTGTTGAAAGGAGATGGATACCACACCTGGATGTTAGAGATGGAAAATTTTAATCATGGAAATTTTGAAATGTAGAAATTTAAGATGGAATATATGTGTACTCATATATTGATACATATGTACTATAATATCTCATACCAAACCTATCAATATGAAATAAGAAGACTGATATTTGATAGATAAAAAGACAAAAGGGTCTTAATGATTTGTTTGGTAGGATTTATTTTATTGAATGACCATGATGAAATCATAGACAAAAAACTATAGAATAAACTTGGTCAAATTTAATAGAATAAAGCCCCAATGAATAAGTAATTCTTGAGGAAGAAGTTGTAGTATATAAAGATGGACGATTGAGGATCTACTAGAGTTCCCAAAAATATCTTTATTATAACTTTTTCTAGTTGAGCTCTATTGGAGTGAATATGGAGGAGAAGGATTGATGTATGAAATTAATTTATTCTCTATCAAACTTATGGGACCATCTTGTGATGGCCATTGGAAGTACTACCAATAAGTTCAAGATGGATGAGGTAATTGTATTGTTACTATTTGAAGAGATGTAGAGAAAAACTTATTAATTACTAAGGAGGCTCTTGCAGTTCAAGGTATATTGTAGGATAAAAGAAGGAAGAGGGACACAAAGAAAGAAAACTTTGGATCTAAATATCACGGGGGATCTAAGTCTCTTGGAAATATGAAAGTGAAGTATATTACAAATTATTGTCATTGATGTTAAGGAATGTTGTAATATTGTCATTGCTATCAAAGTTGCTGTCTATCTATTACAGATTAGTTGCATATGTTCAAGACTATTAGAGATATTTGGATATGTCTTTTATGTCTCTAGAGTTTTCTAGATTGGCTTTGGTCTTTAGATGGGCCCATTGTAGTGTTCAAGGAAATTTATCTTGTTAGGTTTTATTATTTTAGCCATATGCTTTAAACACTAAAGCCTAGTTGGACCTATTACACTTTGGTATATTTTTCCATAGATCAACTCTAGCTCATGCTTGATAGCTTAAGTTATTTACTTAATCCCATTTGAAGTGTACATTTATTGGCCCTATTCTCTGTTAGCAACAACAATGAAGGAAAACTGAGAGTGGGTGAATTAGTTTTCATCGGATTACATAAATTAAGGACAACCTTAAATCTTATCAACAACAACAACAAAAAAACACATAACACCAAGATTTTCGATGGGGAAAACCTGGTTAAGGGAAAAACCACGATGGTAAAAATAAGATGATACTCTGTAGTAGTATGTGAAAATATTACAATGGGGAATGCACATGCATTAAGATACATTGCCTAGAGCTCACTGCTCAAAATACAATAACCTGGAAGACTACAACCCTCTGGGAAGTCTCACTGACTTACAAAAGCATTCAAACAACAATCCGAATTACATGAACTGAAGAAATAACATCTCCAAATGCTCGATACCAGTTTCTATTAAACACATTTCTCTACTTTACAACACTACAATTATCTACTCAAACACTGCACCAAAAGATGAATTCATTTGTTTGCACATACACAACTCTTTGAAAAGGCCTACATGACTCACAAATCCAAATTACATGAATATAACACCTATTTATACAAATCATCAACCTTTACAACAAGGTCGGCTCAACCCAATAAGACCTAATACAAAAACCATCACACACTACAATAATCAATCATTGGACTAATATCATATCATGGACCTAAATAAAATACTCGAATGCACAATACCACCGAAAACCTTGCCAAAATCAACCACAACACGCTATACCACCAAAAATACCGCATAACAAGAAGAACATTACCAAATTAACAAAATCACCAATACTGTACATAATCATCAATGCAGTTCACCAAAACACATAGGACATAATCAAAAAACACCAACAACTACATTAAAATCATGTACAACAACTGCACCAACACCACTTATTCAAATCTTCATCGATCAACATCTGATACTCAAGAACACTCAACAACAGTAACTGCCACGTGGAAAGATAACTTGCGAAGCACCAAATCATGAACCATCTGAATCAAAGATACAAATGGACATCCCAAATATAATCCCAAATCTGTAACTCAAGATTTGATCATACTGAAGCAAACCAGATCAAATACTGACCTCTGCCAACCACATAACAGAAGAACCAAACCACCAACTGGATCATATGATATGATCATGCAAACTTCTGAATAACTGAAATTGATAAAGAATGAAGAAGAGATATGAAAGATACTTCATTACAGAACCACAAATCCAATGAACCAGCTAAAACAACTCGATTCTCTGCAATCCCTGGAGCACCTAAACATAGGAATGTGTTGATGTCAATGACAACAACATATCATAGTAGTAACAATATCCAACAAACTCTAACATTATCCTCACTCTTAATAGTTTTGATTTCTTTAATATTTCTTATCTATATATTCAAGCCCTTTGGTGTAGTACCCATCATTTGTCTAGCTTGCATATAGTTAGTAGTCTACTATTGGAGTGTGCGAGCACAAGCTTAATGAAATTGGTGTTCATTAAAAATATGAATAAAGTTTAAAATATATACTTAAAATAAGTGCTTTCAAATCTAAATATGAAAGATTAAGCCTTAAAGAATGTGGTCATGGAATCAAAGAAGGAAATAGAGAACCATAACATAGTTAATACCAAATATATGTGGATAAACCCCTAAGGGAAAAAATATCACCATAGAAAGAGAGGAAATTATATTACTAATCCATAGACATATTACAACAACAATACACTTCTCTGAAGTATTCTATAAAATCCAAAAACAACTTGTTACCTATAAAATTGAATAAAACTTGATATTTACACTAGCTCAAGGCCCCAACTTATAGAAACTCTTGGGAGTGGATACCATTGTGATATAACAATATAATAAGAAGAGAAACCACTTGAAAAAATCCCATTCCTACCCTCTTGAAATCATGCATATAGCCCAAAATAGCCACTTACAAATGCTCTAATATCTATCATAAGCCATCTCACTAAATTGGACCAAGATAGTGGTCTTGTATCCATGGTCACTGGTTTCATAAAATAATTGCAACATTATCTAAAGTGTCAAATTTTTTTAATAAAGACCTGTCCATTCTAAACCATTTCTCACACAAAGTGATATTGGAAATCAACATGATTAGTATGAGCATGACACATAAGATTTTTCACCAAACATATGACACTTTGAATATCACAATCGATCCTCACTATTCTAAAATCAAAACCAATGCCATTAACAAATATTTATAACCATACCACCTCCTTAGAGGCATGTGTAGTTCACATATACTTTTCTTTATTTGTGGATAATGCAACTGTAGGTTGTCTTTCACTCATCCAAGTTACCACTTCTCCAAACAAAGTAAACACATAGCCACTAGTGGACCTTTGATTGTCCAAGTCACTTGCCCAATCTAAATCAACAAAACCCTATTTATCGAATAAATAATCTATATTATCAACTATACCAAGATAATCCAACCATTAATAAGAAGTACCTTGCAAGTACCTAAAGAGCCTTTTAGCAAAAGTCTAATGCTCTTTACAAGGGTTTGACATAAACCTGGTTATAAGTCCCATTGCTTAGGCTATATGTGGTCTATTATAAAACATTGTATGCATTGAACAACCAATGATGCCAACATAAGGAACATTAGATGTCTCCTTATTTTCATTAGCAAAATTAGGACACATGTGTAAACTCAATTTTAGTGCCAATTGGAAATTGAATATTTACTAGTTTACAATCCCCTATTTAAACCTTTGTAATATGGTATTTGTTAGTCCCAATCGGTGCTGAGAGGGGAGGGGTGAAGCAACACTTTATCAAAATTTCACAATTTAATTATTATCTTAAATATTCATTCACATAAGATCCAACAATATAATTAAACACTGAAGTAAAATATGCAAGTATAAAAAGTTGATAGTGACACCAATAAGTTATCTCATGGAAACCTAATAGGGAGAAAACCATGGTGTGAGTAGGAACTCACAAAATTTGTACTCTTTTGGAGTACGCTCGATTAAGAGCCATCCCTATTAGGAGATTACAAGAAAATTGTTAGGTGCCACCCGGTTAAGGGACTTTTGACCAAGGTCGGTTAGTGCCTTTACCCTATTAAGGGTAGCCTGATTAGAGGACTTAGAACATCAGTTAAGATATTACCCTGTTAAGGAATTTTATACAATGGGACCTGTTAAAGTCCACCAAATTAAAGGATTTATGTTGTAGTTATGAGAAAGCAACAATTGGATGATCTGTTGAATTAGCTACTGATAGCTTGATCAGATCTCAATATGCATTCCTCTCAATACATACCGATTGTGCCTTCTCTGCACAAGACCGGTTCCTTCGGCTATTCACTTTTTAGGTCACCTATCTGTAAGGAAAGAAAGTACAAAAATTTGCTTCCCTAATGTCAATTTGCAGGGGAGAACAAACTAGTGTATACAATTTTCAACATTTACAAAATATGGCACAAGCATGAGCACACACAAATAAACAACATAGAGATATAACACAGAGAGTTAATGTGTGAAAACCCTTTCGGGAGAAAAACCCACCAGCAACAGATAATTGACCAATAGCTGGGCTTTCAAATATTCTTTGCACCTTGCCTTGTGAGGCACTTACACGTAGCTCTTCTGGCTTGTAATACCTTTTCTCAACTCTTAGCTAAAGAAGAGGTCTCAAGATCGAAGAAACCCACTACCTTATAACTTTCTTGATCAAACTGCTAGGGGGCGGGCTTTCTATCATACTATCATTCCAGATTAACATACAACACTCAAATCACACACCAGTTATTGAATGTTCAAAAGCTATTGTAACTTGTAACCTTCCATTCAATTCACGTTTGGCTTCAAATATCAAATTGGTCAATGGTTTATCTGAGCAACTGCACCAACGGCTTGAAGTCTAACCATCTGCTTGAGTCGGTTTGCATTCATGGAAAATTAATTATCCCACATGTAGCAAGGACTTGGGTTAGTTTGTATTCAAATACACCAACAATCACATCCTTAGTGTCCAAGAGTTAACCTTTTTGGATCTCAGTTTGATCTTGCTCTTGCAGTTGGTCTCCACTCCATCGACCATTAGTATAGCTTTCAAACAGTAAAGTCGATCGCCCGATGATACCCAATCACCAAAGGCGGCTCCATTGGGTCATCGATAAAACATGTAAACTGTTACTCTGATCTCCGATAAACAATAGTGGTCTCATCAGCTCATCGGACCAGGCACTGTGAAGTTACTCTGATCTTCGATAATAGAGAGTGGTCTCATCGGGTCATCGACCTATGCCCAAAACTGCTATCCCGATGAACGAAGCACTCCAAGACAGAACAAGATAGACTCATTGGAACTTCAACATAGACTTCAGTACACTAACCCGGTAGCTGATATCGACCCGATCACCAAAGGTGACTTCATCGGGTATCGGCTTAACTCCAGATCAGAACCCTCGATAGTTGATGACAACTTGGACCGACTAAGACAACTCCATCGGGTATCAGAATAGCTTTCGATAGGAACACCCAGTACCCGATGACAAACCCGAACCACTTAAGACAACTCCATCGAGTCATTAGCACAACTCTAATGCAATCTTCCACTCTGCTATTCCATAAGTGTAGGCTAGCCCGACCAACCTGAACATGTCAAGTGAATTAGAGGCACAATCCCAACAAACTCCCACTTGACGAAGAATTCACTAGACTGAATACCATTTCAGACGCTACTGAGAAACATGGGTATGAAGACCCATAGAATTTGAACACCACCTAAACTTGTGCGTGCTCACTAGTTTTGTCAAGGCATCTGCAACATTTTCTAGAGTGTCTAATATCTGAACTCAAACGCCTAAGCCAAACTGCATCTTTACAAGCATGTGTGGTCACCATGTATTCTGCCTCTGTAGTCGACAAAGCGACTACAACTTGCCGCTTGCTCATCCAACTAATTGCTCCACTATTCAGGACAAAAACATATCCACTAGTGGATCTCCTTCTGTCAATATCCCCTGCCCAATCAGAATCCATATAACCACAAATGCTGAGAGTTATCTTTGAGTCCTTTAGATTACCATGATGACACAATGAAAAATCTAAAGTACACTTTAGGTATCTAAACACTCTCTTTACAACATCCCATTGCGGTTTCCTTGGATTCAACATAAATCTGCTAAGTACTCCCACTGGTTGGGCAATATCTGGTCTTGTAAAGACCATACCATACATCAGATTGCCTATAACACTTGCATAAGGTGCACTTTTCATGTCTTCAATCTCTTTTAGAGATTTCAGACTGTCAAGCATAGACAACTTAATTCCTTGCAAGATGGGAACAACCTGTGGTTTACAGTCAGACATATGAAACCTATCAAGAACATTGGTTATATACTTTCTTTGGCTAAGATAAAGTTTCCTCTTAGATCTATCCCTTTTGATCTCCATTCCCAGAATGTAATTTGCTGGTCCTAAGTCCTTCATTTCAAATTTCATAGAAAGCTGAGATTTTAAATCTGAGATCATACCTTTTGTGTTTCCTATAAACAACATATCATCTACATACAAAGCTATGATAAGAATCCTATCATCATCAGTTTTGTAGTAAACACAATGATCAACCTTCATTCTCACAAATCCTAAAGACAAAACAAATGTATCATACTTTTGATACCACATTCTGGGAGACTATTTTAAACCATATAGAGACTTCTTGAGTTTGCAAACCAGATGTTCTTTACCTTTTCCCACAAAGTGCTCAGGCTAGGACATATAAATTTCTTCTTCAAGATCACCATGAGAAATACTGTCTTCACATCCATCTGCTCAATCTCCCAATCATATGCTGCTGCAAGTGACAAAAGAAATATGATAGATGTCAGCTTAGCTATAGGAGAGAAGATCTCCCCATAGTCAATACCTTCTTTTTGCGAATACCCCTTTGCAACCAGTCTTGCTTTGTACTTGTCAATGCTGCCATCTAGACCATACTTCTTTTTGAAAACCAATTTGTAGCCTACAGGCTTTCTACCTTTAGGCAATGGAACCAAATGCCAAGTTCCATTTTTATCCAATGATGATATTTCATCATTCATGGCTTCCAACCAGGAATTTGAATCAGGCATTTCAATTGCTTCTTTGACAGTCTTAGGCTCATCTGTATCTACAAGTAAAGCATAAGCACAATTAACATTCAACATACTGTACTTATTAGGTGTATACCTATTAGGTTGCCACCTCTCTCGAGTAGATCTTCTCAACTCTGGTGTTGAGGATTCTTGAGGCTCCACAGGAGGCCCATCATCATGTTCTTCAAAACTACTTGAACTGCTTGAACTCTCCTCATCTTTAGGTATCTCTGGACACTCTTCTTTGGCTGGAGGAATTTCAACCTTAGCTTCTCCTTTCCTTTCTATTTTGTGATCTAGTGACATAGGCTTCAGCTCATGAAAGATCACACTTCTGTTGCACACAACCTTAACAATCACTGGATTCCAACATTTGTATCCTTTCACACCAACCCCATAGAGAATGAAGATACATTTCACCACTTTGTTACCCAACTTAGATCTATTCACATAAGGCACATGAGCATATCCCTGTATGCCAAAAACATGAAGGTGCCTTAAAGAAGGTTTCTTATCAGACCATGCTTCCATAGGTCTTTTGTCAACCAATGCTGAAGTAGGAGAATGATTCAACAGGTAACACATTGTAGCAACTGCTTCAGCCCAAAATTTTTGTTCCAGCCTAGCTCCGCTCAACATGCTCCTTGCTTTCTCCATTAGAGACCGATTCAACCTTTCTACAACTCCATTCTATTGTGGAGTGTAAGGTACATTCTTGTGTCTCTTAATTCCATGATCAACACAGTACTTATCAAAATTTGCACTAAAAAATTCACCACCATTGTCTGTTCTTAAACATTTAATCTTTCTCCCAGTTTGATTTTCAACAAGGTTCTTAAACTCCTTAAACTGACTGAACACTTCTGATTTACTTTTAAGAAAGTACACAAATGCCCTTCTTGAATAATTGTCTACAAAAGATACATAGTATTTAAACTTAGACAGAGAAGGTACATCCACTGGACCCAACACATCAGAGTGAACATAATCCAGAATATCAGAAGACTTATGAGAACTGGAATAAAACTGAACATGGTTATGTTTTCCATATATGCAGTGTTCGCAGAAATCAAACTCAAAACTACAATCCTCCAGACCTTCAACCAGATTCTTATTCTTCAAGGCTTTTAAACCTTTTTCACCTATGTGGCCTAATCTATTATGCCAAAGCATTGTTTTCTCAGTAGGAAGTTTAGCTTCCAAAGAATTAGCATTATGCATCATTACAGTTTTCTTAATTGACTTTTCAGAGGCCATATTACAACATATGGGTTTAGCATTTAACTTATATAAAGTACCAAAACCGTCACCCTTTGCCAATACAATGGAACCCCTAGTCATCTTGTAAACACCAGATACAAATGTAACTTGTACTCCAGCATCATTAAGTTTACTTACAGAGAGAAGATTTCTTGCCAGACATGGCATATGAAGAATTCTATTTATCCCCTTCACTCTACCATCTGGGAACTGGATTTTGATTCTGCCTCTCCCTACAATCTCCAACGTAGAATCACTAGCCAGGTATACCTTTCCACCAGGATAAGGTTCATATTTCGAGAACCACTCCTTGTGGGAGGTCATGTGGAAAGATGCACCAGAATCTATTAACCAGGTGTCATCTGAAGTAGGCACTACCAAGGCTGCTACAAATGCATCTACATCACTTTGAGAAGATTCAGTGTCAGAATACTTTTTCTTCTTCTCCTCCTTGCAATCCTTTCAGATATGCACTTTCTGCCCACAGTTCCAGCACTTCACCTTTGACTTCTTGCCTGGAGATTTAAATCTCTCTTGAGACTTGCACTTCTTGCCTTTCTTCTTGTCTTTATCTTTTGGTCTGCTTCGAACAAAGAGTGCATCTTTTGTTATCTCAAAAGAATTCTTTCTCATTTCTTTTGACAAAAGAGTATTTACCACAATATCCATCTTGAACTAGGTCGTAGTACTACCGATAACCATCACTAAGTGTTCCCAAGAGTCAGACAGTGAACACAAAAACAACATGCAATGTTCTTCTTCCTAAATGGACACACCAATAGAAATTAACTATGCAAGAACCATGTTGAATGCATTCAAGTGGTCTACCAATGGTGTTCCTACATCCATCTTCAGAGAGTACAATTTCTTCCTTAAGAAAAGTTTATTCACCAAGGATTTGCCTTGATAAATATCCCCCAACTTAGTCCAAAGTAGATGTGCATTCTTCTCCTCATGGATGTTTAATAGAACAAAATCAACAAGACATAGCTTGATTAGACCCCTTGCCTTCCAGTTGGCTAAGTCCCAATCTTCTTGCTTCATACCTGAAGGCTTAGAAGTTGTAGTCATAGCACCCCAGATATCTCTATCGATCAGCAAGTCTTCCATCTTGAGTTTCCATAGTTTGAAACTGGAACCATTAAACTTCTCCATGTCTATGCACCCTGAGGTGCTCGCCATCCCAAACTATAAAACAAGTAGACACACTGCAAGACTCCCACTGAAATAGAAGTAACACAAAAAACCAACCCTACCCAACAAAGATAACAAAATGGGCCAAGCTCTGATACCACTTGTAAGGAAAGCAAGTGCAGAAATTCGCTTCCCTAATGTCAATTTCCAGGGGAGAACAAACTAGTGTATGCAATTTTCAACATTTATAGAACATGGCACAAGCATGGACATGCCCAAATAAACAACATAGAGATATAACACACAGAGTTAATGTGGGAAAACCCTTTCGGGAGGAAAACCCACTAGCAACAGATAATCGAATTTATTAGTAGTATGTCAAAAACAATACCATAAAGTCCAGTCTACAGACTTCCTTCACTCTGTCATACAATCGTTCCAGATTAAAATACAACACGTAGATCACACACCAGTTATTTAATTTTCAATAGCTATCGTAACTTGTAACCTTCCATTCAGTTCACGTTCGACTTCAAATATCAAACTGGTCGATGGTTCATCTAAGCTACTGCACCAATGGCTTGAAGTATAACTGTCTACATGCATTGGTTTACATTCATAGAAAATCAATTATCCCACATGCAACAAGGAGCTAGGTTGGTTCATATTCAAATACACCGACAGTCACATCCTTAGTGTCTGAGAGTTAACCTTTTTGGATCTCGGTTCGATCTCACTCTCGCAGTCGGTCTTCGCTCCATCAGCCATCGGTATAGCTTTCAAACAGTAAAGCCGATCACCTGATGATACTCGATCACTGAAGGCGGCTCCATTGAGTCATCGGTAAAACATGTAAACTATTATTTCAATCTCTGATAGACAAGAGCGGTCTCATCAGCTCATCGGATCAAGCACTGCGAGGTTATTCCAATCTCTAATAATAGAGAGTGGTCTCATCAGGTCATCTACCTATGCCCAAAATTTCTATCCTGATGAGAAAAGCACTCCAAAATAGAACAGGACGGACTCATTGGGACTTTGGCATAGCCTTCAGTACACTAACCCAATAGCTGATATCGACCCGATCGCCAAAGGTGACTTCATCGGGTATCGGTTTAAGTCTAAACTGGAACCCTCGATAGCCGATGATAACCCAGACTGACTAAGACAACTCCATCGGGTATCAGAATAACTTCTGATAGGAACACTTGATAGCCGATGACAAACCAAAACCACCTAAGAAAGCTCCATCGGGTCATTGGCACAACTCTAATGCAATCTTCCACTCTCCTGTTCCATCGGTGTAGGTTAGCCTAACCCGACCAACCTGAACATGTCAAGTGAATTAGAGGCACATTTCCAACACTATCCCTTGGCACTACACTCTATCAGTCTTCTGATCTTTAGCCTTGCACTCTACCAATCCTCTGTTCTTCGTCTCTACCTGAGCCAGTTCACTGTTCTTCGGCTCTACCCTTAGCCGGTTCACTATTCTTCAACTCTATCTCAGCTGGTTCTCTATCTATCAACTTTGCACTTAGCTGATCTACTTCACATACACACTCAACTATGTTAATGCCTCTTAGCACTTCCTCTCACTCTATTCTTCACCTTGGATCGCCTTCAGCAAGATTTCCTTGTTTCAAATTTCACAATCAAAACTTTCAGAAAGAGCTCCAGAACTCTTCATACATTTTTTTTCAACACCTTTAGGCATATCCTAAATTAGATCAATCAAGGATTCCAGAAGATTTCAATTTGAAACTCTCCCGCTCTTTCTCTGGGTGCCTTACAACAATTCTGCCAAGTGTTCAACCAATTCTGCCACCGCATCTCCCAAGGATAGAAACTTCTGAGTCATGTTTAGTCAATTAAATGCGAACCAGAGAATCCACATTTAATCACGCTTAACTGCATGATAACTAAAAGTTAACTTTACCAAAAAATGATTTGGCATAGACACAAGCTTACCAAATCATTCTTTGCCACCACAGCTGAATCTCCGATCACTGCTCCAAGATTTATGGTGACCGCCTATTTTCCTTATGTCATACCGGTGTATTGGTATGTAAGTGCACTTCTTACATTACCGGTTCATTCTTTGATTACCAATTTTTTGTGCTAGCATCAAGTCTCTCCCCTATTTTCCAGTGAGTTACTGATTGGTTGGAGCAAACAAGTTTTCCTACCTAAGTCACCTTTTGTAACTTTACCATTACCAAAGTGACCGGTCTTCCTAAATGATAGATCAGTTGACTTAATTTTTCTTACCTTGAGCTGAAGTAACTTTTGATCATTCAATAACAATGTTGTTTCCATTCACTATTGCTTACTGAAAAGTAACAACACTCTTCCTTATAACACTTCATCGGTTAAGTGTCTTCACCAACAAGTGTTGGACATCAATGAAAAACCTTAGTACATAAAGCGGTTTTCTAGATAGACCGGTTTTGGCAATGCCAACAATCCAACAATCTCCCCCTTTGGCATTGATGGCAAACACTTTAAACTCTAGCTAATTAGATGCATGCTTCTTCATTCTACCCTAAGTGATGAATATCTCCCCCTGTCACTGATATCTGCCAATTCTCAAACACCAAACACTCTCAAACATATCTCCCCCTTTGACAACAATGCCAAAGTGTCCTTGCTGAACACTTACAAGACTACTCCCCCTAACCGGAGTAGTCCACACTCATCAATCTAGTTGTTTGAAATTTTTTTTTAAAAATCATACCAGATTGATGTAGAACCCTGTTTGCTTACTTTACTAAATGGAGGGGCATAACCCCCAACTTACCTCTGAGATAGTTAAAGATGTCCTTCTATAGTGGCTTAGTGAATATATCAACAACTTGCTCTTTTGTTGGTATGTATTCCAACATTACTTCCTTTTCTTGCACTTGTTCCCTTAGGTAGTGATATTTGATGGCTATATGCTTTGTTTTGGAGTGCATCACCAGGTTCTTAGATATGTCAATGGCACTGGTGTTGTCACAATGAATTACTACCGGTCCAACCACTTTTTCTTGAATTCCTTCCAGTAGTTGTTTGATCCACACTATCTGTGTCCAGTTAATTGCAGCATCTACATACTCAACCTCAGCTATAGATTGAGATATGCAGTTTTGTTTCTTATTTGTCTGGGATACAATCCTTTCTCCAAGAAATAATGCTCCTCCACTGGTTCTCTTCCTATCATCAATGTTTCTAGCCCAATCTCAATCAGTGAAGATACTTAGACTAAAGTTTCCTTTGTGCGGATACAAGAGACCATACTCATCTGTCCCTTTTAGGTATCTGAATATTCTTTTTACTGCCATCATGTGAGTTTCTTTTGGGTTTGTAGAAAATCTAGCAACCAAGCCAATAACATGTGCTATGTCCAGTCTGCTATGTACAACATACTGTAATTCACCGATCATGGACCAATAAAGTGTCTCATTCACTTCCTCAGCCTCATCATATTTATATAGCTTGCAACCTATAACCATTGGAGTTCCAACAGGTTTGTAATCTTGCATTCCAAAAGTCTTAAGAATTTCTCTTATGCACTTAGTCTGACTGATAAAGATGCCATTCTTTAACTGAGAGAGTTGTAGGCCAATAAAGAACTTAATCTCACCAATCATGGACATCTCAAATTCTTACTGCATTTGTCCTACAAAGCTTCTGCTCATCTCATCATCTCCCACAAAGATGATGTCATCCACAAAGATCTCAGCAATTAGGTGTTTTCCTTCAGTTTCACTCTTCAGATATAGGTTACTGTTATCATTGGTTCTTTTGAACCTAATGCTTAGCAGATATGAGTGTAACCTCTCATACCAAGTTCTCGGTGCTTATTCCAGCCCATACAGAGCTTTCTGCAACCTGCATACCATATTTCTCCCATCTTCAGATGCAAACCCTTCTGGTTGTTCTATGTATACCTCTTCCTCTAACACCCCATTTAAGAATGTCAATTTGACATCCATTTGGTATACTCTAAACCTTTTATAAGTAGCATAGACCAGCAAAATTTTGACCCCTTCCAGTCTAGCTACCAGTGCAAAGGTTTCTCCATAGTCCAAGCCTCCTTCTTGAGCATAGCCCATACAAACCAATCTTGCCTTGTTTCTTATTACTTTGCTGGTTTCATCCATCTTATTTTTGAACACCCACTTGGTGCCTATTACATTTTTATTTTCCCGTCTAGGCACTAGGGTCCATGTATCATTTTTCTTTATTTACTCCAGTTCTTCTTCCATTTCTTTGACCCAATCATCATCTTTTAGAGCCTCCTTTGTTGTTTTGGGCTGAAAAATGGAGAGCATACACACATTCTCTCTTGCTCTTCTTCTGGTTAGAATTCGTGCATCCTTGTCACCGATGATGTCTTCTGTAGAGTGTTTCTTTCTAACATATTTAGCTAGTATCGGTTCATTCCTTGGAGCTTCTTCTACTGGTTGTGAAGTTTCTATTTCATTGACTTCTTCATTTACCATTTCAATAGGATTTTCTTCTGTAGGTTCCACCAGTACATTGTAATCGAACCCTTTATAGTCCTCAGGTTCACTTTTACTATCCTGTTCATTTTTCTCAGAGTACTCATCTACTCTGACATTTGCATTTTCCACAATCTTATCGGTCCTTTTGTTTAGACACCAGTATGCCTTTCTCTTTGTTGAGTAACGTAGGAAGATTCCCTCATCACTCTTAGGATCAAATTTTCCAGTGTACTCATCCCTTTTTATATATCACCTGCTTCCAAATACTTTAAAATAACAAATATTAGGTGAATAACCACTCCACAACTCATAAGGAGTTTTGTTTTTCCCCTTATTTACCTATATTTGGTTCAAAGTGTATACAACAGTGCTTATGGCTTCTATCCAGAAGGTATGTGGGATATCCTTCTGTATCATTAGAGTTCCGGCACAATCAATAAGAGTTCTGTTTTTTCTTTTAGCAACTCCATTCTGCTGAGGTGTTCTAGGTGTAGATATTTGTCTCATGATTCCCTATTCCTTGTAATAGTTCATAAACTCTTGAGAGGTGAACTCTCCTCCTTTGTATGATCTTAAACACTTCAGATTCTTACCGGTTCCTCTTTCTACTCAGGCCTTAAAAACCTTGAACATGTGAAAAGCTTCTAATTTTTCCTTTTAGAAAACAACCCACATCATCCTTGAGAAGTCATCCATATATAACATAAAATACTCGTCTCCATACAAACTCTTGGTTCTCATGAAACTACACAGATCTGTGTGAACTAAGTCCAACACACTTTCAGAATGAAAAGTTTTACTGCTAAACCTGGACCCGGTCAACTTTCCTAGTTGACACTCTTTGCACATAGCATTTTTAGGTTTTACAATGTCAGGCATACCTCTGACAGATTTTGCCTTACTCACTTTAGCTATGCTATCAAAATTAACATGACACAATCTTTTGTGCCACAACCAGCTGTCTTCTACCTTAGCCACTAGACAATTACCTATGGTGGTGTCTAGATGGAACAAATTGCCTCTTGACTATTTACCAATGACAATTAAACTTCCATATTTGTCATTTATCTTACATATCCCTTCATTGAACTCTAACTGATATCCTTTATTGTTAAGTTGTTCAACACTTAACAAGCTATACTTTAATCCCTCTAGCCAAAAGACATCATCACAATTTGTCTTATCATTTAGGGCTATAGACCCCTTACCTCTTACTACACATGGGGCATCATTTCTGAACCTCATTGTTCCTCCATTGCAATCCTCCATGCTGAGGATTTTGCTTCTGTCACTAGTCATGTGGTGAGTGGAAGCACTGCCTATCACCCATTCTCCAAACTGGTTTGAGCTAGAAATCAATTCCATATCTCCTTCCTCTATGTTGTCCTCTTTGACTACCACAAAGGCAATGCCATCATCATCAGATCTCTCTGATTCTTCATCAGTGAGACCTTCTACAAGATAACATTCCTTCTTGCTCTTGTCCTTGTAATTTCTGAAATTGTCCTTTCTGTCTCTTTCATTTTCAAGGCATCTTGAAGCAATATGACCTATCTTATTATATGAGAAGCATTTTAAGGGTAACTTACCTTTGTATTTACCTTTACCTCTTTGCAATCTTCTTGCCAATAGAGCTTCAATCTCGTCTTGCTCCTATTCCTTAGAGAGAAGATTGTCATTCTCATGGGAATGACTGGTTCTGGTAGTAGAGCTACTACTGGTTTTTTTCCTTCTCCTTGTGGGTGTATGCACCATGGATGCTTTGAAGGAAACATCAATCTTTGGTACGTTGTTATCATAATTACTCAATTCAAAAGCAGTCAACTTACTGATCAGTGAGTCAAGAGTTACATTGACTGTTCCTAAGGATCTAAGTTCCTGGATAGCAGAGACCCTTATGGCATATTGTGGTAGCATATTTCTCAGGATTTTGCTAACCACATCCTCCTCCTTGAGTTTTCCTCTTGCATTCTTGATAGAATTTACTACATCCTTTATCCTCTTATTGTATTGCTCTATGTTTTCACTTTCCTGCATTCTCATCTTATCATTCTTTCCTCTCAGGTTGTCTACTTTGGCCTTTTGAACATGAGGGTCTCCCCCATACACTGTCTTCAACTTATTCCATATCTGAAAAGCTATTTTCAAATCTTGTACCTCAGCAAATTCATTATCTGAAAGAGTACTAACATTCAAATCCATAGCAATAGTATTATCTTTCCTTTCCTTTATCTGGTCTGGAGTGAGATTCCTTGAAGGTTCATTGTATTTTGTGATAACATGGTTCCAGTAGTGTTCACCTAAGGATCTTAGATAAAGTTTCCTTCTTCCACACCACAAGATTTAGTTCTTCTTTGAGAACTTAGGGCCTTCCTTATGCATCATCTTGGATCTCTCCCTAAGTTGGTTAAGCTTCTTCTGATTCTAGGGACCTGGGCTTTGATACCAATTGTTAGTCCCAACTAGTGCTGAGAGGGGAGGGGTGAATCAACACTTGATCAAATTTTCACAATTTAATTATTATCTTAAATCTTCATTCATCTAAGATCCAACAATATACTTAAACACTGAAGTAAAACATGCAAGCATAAAAAGTTGACAGTGACACCAAAAATTTATCTTGTGGAAACCCAATAGGGAGAAAACCATGGTGTCAGTAGGAACTCACAAAATTTGCACTCTTCTGGAGTATACCCGATTAAGAGCCATCCCTATTAGGAGATTACAACGATACTGTTAGGTGCCACCCAATTAAGGGATTTTTGACCAAGGCCAGTTAGTGCCTTTACCCTATTAAGGGTAGCCTGATTAGTGGACTTAGAGCATCAGTTAAGATGTTACCCTGTTAAGGGATTTTATACAATGGGACCTGTTAAAGTCCACCCAGTAAAGGGATTTATGTTTCAGTTTTTAGAAAGCAACAGTTGGATGATCTGTTGAATTAGCTACTGATAGCTTGATCATACCTCAATATGTATTCCTCTCAATACATATTGGTTGTGACTGTAGACACTTAAAAATAATTATTTTAATTATTTTTAATTCCTCGCATAATTAATTAATTAATTATGTTAATTCAAATTCCTCTCAATATTAATTAAATATAATTAATATTGTCACTATAGCATATGATTGATTTATTTAATAAATCAATCCCTTTCTTTATTCTTCTAAAAAAGTTAAATCCTCACAAATCTTCCTCTTAGCTAATTAATTTCAATTAATTAGTTAACCTACATGATTCCTACAAATCATCTTCTTAATTCATTCTTCTAGAAACTCCCTAAACTCACTTAACATTATTCTTCTAATTTTTTATTCCCTCCACTCATTCTCTCTCCTAGTCAAATTCTCCTACAAATATTAATCCCACCTAACATTTCCTCTAATCTCCCTCCTAATGAGTCTGTGTAGGGGAAAAAGCGAGACTAGGTCAATCATGCCCTAATCCTACCTTTTGACACACATTACGGAATACGAAAGAGCCTAGAGATATCGCACAATTGGCTACTTCTTTTGGTGAAAGAGAGAGCCACGGGATATCTATTAGGATTCCTATTCCCTTGTTGAAATTGTAAGATCAAGTAATGCAAGTTCAAACCCTAATCTCAAAATTCAAGTATGAACTAATAACAAGATTGCAAAATTGAGATTAAACAATGAACGGCTATAAGTACAAGGATGAAATAAGAATGCAGATATGTACCCGGAGTCAGAATCGGACTGAAAATGTTCGGGACGGGGGCGCGGGCGCCATTGTCCTGAAAACTGCACCGGAAACCACTGTTCTGCACTCTGAAACACTGTCTGGAAACTGTCTGCAAACTGTCTGTCTGGAGGACCAGGGCGCCCAGCGCCTCTGTCCCAGGGACCAGGGCGCCCAGCGCCCCTGTCCTGGCAGGACCAAGGCGCCCAACGCCCCTGTCCCAGTCTCCTGCTCTGCAATTTCACACAGAGTGCTGTTCCAACCTTCTCTCTCCGGATCTGTATCCCGCAGCGTCGTCCGAATCCCGAAACCTGCAATAATATCTGAAAAGGGGGAGGGGCGGCTATATAGGGTTTTGCCTTAGTCAAACCCCCGCTTTGGTGATTTCCACCTCCACGAATAGCCAAGTTGTTTTGTAAAATGTATTGTGTGTGCAGACCTAGTGTGTATGCAAGGTCCAAAATGCAAGAAAGCAAACTAGAGCAACCTAGAAAGTAAACCCTAATTGCTCGTAAATGATAATGTAAATGCTCTAAATCAAGATGCAATGTGATCTAAAGCATGAATAAATGATGTATCAAAGCTTATGCAAAGACATGAAAACAATACGAAATCATACCCAACCCTCAAGGGAGGAGTACAAGCCAATCTTCAGTCGGTAATCTCCTATTGTTCTTCAATGTCTTCCAAGCCCTAAGTGGATGAATGAATTTGATTGATGCTTGATAGAATAATGTTGAATGTTGTTGAAGTCCTCAAAGATCTACTCTTTCGCTGCACATGAAGTTCCTGGAAACCAAAAATCGGATCCCTTCAAATGAAGAAGGAGAGCTCTTATGTAGGAAACCCTAGATCAAAAATTCATATTTTGGCCGACCTAGAGATTGAATATCCTGCCAATTTCTTGGGGTTAAGCTTTATTTTATGATTGGATCGTGCTCCCAAAATTTCGGGAAAAATGTCCAGGACCATGTGCACCGGGCGCCACAGTCCCGACAACTTTTCACCAAATTTTCAGGGCCATCGGATATGATGATTTTAGAGAGAATCCCAAAGTTACAGGTGATTTCGAGATGTTTTGACCCCGAAATCAAGCCCCCAAGCTCGAAATAGGACTTAATTAGGGTTTTTGATTAAGTGATGTATTGGAGGAATAAAATGCGAAGGGCGCGCTTTAGTGAAAGGGCCCAACTTTGTGATGTAGAGAATGATGAAATAGGACCTTAGACCTAATTAATTTGATTAATTAAGTGCTTAAGGAGAAATGCAATGCAGAATGCAAAATGCACTAAGGCGGGTGCTAAACTAGGTGTGAAATTGTACCACCCTAGCGAGTGCGTACAATTTACGATGCTACATTTAGCCCCCACTTTAGCGGTCATATGAGTACTACGTGCATATGCAAGCTAAAGTACAGAAAAGTAAACATCATTTGAAAAAGGATATATCCATAAGTTGTCGAACGAAGCCCTCAGCGGTATCTGCAGTACACAGTTAGGAACCGCACCCTACAAAACAAACGTTAGATCACAAAATTACCTAATGCTTACTAGGGAAAGTGATGAAATCTATGAGTAGCTATATGCCCCCCCCTGTTTCGACTTGCTTATTAGGGAGGTGAAACAGGGTAGCATGTTTACTTGCGACAAACTGTGTAAGAGAGCATTGATGAGGGTTGTTCACTAAATAGGCTTCATCAGAGCACTTTTTGGAACATCCTGAGAGTAGGAGAAGGAAAATACGATTCCAACGCAACAAACGGCTCAAAAATCGCATCTCCCAAACCCAAGTTATGATAAAATGAATGATAGAGGGAAATTAGGGTTTCAAAAAGTAAGAATAAACAAACAAGAGTATATACTTCGAAAGTGACACTTGTATTCGTCACTTTGTCGATTTCAGGATACTATTCAGTGTAGCGGAGCCCACCTAGCCATCATCATGCCTTCGCAACGACTGGAGCGTCCCACGAGGATCAAGATCCTACGCCAGGCCGTGATCGACGACGAGCCACTGGACGAGGTGAGTTGACTGAATGTTTGACTGTTGATTTTTTGCATGTTTGACTTTTCCGTGATCGTATGCGGGCCTCGAAGGCTAACCGGGGCCCACCTAGGGCGCCATGGTCCCTGTGGGGTGCCCTGGTCCCCCCAGGGCGCCATGGTCCCTGACAGGGGCGCCATGGTCCCTGAAGGGCCCCATGGTCCCTGACAGGGCACCATGGTCCCCTCAGGGCGCCATGGTCCCTGACAGGGTGCCATGGTCCCCTCAGGGCGCCGTGGTCCCTGACAGGGCACCATGGTCCCCTCAGGGCGCCATGGTCCCTGACAGGGCGCCATGGTCCCCAATCAGAGCCTGGCGAGAGGTTCGGGGCTAGCATACGATGTGCGACGGTTTGCATTTGTGATTTCGATGATCGAGTACTGATTACGGTCATGTTTTCATTTGCAGGGTCTCCCGTACATGAGAGAGCACACAGCGGGACATATTCTTCGCACTTTGCGAGATCAGATTCTGCGGCTGACTCAGTCAGAGAGAGACACACTATCGATTGTAGGATTGTGGTACGTGATTCTAATGCCGGCCATTCGATTTCATCCTTCGATGCTGATGGCCTTGATGGAGCAATGGGATCCTGACACATGCACTTTTCACCTTCCAGTAGGAGAGCTGACGGTCACACTTGAGGATGTGTACCGTATACTTCCTCTTCCTATCAGAGGAGCGACAGTTACATACACTACCGATCGGTCAGCGGAGGATCATCAGAGAGAGCAGATGTATTGCATAGGGAGAGTCATGCCGAGCGAGACGAGAGGTCGCATCATGGTCAGCTGGCTCTTACATCCTACAGGGGAGGTACCACTTCTGAGACGCCTTATGATAGCCATCATAGCACTAGCCGTCTGCCCTAATGGGCGAGGGACACACATGCATGGGGGCCTCACATGGTGTATCGGAGCGATGGAGAGACACAGGAGAGTGTATGCATGGGGTCGGAGTATGCTTGCACATCTCTATCACGACCTTGAGGAGTATGTATTCGGACAGGGTTGTAGTTTGATGACATGCACACTTCTGCAAGTGTGGATTTTAGAGCATTTCACATGTACCAGGCTCGTCGGCTTTCCACTGAGTACAGCGAGCAAGCGACCTAGGGTGTTTGCTTATCCACTTACCAGCGAGTGGAGATTTGGAGATTTATTGTATTGGAGAGTGATTGTTGACAGACTGACAGCCGAGATGATAGTGTGGAGACCTTACCTACTGATGCACAGATGGGATGGTATGGAGAGACAGTTAGCATGTCTATAGAGGAACTGCCTACTGCGAGGACGATATGCACACATCATAGTCCCTTTCTACTTTGACCGAGTACGGAGGTAGTTCGGACTAGAGCAGTGTGTTCCAGCCGATGTGCCCATCTATACTCGACACTCACGGGTCCTTCCCAGACCTGGAGTAGTAGCGAGACCGATGGTAGATGACATTGAGATGACAGACTTAGAGGGATCTGATCAAGATGTAGTCACTGACTATTCTGCAGAGCCTGGAGCACAGCGCAGATATGTTTCATGGTTTATGAGATCATATCCAGGTCCTATCTTTCCACCAGATCATTCGACAGGCTATCCAGGCCCATGGAGACATGGAGACCGAGACGAGGACGAGGGATCCAGGTCAGAGGAGCCAGAGGAGGGAGAGGGTCATGAGGAGGCGGGAGATCCTGATCCACCTACAGGCGATCAGCCCAGTGACGAGGAGGATGAGGATGTAGATAGAGAGGAGGATGAGGAGGATGCAAGTGATGATGCGGATGAGGATGAGGATGAGGATGATGAGGAGGATGAGGAGGAGGAGGATAGAGATGATGAGGAGGAGTCGGATGCAGCTCCCCACCATTCAGGAGACAATACCATAGCTCTGGATCCACCTCTTATTCCCCAACGGGGGGAACATGAGGCAATACGGAGACCTGTCACCAGTACCATCTAGCCTACACCCATCATGGATAGAGTATGCGAGCGAGGGGAGCCTAGTGGTTCCTAGTCACAGATGCTACCATATCATGATCCCTACTGGCGCGAGGGAGATCCAGGTATAGAAGGTTTATATTGATTGATTAATGTTTTGATGATATAGAATGGTACTAACAAAAATCTGTTCTACTGCCACAGCTAATGTGCAGGAATGGCGTTCCTTGATTCAGCAGGCAATGACAGACATCTCCATGATAGCACAGATCCCCAGTTCCTCACAGATTGCCTATAGGCCTCAGGAGAACACGGGTCGGCATGAGGATTTGTTTTTCCCATTCCGAGTACAGGTAGATATATGGAGGGAGAGAGAGAGAGTCCTATCAGAGGACCTTCAGCAGGCACGACAGAGAGAGAGAGTCCTATCAGAGGACCTCCAGCAGGCGCGGCGAGATCTAGCAGCAGCTCAGACCGAGGCTACCACCTATCGTGCGATCCTTATGGATAGGGATCGTAGGAGTTCCTCTCAAAGTCACTCACGATCTGTATCGCGCTACACACCCATGGGTCCACCTTCACGGCCAGACCAGGAGGGAGCATCTAGTCGACACTCTCCAGCCACTAGCCCTAGGGATAGGAGATGATTTTATGATGTAAAAGAGAGATCACATTTTGGATATACAGTGACCTAGATTTGTATACGATCCACACATATATATGTATATATACATGGTTCTCTTTTGTCTCAAATGTGTTATCTTTAATGCTTAAAACAACGTATATTTTGTTTTGATTAAATCTAATACATTTGGTAAATGTACATGTATGTTCAGAATTTAATTTCCATGTGATTGATTTCTCAATGCTCCATGATTAAATTGATACATGTGTGACTTAATTAAAATATTTAATCAAGTACTACATTGATGATAAGGAAGAAATATGCATTAAGTCTAAGAATCATATAACTAATGTGATTTAATTTTGAACTTAAACACAACATGATACGATTCTACTTAATACATAAAGACATTGTATAATATGCTAGCATAATGAGAAATGTAAACCTTTTACCATTAATGAATTCAAGACAAACTATAAAGTAAGAAGACATGCTTGTCAGGAACGAAGCAATATAGATTAAACGACATAACATTTAATTCTATTTTGCTTTAATTAAGGAATACTAACATATTATCCAATGTTGAAGAATTGAAAAGAAGATAGATAAGAAATGAAGAATTAAGCATAATATCTATGCAAGTGCATAGCATTGATAGGTTCTTTAAGAGGCGTACCATCTACATCCGCTATTTTGTAAGCACCTGATCCATAATCCTCAATAACGATATATGGTCCAAGCCAATTAGGACTAAATTTTCCCTTTTCGGCAGGCAAGGCATTCACATTGTGCTGATTCTCATAAAGGACTAAGTCACTTACTGAGAAGGAACGTTGAATGACCTTATCATTATAGCTTCGTTGTAGAGTTTTGTGATACGCTTGAATATGCTCAAGAGCGTTTATGCGTTGTTCATCAAGCATCTCAAGCTGTTGAAGTCGTTGTTCCCTATAAGAGTCATCATCTACTATACCTTTAAGAGAAACCCTAAGTGATGGAATTTCTAACTCTAAGGGCATAATAGCATCAGCACCATAAACAAGATTATAAGAAGTAGTTCCCGTAGCAATTCGTACACTCGTTCGGTAGGCCCAAAGAGCATAGATTAGCTGGTTACTCCAATCCTTACCATGCTTATTTACGGTTTTACGAAGAATTTGTTCAATTATCTTATTGGATGATTCGGCTTGACCATTTGACTGAGGATAATATGGTGTAGAAAATCAATGTTTGATATGATACTTCTCGAGGAATTTCTTCACATCCTTGTTTTTAAACGATGTCCCATTATCTGAGATAATAGTGGAAGGTATCCCAAATCGAGAAATAATGTTTTCTAGAAGAAATTGACAAATCACTTCAGCAGTAGTAGAGCGAAGAGGAATAACTTCTACCCATTTCGTAAAGTAATCTGTTGCGGTTATAGTGAAGGTGTGTCCTTGAGATGAAGGAGGAGAGATTTTTCCAATAAGATCCAAACCCCATGCGGAGAAAGGCCAAGAAGCTACTTGAGAACGAAGTTCTTGAGCAGGAGCATGAATCAGATTATTGTGTTGTTGACATTGATGACATTTCTTGACATTGATGACATTTCTTAACAAATGAAAAGGAATCCTTCTGCATAGTTTGCCAATAGTATCCCATATGAAGAAATCTATGAACCAAGGATTTGCCCCCAAAATGCCCCCCACAGGCACCTGAATGTGCCTCTTCAAGAGCAACAGGGATTTTCGACTTGTTAAGACAACGAAGGAGAAGACCATCATAACTCCTTCGATAAAGGACATTAGAAAGGATGATATATCTCGTAGACAGCTTGTGGATTCTAGCCCTAGTGTTCCTATTAGCGGAATCAGGAAAGGTACCATCGGTCAAATATCTTACGATATGCGAGAACCATTCATCTGAATCTACAAAGTCACAACATGTTACCAGGCTAGAATCGCCTTCAATAGCCGGAGAAATAAGATTGTGAATAACGAAATTAAGATCGACCATAGGGTCCTCTAAAGATACAAGAGAAGCCACACATGCCATTGCGTCCGCATGTCGATTATCTTTTCGAGGAGCGGGTTCCATGGTATAAGAATGAAAATTTTGTAATAAAGAGATAGCAAGGTCTTTATATCGTGATAATTTGTCTTGTTTTGCTTGATACATTCCTGTTACTTGTCTTATAATCAATTGCGAATCTCCATAGATATGTATGTGTTTTATATTCAGAGCTAGGGCTGCTTTTATTCCCGCTATAAGAGCCTCATACTCAGCAATGTTATTAGTACACAGGAAATTTAGATGATATGATAAGGGAATAGGTTTCTTTGTAGGAGAAACTAGAATGACACCTGCCCCCGATCCCGTACGACACTTAGAGCCATCAAAGTATAACTCCCAAGTTTCATCTTTCTCAATAGAAAGAATGAAGTCATCAGGAAAGGACTCAGGGTTAGGGAAGGAGAAAGGCGAAGGGGCCTCAACTAAGTGATCGGTCAATGCTTGTCCTTTAATTGCTCTTTGGGAAACAAATTTAAGGTCAAATTCAGTTAACATCATAACCCACTTAGCTAGACGTCCTGATAAATCAGTTTTAGAGAAAAGATGCTTCAAAGGATCAAACTTAACCATGACATGGACTTCTGAATTTAAAAGATAATGTCTCAATTTCTGAGTCGCAAACACCACGGCCAAGCATTGTCTTTCTATAGCAGAATATCGGGTCTCATAATCGAGTAAGGTACGACTTATGTAATAAACCGGACATTCCTTACCATCTTTATCATGTTGGGCTAACAATGCTGCGAGAGCATGAGAAGAAGCAGCTGTATACAAAAGGAAGGGTTTAGAAGGTTCGGCAGGTTGAAGAATAGGAGGGCTAGCCAAATACACTTTTAAATCTTCAAATGCTTGCTGACAATCCTCATTCCATTGAAAAGTGATATCCTTCTTAAGAAGTTGAGTAAAAGGAAAGGTACGATCCACAAGTTGAGACACGAACCTACGAATAGCTTGAATCTTTCCTTGTAAGCTTTTAAGTTGAGAGACATTTCGAGGAGGTGGCATGTTAACAATAGAATCTATTTTCTTAGTGTCCACCTCAATCCCACGATGTGAAACTATGAACCCTAATAGTTTTCCACTATCCACACCAAAAACACATTTTTGGGGATTCAAGCACATGTGATATTTACGAATTCTTTCATAGATTTGATGAAGGATTGTAACATGATCCATGCGAAGAAAGGATTTAGCTAAAATATCATCAACATAATCCTCTAAAATCTTATGCATATAATCATGAAAGATAAGGGTCATCGCTCGTTGATAAGTTGCACCGGCGTTTTTAAGTCCAAAAGGCATCATTATCCAACAAAACGTACCCCAAGGAGTGGTGAAAGCGGTTTTGAATTGATCTTGAGGGTTTATGAAAATTTGATTGTAGCCTGAAAAACCATCCATGAAGGATAACAAGGCATGTCCTGCCGTAGAGTCAACTATCATGTCAATGTTTGGAAGAGGGAAATCATCTTTTAAAGAAGCCTTATTTAGATCCCGAAAGTCGGTACACATTCTTATTTTGTTATCTGGTTTAGCCACAGCGACAATATTTGAAATCCATGGGGAATAGTCAATAGGGCGGATAAATCCAGCCTCTAATAATTTTTCAATCTCAGCCTTAACCAGCAGAGCCACCTTTGGGTTCATTTTTTGAATCTTTTGTTTCACGGGCTTAGCATCAGGAACTAAGACAATATTATGAGTAACAATCTTAGGATCTATACCGGGCATGTCAGAATATGTCCAAGCAAAGATCTCAGGGAATTCATGCAATAGTTCTTCATATTGTTTCTGTTCCTCTTCATCCAAACATTTTCCAATTTTAATAACTTTCTCTTTGTTGCAAGGATCCATCTTAACATCAGTGGTGTCACTTATGAGAAGATTACTTTGTTGAGGAGTATCCTTTAACTGAGGGAATTCTTTCACAATCTTATCGTTATCAATCTCTTTTCCAAAATAGGCTTCAGTGTTCAAACAATAAGGGAGTCCCCTATTGTGATGATAACGAGGAAGAGTGTCATAGGCTCCCAAGAACTCAGCTAAAGCATCGTCGATAGGGAAGATATCCAAAGCACAATCACCCGAAGGATCCTCATCAATATACTCAGGGTGTTGTATTGGTAAAGATGTAGAGATAGCATTAACACTAATGCATGGTCTTTTAGAAGCTTTAGTACGTCTGCAGGGATTATAGCCAAGTCCAAAGGCATAATGTTGAAAATTAGTCTCTAGAGGAACTCTAATCCCTTGTTCATTAGCACCATAACCTTTTCCATGATACCCATGCTTAGCGAAAATGTGAAAACCACGACCATAATGATCAACCATTTCAGGAAGGGAAGGTGGTTTTTCATAAGACAAAGAATCAAACTCTTCATAATTATTGATGTGAGAAGAAGAAGTTTGAGAAGCGGCCACAAAATTATTACTCATAGATTCAGGTAAGGTTGATTGATTTTTAATTTCTTCTTTCTTTTCAACTTTGTGATTTTCAGCTTCTTCCTTCTTTTCCACTTTAAGTTCTCTAGAAGGAACCTTATATTCACCTACAAAGGTAGGGTTAAAATCAAGAGATCCCCAATCATCCTCTGCGAGAACCTTCTCAGGATCAAAATCCTTTTTATGTGTAATTTCAAGTCGAGAGGGATCTTCTTCAGGAGTTCCAGACTCATCCAAAGGATTTTGATCATCGGAAAGCGAAGACTCATCGATAGGTTTCTTGTTTAAAGAGTCATCACTAGACGAGGATGGCTTAGAAGAATCTCCTTTGGAATTAGATGTTTGTAGACAAGCTTGAAAATTAGTATCTCCTATCAAAGTATATGTCTTATTGTTATAAACGAATTTAACTTGTCTATGTAATGTAGAGGGGACAACTTGCATGCTGTGAATCCAAGGCCTCCCTAATAACAAGTTGTATGTTAAATTTCCCGACATAACATGGATAGGAGTAGGCAAAGTAACAGGTCCTACTGTGAGAGGTAAGGTGATGATACCTAATGAATTCTTAGCCACATTGTCAAAGCCACGAATGGGACGAGAGTCAGGCTCAATAAGAGATGTATCCACATTCATCTTATGCAATAAATTGATGCTACACACATTAAGGCCAGAGCCATTATCTACTAGTGTTCGTCTTATAGCAGTGTCTTTCATGACAACCACAATCATCAAGGGATCATATTGTTGTTGAATTTCACTAGTAGGCAACTCATCTTGGGTAAACACAATTTGAGCTTTAGGATTCATCACAGAATTAACAAAAGATGCTATATTACTAGATGTATTCGGTGGAGGAACATTCAAATCTTTCAAGGCATCTTGTAACATTCCATGATGAGCGGAAGAAGTTTGAATCAAGTCCCAAAGGGATATCTTAGCAGGGGTAGCTTTAAGTTGTTCTATGAGATCATATTCCTTACCCATAACTTGCGAAATACGGGGAGCTTGAGGAAGAATTGGTTGAGGATTAGGAAGAGAGACTGGAATAACAGGAGGAGGATTAGGTTGCCTATTATTTCTGGTATGATAAGTATGGGCAACCGCATGATAACTCTCTCTAGTTATTTGCTTAGCATAATTGTAAGGACTTATAGGTTTTCTTCCTTGTATAGTGATAATTGGTTTATTCGGGGTATGAAAGGAATCATGATCATACCTCCCTTGGACAGTAAGGAGAGGTGATTTAGGAATTTGAAAGGTGGGAGAAGGATAAGCACCTTGGACTTCAAAGAGAGGCTTGTTATATTCATTCACATTTATCATGTTAACCAATTTAGAGGTCTTGTTTTTGTTTATAGGTTTCGACAAAGCCACAAAGTCATCAAGAGCATCATCCAACAAAGCATGATCGTATCGGTTAAAAGGTTTGTCTTTTGATTCAAAAGGGGACATCTCCTCACAGAGGGGATTGTTGAAAACAACCATGTTACTAGATTCAGGGGAAGAGTGGATAGGAATGTATCCTTGAGAGGAATCATTCGACTTATCTTTCTCATCACACCTAAATGGCATAGTAACAAGGTTTATGAGTTTTTGGTAAAATGAAGGTTTAGCATCCTTAGGGTTTAAAAACTCATCTAAAGCTTCATCTAATTCATCTTGGCTATACTCATAATAATCATCAAAAGCATGAACATTTTGCAAATAAAAATCTGACATTTTGAAAAGATTGCATAAAATTTAAACACACAATGCAAAGAAACACACTCTTTTTTTTCTTTTCTTTTTCTTGTAAATGAAAACACACTAAATCTAGATCTATATCTAACACATGCAATGCAAGAGGAAGAAATGATAGATTCACGTCGGGTTCACCAAAATGTGTAGGGGAAAAAGCGAGACTAGGTCAATCATGCCCTAATCCTACCTTTTGACACACATTACGGAATACGAAAGAGCCTAGAGATATCGCACAATTGGCTACTTCTTTTGGTGAAAGAGAGAGCCACGGGATATCTATTAGGATTCCTATTCCCTTGTTGAAATTGTAAGATCAAGTAATGCAAGTTCAAACCCTAATCTCAAAATTCAAGTATGAACTAATAACAAGATTGCAAAATTGAGATTAAACAATGAACGACTATAAGTACAAGGATGAAATAAGAATGCAGATATGTACCCGGAGTCAGAATCGGACTGAAAATGTTCGGGACGGGGGCGCGGGCGCCATTGTCCTGAAAACTGCACCGGAAACCACTGTTCTGCACTCTGAAACACTGTCTGGAAACTGTCTGCAAATTGTCTGTCTGGAGGACCAGGGCGCCCAGCGCCTCTGTCCCAGGGACCAGGGCGCCCAGCGCCCCTGTCCTGGCAGGACCAAGGCGCCCAGCGCCCTTGTCCCAGTCTCCTGCTCTGCAATTTCACACAGAGTGCTATTCCAACCTTCTCTCTCCGGATCTGTATCCCGCGGCGTCGTCCGAATCCCGAAACCTGCAATAATATCTGAAAAGGGGGAGGGGCGGCTATATAGGGTTTTGCCTTAGTCAAACCCCCGCTTTGGTGATTTCCACCTCCACGAATAGCCAAGTTGTTTTGTAAAATGTATTGTGTGTGCAGACCTAGTGTGTATGCAAGGTCCAAAATGCAAGAAAGCAAACTAGAGCAACCTAGAAAGTAAACCCTAATTTCTCGTAAATGATAATGTAAATGCTCTAAATCAAGATGCAATGTGATCTAAAGCATGAATAAATGATGTATCAAAGCTTATGCAAAGACATGAAAACAATACGAAATCATACCCAACCCTCAAGGGAGGAGTACAAGCCAATCTTCAGTCGGTAATCTCCTATTGTTCTTCAATGTCTTCCAAGCCCTAAGTGGATGAATGAATTTGATTGATGCTTGATAGAATAATGTTGAATGTTGTTGAAGTCCTCAAAGATCTACTCTTTCGCTACACATGAAGTTCCTGGAAACCAAAAATCGGATCCCTTCAAATGAAGAAGGAGAGCTCTTATGTAGGAAACCCTAGATCAAAAATTCATATTTTGGCCGACCTAGAGATTGAATAGCCCGCCAATTTCTTGGGGTTAAGCTTTATTTTATGATTGCATCGTGCTCCCAAAATTTTGGGAAAAATGTCCGGGACCATGTGCACCGGGCGCCACGGTCCCGACAACTTTTCACCAAATTTTCAGGGTCAACGGATATGATGATTTTAGAGAGAATTCCGAAGTTACAGGTGATTTCGAGATGTTTTGACCCCGAAATCAAGCCCCCAAGCTCGAAATAGGACTTAATTAGGGTTTTTGATTAAGTGATGTATTGGAGGAATAAAATGCGAAGGGCGCGCTTTAGTGAAAGGGCCCAACTTTGTGATGTAGAGAATGATGAAATAGGACCTTAGACCTAATTAATTTGATTAATTAAGTGCTTAAGGAGAAATGCAATGCAAAATGCAAAATGCACTAAGGCGGGTGCTAAACTAGGTGTGAAATTGTACCACCCTAGCGAGTGCGTACAATTTACGACGCTACAGAGTCGTTAATGATTAATCATCATGATTAGCCACAAAGTCAACTCTTTGTCCTTTTCATCCAGCCACTAGCTTTAAATGCTCTTTTCCTAGGTGAATGTAAGATTTTTGAAATCACACATTCCTCTAGGCATCCCTTCTCTCAAGGAATTTTTAATTCCTTTTTATTCCTCCAATCCCCATGATATCCTTTTTTTGGAGAATTTTTAATTCCTCCAATGCATCTTGTGGAGTGTGGAGATACGAAATGCCTTTAAGGCATATTTCTTGGTTTCCACACCCTCTCTTAGACCTTGTGTGAGCTCACAAGTAAATCTTAGCCCTTCATCTCAAATTCATCCTAGCCATCCATTTTCCTCTCCTCTTCCTATAAAATAGGGCTCCATCCCTTCATTCAAAACATCTTGAAATCCAGTAAGTTTATGCGGCCCTTTTGAGCCTAGGAAATGATCTTGGCAACTTGATCATCTCATTCTTATCATTTTTCAAATCCATTCCATTTGTGCACAACATTGGAGAGCCATCCACATCCAGCAATCAAAGGAGCACATCAAGTGGAGCATTATCAAGGGGCGCCTTCACTTCATCAAGATCAATCTGAAGAAGAAGGTAAAATAGCAAGGTGAAATGGTCTTTTAATCATATTTTAGCATTCTGCATGTTTATTTCGTTATGTTTTGATCATTTGACCTTCAAATCTGTTTTCCCCTCTTTAGTGACTTCTCTGCATGACACTGGTTCCTTTGGCTATTAACTTTTCCAGTCACCTATCCCTTGGAATTGCACTGTGCTGGTATTTTGATCTTCGGCTCTACACTCTGCAAATCCTCTATTCTTTGGCTCTACCCTCAGCCAGTTCATGGTTCTTCAGATCTTCTCTCAGCCAGTTCTCTATATATTGACTTTGTACTTAGCCAATCTTCTTCACATACACACTCAACTGTGCTAATACCTCTTAGTACTTCCTCTCACTCTATTGTTCACCTTGAATTTCCTTCAACAAGATTTCCTTGTTTCAAATTTCACGATCAAAACTTTCAAAAAGAGCTCCAAAAATCTTTATACATTTTCTATCACCTTCAAGAATATACTCAATTAGATCAATCAAGGATTTTGGAAGATTTTGATTTCAAACTCTCCCGCTCTTTCTCTGTGTGCCTTACAGAAATTCCGTTGTGTTCAATCAATTCTGCCACCGCATCTCCCAAGGATAAAAACTTCTAAGTCATGTTTAGTCAAATAAATCCGAACTAGAGAATCAACATTTAATCATGCTTAACTTTATGATAACTGAAACTTAACCTTACCAACAAATGATTTGGCGTAGACACAAGCTTACCAACTCATTCATTGCCACCGCAACTAAATGGCCAATCACTACTCTGAGATTTATGGTGATTGCCTATCTTCCTTCTATCATACCGGTGTACCGGTATGTAACTACACTTCTTACATTACTGGTTTATTGTGCTAGCATCAAGTCTCTCCCCTATTTTCCAGTGAGTTACTAGTTGGTTGGAGCAAACAAGTTTTCTTGCTTGAGTCACCTTTTTTAACTTTACCATTACCAAAGTGACTGGTCTTCTTGAATGATAGATCGGTTGACTTAATCTTTCTTACCTTGAGCTAAAGTAACTTTTGATCATTCAATACCAATGTTGTTTCCATTCACTATTTCTTACTAAAAAGAAATTCCACTCTACCTTATACAACTTCACCAATTAAGTGTATTCACCGGCAAGTGTTGGGCATCAATGACAAACCTTAGTACAGAAACCGGTTTTCTAGATAGACCAGTTTTGACAATGCCAACAATCCAACAGTATCAACATACTCACTCTAACTTAACCAAATATTTCTTTGAATCTAATTCCTATGATAGAATCGTAAATTATAACTAGTCCAATTTACACTTCATTTTTGTGCTCCTATTTTAGCATATCTCATTTTCATCCCTCCTAGGCCTATTTCGGACCTATTTTACTCCAAACCTAATGTCACCTATTGACACCACTATGTGGGCCCTATCTGGAAGGCTATTGTCCCCTATTTCCTAATGGGTTGGTCTTAATTTTGGAGGACTAGGGAATGAAGCACCTTGTTCCTGGACCAGGACCTCCCAAAATGCCATAGTTCCCCTTAATGTGGACTCAATTTGAAATGGGATAGACACTCCCTCTCCCTAATAAATTTTGGTCCTCATGGAAACACTTGACCATTAGAGGTTATCCTAATATGAAATTTACTTAGGGAACCCTATATAAAGACACCCTATTAATTTATTTTTGATCTAAGACTCCATAACTAGCATTCGTGCATTCAAGCATTCATCATCAAGCATTTTTAGAGATTCAAGGCTACATTTCATCCTTCAAGAATTGTAGAACAAAGTTACATCAATATTTATGTAAGAATGTGTGTGTGATTAGGTTTTTCATGTTCATGTGTTTGTCATACAATTGTATTCAACATTTGTGATTACATTTAAAGAGCATTGCATCATCATCAAGAATTGCAGATGTGTGGTATATTTCCTTAACATTTACTTTGGTATTTGCATTATCCACTTCAAGTAGCTCAAACCACTTTCTGCAACACTTTATTATCTCTTTCTATGAGCAAGGAATAGGCTTAGGAGTTGTACTCAGGATTCCGATAGATTTGACAATGACAAACAGGTCTAGTTTTCTGCATAGCAAAATTCAGAGGACTGACTCAAATTTGTATTACCTGGTCCTGAAAAATTAGGTTGAACTTCTATGAATAGTTCCTAAGCATCTACTTTTTCCCAAATCTTAGTTTGTGGCTCTGTGGGATATCTGTAGTAGTCCTTTTTTTACAATCCATTTCAATTATTCATTGTTTTACCCTAATGTAACAATTACCATCCTATTTCAACTAAGAAATAGGGGGTGAATACACAACCAAAGAATCTAATCATAATTTTAGTCCTTTTCATACATGAATTATGGCTAGATCTATTATTTTCACCTCTCTTTCAATGTAGCGGTCCCCAAGAAAAATAGTGGTCTTACTAGCTTAATTGGTGAAACCTTAGTTTTTCCACTATTACATTTTGGTGGACCTGACTCCTTGCATGCTAGCTTTTTATTTATGGTCTTAGATATGATTTTGTAGGCATTCAAACAATAAAATATTTCACTCATAAATTATATATATAATTAAATTACATAAATTTAGAGGTCAATTTCACAAAAACCCCAACTTTTTTTATAAAATTGACTTGTGGGTTGCATAATTTTTCATTTATATTTTCAAATCTGATTTATTTCATAATGGAATTTAAAACTAAATCTAATTTTCTTTCCCTTTCACATATATGATTACATTTCTTGTTAGTTACATTTATCAAAATCATGTGTCGGGTAATAGTTTCTTTCACTTTACATTACTTCTTTTCATTCATAGTACTCTTGCATATTGCATCTTTAGAGTTTTAAATATATTTCCTACTTGCAAATAATATCCTAAAGGTTTTATCCATGTTATATGTTGTTTCATGATGATATTTTTAAGAACATGCATTACATGTGTAGATCACATAAAAGATTTTGTAGACAATGATAATACTAGGGATAACATTGAAAAAAGTAACACTTGTACCTCTCCTAGGGTATCTAATGTAAATGAGGAAAGAGTCAATACTCCTACCAATTATTTGTCTAATGAAGGGAAAGAATTGAAGAGAAACATGACACAATCTTCTTCTCATATGCATTCTCTAGTGCAAGGAGGGAAATATCAAAATGTTGGTATATCAATCTCTTTTAGATCCTTCTTATTCTCCTAGAGCTTATCTCAATAACCAACATATTTGTAGAGAAAACCTTGTTATGCATTTTACTCATGATTTATCTCCTCACATAGAACTAAGCAAAGTTGAATCGTTTATGATAAGGACCCTCTTTCCCAGCCTATCAAAGAGGATATGAATAATGGTGATAGAAAAGAGAATCTCCCTACAAAGGATATTCCTTCTTCATCTAATTCTCTCTTTGATCCCTCAATGTTCCCTTACACTGCAAATTATAAATAAAATCATGGTAATATTCCTTCTTCTTGATAGTTAAAAATCTCCTATAGGAGTGGTTATAATATAATCTCAAAACAAGGTTATAGAGGACAAGGACTTGGAAAATATGAACAAAGAATCAAAGTCCCTATAAAACCTACTTTACAAGCTAATAAAGAAGGTCTAGGACATCCTCATCATTGATTTATGGATCATCTCCTTAAAATTCAAAGTTTTACGAAGTATCTTGCAAGACATAAATTATTGTCCATCTAGGGATGCTTCTTCCTTAAATAATCCTTTTTCCCATATCATCAAACTAATGATCATCATGCAAATGACTGCCTCAATTTTCAAAATAAAATATAAGAACTCATTGATAATGGAATTATCAAAATCATATAAAAAAATCCTTCTCTTTGTAGCACACCGTGTCGTACATCTCAAGAGACAAGACCTATTACTCTTGATAATCAGGAAAAATTAGCTAGAAGAATCTTTTGGAGATTAGAATATGATAAGAATGTTGTTTTTGTCCCATAAAATATAGTTATATAAGAATCAAGAAGGTGATGAGTATTGTCCTTTTCATTGTTGTTATTCTCATTCTCTTGTAAATTGTAAGGATTTTAAAACATTTGTTCAAGACCAATATGATTGAGCTTGCATAGCTCTTACAACCGATCTTGCACTTTTTCTTGGTGAAGAGGTAGTTCCTTAGCACTCAATTCACCTTATCATGTTGCTCCTCACCCTATGACACTAGTAGTTAACTTCATTAGGGGATCCTTTTCATGAGTGGTGATGCATTTTTAATAACAATCATACTTTGGCTGCGCGAAATAATTATTCCTTGTTTCCTCACTTGTGGGGCAAGGATAGTATATTCAATCCTTTATCCTTTCTAATATTACCTCTTCTTTTGAGCTTCATTTTGCATATCTTGATGTATTTCTTGCATTGAATTGTTCTTCGTATGAGTACATGTGTGTTCCTTGTTTAAGACATTTTTCTTTGCTTGAAGTGCTACATATTCTTATGCATAATCTCTCTTTGGAGGTTGTGCAATCCTTCTCTTTATCCCTATTCTTGGGGGGCATTTATTTCTCCTATCCTTTATAAAAATTCACTTTTCCTTTGTTGAGTGGTGGTTTCTTATGATACGATGTTATTCCTTGTGTAAAGTGGCTTGTTTGCTCAAGGATTCTCACTTATGGAAGATGTGGGTATCCTTTTCTAAAACCTCTTCTTCACTAGGCAATTTATATCTATTATAACAAGGGTAAGTGCACCAAGATGCTGTGCAAAAAAGTGGGCACACCCCCCAGTAATGTTTAAAATACTCTAAACGTGCATAGGTTATATTAAATTTTAAATAGCGCATACGCATTTAGGCTTGTTTTACTAAGCCTAAATAAAGTAAAACTATGTACGAGGTTAATGTTATAATAAATGTGTATGTGGTTTAGTTTTCAAAACCTCATATGTTTTTTATTGTCAATAATCTTTTTTTACCACGACCGACTGGGTCATTTTCACTCGTGGCCGCACAAAAAATCTTTGGAGGGTTTTGAAACAAGTAATATACAAATGGGGTTTTGAAGCCCCAACATATTAATAATGCCAAGAGGTATGAGACTGAGTTTTTTTCATCTATTTTATCCATTTGATAAATTTCTATTTAGAATTTGAATGTAAATTCATTGTTTTTTATTAGTATTTTTTTTTTTTTTGTTATAAATGCATGTTAGATTCTGAAAATACTGCCTCCCAGCAAGACACGCCTCCTGAGAACTTAGGGAACAACCCATAGGAGAAATCATAGCCAAACCTTCAAGATACAAACCCTCCATCTCTTCCAATAGACCATTTACAAGCTACACAAGAGGATTTGATAATTCAATTAACACAAAACATTGCAAAAATAACTAGATTGGTGAATAGATTGAAGGCATATAAGCATGCACATCATGCATCATCCCTTTCCATAGCCCTATAGTCATTGGCTAGTAGTGCCAATGAAGTTTCCAAACAAGTTTCAAAATGGGGAAGCTATAGGGATCGATATCGTGTCTTTTATGCTAGTGGGTTGTCTTATAATGAAGTAAAAAAATATATAAGTAAATAAAAAATATGTTCTCTTTTTACTAACACCAAAACCACTAAGACCTTATCTCTTAATTCAAAGAGGTTTCCTATACATTGGTGTAACCATTTGCTGATGAAAAATGCTTTTTGGAATAGGTGGTGGATGGTCTTTGACCAACCACCTTTTAATAATTTTGAGGCTCCATTATATTTTTTGAGGAAACTATATTACAAGTTTAGAGGTTGAACTATTTTTATATGAAAGAGTTCCAGGGTAGAGGTGGAGGCTCTTCCCAAGATAGACCTGGAGTTTAGAGGGTATTGAACCCACAAAGTCCCATCCACCTAGCACCAAAACCTGTGGTCCATGTCACGATCCCAGTAGCCTTGAAAGACTCGATGGAGGTATAAACTCTTCAGGTGGCCACTGCATTGACTGATGTCATCATTCACTATGGCACACAATTATCACACCCTCTTGGCCCAAATGACAATGTAGTAGTTGATCCATCTGACCATGGTGAGCGCATTCAACGTGTGTGTCCTAGTTGTTCAAGTATATGCTCTGGGGTGGATATCAAGGCCAGTGTAGATGGTACCATGTCCCATCTATGTACATTTTATGGGGTAGATATCAGACTAGCGCAACAGAGGATGTGGTGTTGGCTGATGATTTGATGGATATGGTGTTTGGTGATCATATGTAGACACAGGTGTGTTGATTTTAATTTATAACATTTTATTTGTCAATCACTTAAAACTTGTAAATGTAAATAAATTTTCATTTATAGATTGATTTAAATTGATACAAACAATATGCATTTCAGGATGTAGCAGTTGGTGTTAATAAACCATCTCATATTCCTCCCACTATTGTTGCAACTGTAGCTTCGATGCCAGAGGTATAAATTTTGTAACATGTTAAAATATAATAGTACCTTGAATTGAATTATTATTTTTAATAAGATATACAAACTCTCTTTAATTTATATTTATTTTTCATTTTTTAGGAATCTTTAGGGGATCAAATGTCACAGATTGATAATGCCACGCTCTCAGCCATTGATTTTGTCCTGGAAAGCTATGTGGTATCATATTTTGTACACATCTTATTTATGTATTCTTTTGAATATGCAAGTCATTTAAATTAAGATTTGTTAAATTATATTTAATATTATTAGAACTGATATCTCTTGTGTTAATTTTGTTTCTTTTAGGGTACCCCATGCATGTCTAGGACACCTCCTGGGTGAAAGAAATCCTCGAGAATGCCTAAACGTCAGAAGGTAATTGAACATATTTTTAATTGAAACAATTTCTTGAAAAGATTGAAATTGTCTTAATTAGAACTTGTAGATTGATTAGTCTCTTTGTTCTCCTTTATATACAATGACAATTGGGCTTTGTAGAGTTGACAAATGCACTTGATATGCTAGAGGATAAACAGAGGGAAGAGGTATGCATGTTTACTTTATTTTCTTCATTTGATGATTGTATGCACAAGTACATGTGAACTTTAGATAAATTATAATATTATCATTTTTCTTACAGGAAATAGCAATAACTACTTCATCAATGGTGAGCCCTCCTAAGTCAACAAGAGAAGCATCTCAGGCTCTGGTACACTTTTGTTCTATATATTGTATATTTTTAGTGGTTTTGATCTATATATGTTATTACCTTGTATTAATTGTATTTAACCTACAATAGGCCCCTTCATGATTTGGCCATAACGTGGATCCTCTCAAGTTCCATTTTAAGAGGACTCCTAAGTTTGACAAGGCAAGTATAGAAAAGATGAAAGATCCCAAATCAATAGATGAGGTGATCTATAATTAAATTGCAAAGAAATTATGGTTGAATGTATAGTTATGTTGATAATTGTGAACTATTTTCTACAAAATGATTCTAACTTGGCTTTTGAATTATGGTTGTGCATCCATCTACAAAGTTGAGTATTGCATCAAAGAGGTTCGATTTTGATGATCCACCACAACTATAGGATCATATAGTGCTACCCAGGTTCATAGAAGGACCAATAAATCTATATATATTCTATATTTTGATTATATATTGATCGGGACATGACATATACCACATTTTTGTAAAATATTTATTGACTTGGCATATATGCCATTTTTGTATACACAATTATTTTGTATTTTGATATATATAAATATTGATATTCGATCCAATAAATGTGCATTGTGTTCATTATTGTGCATTTTGTTGATATTGATATTGATATTCGATACATACATAATTTGTTCATTGTGTTCATTATTGTGCATTTTGATATATATAAATGTTGATTTATAATTGGTATAGTTAATTTTTTCTCAAACAAAGACATACAATTCATTACATATGTGAACAATATATCCAAAGCTCTCTACGAAATAAGCCTGAATGACAACAAACAAGATTACATAATTGTAATAAAAGAGCCTCCAACACACAATCATTAAAATTTGTCTCTACCTAAAATAGTAGTTGCAAGCTAGGTATTTCCAAAACCAGTGGCTTACTAATTTTTTAATTTAGCTAAACAAATGCTTTTTGTTGAATTCTACCCCCCATATAAAAGACTTACCAATTTCCATAAAGGGAATATAAAGCATTGCAACTGTGGAATATGATTTGATAAGCTTTCCTAGATATTGAACGACCCCTAGAAAACTCCATGTCTCAAACACAATGAAAGTCCTGGATCACTTCAAAATAGCTTCCACTTTTACTAAATTCCTAACAATAGTTGGATCTTTGTGATGGACTTGTAAAGCACTGAGAGGGGGGGTGAATCAGTGATACCAAAAATAATACTACTTTAAACACTGATCGATAGCTAAACTTAACAAGTTTGTTAAACAATATGTATGAAAGCAAAACTAATATAACAACATCCACAATAAGTAAAACATCCACCATAACAAAAGTGTTTATACGTGGAAAACCCAAATAGGTAAAAACCATGGTGAGATGGGACTCACAAGTTAATTATCTGTAGAAATAGATAACTGACCGGTTAGGGTCTAGAAAATGCTCTACTAGGAGCGAATCCTATTAAAGATCCCAAAGCTTAGTTAAAAGATATACCCTGTAAAAGGTACTACTCTATAAGGAGTAACCTCGGTGGAGGATTTCTGAATCTAAACTAATGGATCACCTGGTTAGAGGATTTGAACAATGAAGCTTGTTAGACCATACCCGGTTAGGGGATTTGACTGTTGCAGTGATTAGAAAACAATAGGTAATGTGATCTAGTAGTAGCACAAATTTCTTGTATAGATACTCTTCTGCACAATTAACACTTCTTTACCAACATACTCTATGACTTAACACTTCTACCTTTGCACATAACATATCACTTCGGCTCATAAAAAATAATTCATTGTGATGTCAATATATAGACATTTTAGATTTCATCTCGACCTCTAGAAATCATAACACAATTTCCTAGGTGTAGTGTATTTGGTCAAGTGATCATAACTCATCACAAAAATACCGCTAAAACTTGTCAGTAAGGATAACTCATCATGACTTGTGATAACTCATCACACAGTCAATGAATACCGGTTGGAACAATCTATTGAACATGAAGTACCACTGAGAGGGGGTTGAATCAGTGGTTCTGAAATCTTTTTGACTTTCAAATCAACTTTAGAATACTAGTTAACCACTCAATCTCTAAGCAACCAAACCGGTAAAGCAAAAAGGAAAACTAAAGAGATCAAACACACCAATGCAACTCACAACACTAAGTATACGAGGAAAACCCAATATGGTAAAAACCTCGGTGATAAATGCTGCTAGAAACTACAGCTCCAATCCAACCTCACAAGTAAAACACCAAGTTATAAAGACTTAGGGCACCAACCCAAGGAGCACCAACCCCTACACTTTTAGGGCAACAACCCAAGGAGAACCAACCCCTGCACCAAGCTTCAACTTGGTGATGTATATAGAAATACTAAATGAATACAATTAAGGCTTCTCATTGCAAAAGAATTTTGCAACTCTTCGATCAAATAACTCATTGCCAGTTGACAGACTTTTCTCCTCCACTGAATCTCACACTACCGGTTTTGAGATTACATTCTCTGATTCTTGGCCCCTATTATATTTCTCTCCCTTTCTCACACAATATCTCAACCCTCTATGTTACACTTGGATACTGCCTGCTCTCCCACACCTTGCCAATTGGGCTCAAATTCCAAATGCCAATAGAATCCTCTCACCGGTATGATTGCTCACATATACTGCAACTATTTTTGAGGCGAGCCAATTCTTCTCTTTTACTAACTCTCTCTCTTTTCTCTTTCACTTCTCAATAGCATCAACACACTCTGTCTCAAGCTCTCTTCTTTTATCCCTTGATTTCCCACCATAAAACAATTCAAACTTCTGAGTGGTTAGGGTTTCCTTTTCCCGACACAATCTTCATGAGATCCAATCCTGCCTGTCTTGGAACGATCACTTGTCCTTCAAGGATGCATCGGTACACAGTTTCCATTATCCAATACATATTTACTAAAAATAGCAATCTCAAATAAGATCTCTTACCTTGAAATACGTCGACACATAAAGCCCCTCAGCTATTTCCTTTTCGAGTTCTTCCAAAATTGGATTTCCTTTGCATAGATCTAGGTTCCAACTACTCCCTGGTCTTCCTCTATCATTGTTTCTTTCTTGAGCCACAACGGTCAGATACAATCTCGTGATTTGTGGCTATTTCATTTATATCGACAAATAGTTTCACCAATCATGTTGATGATGGTTTTACCAACCTCTGCCTATTTGCCACCTTGGCTCCACATGACATCACCATGATCAATCACCTTGCTCATGGACACATAGTTGGTTCAAACATGAACAATCAACACACTCATACCAGTACACGCCTTTACTGGTAAGGTCTTCTTCTCCAAACTTGTAGTGCACACCATACCAATAACACATCTTCTCCTCCAGTAGTTTGTGACAACATTTAATATTCTACTTCTTCATCATAAACATAAAATTATCCTTTAGACCATGCTCACTTTCATGTGAATACCCATCATGGCGATTGACATCAATGACAACTTAATGCCAAAATACCAAAAATCACCCCCTTTGGCATTGATTTCAACTGCTCACAAGACACTCTATACTGGCACATTTCTCCCCCTTTGTCACAATGACAAAGGATACTGTGAACTCCCCTTTTCATCCATACCAAGCTCCCCCTTTGACTACTATCAACTCCCCCTGAGCCACATAAAGCCTTCTTAGATAGATGACACAACTACCAACTTGTGTTTGAGGTACTCAAAAGTGCTTACTGGTTTGGTGAAAATGTTTGCTACTTGTTCACAAGTAGGAACATAATCCATCCTTACCTCCTTTCCTTCAACCTTCTCTATGAGAAAGTGATACTTGATAGCAATGCACTTTGTTCTAGAATGCATCATTGGATTCGTTGCAATGTTGATTGCACTCAAATTGTCGCACTAGATGAGAATAGGAATAGTGATGTCCACTTGTATGTCTTTGAGGGTTTGCTTCATCCAGAGCACCTGAGAGTAGCATGTACCAACCACAATGTATTCAACTTCAGCAATAGATAGAGAGACTAAGTCCTACTTCTTGCTATGCCATGAGACCAACCGGTCACCTAGAAAGAGTGCACCACCACTTGTGCTCTTTCAATCATCAATGCAACCTGCCCAATCAGTATCAGTGTATGCTCTAAGATGAAATCTCCTTGTTTAGGATACCACAAACCATAGCTGAGCGTCCCTTGTAGGTACCTAAAAATTCTGCTAACAACATTCATATGTGACTGCTTTGGTGCAGCTTGGAATCTGGCCACCATGCATACTGTATGAACTATATCCGGTCTTGAAGCAGTTAGATATAGTAGACTGCCTATCATGGATTTGTACAGAGTCTGATCCACCACCAATGATTCATCATTCTTGCTTAATTTGTTGTTGGTCACCATTGGGGTGATTACCTGTTTACAATCTTCCAATTTGAATTTCTTCAACATCTCCTTTGCATACTTTATTTGTGAGATAAATATTCCTTTATCCTGCTATAATATTTGCAAACCAAGGAAGTAAGTCAATTCACCAAGCTTTGACATCTCAAATTCTGACTGCATCCAATCAACAAATTCACTAATGGCTTCCAGTCATACCACAACTCATAAGGTATCATTTTGTTGTTTGTTCTTAATTGAACCCAGTTTAAGGTATATGTAGCTATATGTAGCTATATGAATAGCTTATTTCCAATATGTGTTCGACATACTGGCCTCATTTAACATAGTTTTGGCCATCTCCTTGACTATCCTATTCTTCCTTTCTACCACATTTATCACAAAATATGTTTACTGGTTTGATGATAGGTGGAATATTCCTCACACACCCCTTTTTGCTTTTAGCAACTAGGTTATCAAAATTTATGTGTCCTAATCTTCGGTGCCATAGCCAACTTTCATCTACTTGTCCTAACATACATTGGGACTCATAACATTCCTTCAGATTATAAACATTTCCATCTGTTCTGTTTCCTTCTGCTACAACTTTACCGGTACTGTCTTTCTTTATCTGGCAACCAGTTGAGTCAAAGGTGAATTTGTAACCTTTGTCACACATCTGACTCACACTCAGTAGGTTGTGTTTTAGGCCTTCCACATAATATACATCACATGCCTTCAGTTTTCTATCAATACTCAAAGTTCCTTTTCCCTTTATTTTGATGGAAGAATTATCTCCAAACCTTATTGATCCACCATTAGAGTCTTCAAGTTTAATGAATTTCTTTTTGTCACTAGTCATGTGGTTTGAACAACCACTATCTACCACCCATAGATTTTCCTTTCAGCATGTAAGGTAGTTTGTACTATGAGACTTGATTCTGCCTTTTCCTTTTCTTTCTCAACCCAAATTGGTTTGATCTCCTTCTTCTTGTCAGCTGCTATATTGAGCTTAGGTTCAGTTATCGGCTCTTGATCTGGATTTGTCTTCTTTTGATTGATCTTCTGGTTTTTACAAAACTTTGCTATGTGTCCAAACCCTTGATAGTTATAGCATTTTATATTTTCATTTAAGGGAACATCCTTGAAATTATTGTAGGGTACTGATTTACTCTTTCTACAATCAAAACTCTTATAACCATATTCATTGCATTGATAATATATAACATTCATATCCCAGAGTGCAGTAAATAGATTTCTACTTTCATAACTCTTGGAGGGTTGATTGATTAGTCTATAGTTAGCTATTCTATGCCCAAATTTGTTACACCGGTAACAATAACCATGAAAGTTTGGAACATACCGGTTAGGTTGTCTTCATCCTGAATGGAGCTGTCTCATTGGGGGTCTTCCCTTCATGTTGTTGAGTCTAGTGAATCCTTGATGGTCAATTATTGCATTTCTCCTTGGATCTGCATGTTGGTACAAGAAGTGTGACCTTCGGTTCATTGTTGTATATCGATTTGAGTGGCGGTTTCCAACAACATCTGCATATGTCTTTTTGTCGGTATCCTTGCCTATAGTGAGTGTCTTCTTTTCTTCACCTTTAATTGAAGAGGTGAACATTATTTCTTTACTGGATTTATCTTTGTGGGTTGAACTTTGAGCTTTTTCAAAGCCTAAGCCACCAATGTCTTTGGATTGCTTCTGTTTTCTCAACATCTTTTCTAAAGCCTTGGTGTTGCCTTCATACTTGCTCCTTATTTTTGTTTCTTCCTTACTTTCTTCAAGATCCTTTCTGAGCTTTACTATTCTTGCTTCCAACTCTTGATGCTCGCTTTCCTTCCTTGTTAAGCCAGAAGATGTCGCTTCACATATCCTCTTAGTTTCTTCTAGCTGCAATTTCGGGTTAGATATAACTTGATCGGACTCATCCAGAGATTGTTTCAAGAGATCTTGTTCATCTATTGCAGCAAGCTTGACCTTTTTGAGTTCTCTTCTTGTTTTACTCAATTCTTTAAGAGCATTGATAAGCTCACCCTCTAAGTCCTCTTCAGCTTCAATATCCTCCTCTTCCTCATTTTCATCAACTGGTTCACCAAGTGCCATGAAGAGATTGACCTTTCTGTCATTCTCATGGTAATCATCTTTGGATGCATTTTCTTCATCTATTGTGTCATCCTCAATAGTACATAGGCGGTTTTGATTCTTCTAGCCTCTCCTTCCTTGCTGGTAGGTGTTTCTTTCTCTATCTTTGCCAACAGATTTGTTGAAGTCTCTTGATTCATCTCCACCAGTTTCTTTGTGGGGGTATTTTGCAGCAAAGTGTCCGACCTTACCATAGTTGAAATATTTAAGTGGTAGCTTCCCTTTATACTATTTGGATCCTCTCTCGAGCTTCCTGACAAAGTTTTCTACTTCAACATCAGAGTCTTTACTGGATTGTTTATGAGAAGCTGCTTCTTTGCCCTTTTTGGTGATGTTGAATGATGCATCTTTTCTTAAGGTAGTATCACTGGTTGTTCTCATCTTATAGGCTATTAGTGAACCAAATAACTCATCCATTGTAAAAGTCTTCAGATCCTTAGCTTCTTCTATGGAAAACAGCTTAGTATCATACTTGGGTGTGAGAGATCTAAGAACCTTCTTGACAAGAGTCTCATCTACAATCTCTTCACTGAGTCCTCTGATGGTATTAACAATTTCATCAAATCTGTAAAGATAATTTGCAACCTTTTTATCATCTTTCATATTGATACTTTCAAGTTGGCCCCTTAGTCCTTGCATCTTGGCCTCTTTGACTTTTACATCTCCTTCAAACAACCTTTGTAGTTTATCCCAAGTCTCCTTGATTGATACACAATGCATGACTTTGACAAACTCATTATCAGACAACCCACTCAAGATAGCATGTTTGGCTTGGGCATTGTTCTCATACTCCTTTTTGGCATCCATATCAGTAGGTAGAACACTAGGGATAACATATCCATTCTTGATAGACATCCACATATCAAAACCCAAGGAGGAAATATATGTCTCCATTCTTCTACTCTAGAAGGCATAGTTAGATCCATCAAACATGGGGGATTTGGAGGAAGTAGACTCATTTCTTGCCATTGTGTTCAAAGTCCATAATCTACACAAGGTTCAAAGATAATCGGGAACTTATCTCTGATACCAATTGTTGAACACAGAGTACCACTGAGAGGGGGTGGATCATTGGTTCTTAAATCTGTAAATGACTTTCAAATCAACTTCAGAATATTAGTTAACCACTCAATCTCTAAGAAAAAAAACTGGTAAAGAAAAAAGGAAAACTAAATAGATCAAACACACCAATGTAACTCACAACACCAGGTATACGAGGAAAACCCAATATGGGAAAAATCTCGGTGAGAAATGCTGCTGGAAACTACAACTCCAATCCAACCTCACAAGTAAAACACCAAGTTACAAAGATTTAGGGAACCAACCCAAGGAGCATCAACCCATACAATTTTAGGGCAACAAACCAAGGAGCACCAACCCCTTCACCAAGATTCAACTTGGTGATGTATAAAGAAATACCAAATGAATACAATTAAGGCTTCTCGTTGCAAATAAATTCTGCAACTCTTCGATCAAATAACTCACTGCCAGTTGACAGACTTCTCTCCTCCATTGAATCTCACACTACCGGTTGTGAGATTACATTATCTAATTCTCAACCTCTTTTATCTTTTTCTTCCTTTCTCACATAGTCTCTCAACCCTCTGTGTTACACTTGGATGCTACGTGCTTTGCCACACCTTGTCGGTTGGGCTCAAATGCCAAACTATAGTTATGTCGGTAGAATCCTCTCACCTGTATGCTTGCTCACATACACTGCAACTATTTATGAGGCGATCCAATTATTCTCTTTTACTAACTCTCTCTCTTTTCTTTTTCACTTCTCAGTAACATCAACATGCTCTGTCTTGAGCTCTCTTCTTTTATCCCTTGATTTCCTGCTAGAAAACAATTCAAACTTCTGAGCGGTTAGGGTTTCCTTTTCCCGACACAATCTTCATGAGATCCAATCCCGCCTGTCTTGGATGGATCACTTGTCCTTTAAGGATGCATTTGTACATGGTTTCCATTATTCAATACATATTTACTGAAAATAGCAATCTCAAATAAGATCTTCTACCTTGAAATCCGTCGACATATAAAGCCCCTCAACTGTTTCCTTTCTGAGGTTTTCCATAATCGAATTTCCTTTGCATAGATCTAGGTGCCAACTACTCCCTGATATTCCTTTGTCATTGTTTCTTTCTCAAGCTACAACGATCAGATACAATTCCATGATTTGTGGTTGTTTCATTTATATCGATAGACAGTTTCACCAACCATGTCGATGATGGTTTTACCAACCTCTGCCTATTTGCCACCTTGGCTCCATATGACATCACTATGGTCAATCACCTTGCTCACCAATACACAGTCGGTTCAAACATGAATAATTAGGAAACTAATACTGGTAAATGCCTTTATCGGTAAGGTCTTCTTCTTTTGGAAACCGGTAGTGCACACTATACCAATAACACATCTTCTCCTCCAGTAGTTTGTGACAACATTAAATATTCTGCCTCTTCATCATAAATAGGCAATTGTCCTTCAGATCGTGCTCACATTCATATGAATACCCATCATGTCGGTTGACATCAATGACAAATTAATGGCACAATGCCAACACAATCAATACCGGTTAGAGTTTAACATATAAACCGTTATCCTTGATGCTCCCGTGATAATCTCCACTGGATCTTCATGTTGATGCCAAGTTATGTATAACCACTGGTTATCTCCATGCATATACTAGTTGTCACTAAGTACCAGTTAGATATAGACCTCTAGTATACCGGTTGTAGTATAAACAACTTGGAAGTCACACCAATAGACAATATGAGCATATGTGTGTGTATGTGTTTCATCAATGACAACATATGATGAATTCATTACAATCATCATCAAGCCAACAATCTCCCCCTTTGGCATTGATGGCAACACTTAGAAATTTTTATAGTAATACCACTAAGTGTACTTACAAATTTTTTTTACACATATACACATACTCTCCCTTACTAAATGCATCATACAAAATTTTTAGAAACACACATACATATTTCTAGTGCCCCTTTGACAACAATGCCAAATTGAAAAGTAATATATATATATATATATATATATATATATATATATATATATATATATATATATATATATATATATATATATATATATATATATATATATATATATAATTTGTAGCAAAATGTTTTACATATACAAAAACTTGAAAAACTAAATCAAGATTTGGGCATATCCAAATCTCATGAAAATAACATTAAACTTCCTCTTCAACTGTGATATGGCATGTTTCCATGTCTCCAGCACCTTCTCAATTTACTCAAGTGTAGACATAATCTGTTTATGAAACTCTTCCATGGAATCAAGGGTACAGGTTTCTGGAGTAGCTAAAATAGCTTCTACATTTGTGTAGGCTCTCTGTAGTATGTCCACTTGGGATGTGAGTAGACTCTTCAATTCCTTTAGTGACCAGAGTCTTTTTGCTTTCTCAAGATCATAGGTATCCAGCCTGTTGTGCAAATCATCCACAGATTTGCTAAAAGAAAAAATAGAGTCTTGAAGTAGTGCATATGCATTGCATATCTTTTCTAGCTCTTGCTTTGTTTCAGTTCGCCTTTTAGTGATATCATAATAAAAGAATGAAACATTAGAAGTAGATGGAAGATATTTTCCTGTTGTTTCATAGCTTTTCTGAATAAATCTTTGTGAAAAGATAGAGCAAGTTTCCCTGTATCAATCAGTTTCGTAAGCTACTCTCCATACTTCTTCCTATAAATCTTCTAAGCATAAGTTTGTGTTGCTTCTTCAAGTGACTTAATTTGGTCAAATGCATCAACAACCAACTGACCAATTTTGCTAATAAGGGTTGTCAAATTCCATGTAGCTGTTTCTAGTAGCAAAGTCATCAAAATATTTACAATGTTCTGAATTGTTTTAGCTTCCATTCTTTTCTCTTTAAGTCTCTTCTTATGTGCTCTAGATTGCATGATAGTTGCAATCTTCATAATTTTAGATGCACTCATATTATCAACAATTATAGGCCTTGATATGCCTAATGAGTCAACTTCATCTTCATCAGTCTGTTGTATGACTAAAGTTTTTGCTGGTTCAAAATATGTTACCTTAACAATTGTTTTCTCTTGTCCTTTCTCCGTTTCCTCTTTAGAAATTTGTTTATGAAATTTTGCATCAGATTCCTTCTAAATGTTCTATGAAACAGGTGGCAATTGGGATTTCATTGGTTGTTCCTTTGCAAGTGAAATATCCACTCTTGGTTGAGTTACTGGTTTCTTAACTGAAGTAACTTGTAAGTTAGTGATTTCAGGTGGCTGCATATTTGGTACAATGATGTCTCCAGATAGATCAATTGTATCCTGAATATCATCAACAACTTGGATAATAGTGTCATCCTTCTTCTTGACAGGATAGACAACATCATCTTGTAAAATCTCTTCCTCATCCATTTCAGGTCGATCAATAGTATCTTGCTCATTGTTAGAAGAATCTATAATCTCTTCCATCCTTTTGATGTTGCAAGCAATCTGATGAGTCTCAGTCTCAATAGTTTGCACCTTTCCACTTAGTAACTTCAATCTTCTTGATTTGTAAGAAAAATAAACTTTGTACTTATCAACCAATTCATTCAACTCATCCTTTGACAACTCAGAAAATATTGTACAAATATATCATCTATAATTCCCTTTTCCTTCTTTACAGCTTCCTCCCATTTATTCAAAACAATAGTATACAAGGAATTTGAAATATCCTTTTCAAGATCATGAGGTAATCTATTATAATGGCACAAATAATTGATTACCTATTGAATGATTTTCTCCTTTTCATCTTCAGTGAATGAATTGAAATGATTCTTGACATTATCAAATCTATTTCTCCCTAGTGTCTTTACTATTCGCTCAAAAATAGTCTCAGGCTTGTAAGTTGACATATCAAAAGGCATAGTTGTCTTCAGCACTTCCTTCACTGGTTTAGCTGCTCTGCCAATTGCTTTCATCTTCGTGGGTTCTTCCTCAGTGTCAGTACCTTCATATTTTTCTTGGAGAATTAGTTTTTGACCTCTTTTCTTTGATGCATTCTCCTTCTTTGCATAAACTTTAGGTGCTAGTTCCTTTTTGGTTTGGACACTTCATGTCACTCTTGTATTTTTCATCATCGGAGGTGCTTGCTCAACCTTCTTTTTCTTACCTTTACCACTTATGGTAGGAACAATACTTGTTTCAGCTTGTGCAATCTGAACTTCAACAATATCCAGTTTTTCCTTCTTTTTATCCTTTGGAGATGCTAATAGGTTATTCGCATAACCAATCAGTAAGTCATAGTTGACCTCATAACTCATATCTTCCATTTCTTCTTCTCTAGCTCAATTTCCTCCATTAAATAGAAATGAGTGGTAACTGTGAAAACAATATCCTTAGCAAAGTGTTTTACCACATCCTCAGGCAATCTTTCTCTCATTCTCATTTTCTTCTGAAATTCATTGAAGTATTTGTTCATTGCAGCAGAAAAGGTGTTCTTCACAACCTTGATACTGTTCTTAATCTGGGTAGATACAAATAGATACTCAAGATCACCTATTCCCGGTAGGAAATTCTAGAAAAAAAGAATAGACTGATCAATAACTATCCAAATTTAAACTTTAGACTATTGTCCTTCTTGATAGACTGAAGATTTAACAATAATTGGCTCCTTATGGCCTCACATTGGTCATAATCAACATTTTCAGCTATCATCTTCTAAGCAGTATGCACCGCTGTTGATGGAACACTATTTAATTTGCTAGAATAAAATCCTCGGTAGCCTATAACCATAGCTGCCAACTTTACCGTTGGGTCCCTGATGTTATTGACCAAAAAAACACACTTATTAGATGTTGATCCAATTAGAGTGTATACTGTCTCTTTTGAAATACACCTCAACACATTTACTTCACTGGTTGAGTAAAAACCAGTTATAGATTGAATGGCTTCCTTGTTTATAGTATGAGTCCTTTCCAAATACTTGTTTTCGCATGAACTCGACTCAAAATAATTTGGATATGTTCTTCTTCAAAATCTTCAAGAAAGTAAGTTGCGTTATGAAAACCTTTTTCATAAACCCTAATATATTCTGATTGAATCTTTCCATTTTCATCACAAAGGGATTTTCACTGAGAATATATCGACAATGATCCTAAATCCTCAATCTTTCAATCAATGTAGTTGGACAAATCTCCTTTCACTATAACACCACTAGGAACTTGTGACAAAGCATTATAAGACACAATTTGTTCCGCTTCAAAAACTTCCATAAGTTCACATGTAATCATTAATCTCTCTACTGGTTTAGAAGATGATACCATTCCAAATAAGCTAGATTCGAAGCAGGATTTCTCAAAGAAATACCTTATTTCACACACATTGCCTCATTTACTGGTTGAATGCCCAAGTGTACACCAGTTCAGTCTTCTCCAACCTTCAAATCAACTTGATTGCACAAATCACAATGCAACTTTGAATGAAATCAGATAACAATCCTTTCTTAGCTCTGCAAGCACTCAAAAATGTTTTCTTGTATGTATTAGGGTAAAAATAACAAAGTGAAAACTCACTTTTATCCTTTTTACTTACTGCATTAAATGCTTGCCCATTAGGGTTACAAACCCTAATTACACCACTTAATGATACATAGATGTAAAACTGGTTGATAACCGATTGACAAAAAAGTTATCAAAATTTCATGCATTCAAATTCTCTTACCACTCATTTATTTCAAGGGGTCTAGAGGTGGATTTACCATTATGCTCCCCTTAGCCATATTGAAAAGGATTAATTCACCGATGCAGGATTCTCCACATTTGGTGAAGGAATAGTTTCTTTTCCAGGTGAGTCATCACTTTTCTTCTTCCATATTCGATTCATTTCTTCTTTGGTTTCTTCAACATTAACTTTTTGCTTTCCTTTCTGATCTTTAGAGGGGTTGACTAATTTGGTCTTTCTGGATCTACAAAATTTTGCCAAGTGTCGTAGTTTGTGACAGTGATAGCAGGACATACCAGATGATTTCCAAGGTCCTGCATTACCTTTGCCAGTTCTTCTTCTGTAATTCATAGCCACATGACCAAAGTTGTTATAGATGGTGCAATTGACATTTGTTACCTTTTCCATCTCAAATGGACTAAACCGGTTGACATAGGATCTTTGCCAGTTCATGTTAACTCGGTTGTCATAATTTCTCAACCAATTGCGACTTGGCCTTGGATTTATATGCAGTACTGGATTGTTTGCTCCATATCTTCATTTAACTAATCTATGTCCATACATTCTACATGTGAAGGAATGACCTTCAAATTTCTTTGACACCTACCTAGCATTAGTATTGTAGCTTGCATTTCTATTAGGTTTGTCTCTACAAACATTTGTAGTGTGACCAGGTTTATGGTAAACAAAACAAATAGGTTTAAAGACCTTCTTAGCAATAGGATTTTTGACCTTAGGAGCAGATTTGTTCTTATAAGTGTTGCTCTTAGTACTGGAGGATTCTCCTTTCTCAAATGTGTTAAAACCAATTCTAGAGGTATCACCATTCATCCTTTGTGATTGAATTTGTTCTTCCATCAATATAGAACTTCTTTTTAGCTTCTCCAAGTTCCCATTAGCTTCAGTGAGCTATCTGGTGAGATCTTCATTATGTTTTGATAGGTTCTCTCTCAGAGATGATGCTAATTCAAGATCTAGCTGTAGGTTCTCTTTTTATTCTCTTTCTCCATTCAAATGCTCATGTAAGGTAGCATTCTCTCGCTTGATCTTGGCAATCTCATGATCTCTTTCCTTGGTGAGATCTTCAACAGTTCTCCTGGCTTCAAGTTCCTGACTCATGCAGATAGTAAGACCTTCTATCTCTCTCCTCATATTTAGCTTTTCATTGTTTAGTTTTTCAACTTCCTCAACTAAAGCATCAATATTGGCCTCATCTAAAGAACTATTATCAGATATTTCTAACAGTTCTTCATTTATCTCCCTTCTTTATTTTGAGAAGCTTTCAGTTTGACGCTTAGGGTTTCAAGATCATTTCTACTAGCTTCAAGTTCACTAGCCATCTCAAAGTAGGTCATATCCCCCATGGTAGCTTTAGGGTTTCCTTCCAAGTGATTAGGATTTAAGGAAGTTTGGCTCTGATACTAATTGATGGACTTGTAAAGCACTAAGAGGGGGGGTGAATCAGTGACAACAAAAATAATACTACTTTAAACATTGACTGGTAGATAAACTTAACAAGTTTGTTAAACAATATGTTTGCAATAAAAATGATATAACAACATTCACAATAAGTAAAACATCCACCATAACACAAGTGTTTATATGTAGAAAACCCAAATAGGTAAAAAATACGGTGAGATGGGACTCACAAGTTCACTATCTACAGAAATAGATAACTGACCGGTTAGGGTCTACAAAATGCTCTGCTAGGAGCAAATCCTGTTAAAGATCCCAAAGCTTAGTTAAAACCTATACCCTATAAAAGGTAGTACCCTGTAAGGAGTCGCCTCAGTGGAGGATTTCTGAATCCAAACTAACGGATCACCTGGTTAGAGGATTTGAACAATGAAGCTTGTTAGAGCTTACCCGATTAGGGGATTTGACTATTGCAGTGATTAGAAAAAAATAGGTAATGTGATCTAGTAGTAGCACAAATTGCTTGTATAGATCCTCTTCTATGCACTTAACACTTCTTTACCAACATACTCTGTGACTTAACACTTCTGCCTTCGCATATAACATATCACTTCCGCTCATACAAAATAGTTCATTGTGATGTCAATATATAGACATTTTAGATTTTATGTCGGCCTTTATAAATCATAACACAATTTCCTAGGTGTAGTGTATTTGGTCAAGTGATCATAACTCATCAAAAAAATACCGCCAAAACTTGTCGCTAAGGATAACTCATAAAAAATTGTGATAACTCATCACACAATCAATGAATACCGGTTGGAACAATCAATACCGGTTAGAGTGAAACATATAAACCGTTATCCTTGATGCTCCTGTGATAATCTCTGTTGGATCTTCATGTTGATGTCGAGTTATGTATAACCACTAGTTGTCTCCATGCATATACCAGTTGTCACCAAGTACTAGTTAAATATAAACCTCTAGTATACTGGTTGTAGTATAAACAACTTAGAAGTCACACGGTTAGACAATATGAACATACGTGTGTGTATATGTTTCATCAATGACAAATTATGATGAATTCATTACAATCTTCATCAAGCCAACACTTTGTTCGATAAATATTGATCTCAGCTAGTTCATAGACTTGGGTAATCTTTGATCTCAGACTTAGACAACTATTTGGTGTATTTAGCAACTGCCCTTTTATAAATTTAAATGAATATTTGCCTTTGTAATCAACAATATGAATATAAACAATAAAAATATACTTTTTATAATCATGGATTTGTTACAAGTGTGATTGTCATTGCACCTAAAGATTGACTTGTTAATGCTTGATACAACCACTAGACTTATAAAATCCACAAGAGGAGGTTAAGCCATGTCACAAACCTGAGCGTTGTGATACACAACATAAGGAGACCAAGGGCGTACACCTTGCAACAATCCCCCCAATGCAAGAGAAGGGTTTGAACCTATGACGAAGCTCTGATACCACTTGTTACAAGTGTGGTTGTCGTTGCACCAAAAGATCAACTTGTTAATGCTTGATACAACCACTAGACTTATAGAATCCACAAGAAGTAGTTAAGCCATCTCACAAACCTGAGCGTTGCGCTACACAACACAAGGAGACCAAGGGCGCACACTTACAACAATCCCCCCCAGTGCAAGCGAGGGGTTTGAACCTGTGACCAAGCTTAGATATTACTTGTTACAAGTGCGGTTGCCATTGCACCAAAATATTGACCTGTTAATGCCTAATACAACCACTAGACTTATAGAATCCATAGCTAGGTAGTTAAGCCATGTCAAAAACCTGAGCGCTGCATTGCACAACACAAGGAGTCCAAGGGAACACAACTTGAAACAGGGTTAAAATCTATTTTATTTAGTCTATATATCTCTATGCTATTGAAATGCCCTTTAGTTTAAAAAAAACTAGTTTGTGTCTATTTTTCTATAATTTTTTATGATTTTTTAAAATCCAAATTTTTACCCACTTTCTCAAAAAAAAATGTTCTTTTGGTTTGCTGATTTTTTCCCCATACGATTTTTGTTGTTATGATATAAAGCATTACAATTGTGGAATACGATTTGATATAAAGCATTACATTGTAATTGTTGCTATGATATAAAGCATTGCAATTTCCCTCTTAAAAAGTTAACTGAATATTTGCCTATGTAATTAGCAAGTGTCAACCTTTGTTACTACTTAGGTTTTAAGAAGAGGAGAATGTGAACGTAACCAAAGCAATTAGAGACTAAATACAATAGGATCTCTCAAATTTTACAGAGACCAAATACAATTATGATCACATTTGATCCATGGTAATGATCATTATGCTTTTGATTTGTTTCCTTTATATCTCTCAATGTGAGTGGTGCGGGAGCACCCACATGCTCACAATGGTCAAATTTGTTTTTTTTGTCTTGTTTCATCTAAATAAGGTCATTTGGGACCATTAATTATCATTTGGATAAAAGATGTAAAAGTTGCTCAATTGTTGTCAAAGTTGCTTAGTTGTTGCCAAAGTTATCAAAGTTTGGGGTTGGAAGATGGAAACTACTTGTGTGGTCATAAATAGGCATCTTCAACATGAACCAAGGGTTGAAAAACTTTTTATTGAAGTTTTGAATAAAGTTGGAATCAATTTGGAGACTATTTCTATGCATTTTCTTGCAATATTGTTGCTCTTTCATATTGTGTGGATTACACGAATGAAATAAAGACCCGAGACTTGCTGGAAATGTTAGATATGTGAATCTAGTTTCATTTGTACTTGGTTTCATCAATTTTCACCCAATACTTTAGGAGATATTTGTTGAGCATAGAATACCACTAAGGAGGGGGGGGTGAATCAGTGGTTTCTAAGTTTCTCCTTTTGTGATGTAACTTGAGAATATCAGTTATTTTCTTAATCACTTAAACAGTCAAACAAATAATGCAAGAAGGAAAGCCAAAGAGACCATGCACACACAAGTAACTCACAACACCAGATTGACGAGGAAAACCCAATATGGGAAAAACCTCGGTGAGAAAAGCTGCTGAAGTCTATTGCTTCAATCTAGCCTCATAGGCAAAACATAGATTTACAAAGATTTTGGGCACCAAACCAAGGAGCACCAACCATTGCACTTTTAGGGCACCAACCCATGGAGCACCAACCCCTGCACCAAGCTTCAACTTGGCGATGTATATTGAAATACTTTTTGAATACAATTAAGGCTTCTTACTACAAATGAATCCTACAACTCTTTAATCAAGTAACTCTCTATTATCTTTCTCTCCCTTTTACACACAGTCTCACAACAAACTGTGTTACACTAGGATGCTACCTGCTCTGCTATACCTTACCGGTTAGGCTCAACTGCCAGTCTATGATACCACCGGTAGAATCCTTTCACCGGTTTGCTAGCTCCCTCACATTGCAACTTCCTTGGAACACCTTCTCAAGATTTTCACTTTGCTTGCTCTCCTTTCACTTTTATCATCAATCTTCGCAACATCGACAACATTTTAGTCTGGAGCTCACATCTCTTATCAGGTGATTTCTTGCCAAAATACAATTCAAAATTTTGACAGTTAGGGTTTTCTGACCATCTACGAGGCAAACCAAATCCTATCAGATCTTGCACAAACTGATCTTTCTTGATGTCCATCTGTTCATCTCTGCCATTTTTGTGCCTTCTAAAACACATTCTCCAGACAAGAAAAAAACACGATCCATTATTTCAACCTACAATTGTCAAACAACTATTAATGCTTTTGTTGTCTCCTTCTCGAGGTATACTTTCAATCCGATCTTCTTTCTTCAATCCAGGTGCCAACTACTCCCTAATCTTCATCTATTATTTCTTCTTCCTCGAGCCACAATCAATTAGATGCAATCCATTGATTTGTGGTTCCTTCATTAATGATGATTATTTGTTTCATCTACCCTGTTGATGAAGCTTCACCAACCACAACAACCTTGCCACCTTTGATCCACACGTCATCACGCCAATTAAGACATGGCCTACCAGTATGCTATCAGTTCGACAAACATGTATTGATAAGACCCTTGACCACTAGAGTGTTCTCCTTCTGTTAGCTAGTAGAGTATCCAGTACCGACTGCATATCTTCACGCATTGACATCAATGACAACTTAGTCCAAAAATGCCAACAATCTCCCCCTTTGGTATTGATGTCAACTTCTCATAGTCCACTCCATACCGATACATTTCTCCTCCTTTGACATAATGACAAAGGGTATTTGTGCACTCCCCCTTTGACTCATACCAAACCCCCTGAGTCATATAAAATCGTCCTAGGTAGAAGACATAAATCCCAGCTTGTGTTGGAGGTATTCAAATGTGCTTACCGGTACCGGTTTCAAGAAAATGTCTGCTACTTGTTCACCAGTAGGAATATAGTCCATCCTTACCTCCTGCCCTTCAACCTTCTCTAAGAGAAAGTGATATTTGATGACAATATGTTTTGTTCTGGAATGCATGACTAGATTCTTTGCTATATTGATTGCACTCAAATTGTCACATCAGATGAGAATAGGTTCAGTGATGTCTACCTATATTACTTTGAGAGTCTGCTTCATCCAAAGCACCTGAGAGTAGCAATGTACTCAGCTTCAGCAGTAGATAAGGAGACTAAGTCCTGCTTCTTGCTATGCCAAGAGACCAACCAGTCACCTAGAAAGAAAACACCACCACTTGTGCTCTTTCTATCATCAATGCATCCTGCCCAATCAACATCAGTGTATGCAACCAAGATAAAATCTCCCTATTTAGGATACCACAAACCATAGCTGAGAGTTCCTTGTAGGTACCTAAAAATTCTGCTAACAACATTCATGTTTGACTGCTTTGGTGCAGCTTGGAATCAGGCTACCATGCATATCGCCTGAACTATATATGGTCTTGAAGTAGTTAGATACAGTAAACTACCTATCATGGATCTATACAAAGTCTAATCCACTACTGGTGATTCATCATTTTTACTCAATTTGCTGCCGATCACCATGGGAGTACTTAACGGTTTGCAATCTTCCAGTTGGAATTTCTTTAGCATCTCCTTTGCATACTTGACCTGTGAGATAAAGATTCCTTTATCTTTCTGTAATACCTGCAAGCCAAGTAAGTCAATTCACCAAACATTGACATCTCAAATTTTGACTGCATCTAATTAGCAAACTGTTTGCAGAGAGTATCCTTATTGCCTCCAAAGATGATGTCATCTACATACACAACCACAATAATCATGTGATTTCCATGTTTCCTTATGTACAAATTACTGTCAGTACTTCCCTTTTTGAATCCTTTCTCCTTTAGATATTGATCTAATCTTGAGTACCATGCTCTAGGATCTTGCTTCAAACCATACATAGCCTTCTTTAACCGACACACAAATGTCTCATCATCGTGCAACAGAAATCCTTCCAGTTGTTCCATGTATACTTCTTCTTATAAATTTCCATTAAGGAAAGAAGATTTTACATCCATTGTAAAAGTCTTTAGAACCTTGGCTTCTTCAATGGCTGACACCTTAGTATCATATTTGGGAGTGAGAGATCTAAGTATCTTTTTGACAAGAATGTCATCTGCGATCTCTTCTCCAAGTCCTCTAATAGTGTTCACAGTTTCATCAAATCTGTGAAGATAGTTTGCAATCTTTTCATAATCTTTCATCTTTATGCTTTCAAGTTGGCTTCTGAGCGTTTGCAGCTTGGCTTCTTTGACCTTTGCATCTCCCTCAAACAACCTTTGCAATTTGTCCCACGTCTCCTTTGCTGAAACAGAGTGCATGACTTTGACAAATTCATTATTAGATAGTCCACTCAAGATGGCATGTTTTGACTTTGCATTGTTCTCATACTCCCATTTTGCATCTGGATTAGTGGGAGGAGCATTGGGAATGACATACCCATTCCTGACCGACATCCACACATCAAAACCAAGAGATGAAACATAGGTCTCCATTCTTTTTCTCCAGAAGGCATAGTTGGATCCATCAAACATGGGGGCTTTTGAGGAAGCAGACTCACTTCTTGCCATTGTGCTCAAGGTCTAGAATCTACCCAAGGTTTGGAGATAACTAGGAACTTGGCTTTGATACCAATTGTTGAACACAAAATACCACTGAGGAGGGGGGGTGAATTAGTGGTTTCAAAGTTTCTCCTTTTGTGATGTAACTTGAGAATATTAGTTATTTTCTTAATCACTTAAACAGTCAAACTGCTAATACAAGAAGGAAATCTAAAGAGACCATGCACACACAAGTAACTCACAACACTCGATTTACGAGGAAAACCCAATATGGGAAAAACCTCGGTGAGAAAAGCTACTGAAGTCTACTGCTTCAATCCAGCCCCACAGGCAAAACATAGATTTACATAGATTTTGGGCACCAACCAAAGGAGCACCAACCCAAGGAGCACCAACCCCTACACCAAGCTTCAACTTGGTGATGTATATTGAAATAATTTTTGAATATAATTAAAGCTTCTTGCTGCAAATGAATCCTACAACTCATTAATCAAGTAACTCTCTGTTTTCTTTCTCTCCCTTTTACACACAATCTCACAACACATTGTGTTACACTTGGATGCTGCCTGCTTTGCTATACCTTACCAGTTAGGCTCAACTGCTAGACTATGATACCACCATTAGACTCCTTTCACCAGTTTGTTAGCTCACTCACACTGCAATTTGCTTGGAACACCTTCTCAAGATTTTCACTTTTCTTTCTCTGCTTTCACTTTTCTCATCAATCTTCACAGCATCGACAACATTTCAGTCTGGAGCTCACATCTCTTATCAAGTGATTTCCTGCCAAAATACAATTCAAAATTTTGATGGTTAGGATTTCCTCACCATCTATGAGGCAAACCAAATCCTATCAGATCTTGCATGATCTGATCTTTCTTGATGTCCATCTGTTCATCTCCGCCATTTTCGCACCTTCTAAAACACATTTTCCAGACAAGAAAAAAACACGATCCATTATTTCAATCTATAACTATCAAACCACTATTAATATCTCTGTTATCTCCTTCTCGAGGTATACTTTCAATCCGATCTTCTTGCTTCAATCTAGGCACCAACTGCTCCCTAATCTTCCTCTATTATTCCTTTTTCCTCGAGCCGCAATTAGTCAGATACAATCCCTTGATTTGTGGTTCCTTCATTAATGGCGATTATTTGTTTCATCTACCCTGTTGATGAAGCTTCACCAACCACAACAACCTTGTCACCTTTGCTCCACATGGCATCACGCCGATTTAGACATGGCCTACCAGTATGCAGTCAATTCGACAAACATATATCAATAAGAGCCTTGACCAATAGAGTGTTCTCCTTCTATTAACCGGTAGAGTATCCAATACCGATTGCATATCTTCACCGGTTGACATAAATGACAACTTAGTGCCAAAATCCCAACAATATTGCAATTTCTTTAAAAACTCTACGAAAACCATCAAACACATGCAATGCAAGGATACTCGATAGGCTAACTTTCATTTTGTTTGTCATGGGCACAAACTACTAGCATGAGCGTGTTCAGGTGGGCAAGTTTACAATAGGAAAGCTCTTGTTGTGCCTCCCAACTCGCCAGAATATCCACAACCATACCCTATCGACACAATCTCACAAGTGCCCTATGTCCAATAAATTTTCAAACTTTGATGGACCATTTCTTGGAATTCAGGATGCATACAATTGATCTGTTTGAACTTGTGGAGGGAAATAAGTGAGACCGGGTGACTAGGACCTAATCCCACTTTTGCCAAGACATTGGAAATACAAAAGAGCCTAGGAAGATAGCTCACTTTAACTACTTGTGAGAAAGAAAGAGCCAAGAATTATCACTTAGGGTTTCTATTCCTCTTGTTGTAAATGAAGGAAAGATATGCACAATTAAATGTAAAGATGAACTATGCTAAGAGATAAACAACGAAGCACACAAAAACTGAAATTGCAAAAACTTCCATATCTGAAATGGAGATACTGAAAGAAGAGAAAGGGGAGGAATTTGAATGTGTACCTAGTTTTGAAAAATGAGCCAAATTGACCTGGATAGGAGTGCCATGCCCTAGTCCTATTTTTGCAAACAAGAGGTTGCAATTGAAAGGCTTCAATCTAAAGATTTTGAGATACCACCCTACTAAAAAATCACCTGAAAGTAGGGGGCCTGGGTGCTAGCATATGATGAACCAGTATGATAATATGATAATAATGTATGTTGTCATTAATGTCAATAAGTATAGGTCAATCGGTATGAAGATTGGAAGAAGTTTTTATTGATGATCAAGTTGGAGAATTGGTATGAAGAGATGTAGTGAACCAGTGTGAGGGTTTCACTAAGTGTGACTACTGGTTGGTAGTCTTAGCTATAGGGTTTCCGGTTTGGCAATCTAGCTTGTGCGATGAAACCAGTGATATTCTATGATGAGTTAGCTAAGAAATAAGGATGAGATCGAGATGCCACATCAGTTTTGTGCATGTGAAGGATTTCCTTGAGGATCTTGCATATGAAGATCGACTGCATTTAATGTCTACCTCAGGAATGAACATACTTCTTAGCGGTATGAGAAGAAAGCATGATGGGTTACTAATTTCTATGTGTAGTGAAGAATGGACAATGCAGAATGACTTGTGATCTGTTTGAGACTATTTCATTCTATGTAATGTGTTTCGATGGTCAGGATTGGACCGCTTGTAATAGTAAACCCAAATACTTAGGGTTTAGGGTTTATGTTACTGACCTAATTGTTGTTTATAAGGTCGATGATGTTTGTTATTGTAAGTGTTGGCAAAAGTTGTGCTGGTATCCAAGTGATGAGATACTTCCCAGACCAGTGAGTGAAAACTGTAGAGTGTGATTGCAGAGTAGAGGAACTGAAAAGGATTTGCCTTAGCATGTAGTGCTGTTATCAGATCAGAGCTTTATCTGTTGTCTTCAAACCATTTCAAAAAACCAGGTGACTCAAGTTCATTGAGTTATTTAAATCCTCTAGCAAGGTAACCTTTAACAGGGTTTCAACCTTTAATAGGGTATATAGCCATCCCTTAACCAGGTGATCTTTAACAGGATTGGTTCCTAGCAGAACCTTATTGTAAATTTTTTAACTGGACTAGGCTCCTAACAGAGTGAGCTTCAAAAGAGTTCAAAACAAGCTTGTGGGTATTCATCCCCACCATGGTTTTTCGCATTTGGGTTTCCATGTGAAAAATCTATGTGTCATGAGTTGTGCATTTTTCATGTCATGATTGAGTATTCTTTGTTTAAGTGACTATGCATGCAGAGCTAATGGTTATGGTATTACTGATACAAAAATTGCACATATGTATGGGTGAAGTAGTTATCAAGTATTGAATTATATTTGAAGAATTTAGTTATACAGGTTTAAGTTGTCTGAAATCTTACTATGTTTAATTGGTATTGCCATGCTTAATTTCAGTAATGAAGACAACTGATTAGCATTATTTTAATATGATAAGTTGTTGGAGAAGTTTTTGTATGTACTGATTCACCCCCCCTCTCAGTACCAGTTAGGGTATTTATTGTTCACCACCGGGAAGCCATGCCCCTATTCTGGGTAGGACCAAGGCTCTACGCCAATGCTCCTAATGGTTTTAGGGCAGATCTAAGGCTTGCAACTGTCCATGTGTCTTTTGCTGATCTTGAAAGTCTTCCAGGTACCTGTACCTGCACCTACACCTGAAAAGAGAGGGTTTGGGTGGCTGTGTAGGGTTTTAACTTAGTCAAACACCTATTTCAGTGATTTCCACCTCAACAAATAGCCTATAATGTATTGAAAATTTGTGTGCTAGAACCTTGTGTCTATGGAAGATCCTAATTGAGAAAGATAAGAAACTAGAGCTACCCGACACTTTGGAGAGTAAACCCTAAATGTATGTAAATATAAATGTAGATGAGAATGAGAATTCCCTAAGTCAAATATACTAAATGATCTAAAGCATGAATGAAAATGTGAAAAGGAGTGTAAAGAAGCTCATACAAAGACATGAAATTAACATGAAACTATACCAATCCCCAAGGGAGAGATATAAGCCATTTGATCTCCTATTATTCTTCAATCTCTTCAAAGATCCTAATTGATGATGAATGCTTGATGAATACTTGATAAATGCTTTATTAATGTTGTTTAAGACTCTACATAGGCTTCTCTTTCACTACACATAAGGCTCCTTCAAAATTTTTGCAACTTGATTGCTTGCTTCTTGCTTCCCTCTTAGTTTTTCCTTAGGCCTTCAAATGAAGAAAGAGAGCTCTTATGTATGAAACCCTAGATCTTAATTTTATCTTTAGGACAACTTATAGATTTAATTTATGACAAATTTATTTGGGTAAAGCATTATAATATGATAGACTTATGCTCCCAAAATTTAGCGAAAAATATTAGGGACCAAGTGCAACTTTCACCTGGTCCGACCAAATTTTAACCAAATTTTTAGGGCGGTTAAATATGATAATATTAGAGTGAAACCCAAAGTTACAGCTGATTTTGAGGTGTTTTGATATGTGAAATAGGGCCTCAAAGTGTGAAATAGGACATAGTTAGGGTTTATGATTTACTGATTTATTGGAGGAATAAAATAAAAAGGGGCACACTTAGGGTAAAGGGCCCAATTTTATGATGTAGGAAGTGATGAAATATGAATTTATATTTAATTAAACTAATTAATTAAATTCTTAAAGGGAAATTACAATGCAAGATGCAAACACACTAAGGCAAGTGCGAAACTAAGTGTAGAATGTTACCATCCTAACAAGGGTGTACAATTTACGATGTTACATTTATCCCCCACTTTAGCGGTCATATGACACTATGTGCATATGCAAGCTAAAGAAAATAAAAGTAAACATTCATGTAAAAGGATATATCCACAAGTTGTCAGATTGAGACCCCAACGGTATGTGCAGTACACAGTTAGGAACCGCACCCTACAAAACCACATGTTAGATCACAAAATCACCTAATGCTTACTAAGGAAGGCGATGAAAATTTGAGGGTAGCTATATGACCCCCCTATGTTGGCTTTATAATTTAGTGAGTTGAAACAGGGTATCATGTTTACCACATCGAATTGTGAAAGAAGATTGATGATAAATGATCACAAGAATATTAGATACAAGATAAAAAACTAATGGAGAATCATTTGGTAAGAAAGAGGACTAAACCTCAATTCCAACACAACAAAGAGTGTGAGGATTTGAGAGCTCTCTAACACAAGATGAAATATTTAAATGGAAACAAATGCAAAGAGAAGAAAAGGAAGAAGAGATAGAAAGCATGAATACACACTTTGGTGATCCATGAGAAGAATGGCGACCAAGAGAAACCATGGACATCTTGCCCCTAGAACTAGGTGATCCATGGAGAAAAAAGGACATGGAAAAATGGCCCCTAGATTCTATCTAGGTGATCTATGTAAGGGAGTAGAATGAGAACACTATTACTTCCACCCAACCTCATGCACATGTATGCAAGTGAGGTTTGAAGCACCTCATAGGAGTATATGCCCGAGTATGCTACAACTTGTATAAGATGTATAGTACAAATGTCAATAAAGTGGAAACATCTCACTCGAAGAGGCTAGCCTCTAGTTCGGAGAATGACCCACTCTATAAGAGAAAAGTGGTGACATCTCATTATGAGAATGACCCAATGTAAAAAAGAAAAGCAAAGACATCTCATTCTGAGAATGAGCCACTATATAAGAGAAAATTGGGGACATCTTATTCTAAGAATGACCCACTTTATAATAAATACAATGCGTGAAATAAATAGTGTACAAAAGGAGCAGTGTGGGTGCCCCCCCACTTTTAAGATGTCAACGTAGTTTAATGTTGATATCTTAAGGAAAGTAGAACGAGGATACTTATCTTCGACACCAAGAAGATATCCATCATGCAACAATGTCATACATCCAAGCAAGAGAGGGAATACTCTTAAAGAAAGGATAAGATAGTTGAAAAGAGATATCTTGCTACAAGTATTGAGGTGATCCTTGGAGGAGAAGAGATCTTTACTGAAAATGCATCTACCTCAAAGAGGAGTTGTCTTAGACAAATATAACATATTATTGAATGAATGAATGCTTAAAGATCAAGAGATATAATCCAACAAAGAATGCAACTCCATAAAGGAAAAATGGAAAAGAATGGAGAATTGAAATGTCATCAAAGATAGATTATTTACAACAACACTCTTCTAAAAGAAGGTAGGAGATCTTCATCAGGGACATGCATGTTCATAAAATAGAAGGGTTTATCATAGAACATACTACTCAATGAAGAAAATAAATTGATGAATGATCAAAGACTTCCAACACCAAGGAGGAGGTTACAATTAAGGATATGTAAGTAAGATACCCATTACAAATGCTTGTTCCAATATGAGAGAAGGAATTCAAATATGAATGCACCTCTAGAATCAATAAGAAATCCTTATAGAAGACACTACTTCACAAAAGGGGAAATTTTAATCTTAAGGAGAGATGTTTGAAATCACTCTTGCCCCCCATATATAGGGAGAAGAGATGAAATAGAAATAGGCTATTATCTTTCTTCCAAAAGTATGATTGCACATAAAATTGTACCATCATGAATGACAATGAGCCCCCAGTAAGTGAGCTACTAATGTCACATAATGATGAGAAACATAATAGCCATTAATGTTATTTAAAGACATTATAGATTGAATGAGGTATTTGAATATGACATGTTAAATGCTCTAATATAAGTGAGATTAAAAATTTGTATAAGATGATGAATGTAAAAAGGTCTTTAGAAAGAGAGAAGTTTATAGGAGAAGAATAGGCCACTAAGTCATACTTTTCTTGCACACAAGAAATCTTAGGAGAGGGATAAGTGTAATTCATTAGAGCCTTATTCCTAGAAGAAGGGATTTTAAAATGACTAGAAGATAAAGTGTCATAAGTAAGATTAGAAATCTCTTAAGGAGATTCATAAAGAGATTTGTTCATCACCAAGGTTTCCTTATGAGGGGGATGAGTGTTGAAAGAAGTAGAAGATTATTTAATTGAGGTGAGGTCATCATAAATACTAAATATAGAATTCACATTAAGATATGGTCTTTTAGATGCTTTGGTGGGCTTAGAAGGATTATATCCAAGTTTAAATCAAGATTCATTTGTGCTATGTTCTAAAGGAACTTTGATTCCTTGTTAATTTTCACCACAACCATTGCCACTATATCCAATCTTAGCTAAAATATGAAAATAGGGACCATAAAGGGATGCCAAATCAGAAAGAGATAGTTGCAACTCATAGGTATTAGTGCTATATGAATTGCAGGAAATATTTGAAGAATTATTTGAATAAGAAGCAGCCACAAAGTTGCTACTTAGTTGTTTAGACAAAGTGGGTTTCTCTTTAGGTTCATCCTTAGATTTATCCATCTTGGTCTTAGATATTTTCCAAGATACTCTATACTCTCCTATAAAAGTAGGGTTAAAGTCTAGAGATCCCTAATCATCATCTGAGAGAACTCCTTTGGGAGAAAATATAAATTTGCGAGGAGATTCCAATTGAGTAGAAGAATCAAGAGTACTAAACGGAACATTATCATTAAAGGAAATATATGTATTTAAAGAAGTAGGAGGATTGGGACAAGAATGGGAAGTAGTTGAATAATAAAATCTAGCTTTTAATGGAGCTTGAAGATTGGTATCAGCTAACAAGGTGTATGTCTTATTGTCATAAATGAACTTGACTTGGCTATGCAAAGTTGAGGGGACATCTCGCATCCTATGAATCCACAATATCCCTAATAGAAGGTTGTATGTCAAATTACCAGACATGACATGAAAAGGTGTAGGTAAAGTAACATGACCTACCTTAACTGGCAAGATTATGACACCTAAAGATTGTTTAGCAACATTATCAAGGCCTCAAATAGAAATAGAAGCAGGTCTGATGAGAGAACAATCCATATTAATCTTATCCAATAAGTCCACACTTCAAACATTAAGGCCATATCCATTGTCCACAAGGGTTCGTCTTATAGCAGTAATGTTAATAATAACCACAACCATAAGAGGATCATATTGATGTTGGATTTCATGAGAAGGTAAATCATCTTGTATGAATACAATTTGAGCTTTGGGTTTGTTTGTAGGATCAATCAAAGAAGCTATGTTATTAGGTGTCACTGTAGGTGGGACATCTAAGTTTTTCAAAGCATGTTGAAACATCCCATGATAAGAAGGTAAAGTTTTAACCAAATCCTAAATAGAAATCTGGACAGGAGTAGCTTTAAGTTGTTTAATGAGATTATAATCCTTACTAAGAGTCTATAACACATGAGGTTCTTGTGGAAGATTAGGTTGAGAGGGAGGAAGTGAATTTGGGAAATCTGAAGGAGGATTAGGTTGCCTATTGTTTCTTGTGTTGTAAGTACGAGCACCCGTATGATAACCCTCTCTAGTGATTTTATTAGCATACTCATAAGGGCTCTTAGTAGGATAGCCTCCTTGCATAGTAATAATAGGTTTCTTAGGAGTAGAAAAAGAATCATTAGCATAATCACCTTGAACCACTAAGATAGGCTTACCTTGGGAATTTTGAGGAGGACAAGCACCTTGAACTCTGAAGAGGGGTTTATTAGGTGTTTCATTCACATGTATAAAATTGATTGAAGATGGTTTATGAATATCAAAGGTGTCCTTACGAAGTTCAGAAGAAGAGTGGACAATATTGTTGGAAGAATTGTTGATAGTCTCTTCTTGCACTAAAATGTTATCATGGATACGATCAATTTTAGGAGATAGAATAGAAGTAGGAATTGATGTTTTAGAAGGAAGAATATTATTAGGAAGGGTCATACAATCCTCTATCATAAAAGGATATACATGTGGAATAGACTCTCTATGAGAAGGATCAACATTACTCTCTAAAGTTTCAACTTTGATAGGGAGACATTTGAAAGAGATGTCAATAATCTTACCTTGAACTAGGGATATCCTTATGAGTAGAACCAAGTTGAGGAGAGGGAGATGATTTATTTTTAGAGGGAGAATGATTGAGATTCATGGAAAGTGAGATTCTATCAAGACAGTTATTAATCATGATTTCATCCCCTTGGGCTAGGGTTCTCTCATGGGGTAGAGAATAATCAACACCTTCTTCTAATTGTTCATCCCAAATAGTGAGGTCTTTGAAAAAAGTATTAGAAATATATCACACAAATATGTCCTTATTGTTATTGCTAATTTTGGGAGAAGGGATAACATTGTTAATTAAATCTTCATCCTTAGTAGGGAGAGAATCAATACATGTGTTTAAATCATCCTCTTGCCTCAAAATATGTTCAATAGGATCCTCACGGGAAAGAGAATTAAGGAAATTGATTATGATTTCATCTTATTTTTCTAAGGCATCTTTAGGGGTAAGAGAAACTTTAGGAGAAGGGAAAGCATTTCTCATTAATACATCATCTCTAATGGGAATTTTGTTGGAGTCAAAAGAGGAAATGCCATCATGAGGGAAAGTAGGGACAATACCATCTTCTTGCACAAAATAATCTTCATGGGGGGAGTATTCTTTAGGAGGGAAATGAACATATTTCCCCAAATATTAATGCTAAGGAAGGAGATCTTTGAAAGAAGTACTCATAACCTCTTGTTGCACTAACATGCCTCCATTGGTAAGACATAATTTAGGAGAAGATAATTCAATGTACATCAATACATTTTTAGTTGGAGAGGCATCATGTAAATAAGGTAAAGTAACACTAAGAAACGTGTTTATGATATCATTCTCTTCATCTAAGATAGCTAGATGGGAAGGGCACATTTTAGGAGAATTGTTAAGATCACTCTTGAAATCTCCTTAGAGCATGCGGAAATTTTAAAGGGGTAGGTAACAACTCTTTTAGGCACTAAAATGTTGTCATAGATAGGAGGAGGCTCTTTAAGAGAGGGAAAGTTGAAGAAAGGGAAGCTAACCCATTATCACACCTATGAAATAAATGCATCATGACAACAATTTTTCTCTTTCAAATGATAACATATGCAAATAGAAAGAAATGTTCAATTTTAACCAATGGAAGAACTCTAAATGTTGATTTATAAAATGAAATTTATGAGTGAAATGTGTTCCTAAATCAGATCTGAAATTGATGATCTCAATTAAGCTATCCACAAGTTCATTTTTAAACTGAAAAATTAGGGTTTTAGCAAAATTGACCTCTAAATTTTTTAAATTTGCAAGGAATTGAAACTTGTAAATGTAAATTTGAATTTGAAATAGAAAAAAAACTCAGATTTGAGAATATAAATCAGAATTAAAGAAGATTCGATTCACGTTAGGTTCACCAAAATGTGGAGGGGGAAAAGCGAGACTGGGTGACTAGGACCTAATCTCAATTTAGGCAACATATTGGGAATACAAAAGAGCCTAGGGAGATAGCTCACTTTGACTACTTCTTGTGAGAAAGAGAGATCTAACGATTATCTCTTAGGTCTTCTATTAATATTGTTGTAAATGAAGGACATATATGCACAATTGAATGTAATGATGAACTATGCTAGAAGATAAACAATGAAGTGTACATATACTGAAATTGTAGAAACATGCAGATCTGAAACTGAGATACAAAAAGTAGAGAATGGGGAGGAATTTGAATGTGTACCTCATGTTGAAAAATGAGCCAAATTGATTTGGAGAAGAGTGCCACACCTTGGTCCTATTTCTGCAAATAGGAGGCTGCAATCTGAAGGTTTTGAGATACCACCCTGCTGAAAATCACCTAAAAGTGGGGGTACTAGGGTACCATACCCCTATCCTTGATTGTTTTAGGGCATATTTGAGGCTTGTGACTATCCTTGTGTCTTTTGATGATCCTGAAATTCTTCCAGGTACGTGTACCTACACCTGCAAGAGAAAAGAGAGGGTTTGGGTTGCTATGTAGGGTTTTTCCTTAGTTAAACCCCTATTTTGGTGATTTCCACCTCAACAAATAGTTGTTAATGTATTGAAAATGTGTGTGCTAGAACCTTATGTCTATGGAGATCCTAATTGAGAAAGATAAGAAACTAGAGCTATCCAACATTCTGGAGAGTAAACCAAAATGTATGTAAATGTAAATGTAAATGATAATGAGAATACCCTAAAAACAATATACTAAATTATCTAAAGAATTAATGTAAATGTGAAAAGGAGTGTAAAGAATCTCATACAAAGACATGAAAATAACATGAAACTATACCAATCCCCAAGTGAAAGATATAAGCCACTTGATGTCCTATTATTCTTCAATGTCTTCAAAGCTCCTAATTGATGATGAATTATTGATGAGTACTTGATAAATTCCCGATGAATGTTGTTGAAGACACCACACAAGCTTCTCTTTCAGGACATAGAAGGCCCCTTCAAAATTGCTCCAACTTGATTGCTTGCTTCTTGCTTCCTTCTTAGTTTTTCCTTAGGCCTTCAAATGAAGAAAGATAAATCTTATGTATGAAACTCTAGATATTAATTTTATCTTTACACCAACTTAGAGATTGAATTTTTGGAAAATTTATTGGGGTTAAGTATTATAATATCATGGAATTATGCTCCTGAAATTTCGAGAAAAATTTCAGGAACCAGGTGCAACTTGCACTTGGTTCGACCAACTTTTCACCAAATTTTTCAGGGCCATTAGATATGATGATATTAGAGTGAATCCCAAAGTTACAACTCATTTTGAGATGTTTTGATATGCGCAATCAGGCTTCGAATGTTGAAATAGGACATAATTAAGGTTTATGATTTAATGATTTATTGGAAGAATAAAATAAAAAGGGGCACACTTAGGGTAAAGGGCCCAATTTATGATGTGGGGAGTGATGAAATATTATTTTAGATTTAATTAAATTAATTAATTAAATTCTTAAAGGGAAATTACAATGTAAGATGCAAACACACTAAGGCGGGTGCTAAACTAAGCGTAGAATTGTACCACCCTAGCAAGGGTGTACAATTTATGATGCTATAGAACCTATGGGGCCATGTGAGGTCCATATACAATGACCTATCTTATTTTTTGAAGACTCAAAGCCATTTTCAGAGGGTACCATTTTTTCAGTTGGTGCAAAAATCGTTAGATGCATGCAATGCAAGGTTGCTAGATAAGCTAACTTTCATTCAGTTCATCATGGCCACCAACTACTAGCACAAGTGCATTTAGGTGAGTAGGTTTATGGTAGGAAAGCTCCTGTTGTGCCTCCCAACTTGCTGGAAGGTCCAGAGCCATACCGTACCGACTTGATCTCTCAAGTGCCTTAAGTCTAAAAAACTGTCAAACTTTGCCATAATGTTTCTAAGAATCCAGAATGCATAAGATTGATCTGTTTGAACCTATGGGGTCATGTGAGGCCCATCTATAATGACCTAGGTCAGTTTTTGAAGACTCATAGACATTTAAAAAGGGTAGCATTTTTTCAAGTGGTGCAAAAACCATCACATGCATGCAATGGAATGTTACTAGATAGGCTAATTTTCATTCCATTCATCATGGGCATGAACTACGAGAAAAAGCACATCCAGGTGGGTTGGTTTATGGTAGGAAAGCTCCTATTGTTAGGAGGGTTTGATTATTGATTGTGATTTCTTCTTCAATTGCATTAGGTTCATTTGGTACATCTAATTGAGATATTGTGGATGACATACCTTCTTGTCCCATTATTCTTAGTTCATGTAATCTCCTCATACATTGCCATTGTCTTTCCTTTTTATCCTCCCATTGTTTGGTTGTTCCTTGCTTTTTCTTTCCCATCGTTAATAACTATTGTCATAAGTAGAATCATTTTTCACATATATGGTAAAAAAGCTTAAACAATCAAATCACCATAAAAATGAGTATTATCATTATTTTTAATAATGAAAACTATTTAACAATCAAAATAACATTGAACAAACTAATTAGAACAAAAATTCAATCATGTGAACTCATATAAAACAACACTTTGACATAAAACTGTCATAGAATCATAGAATTAGTCGCATTGGGGCCTTCAACAAGTTCCAAAACTCCTTTTATGGTCATTGACCAAATAAAAATATGTGAAATAAATATTTAGCCGCTGAAAATACCCCAACAAACCAATGTTCATAATTCCTATAACCCTTACATGCTTCTTATGTTAAAAACACGTACGCATATTTAGTCCCTAAATATACCCCAACAAACCAACATTCATAGTTCCCATAACCCATATGTGCTTATTATGTTAAAAGAATGTACGCATTACTTATAGTAAAGAAAGGGTGAAGGAAAGGGGAGAGAGAAAGAGAGAGAAAGACATAGGAAAATAGATTATGGGAAAAAGGGAGAGGGAGCGAGAGAGAGAGAGGATGGGAAAGGAAGGGAGATAAATGTGGGGAGGGATAGAGAAATAGAGGAGAGAGAGAGAGAGAGAGAGAGAGAGAGAGAGAGAGAGAGAGAGAGAGAGAGAGAGAGAGAGAGAGAGAGAGAGAGAGAGAGAGAGAGAGATGGGAAGGGAAGGGAGATAGAGGGGGGCAAAGAGAGAGTGGGGAGGAAGGGTGAGGGAGAGAGAGAGAGTGGATGGGAAAGGAAGAGAGATATAGGGGGAGAGAGAGAGAGAGAGAGAGAGAGAGAGAGAGAGAGAGAGAGAGAGAGAGAGAGAGAGAGAGAGAGAGAGAGAGAGGCAGAGAGAAAGAGTGGGGAGGGAGGGAGAGGGAGAGAGAGAGAGTGGATGTGAAAGGAAGAGACATAGAGGGGAGAGAGAGGGAGAGAGAGAGAGAGAGAGAGAGAGAGAGAGAGAGAGAGAGAGAGAGGATCCCTTAGAACATCATATCATCCTAAGGGGTCACATGATGTCTTTAGGGGTCATGTGGGGTCCTAATGGGGCCACACATGTGTTACAACACCATATGACCCCTTAGCACACCATAGGACTACATAGGACATTGTATGGTCCTAAGGGGTCATGTGGTGTGCTAAGGGGTCTTATGGTGTCGTTCGGGGTCATGTGGGGTCCTAATGGGACCTCACATGTGTTACAAAACCATATGACCCCTTAGGACACCACATGACCCCTCAGGATATCATATGATTCTAAGGGTCATGCAGTGTGATAAGGGGTCTTATGGTGTCATTAGGGGTTATGTGGGGTGCTAATGTTTCCACACGTGTTACAACACCATATGACCCCTTAGGACATCAAATGACCCCTTAGGATATCATATGGTCCTAAGGGGTCATGTGGCATGCTAAGGGATCATATGGTGTTTTTAGGGGTCTTGTAAGGTCCTAATGGGGCTAGACATGTGTTACAACACCATATGACCCCTTAGAACACCCTACGACCCCTAGGACATCGTATGGTCCTAAGGGGTCATGTGGTGTGCTAAAGGGTCTTATGGTATTGTTAGGGGTCATGTGGGGTCCTAATCAGGCCACACATGTGTTACAATACCATATGACCCCTTAGGAAACCATATGAGCCCTTACGACATCATATGCTCCAAAGAGGTCGTATGGTGTGCTAAGGGGTCATATGGTGTCGTTAGGGGTCCTAATGGGGTGAAACATGTGTTACAACACCATATGACCCCTTAGGAAAACATATGACCCCTTAGGACATCATATAGTCCAAAGGGGTAATATGGTGTGCTAAAGGGTCATATGGTGTTCTTAGGGATCATGTGGGGTTCTAATGGGGCCAAACATGTGTTACAACACCATATGACCCCTTAGGATATCATATGGTCCTAACAGTTCATGTGGAGTGCTAAGGGGTCATATGGTATCTTTAGTTGTCTTTTGGTGTCCTAATGGGGCCACACATGTGTTACAACACCATATGACCCCTTAGGACACCAAACGACCTCATAAGACATCATATGGTCCCAAGGGGTCATATGGTGTTGTTAAGGATCATGTGTGATCCTAAGGGGTTGTATGGTGTGCCAAGGGCCTAAGTTATCTAAACTTATTTTTGTAAGCAGTATTGACACTACTTTTTGTTAGGATTCCCATAGATACTGAGGAGGGGGGGGGGGTGAATCAGTATCTAACTGGTATTTAGAATTTCTTAACTTAAAACATGTAGAGCATATTATAATAGTGTACCGGTATGCAATAAATAATGTAATAAACAGAAATAAAAACAACCACATAAGAAACACACCATAACACATTGATTTAATGAGGAAACCCAATGTGGGAAAAACCTCGGTGGGATTTGTGACCCACAATATTCACTTACTGGCCAATAAGTGAATATTACTTACAAGAGGGGGCCTACACATGCAGGAAGGCCAAGTGCCTAGAGCTCACTACTCAATGGGAAGTCTCACTGACTTACAATGTGGATTATACAAATCCAATGTCTTGTACTGCTTTACAATAGCATCTATAATGCTAAATTCAGTACCAGTTTCTGCTCTATTCTTTACATAAAACCTTTAACCTATATTTCGCATAATAGGTCTACCTTAAATATTTTTCCATGTCCATATTCCTTACATTACAAATGTCCTACAATGACTTCTTATATATATAAGTCAATTTACAATAATATCAAGTCAGCTTACAAAGTTTTTACAATAATAAACAAAATGTAATATATCAAAAAATCTTGTCAGCCTCTGTGCCGGTATGCTCCCTTTCTCTGTGCCTGTGTCGGTAGTCTAAGTGCCAGTGTAGAGTGTGATCTGCTGATGTCGGTGTAATGCTTTGCCAATGCCATAGGATTGTAAGGTTGCCATCAATGACAAAACCTTCAATCACCTTCAATGTCTCATTGGAGTGTGCATATGCCAACAATCTCCCCGTTTGGCATTGATGGCAACACTCATGAGAAAATTCAAAAAGTGTATTCAAAACTATAATCCAAAATATGTTACCAAAAATGTGTGCTCCCCTTGAGTATATGATTCCTGTGATATTGGATTTTCTCATACCACTACTCCCCCTTTAGCATCAATGACAAAGGTTGTCAAGATGGCAATAGAGTTGTAGTCTCAACCTTGTACTTGTGTGGTCACCATTTGAAAAAGATCAGCCAAAATTAAGTTTATACTCTCCATAAATTTCTTATTGTCTCTTATTATTGTCTCAGTTCTTTGAACTGTACCGATGAGGTGCTACATATGCTTTGGCAGTGTTCTTTGTCCCTGTACAAGTGCCTTAGATATTTCCTTCCGCATGAATGCTAGATAGTCCAATCTTGGACTCAGCCTTAGTCTTAAACTCTTTGCCTTATCCACTATTTTCTCCTTTTCTCTTCCCAACTTAAGTAACTCATCCTCAAAATTTGTTATCTGCTGTTCAAAAACTGATAGTGTATCCGGCGAGTTAACAAAATTGTCTGCAAGTTTATTTATTTCATCCTGTACCTTTCTTATTTGCTTATCTATATTAGCTATTAGTAGGTTTGTATTGAATATGTCTTTATACAAAGTTTTGAACTCTTTCAGTAAATTGCATAGTTCCGGTAGAAGTGTGTCAAATTCTCTTGTACACTTCTTTATCTGATCTTCAAAGAATTTTTTCTTTTCAAGTTCCATCTTATTCTTCAATGCCTCTTCCTTTACTTGCTCAATTGTCACTGTGTTCTCAGTGATGTATTTGGACAAAATGTCATTTTGACTTAAAGAATCTTTATTGTCTATGTTACAGTTAGGAGCTAGCCTCTTCAAAATTGGGATTGTGTCATCTATAGCCTTATAAGCTTGTGAAATACAATCTGTTATCCTTTTGATTGAATCTAAAAGTACTTCTGTTACATTAGTTGATTTATAGCCTGCTGATGATGAACCAACATTTTGAATACCACTGGTGGAGGAAGTGACCAAGCTTGTTGTGACCTATGGTAGGTCTGTTTGTGCTTGTATTTCCTTAAGAAATGGTTTTCATACTTCTCATGTTGCTAGTTGCACTGTTTTCTCATGAATCTATTCCTGTACCTGTTCCGGAGCTTGTTGCTCTTCTTGTTTCTCTATTTGTTGCTCTATCTGAGTCTGAGTCTGAGTCTCTACCTGTTGTTCTTTATTATCAACTGCTGCTTTCTCTTGTGTTTGATCAGTTTTCTTAGTTATCGGTGGCTCACTAGCCATGTCTGTCTTACCAGCTGTATCTTTATCTACCACAATGTTGATCTTTTGTGTATCAACATCCACTGTGTATAAGACTTCAGGAATAGGATTGACATCCTCTACATCCATACTTTCAACTGTCGGTTGATCTTTTGTAGTTGTTGTTGTTACTGGTGAAGTGATCAAAGGAGGTGGTGGTAAGTTGTCTTTTACTTTGATACTAGGAGGTCCACCAACTTTTCCTTTACCTTTGTCATTATCCTTCTAATATACCTTTAAAGGTTTGTGGCTCATGTACTCTTCCTATTTTTCTTTTTCAACTAGGAATATATCCCATGCATTTTCTGTTTCTTCAGTTACCTCATTGACTCTTCCAACCATTAATGCAATGTGCCGGTGTGTAGTAGAGAATACTGACCGGTTGGCTTCTGCAATTAAATCATCTATTTCTTTAGGTGAGTTCACTGGGTAAACAACAAGTAGCTTTTCTATCTTGATTTTCTTGTCAAGCTTTACAACAACTTGCCTTCTTGCTTCCAATCTTTTAAATAATTCATCAGGTAGTTCATCTACCACTTCCATCAAAAATTTCTTATACATGTCCATGTGCAAAATAACATTGTTTTCCACTTGTTCTTTTTCATCTGTTGTCAGAGTGTCATATAATTTCTCTATATTCTTTAGTTTCCCTTCCTTTGTAATTTCATTTAGCAATATGTTAAGAGGGGCCATGTTTTGTTTTTTCCTCTTCTTCTTCTTGGGTGTCAGTTTCTTCTTTGGTGTAGTCTTCTTAACCGAAGATCTCACTGCTTGTTGTTTCTATCTTGTCCTTCTAGGTGAAGGTGTGGTTGCCGGTGAGGGATCTCTTTTCCTTACAACTCTCTTGAAAGTTGCTGGCATGTCATTCTCCAAAGAAGTGGCTATTGGTGATAGGTGAGTTTCAGGTTGTAAAGTTCCTAACTCTTCCTCAATGATACCGGTTTGCTTCAGTACATCTTCGTTAATAGTCTTTGCCTGTCTAGATCCTCTTCTCACTATTGCTTCAACCCATTTCACTCTTTTATGAGATTGTATTTGACTTTCTATGGTTTCTACACTACCAAATACTTCTTCCTTAGGTTCTCTAGGAGCTTCTAGAAGTGCTTTAGCATATGTTTCAATGATATGGTCATCAATCTCATAACCCATTTCTATTACCCAAATTGTCCTAGGGATGATTGCTTCCATCCATATCTCATCCTTTTTTATTACAAATCATATTTCATCCTTATACTTGTCAACAATCTTCTGTGATAATCTGATTCTCTTCTTCATTTTGGCCTTAAGTGCTTGGAAGTGTTCATGGATATTCTTTTCTTTGTCTTCACCCATGTTATTGAATATTTTAGATAGTTGTTTACCTACCGGTATATCAAATCCAAGTTCTTTATAGCCTATACCAGGAACCTATTTGGTTATGTGTAGCATGAAGCATACAAATAGATTTCCAAACCTAAAAGTTCCTTTCTTATCTTTCTTTATCTTGCCTAAGTTGTCAATAAACTCATCTTTTAACCATTCACATATGTCAATTTTCACATTATCTATAATCATGTCATAAGCACTCTTAATGCATAAAATTGAGACTGAGTTGAGTCTATTTGCATGAGTTTCTTTATACCCTAAAATCATGCTGATAAATCTCACATTTGTGTCAGTTACATCATTAACTCTCAAGGACCTTTTATCAGATGTTGCACCAGTTAGCTTAGTTACTAGGTCATTTGAGACCTTTTTAGTCTTGTCTGGTCTTTTACCGGTTGAGGGTAACCCTATCACTACTTTGACAACTTCTTTGGTAATTTTGTGGATTTCATCGAACTAGAAAAATTCACCATGTACCCTACTTAAGACAATCCTAATCACATCCTTGGGAAATTTAGGAATGCTAAGGATTTTAGTAAATCCTAGGGTTTCAACAATTTTATATTCACTTTTTACATTTCCGGATTCATCACATATGATAGATTTATACATTGTCTTGATCTCTTCATCACCTAATTCCTCTATGTTGCAATGGATGTAAATTCTGGGGTCTTCAGCATAAACAACTCCTTTTGGAGTTTGAGAAAAAGCACCTACAGTATCATCTTTCTTTGCTACTTTGGGAACTATTTAAAATACGGGTCTAGGGCATTATATAACTTCAACTACAGTAGGGTTTTCTATATATTCAAGTGCAGAGGTGGATGCCATGATGATAAATACCTCTTTTTGCCTTTGGATGGATTGATTGCTAAAATGCCTTGCCTCTTTGCTCGAAATGCTTTAGCTCTGCAAATTTTGCACTTTTCGAATGTTTGAAATCTTGATGAAGTGAAATGGAGTCAAAATCACAAATTTATAAGGTTTATTTGCCATCTACCATATTTAATGCATGCCGGTTAAGTAGTCACTTAACATTGTTTGCCGGTATATAAGTATGTTTCAACTTCTCATCTTTAACCGAGGGAATAATAGCACATGTCATTAGATTGCCAAACCCTCAAGGAAACTTTCTTCAATTTGATGAAGAACTTCCTGCTGGTGGAGCACTACTCTGGCCTGCCGGTGGAGCAATACTCTATTCTGCCAATGGAGCAATACTCTATTCTACTGGTAAAACATTGATTGGTTCTACCGGTGGAGGAGTATTACCAACATTTAGATCTACTTTTCTAAACCATTGTTTTGAGAATTCTTGCTTTACCTCTTCAAATTTTTCTTTCCCTTTCAAGCTAGAACTTTTGTTGTCTGTCGGTGATCCTTTACTTCTACAGAATTTTGCAATATGCCCAATATTGTTACATGCATAACAAGTCACATTGTTTTTCCGAATAGCTTTGCCATAACCTATGCCGGTTTGTGTTCTACATTGATTAGATAAGTGTCCAAATCTTCCACAAACATAACATCTCACATTCATTCTGCAATTTTCAGAGTTGTGACCAACTTTGTTGAATTTTGAACATTGACTGGTGGGTGTGTTGATGTTTTGATAACTTCTAGATCTACACTGATTTTCTCTATGCCCATACTTATTATAGTTAAAGCATTTTCCATTGAATTTATAAGCATTAGGTTGCCTTACCGGTTTGCTATGATCTTGAGTGTTTGCAGTACCGGAGCTTTCTCCTGCTTCAAAGCCAATTCCATAAGTATCACCATTAGGTTTCTGAATCTTCAACAAGTCACCAAGTTCTTCTGAGCTTTTCTTTAATTTATCTTTGTGTTGATTTACAATATCCAGTTCTCTTTGTAAGATTTCTTTCTGTCTCATTAGTTCATTGGATTCATTCTGTGTATGCTTCAGATCTGTCTTCAATAGGTCATTTTCATAGCTATGTCTTGTGTTCTCATTTGTTGCATCACTTAGTCTTCTGGTCAATTCTTCTTCATTCTTCTTTCTATCTTCAATTTCTTTATAGAATCTCATGGTCATATCTTGCATCTTATTCTTTTGTGTTATGTTCTCCAGTTTCAGCTTGCTTATCTGATCATTAAGGGATTCCTTCTCATCATTCTCATTTTGCATATTTTCACATAATTCTCTTCTCTTGTTCCTTACAATGGTAAAATTATCTTGAAGTGCCTGATGATATCTTGAGCTACCTTTAGATCATCTTCAAGTTTGATGTTTTTCAATTTCTCTACATCATAGTCTGAGAGAGCCGCTTCTAGTTGCTTCATCAGATTTTCCATCTTTATCGGTGTCAAGATCTTCCTCAAGCTATTAGGCTTCTGAAAATAGAGGACCAAGCTCTGATACCAATTGTTAGGATTCCCATAGATATAGAGGGGGGGGGGGGGGAATCAATATCTAACCGATATTTATAATTTCTTAACTTAAAATATGTAGAGCATATTATAACAGTGTACCGGTATGCAAGAAATAATGTAATAAATAGAAATGAAAATAACCACATAAGAAACACACCATAACACATTGATTTAACGAGGAAACCCAATGTGGGAAAAACCTTGGTGGGATTTGTGACCCACAATATTCACATACTGGCCAATAAGAGAATATTACTTATAAGAGGGGGCCTACACATGCAGGAAGGCCAAGTGCCTAGAGCTCACTGCTCAATGGGAAGTCTCATTGACTTACAATGTGGATTATACAAATCCAATGTCTTGTACTGCTTTACAATAGCATCTATAATGCCATATTCAGTACCGGTTTCTGCTTTGTTCTTTACATAAAACCTTTAACCTATATTTCACATAATAGGTCTGCCTTAATATTTTTCCATGTCCATATTCCTTACATTACAAATGTCCTACAATGACTTCTTATATATATAAGTCATTTTACAATGATATCAAGTTGGCTTACAAAGTTTTTACAATAATAAACAAAATGTAATATATCAAAAAATCATGTCGGCCTCTGTGCCGGTATGCTTCCTTTCTTTGTGCCAGTGCCGGTAGTCTAAGTGCTGGTGTAGAGTGTGATTTGCTGATGCTGGTGTAATGCCTTGCCAGTGCCATAGGATTGTAAGGTTTCCATCAATGACAAAACCTTCAATCACCTTCAATGTCTCATTGGAGTGTGCATATGCCAACACTTTTTATATTGTAATATGCTGGCAATTGACACTCATTGGATTCATATGTTGTCATTGATGGCAACAAGATTCTATAGAAGTCATATACTAACATTAGGAGGAATTCACTGATAGATACTAACATTGAGTATCTAGGGTTACAATCGGTACCAGCACAAACACTAACATCCAGCACTTCAGTGAAGCCGACATTAGTCAAGGAAGTTTTATTTGCAAAATAATTTTGTAATTATTGTATAAGGCTGACATTGTATATCTTTTGTAATGTATTGTAAGCCGACATAAGGAATATTATTTGTAAAGGGTATATAGGTCAGTTTGTTAGGTCATTATGATATGATGTAATATGTAGATGCAATATGAGGATGGAATCACAAGGCAGTAGAACTGTGTAATGCAAAGGATATGTATGTAGATCATTTGTATGCAAATATTATATCATGCAATGATCTATAGATGGTTTGTAAAGCATTCTTTGAGGAAAGGAGATACCGGTATAAGTGTTTAGGGTTTATGAACTGGTACAGAGCAGAGCTATAACTAGAACTCTTTTTGGCATTACAGATGCATTTTGTGAGTTCATTGTTACCATTTTATCTTAGTAGAAGCTTATAGTCAGTGAGACTCTTTTGAGATGAGTAGTGTGTTCTAGGCAGTGTGCCTTCTTGCATATGCAGCCCCACTCTCTATGTAATATATTTCATATGGCCAGTGAATTGATATTGTGGGTCACAAATCCTAGTGTGGTTTTCTTCTTTGAGGTTTTCCATGTATAAAATTGTGTGTTATGGTGTTCATTCATGTAGATGGTTTATTTGCTTCAAGTTATATGTTTCTTCATTTACCGGTTTACATATGTTATAAAATCCTAAAATCTTATCTTACCAGTAGAACACAGATTCACCCCCCCCTCGCCTCTCAGTATTCTTGAATCCCAACAATTGGTATCAGAGCCTGGTGGCTCTGAAGAAGTTTAATAGCTTGAGGAAGATCCGAAAACTAAAATCATTAAAAATGGCTATGGAAAAACAACTTGAGATGGAACTTGAGTATTATGATGCTGAAAGGATGAAGAACTTAAAATTGCAAGATGAATTGAATTCTGCTAATGAATTCATTCTTGTTCTGCAAGAAAGGTTATCATCAACTCAAGTTAGGATAAAAGAGCTTTTATAAAAACAGGATGATGAAAATGCACTCAAGGAACATTGTCAAAAACTGAGTCAAGCAAACATGCTCATGCAAAATGAAATGCAAGACCTGACTATGAGGATGTCAAAATATATTGAGGATAGGAAGAAGAAGGAAGAAAATCTTGCTATATCTCTAAAGAACAAATCTAAAGAATGTGACAGATTGGCTCATGAGAATGATCTGTTGAAAACTAATTTGGTGCAATCCCAGAATAATGAACAAGAGATTGAAAGACAAATAATAACTTTGAGAGATAATTTGACTACTGCAAGTGAGTGTAAAGAAAAATTTAGTATCAGTGTTGCACAATTGGATGACTTATTGAAAAGACAAAGGCAGAGTGATGATTCTAGAGGACTTGGATTTGTACAAGGTGAAAGCTCCGATACTCCAGATAAAGATCAGACAACCGGTATGGAGAACTCATTAGAATAGAAGAAATTGGTAAGGTAATCTAATACTTATAAATTCAAAGGTAGATGCTTTGTTTGTAATAAATTTGCACATATGGCTAAACAATGTAGAAATAGAGCAAATCAAAACTATAATTTTGTTCTTAGCCAATGCATAAATTGCAAGAAATATGGTCATAAGTCATAAGACTAAAAAATGAATGTTAAATGTCATGCATGTGGAAAGTTTGGACATTTGGATAATCAATGTAGGTCAAGGAATGACACTGGATATGTTAAAGCAATTCAAAAGAACAATTTTACATGTTATGCATGCAACAAAATAGGTCATATTGCTAAGTACTGTAGAAGCAAGACTAAACCGGTTAGCAATGATAAAGAAAATGAGAAAGGAAAGAAGAAGGTAGATGAAATACAACAAGATCACACCAAGAGATGTGTTAGAAAGTCTAAAGAACCAGGTGGAGATGCAACTACACTGGTAACTCCACCTGTAGAACAAAGAATTCCTCCACTGACAGGAAATTCAACTAGTAACTGAGGCATACTCCTTAGGGATTGGAAAATTCATTGCAAATCTTGCATATTCCCTGAAGAAGCTCTGAAGAGTTCTAGAGAATTGTGTTAATCATTGATGAAGGTTTACCTGACATAAAACTGTGAAATCAGCATTCGGTAGGGTACATTGCTAAGCATTTATGACAATGAAGGATTAGGGAAAGTGGATTCATTTTCACTCACCCAACATTCAAGCAACCAAAGTGAAGAAAAGACAAATCTTAGGTGATTAAGAGCAAGAAAAGGCATTCTAAAAGGATTTCTAGCAACTATCTGAGAAGCAATCAAATCTTTGAACCGACAATCATTTTCAGGTATTTCTTCAAAATGGCATCTAGATCATCTGCTCCTATTTTCATTGCAAATCCCACCATTCTTGAAGTCAAGGATAGGCTGAGACCCATTTTCAAGGAAGTTCCCATGATAGCCAAGAAGGAAGACTCTGTGGGAGCATTCTCAAGGGTTCCCGATGGTGTAATGTATGTAGAAGCTGTAAGGGCATATATTAACTACAACTTGGAAGATCTAGATACTGAGGAGATCAAGGGCATATATCAATCTGTGATACTGGGAAGCTCCAAAATAATCAAGCCAAAATATAAGGTCATCGAAGATCTAGGGTTAACCGGTATCCTATACATATCGAAATTCAAGGATGAAGTGATCAGATATGTTATAAGTAGGGTCCACAATGAGTTCATCTGGCTAGATCGACCCTACATGATCACCAAGGAGGCTATTCAGGCAGTCACCGACTTACCCAAAGTTGGACAAGAACCTGGAAAGAAGATCTCTAACACTGAGGTTGAGAAGCTCACCGATGCAACCCATGATGGAAGATCAACGAGGATCAAGACCATCAAGGACATAGATGTGAAGTTTGCAAGCATGATAATTAGTTACAAGGTAACTCAATCTAGTCAATTGAACTCTGTTTCCAATTCTTGCATCCATGCTACACACCAAATGTCGAGGAATGATGGAAAATATGATTTATGTAAATGGCTGAGAAGTGAACTAATGTTGAATCTTGGCAAAATTAAGGGTCTCAAGAAAGGAACTTTAAGGTTTGGGAATCTCATTGTCTGTTTAATGCTATACTTCATAAATGATCTATCTGGCCTAGGGAAGAAGCATTGGGCTCATGACATACCAGTATGTATGCAAATCAAGGAAGAAACCACCAGTCTTGGTATGAGTAGGGATGAAAATCTTTGGGGCTACTTCAAAACTTTTCAAGAAAATATGAGACAGAGGGAGAGGATTTCAAAGCACATTGTGGAGAAATACTCCACTGATATTTGTTTTATGGTGAAAACTAATGAAGTCCTCATGGAGGCGATGGAAGCTAGAACCATATGGGTCACTGAGCTTGGATATGAAGTGGATGGCAACATTTTGGAACTTTATGCAAAATGGCTACTTGAAGCTCCATTAGATGATAAGACCAAACAATTTGGCACTGCAAAAGAAAAGGATCTTGAAGTTAAACTGGCTTCAACAAGAAAAGAAGAGAAAATAAAATTGACAAGATGTCTGCATTTATTCAAAATATGATTCATAGGATAGATACTGAAATGGGTTCTGGATCCAAACCGATAGTGGCTAGTGCTCCTAAGATGAAGAGGCCTCAAAATTTCATTTCCTCTATCACTTCTGACTCTGATCCAGAGGACAATGAACCTCTAGCATTCAGAAGGGTACAAAGGAAGAAAGCAAATTAGCTTCCGGTAGAGGAGAAGAAGGTGGAACCAAGGAGGAAGCTTGTGAGAAAAGTTACAAAACCAACTGCACCCACAACTCCAGCAAGGAAACCTTTTTAGAAAAGGAAACTAGTCACATCCACTCCGGCAAACCCCAACAAGAAGAAAAAGAGTGATGATGCAACTGAGTCTGGTAAGGTTACAATGACCTGTGTTGAATTGATAGATATGATAACAAAAGATGGTATTTTGAAGAATGTATCTAGTTACTATGGAAATTTAGAGGATAATAAGCATAATGAAATTGAAGGGGCTATTTTGTTACATATAGATATATATAAGAAAGCTCTAGTATAAATTTTGAAGGAAATTCCTCTATCACTATATAATAAGTTAGATGCAAGAAGACTTGATGCAGTCAAGAGGGATAGAGAAATCAAGAAAGTAGAACTTTTGAATTTGTGTGGTTCAATAAGCAATGAGGAAATGAAATGGTGTATAGATGTTGCAAACATAACAATTTTTAGTAGGAAACCTTGACAAATAAGCTTAATGATGGGCAGGGTTAATGAGGTAATAAATGAGACCAGAGATGGTTGGTCGAAATTCTTCCAAAAGAATCCAGATTTTTTCACCTCCCAAGAAGAATTTGTTAAGGCAACAACTTCCACCATTCCAAACAAATCTAAAGGGAAAGGTATTTCGGGAAGTTCTGAACCAATTTTGGATATACTAGCAGTAAACAAGAGTGTACAAACACCACTGATAGTAAAGGAGAGTGTATAGTCTATACTAGCAGAGACAATTTTTGAGCAAGGAAATGTAGATAATATACTGATGAATACTAAGAGGGGGGGTGAATTAGTATGCCAAAAATTACTGCACTAAAACACTTACACAATCTAAAGATAAACTGGTAAAGCAGTGTAACAGTCAGACTGATTACCACATATGCAAAACAAAATGCGAATAAAGCATTCACCCACAAAAGAAATACAACCATAACACAAGATATTTGACATGGAAACCCAACTGGGAAAAGCCACGGTGAGATGGAACTCACAAGTCACTATCTGTAGAATAGAAACTAGATCGGTTAACATCAGACCAGTTAAGGTCTTACAATGTTCTTCACCAGAACAGATCCCGTTAGGAATCTCAATCTTTGTTAGGAGATAAGTTCGATTAAAGACTACCTTGTTAGAGGATTTTAGATTCACATGTGTGAACCACCTTGTTAGAGGATTTTACAAAGGCTTTGAGGCCTACCCGGTTAAGGGCTACAAACTTGTCAAAGATGTGAGTAATCAACAAGTGTTTGATCTATCTAATAGCACAAACTGCTTGGTTAGATCCAGTATTGCTCACAGCTAATGCATTCCAACATTACTTCAGTCTTCTCTGTCTCACTCAGTTACAACTTGATCTTCTCAGATAAGATCGTTCTCAACTTCCACCTTAAACCCTAGCTCGACATTAACCCTTTCAGCAACAACTTAAAACCCTAGACATGATGTCCTTTTAAAGGAATTTGATTTCATGTCGGTCCAATAGGATTACATTGCAATTTCCTAGGTTCAATGAATCTAGACATACTCAGTAACATGACACAAAAATCACTATCAATGTGTCGGCACCGTCAAACAATCGGTGGATTGGTAACTCATCACAAAATGCCAGTTGGTAACTCATCACAGAGTATTACCAGTTCATACAATATACAGGTTGCCGGTTTGACAACAATCAAGACTGGTAAGAATGTGTTGTGCCGCTTTGCTCCCTCGTACCGCTTGTGATCTGTGAACCGCTTGGGGTTGACATGCCACTTCAGGTTGGGAAACACATTCTGCAAAATCACCACTAGTCTAAAGACTAGTATACAACATACCAGTTGTAACAAATACCAGTTGAGCTCAAGCTCATACATATAAAAGGGATCTCAATACAAGTGTGTGTCCATCAATGACAATCACAACATAAACATAAAAAATGCCAACATATACAAGGTACTGACAATATTATGGATAATACTCCACTGATAGTAATTGATATTGCACCAAGTGGCGAAGCCACCGGTACAAAAGAGGTTAAGGTAAAGGGGACTGATAAGACTATACCGACAATTGATGTTGATTCCTCGATAAATATTTTGGCAATTGACACTTCTCAAGTAGAGAAGAAATCAATCACAAAGATGAGTCCCGCTGAGTTAATGATGGTAGCTACTCAAAAGCTAATAAAGGAGGGATCTGTAGATAAAAGGAATAATAGATAAATCAACTATAGTTTTGCATAGACTAATTCTTGATTGTATGATTAAGAATGAAGCAAGCCCTTCCGACAAGCTTAAGGCATTAATTGAGCATATATCTAACAACTTTCAATCACTGTAGAAGATTTCAGACAGGCAAGCACTTGAGAGATTTACTTTGGCTAAGAGAGTTGCTTTTGACCAAATTAGTGAAACAAAGAAGAGGAAGATTGAAGAAAAACTGATTATTATTGAAAATTCTTTAAAACAGTGTACTAATATCTATACGGTTTGTTGTAATATAGAAATTCTTACAACAAATATAGATAGAAGGTTAAAGGAGTTACATGAAAAGGTTGCTAATAATGCTAATTCTTTTGATGGATTGACCACACTAACAACATCTATTGTGTGAGGCCTCACCTCAACTCAGTCTAACATTTCAGTCATTTTTATATTGGGACTATTACGGATACCTTTATTTTGATGCATTTTGGATTTAGAACTTATATGATTTCATGATTTGGATAACATTGCTCTATATGGATGATTTATTTATATGCTTTATGAGATAGAACAGTACATGATTTTTGAATAAGATGAATTTGCTGTGATAAATGGCATTATTGAAATTGCAGGACTTTACTATGATAATAGAATTATGATGTATGTTTAAGTGTGGATCAACATTATGAGAATTAGGATGAATTGCTTATGTGAAATTGCTTGGATAAAAGATGTATTTATATTGTTCAGATGGAAAATGTATGCAAGTGATGATGTGTATTATTATTCCTATAATTTATATTATTTGTGAATATTTGAAAGTTACTAATGTGTAAATTGAGATGCGCAGGAAGTTATCCATGTGACCATGGAAATATTACGGAGAACCAAACCTAGACCTATGTATGTTTGTAAGCTAGGGTTTGTCTATTTGGAGAGACAACACCCCGTTTGTGTTGTATTTTATTCGTAACAGTATATGATGCATGTGTGTTAAGTGTTATTTAATTGATTTGTGTAAAATCCACAAGAGACGATTTCATGTATTAAATTTTAAAAGTGTTTTCTTGTGTCACTTGACACATGTGTGGATTTAAGTTTGAATTTTTATTTTTGTCTCTTGGTGGGAAAGTGTTTAACTATAGCCCTTTCAATTAATGTAATGTGATGTCATAAATGCCTTGGGTAAAGAATCTTTGGGATGGCCAACATAGGTTTGACCCGAAAATAAACTTCAGAGGGGTTTAAAAAGGGTTATACATGAACACCTAGGGGTAGTTTAATAGGGTTTCCTAAAGCCCATAAGGTATACCTAAGGTTTAGGGGTAATTTAAGGCAAGTTTCTACTCCCAAGTGACCTTTTAGACACCCTAAAAATTGATTTTTCTGAGTTGTGTGAAAATTGAAATTAGAAGATTGAACATAGTTGTAAACTTTCCTTTTCGAATGAGAGTTCCCTTTCCCATTCTATCTTACCTTCCTCTTTAGTTTTTAGAAACTTGTGAGAACTCTCACAATGGGCTTGTTAAGAAAGAATTAGAAAATTTGTGGGTAATCCCCCACTCTCCATTTTTGGAGACAAGAGAAATTTTGAACAGAATAGACTAGATTTTGAATAGAGAATTTTGGCTAAGGGTGGAAGGAGAAGAACTGTGGAATTGGGCAGCTCATCCTCAACAAAACTAACCTACCTTTGGGAAGATTAAGGTTGGTTGCATTCTTCTTAAAATGATTTCTTTTTGCATGTGTTTGAAAGTAATGTTGGTGTAAAAGATTTGCTTCCTTGTATGTTCTTTTGGGAATTTCATTTGGTATTTTGTGTTATGTTTTGTATGTGTTTTTTTTTGGGAGTCATCAAGACCTCTTACTCTTGGGAGAGAGGAGGATCTTGTGGGTGGTAGAAGTGACAACCCTCAAGTGAGAGACTCTCATTATGAGAGCGATCACAAGGGATTTTGTGTGACCCTTGCTGCATGGCCTATTTGTGCAATGGGGGTCATAAGGAGGGAAATAAGGTTTGAATGCCTTGGGGGGCATAAGGAATAAGGGGTTGCTATTCTTGATGTATTTGGTGTGCCATGAGGTGGCTACATGTTTTCCATACTTGTAGTTCTCCTCAGGGTATTGGTCCACTACCATCCTTAAAAAAGGTCATCACCAAAGTGTGCTGTAGTGTAGCCGGGATGAGAGTGTGTTTGAATTTGTGTGCATTCAGTCCCTTTTGTGTTTACATGTTTGTTTCCCATCTAGGTCTTGGCTCTCCAAGCTCAGGGGTGACTACCAGTTAGCCTAGGCTGGGAGGTGAGCACTCCATGGTCATATCCTTGATCTTAATTGTAGGTTGTTGGAAGCAAGGGATTAGGACAAGTGGAAGTTTGATGAAATTATTTGTTGCAGAATCCTTTTGGAAATATGTAATATTCTAATTTAAAATGTCCTCATTGGAGTGACCTATTTATATAATGTCTATAGTGTCGTTTAAAGTAATTCCTAGAAATGTAATAGTTTAGTTGCTATATTGCAAAAGCATAAATGAATAAATCTAGATTCAGTTTTCTAAAGTGTTGTTTTCTGAATTTTAATGATTGTTGTACATATTAAAAAGGTGGGAAAAGCAACTGAATTTATTTTACCCCTATATGCTTGTGAAATAAATAAATCCAGGGAATAAAGAAAGAATTTAATGATTGTATACATGTTGCTTTGAATGTGAATATTGTAGTTTATTCTTCCAAATTGCATGATTTAAGTTTATGGATTCTAGATAATTATAGTTGCAGAAAATTAAATTTCATCATTAATTGCAGAAATAAAATCTAAAGTATTTCTTTTCCTTTTCTATAGTTTTAATTTAATAGATTCTAGATTTATTAAGTTGCTATTAAATTTATTGTTTTCTGAAATTTACTTAGTTGCAGAAATAGAAATCTAGAAAAATAGGTAGTTGATTTGAATAGTTTCCGAGCCTTATATTTGTTGTTTAAAGTTAAATAAATTCTGTTAATTACTTTTGTGTAGAAAGTAAATATGAAGTTAAATAGGCTGACTAATTTAAAAAAAAACAAAACAAAAAAAACAAAACAATATTTATATAGTGCGGTATAAATTTATTTAAGTCTGCCATTATTTAATTGCAGTAGATGAACTTATAGTTATATACTTTTTTCTCTACCTCAGATTTTAGCAAAATCACATACATGCCTATAATAATAAACAGTGATAAAAATCTGAGTATTTAAATTAATCTAAGGGTTTCAAAAAAAAATATATATATATCTAAAATCTATATTTGCAAAGTAAATTGGCCAAAACATTATGCATTTTATACATCCATTATGTAAATATATATATATATATATATATATATATATATATATATATATATATATAGATATATATATATATATATATATATATATATATATATATATATATATATATATATATATATATATATACAAATATACATATAAATATATATACATACATATATATATATACATATATATACATATATATATGTATATATACATATATATATGTATATATATATGTATGTATATATATTTATATATATACTATATATAATATAAATATATTTAAAAAAAAAAGTTTATTAAAAAAAAAAAAACTACAAAAAAATTTAATTTAACAAAAAGTTTTTTTTTAAAAAAAATATATATTTTTTTAAAATGGAGGTTGGGGACGGGCCCGGCCAAGCGCACTGTGCAAAGCATAGTGGCTAGCTGGGAAGCCAAACCACTGTGGTCCGCACAGTGGGCGGCGTGGCCTAGGCCGCCACTATGGCCACCACAATGGACGGAGCCACTGTGGCGTCCATAGTGGACGGCCTAGGGGCCGCCACTGTGGGTGGCCACAATGGTTCCCGCCACTGTGGAACCCACAGTGAGTGGCGGTTATGGGGACGCCGCCACCTTTCTCCCACTTCTGTGTAACATGCGCCCAATAATAGACAGAAACCCCATCCTCTGCGATGGCCACTGCCATTTTGCCTTCGGCCCTGCACAACCAAGAAAAAAAAAAGAGGAAACCCTAGCCTGGTTAGGGCTAGGGTAAAACATGGATAATGCTTGTTAGAATAAAATAAGGAGGCTTATTTATTAGATTAAATAAGGGATTAGGGTTTGTATGGGTAAGCCCTTTAGACTTAATTGTATACTGTTATATTTAAATATATATGTATAATATTACTTATATATATATATATATATATATATATATATATATATATATATATATATATATATATATATATATATATATATATATATATATATATATATATATATATATATATAGTGGTAATATACCATTTTAAAACAAAAAAAAAGATGTTGATAAATTTAATATTCCAGAAGAAATATTTAATCTTAAATTTAAATAGGTGGAGTTGATTTAAATATTAAAGGAAGCTAATATTTAACTTTTAAATTTATATGGGTAGAGATGTGTTTAAATATTAACGAAGTTAATTATTAATTTTTGAATTTTAATAGATTAAGATGTCCATGAAATAAATATTAATGAGGATAATATTTATTTTAAATTTAAATAGATTGAGACGCTTATGAACTGAATATCAATGAAAATTAATATTTATTTAAAAATTAATAGATAGAGGTGTTTACGAATGAAAATATGAATGAAGTTGATACTTAATTTTAAATTAAATAGACTGTGCGACAATAAAGCTAGTCCATTGTTATTCGCATTTAATTTTTAAATTATTGTTGTTTATTTAAGTTAGTAGGCAAAGTAATTCTAAACGTAGTTAAGACAAAACATGTAGAGTATCTCAATTAGTCAATTTAATGTTCTAAGTTATGGTCTTTTAAAAAAAAAAATTATTCCGTTCTTGTCCTAAATTTTGGGCATGACATATTGATGGACAAATTTTGTCTTTGGAGAACCAAATTTTTTCTTTTGAAAAGGAAAGAGACAAGATCATTTGGAGAGAAAGGAGTCTCGGAGGATTGGTAAGTCCAAGATTGGATTCACTTGGTGTACATAAGAGAGAATGTATGGATATGCTTGCAAAGCCCACACTGGCAGAAGTCTTAGAGAAGGAAACACTTGCACACTTACTAAGTGGAGTTGTATCCATATCTGAAACTTTCAAAATTGACTGGGATACATATTTATAGTTGCTAGACAAAGCTTATCTAGGAATTTTGAAATTGGTTAAGCTCCAATAGAGTAATCTATATTTAATCATTCTTTTGCACAGATTCTTCATCAAACTCTTTCAATTCTTTCATCGGTCTTTGGCATTGATGCAAAAGGGGGAGTGTATATATGTGAAAAATATCAGACAAAAAAATATGGGAAGGATATCAGACATAGTGTATTGCTCAGGGGGAGCATGTGTCATGTTTCAGTTGTATCAACGGGGAATCCATTTTTTACATGAGTGTTGCCATCAATGCCAAAGGGGGAGATTGTTGGAAATTTACACTCATTGGATTCATATGTTGTCATCGATGGAAACAAGATTCTATAGAAGTCATATCCCGACATTAGGAGGCATTCACCGATAGATGCCGACATTGTGTGTCTAGGGTTACAACCGACACCGACATCCAACAGTTCAGTGAAGCCAACATCAGTCAAGGAAGTTTTATTTACAATTTTTTTTTGTAATTATTGTATAAGGCCGACATTGTATAGTTTTTATAATGTATTGTAAGCTGACATAAGGCACATTGTTTGTAAAGGGTATATAGGTCTGTTTGTTAGGTCATTATGATATGATGTAATATGTAGATGCAATACGAGGATGGAATAACAAGGCAATAGAATTGTGTAATACAAAGGATATGTATATAGATCATTTGTATTCGAATGTTATATCATGCAATAATTTGTAAATGGTTTGTAAAACATTCTTGGAGGAAAGGAGATACCGATAGAAGTGTTTAGGGTTTATGAACCGGTACAGAGCAGAGCTATAACTAGAATTCTTTTTGGCATTACAGATGCATTTTGTGAGTTCATTGTTACTGTTTTATCTTAGCAGAAGCTTGTAGTCAGTGAGACTCTTTTGTGATGAGCAATGTTCTCTAGGTAGTGTGCCTTCCTACATGTGAAGGCCCCCTCTCTATGTAATATCTTTCATATGGCCAGTGAATTGATATTGTGGGTCACAAATCTCACCGTGGTTTTTCCTCTTTGCGGTTTTCTTTGTATAAATTGTATGTGTTATGGTGTTCATTCATATGGATGGTTTATTTGCTTCAAGTTATATGTTTCTTCATTTACTGGTTTACATGTGTATGTTATAAAAGCCTAAAATCTTATCTTACTGTTAGAACACTGATTCACCCCCCCTCTCAGTGTTCTTGGATCCAAACATAATAATGGTTCGTCTTACCCCCTCAAGACACCATATGACCCATTAAGATACCATGTGACCATTTAGGATATCATATGGTCCTAAGGGATCATGAGATGTGATAAGGGGTCTTATGGTGTCATTAGGGGTCATGTGGAGTCCTAATGGGGCCATACATGTGTTACAAGACCATATGACCCCTTAGGACACCATACGACCCCTTAGGATACCACATGGTCCTAAAGGGTCATGTGGCATGCTAAGGGGTCATATGGTGTCTATAGATAGGAAATATGGAAATCATCAAAACAAATCAATATTAGTAATCTAGCTAAATCATGAAAGCTCAAATGCAATGATCAATCCTAAACACACTCAATAAAGACATGAAAACAAGACATCAATTCAAACGCAAACCATTGCAAACTTGAATGTCTCCATGTGGCTCCATTGTCCTTCTTTCTCCTTCAAATAGCTTTGTTTGTGGATCTCACCTACTAGTGCATAAGCATGATATGAAAGCAAGTAGACAAGATTGTAGCACAAGAATACTCAAAGCGTGATTGATTCGACCAGGTAGGGATCTTGATTGAAGAAAATCATCCAATTTATAGAAAAATTGGAGAAAAGATCAAATTAGCATGAAGAGATTCGAATGGAAATTGCAAATCAAGAATGTCAATTATGACAAATTATGACAAATTTGCACTTTCTATGCAAGATTGATTGATTGATAATTCATGACAAAATTATGACAAATTTCTATGTCAAAATTGATTGATTGTCAATTATGACAAATTATAACAAATTGAAATGTCATTCCCATGAAATTAGGAGGAAAATAGGAGAGAATTGAAAAATAGATGAAATAGAAATTAGGAAATTAGAAAATTAGAAATTAGGAATTAGAAATTGATGAAAAATTAGGAAATTAGGAATTAAGGGAATTAATTAACAAATTTTCATTTATTAATTAATTCACAAAGAGAGAGGAATTAGTTAGCCAATTAAATAAATATTTAATTGTGACAAGAAGACTTAGGATAAATAAATAAATTATTTAACCTAGAGGGAGAAATGACAAACAAGGTTAAATGAATAAATCATGAAACCCTAGAAGATGAATTAGAAATGCAAGGATGACAACTAGGTCTTGACAAAGGATAATTGATATCGATTCAATTTGATCATGATTCTGACTGACAAAGGACCAATGCTGACAAATGATTTGATTGATAAATGCGCCAATTGATGAGGAACAATGACTAATTGATCCAAATTGACATAATTGAGAAAGACGACGATCGATGACAAATCGATCGCAAAAATGACAAAATTGACAAGAAGACAAGGATCGACCAAAATCATGACTGAAGATTGTTATCGACAAGACCCAATTCGAAAGTGAGACAAATGAAGAATGCAGAAGAATGACTCGATGCTCGCAAATGATAAAGACCAAGTGCGAATCATAGGAGAAATGTTAATGCGACGCGAAAACCCTAAAATAAGGCAATGCGCAAATGTTAAAGTACGACTCTGCAAGTGTTGACCATTTTTAGATGTCTACATTTTGCCTCTCTTTGAGACAATGCGATTTTAAGCATTATTTCAAAGAACAATAATGAAAATACCCCAGACAATAACAATGACATATGCATGCCCCCTCGAGGAATTGACTGGAAACATCCAGAAAAGAGGCCAATTGATCGATAAGAATGATAGAACATGATAGGAGCAAACAGACTAACAATCGAAGATCAGATGCATGAAGGACAAGCAATTGAAAGCGCAAAAGACCGCGACCAACATGAGATGGAGAGAGTGCACATCCATCTATGCACTGAAAAAGATCTATAAATGAGACAAAGAGAGTGAAAATTGCTCATTTGCACTCGCCAAAGAGGAGGATTTGTTGCTTTGGAAAAGGACACTTGCAGAGAGATGGCGAACATTCCAATGGCAGATCACCTCGGAGAATGTGTACACACCTACAGATGATCGGATGATGTGGGAGCAGCGGTATGTATCTCAAAAACCCATATTTTTAATTTTATGAATTTGACTAGCTTGCGGGACATTGCGGGGCCCACAGGGAATGCAGAAACTGACTTTTGTGCTTGTGTAGGGCGAATTCTGCTCTTGTGTAGGGGACACAGGCGTAGTTTGTGTTACACAGGCGTAGGACTTATCACACAGGCACAGTTGTGCATTGTGAACCCTAATTTAGTCAAAAATGGCATACGAATGACCCAAAAAGGGGGGATAAGGGTAGGATAGGTCAAAAGAGATTAGAAACACCTTGATTTGTGGATGAAATGAGGAAATGCAACCCATAGGAGCAAACCCTAAAACTGACAAAATATGCCCCAATTGTGATGCAGAGTCGACAGTATCCATTGATCACGTGGGAGAACCGACTAGACTGCTTCATGTTATGACATAGACTCAGGAGCACGGACAGAGATACATTAGCAGGACTTGGAATATACTATATCACATTCATGCCCTTGATTAGGGCAAACACAGGACTGCTTACCGCATTGGCAGAGCGATGGCATTCAGAGACTTCATCTTTCCATCTGGCGACTGGAGAGGCGACGGTGACACTAGAGGATGTATGGCGTATCCTCCACATTCCAATTCATGGAGAGATGATAGAGTATGACCCAGTGACAGGGAGAGATGCGTTGTGTAGATTATTTGAGTGCGACGTAGATGATCTGGATATCATAGAGAGGGAGATCGGTTGGGAGACCATGGCATCAGAGTATGATCGATGATATGTGGTGATAGCCATGGTGATAGCATGTCTACTAGCAGGAGACAAACGAGGACATGGATTCCTAATTGGATGGGGAAGAGTGCTAGAGCGGATGGTGATAGAGGGGACGGTGTATGCATGGGGACCATGTGTACTTTCTATGCTATATTTTCAGTTGCATTAGATAGCATATCAGGGAGTGCAGACTTTGAGCTGTGGAGTCACATTGTTACAGGTATGGGCATTTGAGCACATAGCCATATGTCGACCGATTGTAGAGAGATAGGTATTACCACATTGACCATATGTGTATTGCTATGGGGGAGCACTGAGACAGGGTTTGTTTGGATACATATTGTATTGGCGACACGAGCTAGATAGACTGAGAGAGTTCACATGGAGGACATATCATGATTGCCCTGGATGGTCAGATGATAGTGATGAGCTACCGTATTGTAGACAGGAGAGGTACCTGATTGGGTGACCAGTGAATCACCAGAGAGTGATTGAGATATACCTACCAGAGAGAGTCAGATGACAGTTTGGAGAGAGGCAGGATGTACCTAGGAGGACTGCACACTTTGTCCGATCTCACAGAGAGACGAGTCAGTGGGGGAGTATGATTCAGCCACACATAGCATATGCTGACTTCACACAGCTACAACAGAGACAATGGGATTGGAGATCAGATGTGGAGGACACCGGGATGATAGAGGAGTATGAGAGATGGTTTGCATGACGATGGCTAGTGCCATTGACAGATCCTGATATTCCAGTACCGAGGAGACAGGAGGACTTCCCACTCGCAGGAGAGGAGGAGGGAGATGATGAGGACGAGGAGGATGAGTGCGGGGATGAGGATGAGGGGGACGATGATGACGGAGATGATGAGAGGGATGATGATTATGAGCCAGATTTAGGTGAGTAGGAGTCATTGCAGGATATACCCATAGAGCCGGAGACAGCTAGCATAGAGGAGATGGAGATGTGCAGGGCGACCATAGCGAGTCAGCATGATCACATTGTGACTTTAGAGAGACAAAATGCCATCTTGAGGACAGAGCAGGATCAGTTCAGAGTGGAGATAGCTAGACTTATAGTGGCTCAAGATACAACAGTAGCTCAGGCACAATGAGAAGAACAGAGAGTCACTGAGTATATTGGGTCGATTAGGGATGCCAGTGCACGTGAGATGGCACAAATGTTGGTAGAGACCAGAGAGGAGATACGCCATTGGAGGACACTATATGAGAGTGCAGTCCCACCAGAGCAGAGAGCAGCTTCATGTCGGACACGATTGAGAACAGAGAGAAGGGCATGCTCTTGGAGGTTAGTGAGCAGCATGGGGGTGAGTGGACCTATGAGACCACCACAGCCAGGACTAGGAGGGACATCATCCTTGAGACATGGTAGGGATGAGGAGGACAGAGGGAGCACCCAGTGACAGAGGCACAGGCTCCTTATGATGGACAGATGTAGTTTGACATTATGTAGTCAGCCTGTGGGCCATACTTAGGATAGACAGTCCAATTTTTGTACTCCGATATTATTTGGATATGTGATATGATATGCATCGATATGATGGGATGCAATATGTTATGACGTATGTTATTTTCCATGTATGGATGACTTATGCACTGTTGATGTATTATTGTGGAACATGTATGGATATATTTTTTATGTGTTTTTGATGCATTTATAATATGAAATGGATAAAATGCTTGATGTGATGTTTGATGTAATGCAAATGTACTAACCAATGAATGCAGGATGCAACATATGTGTTTGGGGAAATCAGAGCACTAGACCGAACTGACTATCCGAATGGACAGAAGAAATGTTAGTAAGAAGAAAATGAGACAGAGGACAGTTAGAGACAAAGAAAAACTTGCTTTCAGTAATGCACTTTGTAGGTGAGAACCTTTATTTTAATGTAGCAAAATGGATGCGTAGCATCATGGCATTGAAGGCTAGAGCTGAAATGCAACCCTTTTTGCAAAAGACAGACACATCACAGACAAACAACAATTACAACAAAAAAGAAAGGGACCATGAACCATCCCGGTCACTCTAAATCACTCAGTGACATCATCGAGCAACATAGGAACATGATCAAAGCCAAAGATAAATCAGTAAAAAGATAAGATGCACAAATTCCAACAAGTCAAACAAACATCTTGATCTTCATTGTCAAAAGTTGAAAGTGTTGATAGGACGATCATGCTGTCTAGTTTCAGGACATGCGGTACCCTGTCTAAGATAGGACACAGTCTGGTTTCGAGCATACCACACTTTGTATAAGACCCATGATAGTGTGCCAAGGACGAATGATTTTGAGGTTGATTGATTGATATGACAATTGTGATTAGTTTGAATGTCTGGTTTGAGTGAAAAAGTTCATCTGTTAACGCATGATTGCATTAAAGCGCAACGTTGTGATTAATTGTTGTTGGATGGATGCTCAGTGATTTGTCTATGAGGGGTTATTTATTGCAAAATGCTTTTTGAGTTTTTACAATTTTTTTGTGTTCATTTTTTCAGGACTTTATTTGACTTTTTAGGGATTTTTTCAGGACATTTTTTGACTTTTTATGATTTTTTCAGGACATTATTTGATTTTTTTAGGGATTTTTTCAAGACATTATTTGATTTTTAGGGATTTTTTCAGGGCATTTTTCAATTTTTAGAGATTTTTTCAGAACATTATTTGATTTTTAGGGATTTTTTCAGGACATTTTTCAATTTTTAGAGATTTTTTCAGAACATTATTTGATTTTTAGGGATTTTTTCAGGACATTATTTGATTTTTTTAGGGATTTTTTCAGGACTTTATTTGATTTTTTTGGATTTTTTCAGGACATTATTCATTTTTTTTTTTGATTTTTTCAAGACATTTTTCAATTTTTATGATTTTTTCAAGGCATTTTTCAATTTTTATGATTTTTTTTTCAGGACATTTTTCAATTTTTATGATTTTTTTTAGGACATTTTTTGATTTTTAAGGATTTTGCCTCCAGTGTCTAGCAAGGCAAGGAATATGACAGGTGAATAAATAGGCTTTCTGAAATGATGGTGGATAGAGGGAAGACAAAGGCCTTTTATCATGGAGACAATGCGGATGCAATTTTCAAGGGCTACGGCATGATGGGACAAGAGACTGGATATGACAATGTAAAGCAGTGACATGGCATGAGGGACATGTCAAGAGGTTTTTGAATCCATGTTTAAATTTTGCGTCCTTATGTCAGATCAAGATCAAGGAATGAAAAAGAGTGCATGGATAGTGATAAGATATGGATAGGATAAGCAAGACCAAGAATGGATAAGGGACATGGACTGAAGGTCGAGATTGGCTAAGGGATAGTGGCAGAAAGTTGCAATAAGCTAGGGAATATGGATGAAAAGTTATAATAAGCAAATGGATAAAGACCAAAAGCTATGATGGACTAAAAGCTGCAAACAAGATGCATGATGCTCATGAAGATCCTCAGCCTTGTCAAGATCAAAGGTGGAAAGAGGAAATGGACATGAGGGACAATAGGATAATGGAGGAGTATGACATGGTATGATAGGATAATGAAGGGCAATAGGATATGAAGGAGGAAACCTGCCCCCAAGTGTGGTGTGCAAGAAGTTCATAGATTATGCATGATGCCTGTTTGCCAGGTTTTCATCACAGTACTTGCCCAAGGCACCTGTTTGCCAGGTTTTCACCAGTGGAAGAATTATTTTTGCTTTACTTTTTTTTTTCTTTTTCTTTTTTTTTTTCTCAATTTTTTTTTTTTTTTTTTGTATTTTGACTTTTTTAATAGAAGATGGACAAATGATAGGGGATGGAAGAAGGACTCAAACATCTCTTTGTTTGGATAGTAGCCTTGAAAAAAATGGACCATGACCTTTGAAAGTATGCTCAAAGATGTTGGTAGGATGAGGACATGGAAAATGAGATGAAACTAAGGCAAGGATTTATGCAAAGGATTGGACCAAAGGGATCGAAGGATGGAAAATATGAATTGGATAATGGATAGGGTATTGGAAGAATTGTGCTTGAGTGGATGGAAATGTTTGCAAGATTTACATTGGCACACACCTTGAGGGGTGATGGACTGATGGAGAAAAAATGTATTTTGGATTGTGAGATTTGGATGGAGGAATAGCTTGGGATTTTGGGACATAAGGGCCCAAAATGGATGAAGAAGGTGATGGAGGAATAGACTTGGAAGGTTTGGATGGAGGAATAGCAATTTTAGATGCCAATTGTGATGTTTCTTTAGGCTTTTGTGCTTCAAGGAGCCGCTTAGGGATCCACATGGTTTTTGATTTTTCATGCTTTTGTGGTTCCTTGGAGTGCATTGCTTGCACAAGGGATTTAGGAACCCATATATATTTTGACTTTTCTCTATTTTGCTCAGTGGGCCTTTGTGGCCTTTTGGATATTTCTTTTTCTTTATAGATCATATTGTTCTTTGTTTTGACATGTCGATTATATTGGACATGTTGATCTTTGAATACATGTGGATTTTTAGACTTATGACTTTTATGCTTGGCATCCAAATTGCTTGGAGGGGGAAAGGAATGTATGGATGGATAGGAATAAAATGGAGTTCTTTTGGATGACTGGAAGGTTCTCAAAGATGTGTGCCTTTGCTGACCTTGCATAGAGGATGAAGGGATATAAGGACCTAAGATGAATGGAAGGGATGATGGGGAAGGTGTATATTTTGATTTTGATGGAGGGATACCAACATCTTGAGAGTGAGTTGTGTAGACATGACCCTTAATATCTTCTTTGATATTGAGGAGTTCTTTCTTGTGAAGGTCTACTCCTTTGCCTTTATGAATATCTTGACTTGTCAGATACTCTTTTCTTTGGGAAGAAGACGCGAGTCCATTATGAGGTGGATATGATATGAGAGAAATAATGAGATCTTGAAGTGGATTGGATTGCACCAAAGTCGAAGAACCCATTATGCATGTCGAGGGTTCATGAACATCTTGCACTAACACGTTAGAATCATGAAGGGGATTAGGATCATGAGGGGGACTAGGATTGTGTAGTGGATATGGTTCAATGACAAGCTCTTCAAGAGATGGAATGGGGGAAATAATGGGATCATCAAAAGAAATGCGATCTTGGAGTGTATATGGCAGATTAAGACAAAGAGAGGGAGGAAAAAAAGGATCTTGTGGAGGATCTAAAGGAATGATTTGATCTTGACAAGGAGGAAGATCATTGGAATCCTCTTTAAAGGTGCTTTGCTCTTGACTTTCAATGGGATCATCGGAAAGGATGGAAGGGATATCTTGATCTTTCTTAGGAAGTGGAATGCCAATGGGATTTGAAAGGATATTGTGTTCATCAAATAGAAGGGGATCATTTGGGATTGGATGGACTGGGATATCTTGATCTTGCTCGGGGAATGGAGTGTCAATAAGGCTTTGGATAGGATGGAAAAGAATAGGGGAATCATCGTGAGTGTCTAGGAACATGGGATCCTGGTCAACAATTGGATGGGATGATAAGGTTTCAAGACCTTGATCTTGATTTGTTTTAAGACACATTTCTTCATGCTCTAAATTATCCTCTTGACATGAGGTTGGACTTTGGATATGCATGGAGGATTCTGACAAGGAATCAATGTTTTGGCATGAAGGAAATGCACTTTGAACATTTGTGATGGATTCTAGCAAGGAATCAATGCTTGAACATGAGGAAGAGGGACTTCGAATGGGGTCCTCTAAAATAGGTAATGGCAATAAAGTGCATGGTGGCTTTGGGTCTTGTATTTTTGAAACATGACAAGGATGTGCATCATGAATTGGATTATCTTGGCAATCAATTATGGATAGCCCTTGGATAATTGCATCCTTGGGTGTATTGTTTGATGAGGACAATATGGAAGGTTCTTGTGAAACTTCTAGAGGTGTAGGGATAGATGCCACTGGAGAGTCAATTTGCTTGTGGGGAGATGAGGCATTGCTAGACATAATTGTATGATTTTGATCTTCCTCAAAGAACTCACTTGGTAGGTTCCTTAAGAGCCTTGCAATAAAGCCACCTTTCTTTCGAGGTTTTGACATGGTTGTATCTGGAATTTGAATGTGTTTTTGGTTTGATGTCATGTTTTGAAAGTGGACTTGGTTCAATTGTTTTGACATGTTTGAAACTTTGCTTGGTGTGTGCTGCAACCTTTGTTTTTGAATGTTTGGTTGTGGTTGTTGACATTGATATTCCACCATTGGTTGAACTATTTGTTGACATTGTATAGTTGGTTGGACATATTGTTGAAATTGGACCATTGGTTGTATTGGTTGTATATGTTGAAATTGTTGAACAATTGGTTGTATTGGTTGAAAATCTGATTGATAGTAAACACCTTCTTGTTCTTGTTGTGGAGGCACATAATGTTGAAATTGATGTTGTCTCCTTTCTTGAAATTGTTTCATCATCTCTATTTGGGAGAGGAGAGTTGGTATGTCTGATCATTCAAGAAGAGATCTTACATCAATTGGCTCAATCTTTGGATTTTGACCTGGAAATTTTCAAAACATTTTGGGCATTTGTGATCTATTCTTCTCTATGTTTTTCACTCTTTGTTCCAAAATCTCCTCTTCTTGAGTTAGTTTCTCCTCTAGTTTTTGTATTTGGAGACTTGTTTCATCATAAAAAGTTTGATTGATATTGCCTTGTTGTTGGGTTGGATATAATTGTGATTGCCTTGGATTAAAATTTGATTGCATTGTCGATTGATACATCAAACTTTGTTGCATCATTGGTGCTTGGAACCTTGTTTCAATAGACATGTCACTATGCAATGTTTTTGGGATTTTTTTTTTTTAAAGGATGATGTATGATATGCAACTAAATGCAACCTAAAAGGATGACAATGCAACTAAATGTAAACTAAATAAATGAGAATGTAATCTATGGCAAGAATGCAACCTATGTTTTTGGTTGTTTTTCAAGATCTTGACAAACTTTTTGGAATGCAAATCTAAAAGAGACCCTTAGGAAATTGAAATGATGTCTAGACCTCAAAGGACAAAAGGACTAAGTGACAAAGGACAAAGTGACAATGTCTCCCCTATATTCTTGGATACTAAGCTAGGTTTGACGAAATGACATTGATGACAAAAGACAGAAGGTTTGATAAGGTCTAGACTTCTTAACAATGACTTAGGGTTTATCAAAGATTTGGATTACTCAAGTATAACAAAACCTAGTTTTGACACTATATGCAAAGGGACAATTACTATGCAAATGACCCTAATATGATATGATAATGACCTAAGCTTGATGAAGAGACCTAGGGTATGCAAATGTGACGTAATGTTATGAGGACAAAGATGCAAATGCAAATGTATGACAATGTCAACCTAAGGCAAAACCTAAGGTTGAATTATGAAATGGTATTACTCTAATGCAAGAGGACACATGCAAATGAATGACCCTTATTAATATGCAAAGGAGTATGACCTAGGTGAAACCTAACCTTGGTAGTTGACAATGAATTTGCAAAATGCAAACTTAGGATGAACCTAAATCTAAGTGACATGAATGTTGAGACAAGATTTTGAAAAATGTTTGACAACCATGTTTGAAGGTGTTTTGAACTTTGTTGGATGAAATGTTCTTGTGTTTAACCTTGTTTTGAATCAATTTGCCTTGTTTTTGAAATGAGATACAATTCAACTTTTGACAAGCAAAGAAGACAAGATATTTTAACCTAGACTCAAGACAATCATGCTCATTCACACATTTCTTATGGTAGGCAAGGACATTAGGTACTTGAGAGGTAGACTCATTATGGGATTCAAGGAGAATACATAGATGCTTGACCCCACGGGCTCCCCTCCATGACACTCACTTCTCAGGGCAGCCAAGCATCAGTCCCCATGGAAATCTCCCCATGGCAAACTTAGTATCTCTTCCAAGTATCCGAACTTGTCCTTCTCAAGCAACTAGAAGGATTTTTGGCCTCTAAATACAAAGTGTTTAATAAAGATTTTTGTTAAGTGTTACTCCTTGGTGTCACGCAAGCATGATTGAGACATTAAGCCCACCAAGATACCAAACAAATGTAGTCGTGCAAGCACGATTTAGACCATGAGGTCCTACTTAGATGTTGATATGAGAAAGAGTTCAAGGGTCATCACTTCCCAAGTAACTGCAATTCCCATGTAACCCTTCCTTCAAAGCTTTCGCCCATTAGGTATTTGTTTATAGTGAGTTAGAATGCCAAGTTATTCTAGCCGTACTCACTTTGGGTCATTCCCTTCTCATGATTGTCACTTGCTTGCAAAAGCAAATGGTCGGGAAGGCAGGCCCTCTAAAGGTGACACACAATCTAAACCAAGAGAATGGTATCAAAGATCTGGATTTCTGATCACCCTAAGAAGGATGATAGCATACTCTCCTACTCCAATGTCAAACTCAACAATCAAAGAAAACATACATTCATTCCATCCTATTTAGAAATCATACTAGGTGCCTAAATATTAATTACAAACACAAAGTTTAGTTGTAGTCCAAGGCAACCTGCAAAACCCAAGTCAGAAGTTTGATATGTTTAGTCTTTGACTATCAAACCTGCATAAAACATGTTAGTAGTTTCATTTGTTGTCTTTGCCATGTGTAATGCCAAGGTGCTGCACAAAGAATCAGTACCAAAAACCAAAAAGCAGAAATAGAATGCAAAACAAAACAATTTGCAAGTAAAAACACTGCTTTTTTTACCTCTGTTTCTGGACTTACACAGGCGCAGAATGCTTGACACAAGTACAGACTGTCTCACACAGGTGTAGATTATCCTTGACACAAGTGTAGAATTCTTGACATAGGCACAGATTGTCTCACATAGGTGCAGAAGTTCCCAGAAAACCCTGCATTACCTTGTTTCTTGGGTTTTTAACTTGCAAATCAACTCAAAAGCACTAAAAAGCATGATTAGGGGGTTAGTTCACATCGGGTTCACCAATTAATGTAGATAGGAAATGTGGAAATCATCAAAGAAAATCAATATTAGTAATCTAGCTCAATCACGAAAGCTCAAATGCAATGATCAATCCTAAACACACTCAATAAAGACATGAAAACAAGACATCAATTCAAACGCAAACCATTGCAAAGTTGAATGTCTCCTTCATGTGGCTCCATTGTCCTTATTTCTCCTTCAAATAGCTTTGTTTGTGGATCTCACCTAATAGTGCATAAGCATGATATGAAAGCAAGTAGACAAGATTGTAGCGCAAGAATACTCGAAGCGTGATTGATTCGACCAGGTAGGGATCTTGATTGAAGAAAATCATCCAATTTATAGACAAATTGGAGAAAAGATCAAATTAGCATGAAGAGATTCGAATGGAAATTGCAAATCAAGAATGTCAATTATGACAAATTATGACAAATTTGCACTTTCTATGCAAGATTGATTGATTGATAATTCATGACAAAATTATGACAAATTTCTATGTCAAAATTGATTGATTGTCAATTATGACAAATTATGACAAATTGAAATGTCATTCCCATGAAACTAGGAGGAAAATAGGAGAGAATTGAAAAATAGATGAAATAGAAATTAGGAATTAGAAATTGATGAAAAATTAGGAAATTAGGAATTAAGGGAATTAATTAACAAATTTTTATTTATTAATTAATTCATAAAGAGAGAGGAATTAGTTAGCCAATTAAATAAATATTTAATTGTGACAAGAAGACTTAGGATAAATAAATAAATTATTTAACCTAGAGGGAGAAATGACAAACAAGGTTAAATGAATAAATCATGAAACCCTAGAAGATGAATTAGAAATGCAAGGATGACAACTAGGTCTTGACAAAGGATAATTGATATCGATTCGATTTGATCATGATTCTGACTGACAAAGGACCAATGCTGACAAATGATTTGATTGATAAATGCACCAATTGATGAGGAACAATAACTAATTGATCCAAATTGACATAATTGAGAAAGACGATGATCAATGACAAATCGATCGCAAAAATGACAAAATTGACAAGAAGACAAGGATCGACCAAAATCATGACTGAAGATTGTTATTGACAAGACCAAATTCGAAAGCGAGACAAATGAAGAATGTAGAAGAATGACTCGATGCTCACAAATGATAAAGACCAAGTGGGAATCATAGGAGAAATGTTAATGCGATGCAAAAACCCTAAAATAAGGCAATGCGCAAATGTTAAAGTATGACTCCGCAAGCATTGACCATTTTTAGACGTCTACAGTGTCTTTAGGGATTGTGCGGTGTCCTAATGGTGCCACACATGTGTTAGAACACCATATGATCCCTTAGGATACCAGACAACCCCTTATGATATCGTATGTTCCTAAGGGGTCATGTGGTGTGCTACAGGCTCTTATAGTGTCCTTAGGGGTCATGTGGGGTCCTAATGGGGTGACACTTGTGTTATAACACCATATGACCCCTTAGGACATCATATCCTCCAAAGGGGTTGTATGGTGTTCTAAGAGGTCATATGGTGTCGTTAGGGGTCATGTGGGGTCCTAATGGGGTCACACATGTCTTACAACACCATATGATCCATTAGGACACCATATGTTGGCAATTTGGAGGAATTTATTATGTGTTGCAATGATGTTTGCCATTGATATCAACACTAGCTACTTTGACTGTTTACTGGTATCTGGTTGGTCCTGATACGAGGATTGGTTTTTGGTTGGTAAGATCATGTTGATCCGGTCTACTCCAGTATGCTTTGGTTTGTGGAATTGGTTTGGATTGGTTATTCATGTATTCATGATGTGTATAAAATTTAGTTGGTTTGGGATTTGATGATCCGGAAGCTATCACTTGTTCTAGTAAGCCTTTTGGTTACCAGTAAGGGTTTCACCGACAAAGCTTTGTTGAAGACCTTTTGATATAATGCATAAGTGGTGTTGGTGCGGCTTCTACAAGAGATTCAAGATGTTGATGGTTATCATGTTCATTTTTCAGTTGATCGGTGGTGTTGTAGTTAGCACCAGACCTATTCCATTCTAGATTATCCTATCTAGGTTATGGACCGACTTAATGTAACATGTTGTTGGAACTTCTCAATGTATTTTTGTGATGACTTATGGGTTGGATGATATTTGTTTGGTCTCAGACCGACATGTTTTGTTATTATGTAATAGGTTTTATTGTATTATCTTTTAGGTGGCCGACCTAATTTTTTAAGTCTAGGGTTGGTATAAATATGATGTAAGATCTCTTTGTAGATCAAGTAGATAATGTATGGTATGAGATTATGCTAACAATGTTGTAGTAATTCATGCAGAGGATTTGGTCGATCATAGGTGATCAAATTGGGTTTGTGGAAGAGGTTTTAGGTCTCCAGTATTGAGCTTAACCGAAACTATACTCAGACATGGGAGATGCTATACGTGCAGTTCAATCTTCATTCCAGATTGTTGTTTGATGTTTTCTGTAGCCAGTGAGACTCCGTTTGTGAAGAGCAGTGTGCTCTGGGTTGTTGGCCTTCCTAAATTTGCATGCCCCTTATTGTAATATTTATTCATTTTTTTAATGGATAGATATTGTGGGTCTCCAATCCCACTGTGGTTTTGCCTCTTTGAGGTTTTCCACGTATAAATTTGTGGTGTTATGGTGTTTATCTTTGTGGTTGCATTGCTTCTTATTGTTATATGCTTTTATGTTTACCGGTTGTTAAGTTGTTGTATTAGTAAGGTTAAAATTCGCCATTCTGGTAGAACACTGATTCACCCCCCCTTTTAGTATTCTTGTATCTCAACAATTGGTATCAGAGCTTGGTGCCTCAAAGTAAGTCTAACAGCTTGAGGAAGATCCTATTTTTGGAATCTATGGAGATAAGTTTAAGGAAGGAAATTTAAGTAGCACTTGAAGACTATGATGCTGAAAGATTGAGGAACATGAAGATGGAAGATGAGTTGATATCTACGAAGGAATTAATTATTATTCTATAGAAGAGGTTGTCATCCATTCAAGCTAGGAGGAAGGAATTTCTACAAAATTAGGATGATGAAGAGAAGGATGCCCTTAAGGAACAATGTCAGAAGTAAAGTCAAGAGAATGTTTTCATGAAGAATAAAATGCAAGCCTTAAATATGAGGATGTCCAAGGAGATTGAGGACTAGAAGAAGAATGAATAAAATCTTGCTATATCTCTTAAGAGATAGATATGAGGAATGCATTAGGTTGGTTCAGGAAAATGATGTGTTGAGAACTAAACTGGTGCAATCACAAAACAATGAGCAAGAATTGGAAAGAACTGTAACAATCATAAGAGATGATCTGACTATTGAAAATGAATACAAATATAACTTCAAGGTTAGTTCTACTAAGCTTGATGAATTATTGAAGGATTAAAGGGACACTGGGGACACTAGAGGTCTTGGATTTGAGCATGGAGAAATCTCCAGTACTGCAAATCGGGATAACACATTTGGACAGAAGGTCAACCAAAATCATAGGTCACCCATAAGGAAACCCAATGCACACAAAAATTAATGGTAGATTCTTTGTTTGTAATATGTTTTGTCATATGGCAAGACATTGTAGAAATAGAGAAAATCAGAATAATAATGCAGTTCCTAGTCAGTATTTAAATTGTAAGAAGTATGGTCATAGGACAGAAGATTGTAGAATGAATGTGAAATGTCATGCATGTGGAAAGTTTGGACATATGGTTAGTCAATGCAGGTCAAGGAATAATCAAGGTTATAGTAAGGAAATTCAGAAGAACAATGTCACTTGTTATGCATGCAACAAAGTAGGACATATTGCTAAATTTTGCAGAAGCAAGAACCTACCGACAAGAAGTGATAAATCTAATGAAAAGGGAAAGCATAAGGTTGATGACTCTCGGAAGGAGCATGAAAAGAAGTGGGTTATGAAGTCTGAGGTGCAATCGACAGAATCAATTGCCCCAAATATTCATTTGGATGAAGGATATACCTTCGTTACTCAACTGATAGAGTAGATTGTTCCTGCACCAGTAGGAAACTCATCTGGTAACTAAGGCATTCGCCTTATGGGGAGGCAAGTTGATGACATATATTGCATTGCCCCTAGTAGTGGTCTGAAAGCCTATATCAGATCTTTGGAAGTCAGTTTGAAGGTTAACCGACAAAGATTTATTGGATCTTGGATCTAGTTTGGTTTATTGGTAAGTCACTTTATGAGTTATGGTTTGGTCATACATCTACAGTTAAGTACTTCAAAATCTTTGGTAGTAAATGTTATCAAGAGAGATGACTTCATTGGCAAGTTTGATCCTAGATGTGATGAAGGAATATTTCTTGGTTATTCAATGAAAGCAAAGCATATAGATGTTATGTCAAGAGATTGCAGAGGGTTGTAGAGAGCACTAATGAAAAGGTGGATGACCAGAACATAAGTCAAATAAGAATTTATGAGAAAGAACCAATAGTGGAAATGGTCTTAACTGAACCGATAACACCTTTACCAGAACAAAATGTTGAACCAATTATGCTGGCAGTATCAAAAAATTTAACAGTAACTGAGATCATGGAAAAGGAACAAAGAGTCAGAAGACTCCTAGGTATGTAAGGTTGAATCATTTAGAAGATCAGATAATTGGACAAGAAGAAGGTTGGCAGTTGATGAGGTATGCTTAATTTATTTAATTGTACCAACATCAGTTATTGAAGCTTATAAGGATAAATGTTGCATGAAATCTATGGAAGAGGAATTGGATTAGTTAGAGAAGAACAACACACAGACTTGGATGTTATTTGAACTAGGTTTGATTAGTTTTCAATGGATATTCTCCAAAGGAAGGAATTGATTATGTTGAATCCTTGCTCCGGTAGCTAGGATTTTAAGATATTTTTCAAGGATTTTCTGGTATGGTTTTGTTTTATGATGACTTTACACTTTAAGCATGTTTAGATGTAGATTGGGCTAGAGATACAGGTAACCATATAGGCTTATTCGGTGAAGCTTTCTTTCTTGGAAAGAATCTTGTTTCATGGATCAACAGAAGAAGTCATGTACTTCTTTATCTACTATTGAAGTTAAGTATGTTGCTGCTGCTACTAACTGTACATAGGTTCTATGGATGAAGCATATGTTGAAGGATATAAAGTTTTATTGTAATGTATCGGTAGTTATTCATTGTAATAACTATGCTTCTATTGACATATCAAATAATCTGGTATTTCTATCAAGTATAATTTTCTAAAGGAGTAGGTGGAAGCAAATGAAGTCAGATTGGTTTGAGTAATCATTTGAGAATTTGAGAGACAGGTTGAGGCTTTCTGCCCCTCCAGTAGAGACCTAAGTGATGCTATTTGGCATCAGTCTGGTATGCATTATCAGAGCTATTATTCATTTTGGATTGATGTGTTGGTGCTAATAATCAGGGGGAGTAGTTAGTCTTGTGATTCAATGGTTTATGAATTTTCTTTGATGTTTATGTCATATTTCTAGCATTGATGTCAAAGGGGGAGAGATATTCATGTGAAGAACTTAAGGAGTTATATACATTAGGGGGAGAAATATTTATGTGATAAACAAAGCTTAATAGAGATATCAGTCTAAGGGGGAGATTATTGGAACAATGAGGAGAAATAGAATTCCTGATTGGTTGTATCCCATTGGGGGAGTTTGGTTCTGAACCAAATATCTCTTTCAGAACCTCATTGTCATATCATTTTGTGGGAGATTGTTGGTTGTCTTCCATTGGGGGAGACTTGTTTGGAATTTCTTGGCACTTGGATGTTCTTCACATCTAGTGTTGCCATCAATGCCAAAGGGGGAGATTGTTGGCAATTTGGAGGAATTGATTATGTGTTGCAATGATGTTTGTCATTGATGTCAACACTAGCTGCTTTGGCTATTTATCGGTATTTGGTTGGTCCCGATAGGAGGATTGGTTTCTGGTTGGTAAGATCATGTTGATCTGGTATACTCCAGTATGCTTTGGTCTATGGAACTAGTTAGGATTGGTTATTCATGTATTCTTGATGTGTATCACATTCAGTTGGTTTAGGATTTGATGATCTAGAAGCTATCACTTGTTCTACTAAGCCTTTTGGTTACTGGTGAGGGTTTCACCGGTAGATCTTTGTTGAAGATCTTTTGATATTATGCATAAGTAGTGTTGGTGTGGCTTCTAGAAGAGATTCAGGATGCTGATAGTTATCATGTTCGTGTTCTAGTTGATCGGTGGTGTTGTAGTTAGGACCAGACCTATTCCATTCTAGGTTATGCTATCTAGGTTATGGACCGACTTAATGTAATGTGTTGTTGAAAATTCTCAATGTGTTTTCAGGATGACCTATGGGTTGGATGAAATTTGTTTGGTCTCAAGCTGATATGTTTTATAATTATATAATAGGTTTTATTATATTATCTTTTAAGTGGCCGACCTAATTGTTTAGGTCTAGGGTTTGTATAAATATTATATAAGATCTCTTTGTAGATCAAGTAGATCATGTATGGTATGGGATTATGCAAACAATGTTGTAATGATTTATGCAGAGGATTTGGTCAATCATAGGTAATCAAATTGGGTTTGTGGAAGAGGTTTTAGGACTCCAGTATTGAGCTTAACTAGAACTATACTCAGGCATGGGAGATACTATACTTGTAGTTCAATCTTCATTCAGGATTGTTGTCTGATGTTTTCTATAGTGAGTGAGACTCATTTTGTGATGAGCAATGTGCTCTAGGCTATTGGCCTTCTTCCATGTGCAGGCCCCTTATTGTAATTTTTATTCATCCAACCAGTGGATAAATATTGCGGGTCTCCAATCCCAATGTGGTTTTTCCTCTTTGAGGTTTTCCATATATAAATTTGTAGTGTTATGGTGTTTATCTTTTTGGTTACATTGTTGCTTATTGTTATATGCTTTTATGTTTACCAATTTCTCAGTTGTTGTATTAATAAGGTTAAAATTATCCATTCCCGTAGAACATCAATTCACCCCCCTTGTCAGTGTTCTTGGATCCCAACACCATATGCCCCTTAGAACATCATTTTCTCCTAAGGGGACATGTGGTGTGCTAAGGGGTCACATGATGTCATTAGGGGTCATGTATGGTGCTAAGGAATCTTATGTTGTCGTTAGGGGTCATGTGGGGTCCTAATGGAGCCACACATGTGTTAAACCACCATGTGACCCCTTAGAACACCATATGACCCCTCAAGACATCATATGGTCCAAAGGCATCGTATGGTGTGCTAAGAGGTCATATGGTGTCCGTATGGCCCCTTAACACCATATGATCCCTTAGGTCATTATATGGTCCAAATAGTTTGTATGGTATGCTAAGGGGTTATATTGTGTTGTAGGGGTCAAGTGGGGTCCTAATGGGGTCACACATATGTTACAACACCATATGACCCTTTAGGATATCATATGGTCCTAAAGGGTCATCTAGCGTGCTAAGGGGTCATATAGTGTCATTAGGGGTCTTGTGGGGTCCTAATGGGGCCACACATGAGTTACAACACCATATGACCTCTTAGGACACCATACAACCCCTTAGGACATCATATGGTCCTATGGGTTCATCCGGTGTGCTAAGGGGCCATATGGTGTTGTTAGGAGTCATGTGGGATCCTAAGGGATCGTATGGTGTGCTATGGGCCTAGGTGATCTGAACTTATTTTTTTAAGTAATATTGGCACTGATTTTTATATTATCATAATGGTTCATCTTGCCACCTCAAGACACCATATAACCACTTAGGACACCATAAGACCCCTTAGGATATCATATGGTCCTAAGGAGTCATGCGATGTGATAAGGAGTCTTACGATGTTCATTAGGGGTCATGTGGAGTCCTAATAAGGCCACACGTGTAAAAACACCATATGACCCCTTAGGACAACATATGACCCCTTAGGATATCATATTGTCCTAAGGGGTCATGTGGCATGCTAAGGGGTAATATGGTGACTTTAGGGGTCTTGTGGGGTCCTAATGGGGCTACACATGTGTTAGAACACCATATGACCCCTTAAGACATTGTATGGTCCTAAGGGGTCATGTGGTGTGCTAAGGCATCTTATGGTATCATTAGGGGTCATGTGGGGTCCTAATGGGGCCACATGTGTGTTACAACACCATATAACCCCTTAGGAAATCATAAGGTCCAAAGGGGTCATATGGTGTGCTAAGGGGTCATATGGTGTCGTTAGGGGTCATGTGGGGTCCTAATGGGGTCACGCATGTGTTACAACACCATATGAACCCTTAGGACATCATATGGTCCAAAGGGGTTGTATGGTTTGGTAAGGGGTCATATGGTGTCATTAGGGGTCATGTGGGGTTCTAATGGGCCTACACATGTGTTACAACACCATATGACCCATTAGGACACCATATGACCCCTTAGGACATCATATGCTACTAAAGAGACGTGGTGTGCTAATGGGTCACATGATGTTGTTATGGGTCATATGGGGTGATAAGGGGTCTTATGGTGTCGTTAGGGGTCATGTGGGGTCCTAATGGAGCCACACATGTGTTACAATCCCATATGACCCCTTAGGACATCATATGATCTAAAGGGGTCAGATGGTGTGCTAAGGGGTGACATGATGTTGTTAGAGGTAATGTGGGGTACTTATTGGGGCACACGTGTTACAACACCATATGACCCCTTAGGGCACCATATGACCCCTTAGAACATCATATGCTTCTAAGGGGTCGTATGGTGTGCTAAGCAGTCCTATGGTGTCATTAGGGGTCATGTGGAGTCCTAAGGGGCCACACATGTATTATAAAACCATATGACCCCTTTGGACACCATATGACCCCTTAGCTCACCATACATGGTCCTAAGGGGTCATATGGTGTCATTGGGGGTCATGTGGGGTTCTAATGGGGCAACACATGTATTAGAATATCATATGATCTCTTACGACATCATATGGTCTTAAGGGGTCATATGGTGTGCTAAGGGACCTTATATGATCTCATTTGGGGTCATGTGGGGTCCTAAGGGGGAGAGACAATCAGAGAGAGAGAGATTTACAGAGGGTGAGAATACAATGTGCTAAGATATTAAGAGACTATATATATATATATATATTTTGAATACATATATGTATACATACACATAACAATATTATATACATATAGACAATCCTTCCTCTTGTTGTAAATCGAAATATATGCATAATGTAATGTAATGATGAATTATGCTAAGAGATAAACAATGAAGCGTACATAAACTGAAATTGTAGAAACTTGTAGATTTGAAATTGAGATAATGAAAGCAGATAAATGGGAGGAATTTGAATGTGTACCTGGTGTTAAAAAATGAGCCAAATTAGCCTAGACAGAAGTGCTAGGCCCTGGTCCTATTTTTGCAAACACGAGGCTGCAATTAAAATGATGTAATCTAGAGGTTTTTAGATACCTCCATAATGAAAACCACCTAAAAGTGGGGGGACCAGGGTGCTATGCCCCTCTCTTGGGTAGGACCAGGGATCCATGCCCCTACTCCTAATGGTTTTAGGGAAGATTTGAGGCTTACATCTGTCCCTGTGTGTTCTGATGATCTTGAAAGTCTTCCGGATACCTGTACCGACACTTGTAACTAAAAAGAGAGGGTTCGGGTGGCTATGTAGGGTTATTCCTTAGTCAAACCTCTATTTTAGTGATTTCCACCTTAACAAATAGCCTATAATGTATTGAAAAAGTGTGTGCTAGAACCTTGTGTCTATGCAAGATCCTAATTGAGAAAGATAATAAACTAGAGCTACCCTACGCTTTGAAGAGTAAACCCTAAATGTATGTAAATGTAAATGTATATGAGAATGAGAATTCCCTAAATCAAATATACTAAATTATCTAAAGCATGAATGTAAATGTGAAAAAGAGTGTAAAGAAGCTCATACAAAGACATGAAAATAACATGAAACTATACCAATCCCTAAGGGAGAGATATAAGCCATTTGGTCTCCTATTATTCTTCAATGTCTTCAAAGATACTAATTGATGATGAATGCTTGATAAATACTTGATAAATTCTTGATTAATTTTGTTGAAGACTCCACATAGGCTTCTCTTTCACTACATAGAAGGCTCCTTCAAAATTTCTCCAACTTGATTGCTTGCTTCTTGCTTCCTTCTTAGTTTTTCCTTAGGCCTTTAAGTGAAGAAAGAGAGCTCTTATGTATGAAACCATAGATTTTAATTTTATCTTTAGGCCAACTTAGAGATTGAATTTCTTGCCAATTTCTTGGGGTTAAGCATTATATTATCCTAGAATTATGCTCTCAAAATTTTGGGAAAAATGTCAGGGGCCATGTGCAACCTGAACTTGGTCGAACCAAATTTTGACCAAATTTTTAGGGCCATTAGAAATGATGATATTAGAGTGAATACCAAAGTTCCAACTTATTTTGAGATGTTTTGATATGCAAAATCGAGCCTCAAAGGTTGAAATAAGACATAATTAGGGTTTATGATTTAATGATTTATTGGAGGAATAAAATAAAAAGGGGCACACTTTGGGTAAAGGGGCCAATTTTATGATGTGGGGAGTGATGAAATATGAATTTAGATTTAACTAAATTCTTAAAAAGAAACTACAATGCAAGATGCAAACACACTAAGGCGAAAGCTAAACTAAGCGTAGAATTGTACGACCCTAGCAAGGGTGTACAATTTACAAAGCTACATTTAACCCCCACTTTAGCGGTCATATGATAGTAATTGCATATGGAAGCTAAAGTAAATAAAAGTAAACATTCATAAAAAGGATATATCCACAAGTTGTCGGATTGAGCCCCCAATGGAATCTGCAGTACATAGTTAGGAACCACACCCTACAAAACCACATGTTAGATCATAAAATCACCTAATGCTTACTAAGGAAGGTGATGAAAATTTGAGGGTAGCTATAACCCCCCCCCATTTCAGCTTACTAATTTAGTGAGTTGAAATAGGGTGTCATGTTTACAACATCGAATTATTAAAGAAGATTGATGATAAATGCTCACAAGAAGATTTGATACAAGATCAAAAACTAATGGAGAATCATTTGGTAAGAAAGATGACTAAACCTCAATTCCAACACAATAAAGAGTGTGAGGATTTGAGATCTCTCTAACACAAGATGAAATATTTAAATGGAAACAAATGCAAAGAGAAGAATAGGAAGAAGAAATAAAAAGCTTGAATACACACTTTGGTGATCCATGAGAAGAATGGCGAATAAGAGAAACCATGGACATCTTTCCCCTAGAACTAGGTGATCCATGGAGAAAAAAAGACGTGGAAAACTAGCCCCTAGATTATATCTAGGTGATCCATGTAAGGGAGGAGAGTGAGGACACCATTAGTTCCACTGAACCTCGTGCACGTGTGTGCAAGTGAGGTTTGAAGCACCTCATAGGAGTATCTGCCCGAGTATGCTACAACCTATATAAGATGAATACTGTAAATATCAAGAAAGTGGCGACATCTCACTCTAAGAGGATGCCCTTTAGTTCTGAGAATGACCCACTCTAGAAGAGAAAAGTGGTGACATCTCGTTATGACAATGACCCACTGTATAAAAGAAAAGCAATAACATCTCATTCTGAAAATGACCCCCTGTATAAGAGAAAAGTGGAGACATCTTGTTCTAAGAAGGACTCCACTGTATAAGAAATACAATGCGCGAAAGAAATATTGTACAAAAGGAGTAGTGTGGGTACCCCCATGCTTTAAGATGTCAACTTAGTTTAATGTTGACATCTTAAGGAAATTAGAACAAGGATACCTACCTTCAAGACCAAGAAGATATCCATCATGCAACAATGTCATAAATCCAAGCAAGAGAGGGAATACTCTTAAAGCAAGGATAAGATAGTTGAAAAGAGATATCTTGCTATAAGTGTAAAGGTGATCCTCGGAGGAGAAGAGATATTTTCTCAAAAGACATCTACCTCCAAGAGGAGTTGTCTTAGACAAATATAACATCTTCTAGAATGAATGAATGTTGTAGACACATAAAAATTCCATTAATTTGTTTGCATTTAATTTCAAATTTCTCTGAACATCGGGTGAGTCATTATTACACTATTATTTCTCAATAGTTCATTATTCATAATCCCCATCTTTTATTATATTATTATTAATATCTTACCATTTATCCATTAAATTTATTAAATAAAATATTATATCATATTCATGCATACACCTTCATACATTCACGTTATACACATTTCTCTATTTATTTAATAAAACCCTTAAATATCCCCTCCTACCACTTACCATTTCTCACTTACGATTTCCTCCATCTACAATTGGCACGCCCGGTGGGACATGTACTTGTCCTTTCAACTATTTGATTTTTTGCTTGTTAATTTTTTTAACATTCCGATCTATTTTGTTTGTAGATTCAGATGATCGTTTCTAAGAACATTTTTGTTTGAAAAAATTTATTGCATGCATATCCAACGATCATCACATTCATCCATGATTCTATATTGTGTGCATTTTTGTCATGTCATTTGCAACTTCTCTTTGAGATGTTTTTTTTATTAAGAGCTTGCAAACTTGTTTTGGTAGCTCCCCCATACATTTTACATACGAATCTCCCGCACCCTACATGTAAAATCTATTCTCCATGTCTTGCAAAATCTGTTCCCATATTTTGGGCATATTAAAGGAGTCTTCATGCTTGCAGGCTTGTAGGCGGTTAATGCCTTGTATTGTTCCTCCATATTTGATTAATTTCTAATGCAGGAGCTGTGTTTGAATTCATTTTCTGTAGGTCTGAAAATAATAACATAATCATGTTCATGTTCATCATCGATACCTCAAAAATGGCCTACGTATTTTGTCATAATATAATTACTTCAGAGATTCTTGTCAAATATCGCAGTTATACTTTCATAAAACACATACTTGAATTGTCTTTGTTCAGTGGTTTATCTACTTTGATTACAGAGCACATAGTTTGCATTTGGTTTACAACTCTTTAAGGCAGTTCCAAACAGCACTTCCCTCCAGATTATCCCATACAATATCTTGAAAAATAATTCATATGTGATGTCCATACTTTCACATTATGCTCACCTTTGTTTGGTTTACTTCCATATTCATGTTAACTTTTTTAGGTTTTTAGTCTTCTTAGCTTTTTTAAGTGTCTTATTTAAGTTAAGTCTTAGTTTTTTCCTTTTTCCTTAAAGCTTAGTTTTCAATTAGTATTTTAGTTTTAAATTTTAAATTGTTAATTAGTTTTTAGTTTTTTTTTGGTTTGTTTTTTTAAATTAGTTTTTTTTAGTTTGGTTATTTAATCTATTAAATAGTATGAATTTTAATTTATTAGTTTAGTTTTTGTTTATTTTGTTTACTAGTTGAGTATTAAGATTAGTTTAGATTTTTGTTTTGTTAATTAGTCTTTTGGTTTTTTGTTAATTATTTTTTTATTTTTAAAATTTTTTAGTTCATTTTTTTTTTTAATAATTTTTTTTTTTTAATTAGATTTTTGTTAAATTAGATTTTATTATTATTAGATTTGTTAGCTTACTTTGTTAGTGTGTTCTTAGTATGGATAACGTTTGTCTTTTTTATTGACTTTTGATTTCGAAGGCTAATCTTTGTTGCTTTGTGTGCTTGTCCAGGTTCTCTCTTATGGCATCCAATCTCATGCGTTGAAGATAATCTCTTGAAACTACTAATGTCATTTGATGTAGGACGCATGTTGAAGAAATGGTGATTTGAAACAGATTGTTTGATTTTTTAGCTTAGATCACATTTCGAATTGGTGCTTTAAAATTAACCAGTGTCTTTTGTGTTTTGAGCATTAGGCTCTTTTTGTTTTACCTTTTTAGAGGGCCTTCCTCCAGAGAAGCCCTTAAGGCTCGGTGAGAGGGTACGACCCAAGTGGTAACAAAGCATAACAAAGCCTTCCTTAATAGAGCGTACGCCGCCACATGTATGGCCACTCAAACGGATGCCCTTACTAGACACCTTTTGTGTTAGAATCCAAAAACCTTCTAGTTGTTGACGCAAGAGGTCGGACCTTTGAAGCGGCTCACATTCTTACAATTCTTAGTAGAGATACAAAGTTCGCCACGGGGAGTTTTCATGGGGACTGATGCTTGGCTGCTTCAGAGAAGTGAGTGTCGAGGGTGGAGCTAGTTGGGTCAAGCATCTAAGTATCTGCTCTAAATTGCGTAGCTCAATGTACCCCCCCAAGTGAGATTCAACTACTATTGTCCTAGCCAGCCTTAGGATTGTGCTTGAATGCATTTTTATTGCAAAATCAAACAAACATTCTATCTGCCATATTTTTTGAATGTGCGCACAAATAAACAAGAGAATTCACAATCAACACCACACTTGAAATTGAAACACTTTACAAAAACCTTGGTCTAAGCTTTCAAGTATACATCCAGATTGTAAAGTAAAAACATTGTGAAACAACATTGTCCTTGAAATGTTGAACTTGTGTTCTCAAAACAATCATTTCAAATCTCTTGAGACATCACTTTTGGAGTGCTAATCTTTTAGGTCCTTGCATAGTCTTCACCTAGTTGCACCTTTTATCCTTGCATATATCATTTAATTATACCTAGTCCTTGCATACCACCCTTAGATCAAACCTTTAGATAGTAACCTTAGATCAAACCTTTGCATAACACCATTAGGTTGTACCCTTGCATAAGCCCCTTAGATCATACCCATATTCTTTGCATAGCCTTGCTTCATTCCTTTAGGACATAACCTTAAACCTTGCATAAGTTCCTTAGGTCATTTCATCATTGGTCCTAGCATTTCATTATTATTCGCGTTACCAAAATCCACAAAGAAAAACAAAAAACAAAAACAAAAAAAAATTGCTTGCACTTAGGATTTCTCATCTTAGGGCTGACATCAACTTTTGATCATCAACCCCCCTTATCACTTGAGGTGTATCTTCCTTCAGTTATGGAATCTATCAGTGTCTTTGAGTTGGTATTCCGCTTGGAGTTCATCATCTCCTATCATAGCATGCCCTCTCTTTGATAACTTATCCTTGTGCTTATCCATCATAGCACAAGTCAAACCCCACATTGGAAATATTTTTCAGACCTAGAGTATCCCTAGTCCTTGCATTTAAAATCATTCATTCTCATATCCCATTTAGGGTTTAGCTGCACATCACTTTTCTATCACATAGATTGTATTTTTACATTGATCCTTAGTTGCATCCCAATTCCACTCATATCATATAGTTCCCCCTTTGCATAGGGTTTTCATTCCATCTAGAGTTTCATACATTGTCCTAGGTCAAAGATCAGAACTATCATAAATATCCATGGCTACTTTGGCCCAACAAATTCAAGATCTCAAGAGAGAAATATATGATATTCAAGGTCAACGAAATGAATTAATCTTAAGAAAGATCACATGAGTCCTTCACCAAGAAAATAAGATATTTCTTCCAAATATCCCTTAGATAGACAGTTTACACCTTTGGGGCAATCTATTGAGTCATCTTTGAAAGAGCTTCTTGAGCACAATCTTATCATATTGCCTAACAAGACTACATGGGGATGTGAATTTTTGAGCAATTATTGTGCATATCATAGACATAACAAACATAAGACTTCAATGTGCATGGAATTAAAACATAAAATTCAAGACCTCCTTGATAATGGTGTTATTGAAATTGAAGATCCTAATGATTCACCTAAGGAGAAACTAGATGTCATTACCAAGCATGATAAAAATAATACACCTATGTCTAGCAAGGCTCCATATGTGGCCTCCATCTCTTCCACGATGCCTTTATCTCCTGAAACTTCTCAACAAAAATCCATACCATCTCCTTCAAACAATGAATCTAATGGTGAAACTTCCCATATTTATCCTCAAGGACTATCAACAAGACAAATCCAAGCTAATCTATTTTTTTATACAAATCCTTTATACGATTCAGATATCTTAGATCCTATGCCATCATTCACTCCAATTCCAATCATACCCACTCTAGAAGGCCCCATCCATAATGCTTCCCCATCATGCAAAAACATGAACACCTTCCAAGAATCCCCAGGCATATCGAAAATACTACCCTTTCCTTAGAAGTGACTCAATCTCAAGAGTGAAGCATCCTTCCAAATCCTATTCCTAATCCACTTCCAAAGAAAGATCATGATTCCTCTTCCACCTTTTCAAATGGTCCTACTCAAAATGAAGTGTCAAACACCCTTCCTACTCTATCCAATGGTTCTCTTCCATGTCAAGATCAAAGTATCCCTTTATTCCCTTGTCATAATTCTCCATGTTTGCCTCAAGAGTCCATCATGCCCATAAAGCCCTCTCATGATCCTATCATTCCCTACATTCCACCTCCACCTCAAAATGGACTTGCCTCTAGCATCAAAAGTAAGAAGAAACTCTTTGTTAAAAATAACTTCCAAAGCATTAATTATCAAAGAAAAGGGTTAGACATACAGGAATAGAGTATATTAGAACCCCCTGATATAAAAGAAAATCTTGATTATAATGGATACATTGCTCAATCTCAAGATGTTGGTATCCCTCCTAAATCCAATATTTCTCTAGTTAAATCCAAATACACGCCTCCCCCTTCACCCCTTCCATCTCTTTTAGGTCCCTATATCCCTCCATCCCTTATGTGGGATCAACAAAGGCACACATCTTCGAGCACCTTCCATCCATCCAAAATACCTCCAAATCATTCCTATCCATCCACACATTCTTTTCCTTCTCCAAGAAATTTGGATGCCAAGCATAAAAGTCATGAGTCAAACAATCCACATGAATCAAAGGATCAACATGCCCTATCTAATCGACATGTAAAAACAAAGCAAAATGTGGTCCAAAAAGAAAAAGAGATATACAAAAGGCCACAAAGGCCCATTGAGAAAAAGAAAGAAATTTCAAAAACCATATGGGTTCCTAAGGTGCTTGTAGAAGCAATGCATTCCAAGAAACTACAGAAGAAAGAAATTTCCAAAAGGCCACAAAGGCCCACAAAGAAAGAAGAAAATTCAAAATGTGTATGGCTTCCCAAGTCTTACATCGAGGAAATGCATTCTAAAGTATAAAAAAAAAATGAAAAATCAAGAACCATGTGGATTCCGAAGTCACTCATACAGGACTTGCACACTAAAGAAAAATCAAAATTGGCATTCAAGTTTGCTACCCCAGCTTCTCCCACATCCACTATCCTAAAACCTATTTCACCTCCTACATCCATTTTGGCTCCTTGTGTCCTAAAATCCACATCAACCTTTCTATTAAAATCACAGACTTTGAAATCCACTATTCCTCCACTAGTCCACCACCCCTCAAGGTGTGTGCCAATGTTGATCTTGCCAGCATTTAGATCCAACCATGCACAATTCTTCCAACATCCCATCAATTATCCAACACCTATGTTCTATCCTTCCATCCCTCTTATCCAATCCTTTGCATAACTCCTTATAACCTTTTCATCTTATCATCCATTTCATCTCCCTTTATGATCACCCTATCGACATCTTTGAGCATACCTTCAATAGACATGGATCATTATAGAACATCTTTCAGGGATATTATCTAGAGAACAACTTGATTCTTGAGTCATATCTCCTATCAAGTATCCATCATCTTCCAATAGTTCAAAAAAAGTCAAAAAAATGAAAGAAAGAAGTCAAAATGAGAAAAAAAAGAAAGAAAAAAATGAAAAATAAGAGAAAAAATAAGTCAAAAAAAAGAAAAGAAAAGAAAAAAAGTGAAAAATAAAAAAAAGTAAAGAAAAAAAAAATCTGTCCATTGGTGAAAACCTAGCAAACAGGCGCCTTGGGCAAGTACCATGATGAAAACCTGGCAAATAGGCGTCATGTGTAATTCATTATTTTCTTGCACTATTCAGTGGGGGCAAGTTCTATCTGTGTGCATCCATCTATTATCCCTCATCCTCCATTATCCCTCATTCACTCTATATCCATCCATATCCCTTTTTTCACGTTTGATCTTGAAAAGGTTAAGGATCTTTATAGGCTTTTGTGTGTCCTATCTATTGCACTTGATCCACACCCTTAAGCTCCTATCCATTATTTTGTCCATTGCTTGCTTCCATCCATCATTACCCCCTTTTGATCTTGCTTATCATATATGCCTCTTATCCAAATCTATCCCTCGATCTTGATCAAAATTAAGGACATAAAAATACAAAAAACCTCTTGACATGTCCATTCCTTTGGATCACATGACATTTGTTACACCTATCCTAGCTTTACATTGCTATATCTAGTCCATGTTCTTGGATTAATCATGTTATCTTATTGTGGTATAGTCCTTGAAAATTGTATAAGCCTCCGCCATCTTTCACTTATCCATGCATGTCCTAATTGTTCATTCATCCACTCAAAATCCCTTTTACCTTGCTAGACACAAGGGGCAAACATGAAAAAATCATAAAAAATTATTAAATGTCCTCAAAAAATCATTAAAAATCATAAAATGTCCAGAAAAAATCATTAAAAATTATAAAATGTCTTGAAAAAATCATTAAAAATCATAAAATGTCCTAAAAAAATCATTAAAAATCATAAAATGTCCTGAAAAAAAATAAAAATCATAAAATGTCCTGAAAAAATCATTAAAAATCATAAAATGTCTTGGAAAAATCTTAAATATCATAAAATGTCTTGAAAAAATCATTAAAAATCATAAAATGTCCTAAAAAAATTATTAAAAATCATAAAATGTCCTAAAAAAAACCATTAAAAATCATAAAATGTCCTGAAAAAAAAAAAAAATCATAAAATGTCCTTAAAAAATCATTAAAAATCATAAAATGTCTTGGAAAAATCTTAAATATCATAAAATGTCTTGAAAAAATCTTTAAAATCATAAAATGTCTTGAAAAAAACCCTAAAAATCATAAAACTCCAAAAACATGCAAAAAAGATTGCGATGACACAAACACTTTGGACAAGCATGCAAATTTGGAACTTCAACGAACTCATGATAGGATGATACTTAAATTGAGCAAACAGGACAACATCTGATTAACTTATACACCTGAACCCATCAACTGTGAACAAAAAAATCATTCGACATAAAAAATATTGTTTGCTTATTTTCTCTTGATTGTTTTTTATTTTCCTTTTTGGTGACATGTCTTTTAGCTTTTCCAAGATGTCTCTGACAAGAGATTTTATCTCCAGGATGTCATTGACTAGAAAGGCGAGGATGGGGCATGTTCACTTGTTTGCTGCTTATGGGATGTTCCTTAGGAATATGATGACACGTCTTAGGACATGATCACTTAAGATCACCAAGGACCTATTGGTCTGATGCACACTGAGGCATTCCTTCACTTTCTGATATATTTTCTTTCTCACAATTGGTGTGACTGATTCATTTGGATCTAATTCATATCCAAATGATTTTTGCCTTTTTGCTATAATAATGTCGATGATGATACAAGCACTTAAAACAGCACAAGAATTCTCATCACCTTTCATATCCTCTTTCTCATCACTCATTTTTTTTTTCTCATCACTTGTCTCTTCTCATCCTCCTTTTCATCTATATTTTTCATCATTTCTTTCATCATCTTCTTCATTCTTCTTATTGCAATGAGATTGATTGAACACTTTATCCAACCGATGCATGTCTTTGAATCTTTAACATCTTTTTCAACCAACTTGCTTTGTGAAATCTCAATGCCCCTAGAGTCAATCAATCAATCATTGGATCACCTTATCTTGCGCTAGCATCAATCCTTATCAGCTTAATTAGCTCAATCAGCTTAACCAACTTATCAATTCGGCTATACTATTCATTTCCATCAATTGTTCAGTTACGCCTCATCAACTGTGCAATTCTATCAAATGTAGATCTCAATCTAATCACTCACGCAATATCAATTATCCAATCTTCCCTCCCACAATCTATCGAGAGATCAATCTCCATCATTATGTTCAATCATTCTCTCAAGGGGGCATAACCAATCAATCATCACCCTTACCAAGACACCTTTGGGGCATATATCAGTTGATCATTTTCTTTGAAACAACGCGACATGCTGCATTGTCTAAAAGAGGGGCAAAATGTAGACACATAAAAATTTCCATTAATTTGTGTGCATTTAATTTCAAATTTCTCTGAACATTGAGTGAGTCATTATTACACTATTATTTATCAATAATTCATTATTCATAATTCCCATCTTTTATTATATTATTATTAATATCTTACCATTTATCCATTAAATTTATTAAATAAAATATTATATCATATTCATGCATACACCTTCATGCATTCACGTTATACGCATTTCTCTATTTATTTAATAAAACCCTTAAATATTCCCTCCTACCACTTACCATTTCCCACTTACCATTTCCTCCATCTACAAATGCTTAAGATCAAGAGATATAATCCAACAAAGAATGCAACTACATAAAGGAAAATTGGAAAATAATGAAGGATTGAAATGTCATGAAAGAGATTATTTATAAAAGCACTCTTATAAAAGAAGGAAAGAGAGCCTCATCGGGGACATGCATGTTCACAAAATAGAAGGGTTTATCATAAAAGATACTACTCAATGAAGAAAAGAAATAGATGAATGATAAAAGACTTCCAACACCATGGAGGATGTTCCAATTAAGGATATATTCTTAAGATCCCCATTAGGGATGCTTGTTCCAATATGGGAGAAGGAATTCAATTATGAATGCACCTCTAGAATCAATAAGAAATCCTTATAGAAGACACTACTTCACAAAGGGTAAATTTTAATCGTAAGAAGGAGAGATGTTTGAAATCACTCTTGCCTGCCATATATAGGGAGAAGAGATGAAATAGAAATAGGCTATTATGTTTCTTCCAAAAGTATGATTGTACATGAAATTGTACCATCATGAATGACAATGAGCCCCCATTAAGTGAGCTACCATTGTCATAGAATGATGAGCAATATAATAGCCATTAATGTTATTTAAAGACATGATAGATTGAATGAGGTATTTGAATATACATGTTAAATGATCTACTATAAGTGAATGTAAATAAGTCTTTAGAAAGAGAGAAGTTTATAGGAGAAGAATAGGCCACTAAGTCATGCTTTTCTTACACATAGGAAATCTTAGGAGAGGGATAAGTGTAATTCATTAGAGCCTTATTCATAGAAGAAGGGATTTTAGAATGAGTAGAAGATAAAGTGTCATAAGTGGTATTGGAAATCTGTTGAGGATATTCATAAAGATATTTGTTCATCACCAAGATTTTCTTATGAGGGGGATGATTGTTGAAAGAAGTAGAAGATGATTTAATTGAGGTGAGGTCATAATTACTAATAAATATAGAATTCACATTGAGAGATGGTATTTTAGATTCTTTGGTGGGCTTAGAAGGATTATATCTAAGTCTAAATGAAGCTTCATGTGTGTTATGTTCTAAAGGAACTTTGATTCCTTGTTCATTTGTGCCACAACCATTGCCATAATAGCCACTCTTAGCAAAAATATAAAAACCAGGACCATAAAGGGATGCCAAATTTGAAAGAGATGGTTGCACCTCATAGGTATCAATGCAATATGAATTAGAGGAAAGATTTTAAGAGTTATTTGAATTAGAAGCAGCCAGAAAGTTGTTACTTAGTTGTTTAGACAAAGTGGATTGCTCTTTATCTTCCTCCTTAGATTTCTCCATATTAGTTTTATATCCTTTCCAAGATACTCTATACTCTCCTATAAAAGTAGGGTTAAAGTCTAGAGATCTCCAATCATCATCTGAGAGCACTCCTTCAAGAGAAAAGATATCTTTCCGAGGATATTTTGATTGAGTAGAAGAATTAGGAGTATGAAAAGGAACAAGATCATTAAAGGAAATATACATATTTGAAGAAGTAGGAGGATTGGGAGAAGAATGGGAAGTATTTGAACAAGAGGATCCATCTTTTAATGGAGCTTGAAGGTTGGTATCAGCTAGCAAGGTGTATGTCTTATTGTCATAAATGAGCTTGACTTGCCTATGCAAAGTTGAGGGGACAACTTGCATGCTATGAATCCATGGTCTCCCTAATAGAAGGTAATATGTCAAATTACCACACATGACATGAAAAGGTGTAGGTAAAGTAATAGGACCTACCTTAACAGGAAAGGTTATGATACCTAATTATTGTTTAGCAACATTATCAAGGCCTCAAGTAGAAATAGAAGTAGGCCCGATGAGAGAACGCTCCATATTAATCTTATCTAATAAGTCCACACTTCAAACATTAAGGCCAAATCCATTGTCCACAAGGGTTTGTCTTATAGCAGTCTTATTGATAATAACTACAACCATAAGAGAATCATATTGATGTTGGATTTTATGAGAAGGTAAATCATCTTGTGTGAATACAATTTGAGCTTTTGATTTGTTTGTAGGATCAATCAAAGAAGCCATTTTATTAGGTGTCACTGTAGGTGGGACATCTAAGTTTTTCAAAGCATCTTGTAACATGCCATGATAAGTAGGTGAAGTTTGAACCAAATCACAAATAGAAATCTTGGAAAGAGTAGCTTTAAGTTATTCAATGAGACCATACTCCTTACTAAGAGTCTATGACACATGAGGTGCTTGTGGAAGAGTAGGCCGAGAGGGAGGAAGTGAAGCTAGGAAATCTGAAGGAGGATTAGCTTGCCTATTGTTTCTTCTATTGTAATTATGATCAACTGTATGATAACTCTTTCTAGTGATTTTATTATCATACTCATAAGGTTTCTTAGTAGGATAACCTCCTTGCACAGTAATAACAGGTTTCTTAGGAGTGCAAAAAGAATCATTAGCATAATCACCTTGAACCACTATGATAGGCTTAAGTTGGGAATTTTGAGAAGGAAAACCATCTTGAACTATGAACATGGGTTTATTGGGAGTTTCATTCTCATGTATAAAATTGATTGAAGATGGTTTAGGAATATCAAGGGTGTCCTTATGAATTTTAGAAGAAGAGTGGTCAAGATTGTTGAAAGAATTGTTGATAGTCTCTTCTTGTAGTAAAATGTTATCATGGATACGATCAATTTTAGGAGATAGACTAGAAGTAGGAATTGATATTTTAGAAGGAATAATATTAGTAGTAAGGGTCATACAATCCTCTATCATAAAAGGATATACATGTGGAATAGACTCTCTATGAGATGGATCAACATTACTCTCTAAAGTTTTGCCTTTGATAGGGAGACCTTTGAAAGAGATGTCAACAATCTTACCTTGAACTAGGGTTATCCTTATGAAAAGAACCAAGTTGAGGAGAGGGAGATGATTTATTTTTAGAGGAAGAATGATTGAGATTCATGGAAGGTGAGATGATATCAAGAGAGTTATCAATCATGATTTCATCCCCTTGGGCTAGGATTCTCTCATGGGGTAGAGAATAATCAATGCCTTCTTCTAATTGTTCATCCCAAATAGTGAGGTATTTCAAAAAAGTATTAAGAAATATATTGCACAAAGATGTCCTTATTGTTATTACTAATTTTGGGAGAAGGGATAACAAATTTCATTAATTCTTTATCCTTAGGAGGGAGAGCATCAATACATGTGTTTAAATCATCCTCTTGCCTCAAAATGTGTTAAATAGGATCCTTAGGGGAGAGATAATTAAGGAAATTTATTATGATTTCATCTTATTTTTCTAAGGAATCTTTAGGGGTAAGACAAACTAGGAGAATGGCAAGCATTTCTCATTAATGCATCATCTCTAGTGGGAATTTTGTTGGAGTCAAAAGAGGAAATGCCATCCCGAGGAAAAGTAGGGACAATACCATGTTCTTGCAAAAAATGATCCTCATGAGGGGAGTATTATTTAGGAGGGAGATGAACATCTTTCTCCAAAGATTCATGCTTAGGAAGGAGATCTTTGAAAGCAGAGCTCATAACCTCTTGTTGCACTAACATGCCCCCATTGGTAAGACCAAATTTAGGAGAAGATAAGTCAATGTCCATAAATACCTTTTCACTTGAAGAGGCATCATGTAAAGAAGGTAAAGTAAAACTAAGAACGGTGTTTATGATATCATACTCTCCCTCTAAGATAGCTAGATGGGAAGGGCACATTTTAGGAGAGTTGTCAAGATCACTCTTCAAATCTTCATCCTTAGAGCATGGGAAATTTTTAAAGGGGCTGGTAACAACTCTTTTAGGCACTAAAATGTTGTCATAGATAGGAGGAGGTTTTATAAGAGGAGGAAAAATTAAAACAAGGGAAGCTAACCCATTCTCACAAATATGAAATGAGTGCATCATGACAACAATTTTCCTCTTTCAAATGATAATTTATGCAAAATAGAAGGAAATGTTCAATTTTAATATATGAAAGCACTCTAAATGCTGATTTAGAAAATGAAATTTATGACTAAAATGTGTTCCTAAATCAGATCTGAAATTGATGATCCCAATTAAGCTATCCACAAGTTCAATTTTGAATTGAAAAATTAGGGTTTTAGCAAAATTGACCTCTATTTTTCAAAAATTTGCAAGGAATTGAAACTTTTAAATGTAAATTTGAATTTGAAATAGAAAAAAAAATCAGCTCTAAGAACATAAATCATAATTAAATAAGATTGGATTCACTTCGGGTTCACCAAAATGTGGAGGGGAAAAAGCGAGACCGGGTGACTAGGACGTAATCCCACTTTTGCCAACACATTGGGAATACGAAAGGGCCTAGGGAGATAGCTTACTTTGACTACGTCTTCTGATAAAGAGAGACCCAAGGATTATCTCTTAGGTTTTCTATTCATCTTGTGGTGAATGAAGGAAAGATATGCACAATTGAATGTAATGATGAACTATGCTAAGAGATAAACAATGAAGTGTACATAAACTGAAATTGTAGAAACTTAAAGACCTAAAATTGAGATACTAAAAGTAGAGAAAGGGGAGGAATTTGAATGTGGTGTTGAAAAATGATCCAAATTGATCTTTACAGGAGTCCCACACCATGGTCCTATTTTTGCAAATAGGAGGCTACAATTGAAAGGCTACAATTTGAAGGTTCTGAGATACCACCCTATCGAAAATCACCTGAAAGTCTTTCGGGTACCCGTACCTGCACTTGCAACTGAAAAGAGAGGGTTTGGGTGGCTATGTAGGGTTTTTCCTTAATCAAACACCTATTTTGGTTATTTTCACCTCAAAAAATAGCCGATAATGTATTGAAAATGTGTGTGCTAGAACCTTGTATCTATGCAAGATCCTAATTGAGAAAGATATGAAACTAGAGCTACCCTACGCTTTGGAGAGTAAACCCTAAATGTATGTAAATGTAAATGTAAATGAGAATGAGAATTTCCTAAAACAAATATACTAAATGATCTAAATAATGAATGTAAATGTGAAAAGGTATTTAAAGAAGCTCATAAAAAGACATGAAAATAACATGAAACTATACCAATCCCCAAGGGAGAGATATAAGCCACTTGATCTCACATTATTCTTCAATGTATTCAAAGCTCCTAATTGATGATTAATTCTTGATGAATACTTGATAAATGCTTGATGAATATTGTTGAATACTCCACATAGGCTTCTCGATCACGACATAGAAGGCTCCTTCAAAATTGCTCGAACTTGATTGCTCGCTTCTTGCTTCCTTAGTTTTTCCTTATGCTTTCAAATGAAGAAAGAGATCCCTTATGTATTAAACCCTAGATCTTAATTTTATTTTTAGGCCAACTTAGAGATTGAATTTGCCACCAATTTCTTGGGGCTAAGCATTATAATATGATGGAATTATGCTGCTGAATTTTTGGGAAAAATGTCAGGGACTAGGTGCATCTTGCACCTGGTCTGACCAACTTTTCCCCAAATTTTCATATCTGTTAGATATAATAATATTAAAGTAAATCCAAAAGTTACAACTGATTTCGAGATGTTTTGATATGCAAAATCGGACCTCAAAGGCCAAAATAGGATATAATTAGGGTTTATTATTTAGTGGAGCAATAAAATAAAAAGGGGCACACTTAGGGTAAAGGGTCCAATTTTATGATGTGAGGAGTGATGAAATATGACTTTAGATTAAGTTAAATTAATTAATTAATTAAATACTTAAAGGGAAATTACAATGCAAGATGCAAACACACTAAGGCGGGTGCTAAACTAAGTGTAGAATTATACCACCCTAGCAAGGGTGTACAATTTATGATGTTACAGAACCTATGGGGTCATGTGAGGTCCATCTACAATGACCTATCTTAATTTTTGAATACTTGGAGCCATTTTCATAGGGTACCATTTTTTCAGTTGGTGCAAAAATCGTCAGATGCATGCAATGCAAGGTTTCTAGATAGGCTAACTTTCATTTAGTTCGTCATGGCCATAAACTACTAGCACAAGAGCATTTAGGTGGGTAGGTTTATGGTAGGAAAGATCCTGTTGTACCTCCCAACTTGCTGGAACGTCCAAAGCCATACTGTACTGACTTGATCTCTCAAGTGTCTTAAGTCTAAAAAACTATCAAACTTTGCCAGAATGTTTCTAAGAATCTAGGCTGCATAAGATTTATCTGTTTAAACCTATGGGGTCATGTGTGACCCATCTATTATGACATATGTCATTTTTTGAAGACTTAGACATTTACACAGGGTAGCATTTTTTCAGTTGGTGCAAAAATCATCAAATGCATGCAATGCAAGGTTACTAGATAGGCTAATTTTCATTCCATTCGTCATGGGCATGAACTACCAGCAAAAGCGCATCCTGGTGGGTAGGTTTATGGTAGGAAATATCATATTGTTAGGAGGGTTTGATTGTTGATTGTGATTTCTTCTTCAATTGCATTAGGTTCATTTGGTACATCTAATTGAGATGTTGTGGATGACATACCTTCTTGTCCCATTGTTCTTAGTTCATGTAATCTCCTCATACATTGCCATTGTCTTTTCTTTTTAGCCTCCCATTGTTTGGTTGTTCCTCGCTTTTTCTTTCCCATTGTTAATAACTATTGTCCTCAATAGAATCATTTTTCAGATATATGTTACAAAAACTTAAACAATCAAATCGCCATAAAAATGAGTATTATCATTATTTTTAATAATCAAAACTATTTAACAATCAAAATAACATTGAACAAACTAATTAGAAAAACAAAATTCAATCATGTGAACTCATACAAAACAAAGTTTTCACTTTGACATAAAACTGTCATAGAATCACAGAATCAGTTGTAGTGGGGCCTTCAATGAGTTCCAAAACTCCTTTTATGGTTGTTGACGAAATAAAAATATGTGAAAGAAATGTGTATGGGTTACTTTTAGTTAACCTGTATGCATATTTAGCCACTAAAAATACCCCAACAAACCAATGTTCATAATTCTCATAGCCAATACATGCTTCTTATGTTAAAATCATGTACATGTATTTAGTCCCTAAAAATACCACAATAAACCAATGTTCATAGTTCCCATAACCCATATGTGCTTCATATGTTAAAATCCCATGTGTTACTTATAGTAAAGAAAGGGAGAGAGAAAGAGAGAGAAAGGTAGAGGGAAATAGATTTGGGAAGGAAGGGAGAGGGAGTGAGAGAGAAAGAGGATGGTAAAGGAAGGGAGATAAATGGGAGAGAGAGAGAGAGAGAGAGAGAGAGAGAGAGAGAGAGAGAGAGAGGATGGGAAAGGAATGAAGATAGAGGGGGGAGGGAGAGGGAAAGAGTGGTGAGGGAGGGAGGGAAAGAGAGAGAGAGAGAGAGAGAGAGAGAGAGAGAGAGAGAGAGAGAGAGAGAGAGAGAGAGAGAGAGAGAGGAGGGAGGGAGAGAGAGAGACCATATGACATGATATGACCCCTTAGGACACCATACAACACCATATGACATCGTATGGTCCTAAGGGGTCATATGGTGTGCTAAGGGGTCTTATGGTGTCGATAGGGGTCTTGTGGGGTCCTAATGGGGCCAGACATGTGTTATAACTCCATATGACCCCTTAGGACACCATATGACCTCTTACAATATCATATGGTCCTAAGGGTTCATGCAGTGTGATAAGTGGTCTTATGGTGTCATTAGGGGTTCTAATGGGACCACACATGTGTTACAACACTATATGACCCCTTAGCACACCATAGGACCCCTTAGGACATTGTATGGTCCTAAGGGGTCATGTGGTGTGCTAAGGGGTCTTATGGTGTCATTCAGGGTCATGTGGGGTCCTAATGGGGCCACACGTGTTACAACACCAAATATCCTAAGGGGTCCTATGGTGTGGTAAGGGGTATTATGGTGTTGTTTAGGGTCATGTTGGGTCCTAATGGGGCCACACAAGTGTTACAAAACCATATAACCCCTTACGACACCATACGGCCCCTCAAAATATCATATGGTTCTGAGGGGTCATGTAGTGTGATAAGGGGTCTTATGGTGTCATTAGGGGTCATGTGGAGTCCTAATGTTGCCACCTATGTTACAACACCATATGACCCCTTAGGACATCATACGACCCCTTAGAATATCATATTGTCCTATGGGGTCATGTGGCGTGCTAAGAGATCATATGGTGTCTTTAGGGGTCTTGTGGGGTCCTAATGGGGCCAAACATGTGTTACAACACAATATGACCCCTTAGGACATCGTATGGTCCTAAGGGGTCATGTGGTCTCCTAAGGGGTCTTATGGTGTCGTTAGGGGTTATGTGGGTGTTGGCCTTTTGAGTTTGTTGGCATTTTCCATAGAGATTGGATTAATGATATGTTGTCATTAATGTCAATTGAACCGGTAATGGTATTCATGTTATTGCTGATATTGTTATTTTTGATATTGGCTAGTAATCAGTAAGAAAATATTTGTGGAAGATGTTGTAAACTGATATGTAAAGTTTGTAAGTTGAACCGGTAAACCGGTGTAAAGGGTCAAACCTTTCTATGCAATATAACCGGTAAACGCAATTGGTTGTTAAACCCTAACCGATTAAGTTTGTTGGTTTATTATCTGATGAGCGGTAATGGTGGAGACATGTGTGATCATTGTATGAGGATAAGTTCAAATTGTTTTGGCACATTTGTTTTTGTCTAGGGAAGGAGCAAAGTGGATTGCATCTAATGAACAATGCGTGATGAGTTACAAAGTTCGATGAAGCGGTGATCATGGAGTGGTTGGAATTTTTTTGAAGAATGTGAAGAGATTGTGATGATTTCTAAAGGTCAATATTGTATCAACTTGTTTGTAATCTTGATGATGAAAATTAGGTTTTTGTTGTGTTACCGACCTAATTGATTTGTATTTAAGGTCGATGAAGTTGTTTGTAAAGGTTTTTGGCAAGATTGATAGAAACTTGTTGAGTGTGTAGTTGCCTAACTAGTGAATGGATCTGCACTTTGATTGAAGGCAGATTGAAGCTTAGAAGGATCTGATCAAGCAAATGTAGTGCTACTAAGACAAATCAAGAAAACCTATTGTTTTCTAACAATTATAGTAGAAGTGAAACCCCTTAACCGAGTAAGCTCTAACAAGCTTGGTTACTCATTAAATCCTCTAACAAGGTGGTTCATTAGCTTGGATTATTAAATCCTCTAGCGAGGTTACTCCTAACAGGGTATTCTTCTTTTCATCAAGGCATATTTGTAAATCCCTTAACCGGGTGATTCCTAACTGGACTTAGTTCTTAACAGGACTTATTGTAAAGCTTTAACATGCTTGGCTCCTAATAGGGTGAACATCAGAAGAGTTCAGATAGCTATCCTTGTGAGTCTCATCTCACCATGGTTTTTACCTATTTGGGTTTTCCATGTATAAACATTTTTCTCAAGTGGTGAATTTTTTTGTGGTTATGATCTTATTTGTTGATTTGGTTAACTTCTGGTAAGGCATGATAACTAGAAGCATTGAGAGATGAATATGTTGAGTTATGATTAAGCATTGTTGATGTTTAGAAGATTAAAGTTGTTTACTGTTAATTTGTCATAATAGTTAAACTAGTTGATGTCAAGTATTCTTATGAATATTGATCTTGACTGAGATATGTCTACTTTGTGTGATTGAATTTGAGTTTGGGAGCTTTGTATCAGTTTTTCAATATACTGATTCACCTCAGTATTGTACCAGATACTTATTCTTTCATCATACCATCAATTGGTATTAGAGCATCTCAGGTCCTCTTAATCTAAAAGCCTAACTTCTTGAGGAAAAGATCTTGTAGATCATGATGAAGAAAGAAGCTCCAAAGTTCAACAAAGATAACTATAGAATATGGAGTGACAAAAGGAAGATTTACATTAAGAGTCTTGGTAGTAAGTATTGGGATCATATAGGAACTAAGTATATTATAGCTACTGGAATCCTGACTGATGATCAGAAGAAAGAACATCAAGAAAATGACCAAGCATTAGAGGCTATTATCAGTTCTCTGTCTGATGCTGAATATGTAAATGTTCATGGTCTTGAAACTGCACATGAAATGTGGCAAAAACATGAAGAGATTTAGAGTGGTGATTATTGGAATTTTTGATGATGTTGTGATTGTCATCGATGGACACACACTTTCTTGATGTATGAGTTATGCTCAACTGGTATTTTTTCCAACCGGTATTATGTATTAGTCTTTAGACTATCGGTGTTTTGCAGAAGATGTCTACTGGTCACAAGCGGTATGAAGACCCAAGAAGATTAAAGACCCAAGCGGTATGAAGACCCAAGCGGTATGGAGACCCAAGCGGTATGAAGACCCAAGCGGTATGGAGACCCAAGCGGTTTGAGGATTTACTAATCTTCATTTTTGTCAACTGGTAATCAGTATATTATATGAACCAATATTACTCTGTGATGAGTTACCAACCGGTATTTCTGTGATGAGTTATCATCCACTGACACTTTGGTGGTGATTTTGTGTCATGTTACCAAATGTGTCAAGATGCACTGAACCTAGGAACTAGTAATCTAATCCTATTGGACCAACATGAAATCAGTCCCCTTTATAAGGACATCATGTTTAGGGTTTTAGAAGATGATGATGAGGGTTTTGTATGTGCATTCATAGAAAAGAAGATTAGGTCTATGTGAAGAGTCAGAGGGTGGAGATATTGAAGACTGAAGTAATGTTGAAATGCATTTATAGTGAGCTATCAAGGATCTAACCAAGCATACTGTGCTAGTAACTAGATCACTCACTTGTTGATTACTCACATCTTTGACAACTCTGAAACCCTTAACCGGGTAGGCCCAACAAAGCCTTTTGTAAATCCTCTAACAAGGTGGTTCACAATTGTGGATCTGAAATCCTCTCACAAGGTAGTCTTTAACAAGACTTATCTCCTAATAGAGATCTAGATTCTGAACAGGATGTGTTCTGGCAAAGAACATTGTATGACCTTAACCGGTTTGACCTTAACAGGTCTAGTTTCTATTCTGCAGATAGTTACTTGTGAGTTTTTGCTCACTGTGGTTTTTCCCATTTGGGTTTCCACGTCAAATATCTTGTGTTGTGGTGATTGTTCTTTTGTGGGTAAATGCTTTATTTGCTGTTTGGTTTGCATTTATCTTAACCAGTTTATTAGTGAATCTGCTATACCGGTTATCTGCTAAATTGTTTAAGAGTTTGTGTTCAACATTTTTTGGTATACTAATTCACCCCCCCTCTTAGTATTCATTAATTGGTATCGGAGCCAACCTTTCTATAAGTCTAACCACTTGGAAGGAGATATGGGGGAATATAGTGTGAGGAAACTTACTCATTTTCTCACTCAGACTGAGAGAGCCTATGATGAACTCAAAGTCAAGTATAAAGCCTCTTTGGCCAAAAGAAGAGAGCATGCTGAGAAACTGATGGAACTTACTGAAAATAGTTCTTCTGATGAAGCAGACATTGATGCCCTAGTTGAAGAAGTTGAAAAACTGAATGAATCTAATGCCAACCTTAGAAGGGAGTTGGAAGGACTGATTATCAAAATGTTTCAAGAGCTTGAGAATAGAAGGAAAGTTCAAGATCTGGTAAAAGATAAAGATCTTGAGATCTCCAAGTTGAAGCAAGAGATTAGTACCCTTACCACTCATCTCTGAGAGAGTAAAGTCGAAAAAGAAGAAATGCAAGGTGAACTAAACATGGCTATTTTTGAGAATACAACCTTGAAGGAATCCAATGCTGCTATTTCCAAGGAACTCACCGAGTCAAAAGAGATACTTGCCAAATTCAATCAGAGTGCTGCTAAGCTAGAGCAAAAGCTTGAATCGACAAAACTGGTAAAGAATGATAACTCAATGATGAACGAATAGTACCAAAATGGTACTGAGAGGGGGGGTGAATCAGTACAAACAAAATACAGTCCAAAACCATTTTGACAGCAAATACTCCAAATGACTAGCAAGCAATGACACTGGTTGAAATAGAGTGCAACCGGTAAGACCCAGAACAACTAAAACAATCATAAACTGGTTACACACTTAGCTTTCCTCTTAGCTCAATACTATAGTACCATTACACCCTCATGCATGAATAGGTAAACTATCATCAGATCTTCACAATAGTTAGTTCAATATGTTTTATAGACAGACATAAAACACAAAACCATCATATGCTTAATAGGTAATAACAAAGCATCACAAGATAAAAGCATCACACATGACACACATATTTTCCACGTGGAAACCCAACTAGGAAAAACCACGGTTGGGATGAATACCCACAAGCTACTTTTTGAACTCTTTAGAAGTCCACTTTGTTAGGAGCCTTGTCCGGTTAAAGACATTATAATAGGTTCTGCTAGGAACCGATCCTACTAGGAATCACCTAGTTAAGGGATGGCTATAATACCCAGTTAAGGGTTAAACCCGGTTAGGGTTACCTTGTTAGAGGATTTCAAGAGCTTAATAGCTAAAGGATCTCTAGAGCTCTATAGCTTCCCAGAACTCAATAACTTCAAGTTACCCTGTTAAAGGATTTGTATCAAGCCAGTTAAGGCTACCCTGTTAAAGGATTTCACAACTATTGAAGTGGTTAAAGATCAATAGGAATTACATTTATCTGGTAACAACACGTAATGCTAATGCAGATATGTTTTGGTTCCTCTACACCTTCTACACATTCACTTTGCAGGTATCTCTTCTCTCCTTTGGTCTGGCAAGAATCACGTATCACTTCCCTTGGATACACACATACAACTTTTGCCAACAACTTTAGAAAGAAACACAACATCGACCTTATAGGAAATGGACAGGTCGGTAGCAAAAACCCTAAACCCTAAACTTGTTAGGTTAAGCAATTCAAACAACTCAATCCTGATTGTTGAATCATACTGCATTAAATGCAACAATCTTGAATCGATCTCAAGACATTCTCCATCATCCATTATCCATCGATTTCATGGCGGTTGGTAACCCATCACGCATTATCACCGTTTGACAAACTTCGCACATTCCCAAGGTGGATATGGATAGTCTTCTTCATGCAAGATCCTTCACGCACCTAGGGCTTATGTGGCAACATGATCTATTCTCCATTATACTGCTAACTCATCACAAAAAGATCACCGATTGAGTCACACAGGCTTGAGGTACTTCAACCAAAAATCCTTAAGTGGAAACTACCTACCAACTGGTAGTCATACAATGCTTCCATGTGTCGGTTCCCATAACTACATACTGGTTCACCTTGACATTCTAGTTCACCTTGAACAAATATACCGCTTCACTTTGGCATATATACCAGTTCACACATATGCCAGTTCTCTCTTCTCACATATCACATATGCTCGTTCACATCATATCACATATTGACATCAATGACAACATACAATATCATTATGTCCTCATACCCGGTTCATTGTATAGACTACAATGCTCACCGCTTCTCTCCAAAAGGTGTGAGCTACCTTTCCTTGAATCAACATGGTTCTAGCTGCTTCAACCACAGTCCAGTTATTCCTCTCTACTAGGCCATTTTGCTGTGGAGTCTGGGGGGTAGACAGTTGCCTCTTGATGCCAAATTCTTCACAATACTTGTTGAATTCACCAGAAGTGAATTCCCCTCCTTGATCAATTCTGAGACACTTGATCCTTTTACCGCTTTCCTTCTCCACTAATGCTCTAAAAACTTTGAACTTCACAAAGGCTTCAGACTTGTCTTTCAAGAATGTGACCCACATCATTCTTGAGCAGTCATCAGTGAGAATCTTGAAGTACCTATCACCTTGCATACTTCTAGTTTTTATAGGACCACACAAATCAGTATGCTCAAGATCAAGCAAGTTGTCAGCAGTGAAAGATTTGCCTTTAAAGGTTGAGGAAGACATTTTCCCCAATTGACACTCTCTGCACAAGGTATTATCCAGTTTGCTTAGCACTGGCAACCCTCTAACTACCTTGATCTTACTAGCCTTCACAATGTTATCAAAGTTTACATGGCAGAGTCTCTTATGCCATATCCAACTATCATCAAACTTAGTCATAAGACATGTACTTATATTTGCATTCAAATGAAATAGGTTACCTTTGGTCTGCATGCTGATGGCCACCAATTCACCATCTTTTCCTTTGATTCCGCAAACTCCATTCTTGAATTCCAGAGTGAGGCCACTGTCATTTAGCTGGGCAACACTTAGAAGGTTGTGTCTGAGACCATCAACCCAGTACACATTGTCAGCACTGCTCTTTCCATTCAGAGAGATGGACCCTCTACCTTTGACCATGCATGGTGCATCATTGCCAAAGCAAACCACACCTCCATCATACTCCTCCAAGGATAGAAACTTGCTCTGGTCACCAGTCATATGGTGAGAACAACCACTATCAATGATCCACTCATTGGAATTATCAAACTGGGAGACAAGAGCCTTCTTGTCTGACACATCTTCTTTGATAGAAACAAACACAATATCTTCATATTCTTCATCCTCTGATTCTTCATCTATGACACCTTCATCAACTGCCAAAAAATAGTTTCTCCAATTTCCTCCTTTGAATTTCCTAAACCTTTCTAGTTTGTCCTTGTTATCGCCATTAGGACAATTTATAGCAATATGTCCTATCTGGTTACAAGTAAAGAATTTCAAAGGTAGCTTACCTTTGTATTTATCGGTTCCTTTAGGAAGCTTCCTGGAAAGGAGAGCTTCAAATGCCATCAGAATCTCCTCATCATCCATTTCTCTGCTCTGTCTAGGTTCACCACTAGTGCTAGCTTCTTTTCCTTTTTTGGGTGGTATAGCAGAGGCTTTAAAAGTTGATTCAGTCTTTTGAACACTGCCATCAAAACTATTTAGCTCATAGGCTATCAACTTGGCTATGATGGAGTCCAAGGATACCTTAGTCTTGTCTATTGATCTCAGCTCCTGAATAGTAGCAACCCTTATTGCATAGACCGACAATAGGGATCTCAAGACTTTTCTTACCATAGTGGAATCTTCTATTTTACCACCTCTGAACTCTTGATTTCTCCAACAATTGTTTTGATTCTTATTCCATACTGTTGGATGGTCTCACCTTCAACCATCCACATATCTTCAAACTTCCCTCTCAAGCTTTCTTCCTTAGCCTGTCTTACATGTTCATCACCACCATAGATATTTTCAAGAGCATTCCATACCTCTTTGGGATTCACCTTGTCCTGAACATCAATAAACTCAATGTCAGATAGACTACTAATAAGGGCTTCCATGACTTGCCCATTTTCTTGTATCTCTCTCTTTTGGTCATTGGTGAGAGCACCAGTAGGGACAATATAGACATTTTCAACATAACTCCAGTGTTGACCACCCATGCTTCTAATGAATATCTTTATCCTATCATTTGACTGGGATCTTTACCTCAAGCGGTTAAGCTTACAACATAGAGGACCTAGAGTGCTCTGATACCAATTGATAACTCAATGATGAACAAATAGTACCAAACCGGTACTAAGAGGGGGGGGGTGGTGAATCAGTACAAACAAAATACAGTCCAAAACCAGTTTGACAGCAAATACTCCAAATGACTGGCAAGCAGTGACATTGGTTGAAACAGAGTGCAACCGGTAAGACCCAAAACAACTAAAACAATCGTAAACTGGTTACTCACTTAGCTTTCCTCTTAGCTCAATACTATAGTACCATTACACCCTCATGCATGAACATGTAAACTATCATCAGATCTTCACAATAGTTAGTTCAATATGTTTTATAGATAGGCATAAAACACAGAACCATCATATGCTTAACAGGTAATAACAAAGCATCACAAAATAAAAGCATCACACATGACACACATATTTTTCACATGGAAACCCAACTAGGAAAAACAACGATGGGGATGAATACCCACAAGCTGCTTTTTGAACTCTTTAGAAGTTCACTCTGTTAGGAGCCTTGTCCGGTTAAAGACATTACAATAGGTTCTGCTAGGAACCGATCCTGTTAGGGATCACCCGATTAAGGGATGGCTATAATACCCGATTAAGGGTTAAATCCGGTTAGGGTTACCTTGTTAGAGGATTTCAAGAACTCAATAGCTAAAGGATCTCCAGAGCTCTATAGCTTCCCAGAACTCAATAACTTCGAGTTACACTGTTAAAGGATTTGTATCAAGCCGGTTAAGGCTACCTTGTTAAGGGATTTCACAACTGTTGAAGTGGTTAAAGATCAATAGGAATTACAATGATCTGGTAACAGAACTTAATGCTAATGCAGATCCATTTTGGCTCCTCTACACCTTCTGCACATTCACTTTGTAGGTATCTCTTCTCTCCTTTGGTCTAGCAAGAATCACGTATCACTTCCCTTGGATACACACATACAACTTGTAGCATCCTAAAATTGTGACACTTGCAATTTCGACTGCATTTTGGGTCTTCACGATGGCGGTACAACACTGAACCTGAATGGAGACCCCAAAACCTGATTACGACACCAAAAACTGCATGTTTCTGCACCTTGGCCTGATCCTTCCTTGCACACTGCTATCCCGGGAGGTGGGACCATGGTACCCAGCACCCTGGTCCTCCAGGACCATGGTGCCCAGCGCCCTAGTCCCTCAGGACCATGGCGCCCAGCGCCCTGGTCCCTGGCCCTATTTTGGGCCCGGTCTCTTTTGGGCATCGGGTCTTTAAGCTTGCAAATTGGAAAATAATGTTTCTAGGTCAGCCTAAGGTCGAAAAAATCAGTCTATCAAACCTAATTGACAAGTATATAAACTACTTTTCCTCTCCTAGAAAAGGGAGGAAAAAAATAAGAAAAAAGGAGGCGGAAGCAATATTCAAACATTCAAACATTCAAGCATTCTAGCATTCCTTCAAGCAATTGAGCAAGCTAAGTCTCCATTCAAGGCTAAGTGTTGCATTCAAGACAAGGATTCAACCATTGAAGAGGAGATCACTTACAACATACAAAATACAACATTCATTACACCTTCGCATGTAAGAATACAAACATTCTTACAACAAGGTATCAGTACTTGTTTACATTACAAACATTTACATTTATAGCATTCTCATTTCTTGGTTAATTCCAAAACTAGGGTTTGACCTAAAGGCAAACCCCTAATCCCTAACCCCCCAATCATCCTCTCTTTTCTGTGTGTAGGTTACAGGTACGCAGCTGTAATTGAAGATCTGGAATCCTTGTGCAGAGATGAACAGATCCCCTTTCATTTCACGGATTTTTCAGAGGACCGTGTGCACGCTGGGCGCCATCGTCCCATCAACTTTCACTCAAATTTGTAGGACAACATCATCTCGACATTTTATTGCTAATTCCAGGTCCGCAGCTTCATCCCGTATTCCTATCTCTGTTTATAAATGAATCTTTCTTACTTTACATGCACTCCTAGTTCAATCCTTCTATCCACATTCTTTACAAAAGAGGGTAGCCTTGCTGTCTTAACCCTTGAAACAAATTTAAAATCCGATCTTGCATTGTGTGGGATTGGATCTTGTGGGTTTCGACCCCTCTTTTGAATGTAAAGTCTCTCCTAAGTGAAAACCGTCAATCCTAGTGACCTCCTTCCTCCTTGGAGTAGGGGGAACACCTAGGGTTCGATTTTTCTACTTTACATTTTGGTGAACCCGACGTGAACATCCTAATTCTAATTATTCATGGTTAGATCTGAAAAATTTGCTTCCTTAATTACATTTCCATGTTTGATCTTTTGCAAATTTTAGAGGTGAATTGCATAAAAACCCTAAAATTTTCTTTTTAGTAGTTGAGCTTGTGAAATGTTTAATTGTTAATGCTTGTTTTAGATCTGCCCTCCTACTGCAAATTGTCAAATCATATCTGTGCTTTAATTCTGAAAATTAAGTGGTCAAGTGTCAAAACCCTAATTTTTAAAACCCTCTTGCTTCAGCCTTTGACTGATGATTTCACTGATCAAAACTTCTCCAAATTGGCTGTAACTTTGGATTCCGCAACAAAATCATAATATCTTTCATCTTGAAAAATTTGGAAAAAAGTTGCGAGGACCGTGTGCATGCTGAGCGCCATTGTCCTCGACATTTTTTTTGAATTTTCGGGAGCTAGATCTTACTGTATTTTTCTGCTAAAATCCAGAATTTTGGCTGATTTCATCAATTCTAACACTTTCAAAATTAAAGTCAAAGTTGGTCTAGTGATTGCTTGGATTAAGGCTCCTAATCATTCAAAAATTGTGGAAATTGAAATTCATGTCAAAATTGTGTTTCCTACTGTCCTAAATCTGAAAAGTGTGCTGGCATTCATTCGAAGTTTCAGTGCTTTATTCAAATTTTTGCAATTTGTGACTTTTGAAATTAAATGTTTAATTGCAACAACCTTGATTTCGACTTTCAAAATTGAATTTTGCGTGAAATTGAGTCAATTTTTAAATTTCAAAACCTGCATTGCTTTTGGTATTCCCTCTAAAATCATAAAGTTCAAAATTTCAGTTTCCCTCTCTTTTTTCAAAATTCAAATTTTGCATTTTTCAACAATCTTGGTAGGGTTCAATTTTGAGATTGCAACTTTAATTTGGCCTATCTACAGATTGTAAAATCACTCAATTTTTTCAGATTAGGTTTAAAATCATCATAACTTTCATCCCTAAAAATTTCGAAAAAAGTTGCCAGGACCGTGTGCACTCTGTTCGCCACGGTCCCTGACATTTTTTCTGAAATTTCGGGAGATTGTTCTGATTGCATTTAACAACTTAAATCTAGGAGATTGGCTGATTTTATTGAAATTTGCTACCTCTAAATTCAAAATCTTCTCTCTCTCTCTAGTGCATGAGTTTTACAACAATAAGCCCTACTTACACTATTCCCGTTAGATGAAGCCTTAGAATTAAGTCTTTCCAAGGTTTAATTACCGAGGAGATGGAACCTAATTTGAATGGCCTTTTTAACGAGGACATGGGTAATTCCTCTAATCCTCTCAATGGTGAAGAAACCCTCCATGAGGTTTTTGTAGAACAACTTTCGAAATTGGATAACCAATTTGATGATTTTCAGCAATGGATGTCTCAAGAGTATCCCGATAGTCAAGCTCTTTCATTAATTGAGGGTCTAAAACATATGGTTCAAAGTGATAAGAATGGAATTGATATTTTGCGTGGTATTGCACACATTGTGGATTCGAATGTGATGCCTATGAAGAGTTGTGCCCAAACTTTAGGTTATACACAACCTCCTACTCAAGTCAATAATTCTATTCCTTTGACAACTTCTATTGCCAGTATACCTACTTTTACATCAAACATAATGACTACTTCAATACAAGACATTCCACCTATGATCACCAGTCATGGGGGCAATCCTTCTTCTTCAATTAACCCTCTTCCTTCATTCAATCCAACTTCTTCATTCATTTCTTCAATGAGTGTCCCTATTACATCTCCACAAATGAACCTGGCACAAGGGGGCAATTCGTTTAACCATTCCATTCCTCCTTGTAGTGTTCCTCCTTTCCAATCATCTCCTATGACTAACTATAATAGTGTCCCACCAGCTTACTCTCAATCAATACCTTCTTTCAATAACATAATACCTCCATCACAATCTAACACGTCTAATATGAACTCTTTGACTGAAGCGACCATTAACAATCTCGCACAAACTGTCTCTTCTTTACAGCAACAAATTGCCTCTATGAATCAATCTAAGTTTAGTGTGCCCACATTTGATGTTGTGAGCCCACTTTCTCTTGACATTGTTTGAGCTATTCCCCCTAAGCATGTTGAAATCCCGCAATTGGAGCTTTACAATGGTAAAGGTGATCCTCTAACACATGTTAAGACCTTTCAAACAATATGTACCGATTTTGCTCATGACCAAAGGTTGCTTGCAAAACTATTTACTAGAACATTAAGAGATAAGGCTCTACAATGGTATTGCTCGCTGCCTTCCTATTCTATTACTTCTTTCCAACAACTTGCAAATGCTTTTATTCAACAATTTCAAAACAATATAAGTCCTAAAGTTACTTTGATTGATTTAATGCATTGTAAACAAGGTGTTAAAGAAAAAGTGACTGATTTCATTGGTAGATATAAGCATTTGTATGCTCAAATTTCTTTTCCAGTGCCTGACAATGATATTCAAAGAATCTTTATTTCTAATTTACAAAAAGATATTAGAGAAAAACTTTTGTTTTCTGAGTTTACTTCTTTCCAACAGTTGTGTGCAACTCTTCACAATTATCAACTGACTGTGAGTCAAATGGAACAAGCAAATCCTATGGCTCTGAGTGATAAGGGTGATAGTAGTCAACAACCATTTGGGAAGTTTAAACCGAACAGAGAGTCCATTAAATTCAATGAAAACATCATCAACAACAATGTGAATGCAGCATCAGGTGTGCCTCCTATTTCTAAGTTTTTCAAGAAAGAAAGAAAGTTTACTCCTTTGAATGAATCATTGCATAGTATTATGAATAAGTTATTGGAACAAAATGTGCTTACTCTCCCTCCTATAAAGCAAATAGATCCTGCAAAGATTAATTCACCCTATTTTGATAACAAATCTTTTTGTCAATTTCATCGTCAACCTGGGCATGATACTGAAAAATGTTTTGCTTTAAAGGGTAAAATTCAAGATTTGATTGATAATAATACTATCTCTGTTTCTGGTGTGAATGATAAAGGCAACACATCTGTAGCTCCTCCTAAACAAAATCTTAATATTTTTACTGATCCATTACCTTCTCATACCTCTAATGCGATTGATACTAATGATTCCTCTGTCTCACCTGACGATCTTGTGTCTATGACTCCGAATGTGATTAACTTTGTGGAGCAGCAAAAAATCCCTAAAGAACCTTCCATCACATTTGATTCTAGTGAAACTATCAGGGCACCTGATGGTCCTCTATATAGTTGCAAAAGTCAAGAATACACCTTGCCGTGGAGTGCTTATTGATCCTTCTTGCATGGTTAATATCATTACTGAAGAATTTCTTTTTACTTTGCAATTGAATCAAGTGATCTATGATGAAACAAATGTGGTTGTGAAATTATTTGATGCATTTTCTTCTCCTGCAATTGGTTCTCTTACACTACCTATTGAGGTCCATAACAAATCTCTTGATGTGAGCTTTGCTATTATTCCATCATCCGAACAATTTCGTGTGAAGCTAGGCTATCCTTGGTTATCTTCCATGAGAGCTATTGCTTCTCCTATTCACAAGTGTTTGAAATTTCCCCATAATGGTGAAGTTGTTACTGTCAATCATAGTCTCTTTAAACTAGCTGAAAGAACTTCTAGCATTCCTGTTGATTATTTTTGGCCTAAACAATTCCAATCTCTTCCACCGCGAAGTGATCATCTTTTCAAATCTTATCAAAAGTGGAAAAAAGATATGATCCTATCTCTAAGTGAACCTAGAACACCCAAACTTGATATTCCTATCGTTCTAGAGAAGGAAGTTCTTCCTTTGAAAGATAAAACTAATTTCTTTCCTCAAGAAGATTCCCAACCCATCCCTATGGATGTGACTATGTCTATGCCTAGTAAACTTTCTAAAGGTAGACCTATACCTCCTCGTCATGATGGACTTGGTCTCCTTCCTAAACCAAATATTCCTCCTTTATATGGAGCAGTTCCTCCTCCTTCCTCTTATAAAGAGAAGAGACCTTCCTCTTCTCCTATTGTCCAACCTAAGAGACCACAACCCAAACATCCAAGTGATAAGGATGAGAACATTCCTCCTCCCCAATCTCCTCAAATTCCTACTAAGACTAGACAAAATCATTCTGGACGTGAATGTCGAAGAAAGCGTCGTCTTAGAGCTCAGGCAGCTGCTTTTCAAACTTTGCAATCCCCAAAAACACCTTCAGCTAGCATTATTCCATTTTCTCCTCAGCTGGAAATTGAGCCAAAATCTCCTAAACATAAGATGCATGATGGTCTTGATCCTGTGCGAGTTAAAGATCCTATTTTTATAAATCTTGATGATGATATAGATGAAAATGTTATTCATGATGAAAATGTTACTTCTCTTCATTCTGATAGTGAATGTGAATATGTTGATATTGATAACCATTTATGTAACTGTAGTGTCCTAAAATTGTGACACTTGCAATTTTGACTGCATTTGGGTCTTCACGATGGCGGCGCAACACTGAACCTGAATGGAGACCCCAAAATTTGTTTATGACATCAAAAACTGCATATTTCTGCACTGTGGCCTGATCCTTCCTTGCACCTTGCTGTCCCGGGAGGTGGGACCATGGTGCCCAGCGCCTTGGTCCTTGGCCCTATTTTGGGCCCGGTCTCTTATGGGGCAGTGGGTCTTTAAGTTTGCAATTCGGAAAATAATCTTTCTAGGTCGGCCCAAGGTCGGAAAAATTAGTCTTTTAACCCTAATTGACAAGTATATAAACTACATTTCCCCTCTCAGAAAGGGTAGATGTTAAGTAGATGGAAAAAAGGTGGAAGTGACATTCAAACATTCAAGCATTCAAACATTCAAGCATTCCTTCATTCTAAGTCTCCATTCAAGGCTAAGTGTTGCATTCAAGACAAGGATTTAACCATTGAAGAGGAGATCACATACAACATACAACATACAACATCATTACACCTTCACATGTAAGAATACAAACATTCTTACAACAAGGTATCGGTACTTGATTACATTACAAACATTTAAATTTACAACATTCTCATTTCTTGGTTAATTCCAAAACTGGGGTTTGACCTGAAGGAAAACCCCTAATCCCTAACCCCCCGATCATCCTCTCTTTTCTATGTGTAGGTTGTAGGTACGCGGCTGTAATTGAAGATCTAGAATCCTTGTGCAGAGACAAACAGATCCCCCTTCGTTTCGCGGATTTTTCGGAGGACCGTGTGCACTCCGGGCGCCATCGTCCCGTCAACTTTCGCTCAAACTTGCAGGACAGCGTCGTCTCGACATTTTACTGCTAATTCTAGGTCCGCAGCTTCATCCCGTATTCCTATCTCTGTTTATAAGCGAATCTTTCTTACTTTACATGCACTCCTAGTTCAATCCTTCTATCTACATTCTTTACAAAAGAGGGTAGCCTTGCTGTCTTAACCCTTGAAACTCATTCAGCATCTAATCTTGCATTGTGTGGGATTGGATCTTGTGGGTTTCAACCCCTCTTTTGAATGTAAAGTCTCTCCTAAGTGAAAACCGTCAATCCTAGTGACCTCCTTTCTCCTTGGAGTGGGGGGAACACCTGGGGTTCAATTTTTCGCTTTACATTTTGGTGAACCCGACGTGAACATCCTAATTTTGATTATTCATGGTTAGATCTGAAAAATTTGCTTCCTTAATTACATTTCCATGTTTGATCTTTTGCAAATTTTAGAGGTTAATTGCATAAAAACCCTAAATTTTCTTTTTAGTAATTGAGCTTGTGAAATATTTAATTGTTAATGCTTGTTTTAGATCTACCCTTCTATTACAAATTGTCAATTCATATTTGTGCCTTAATTCTGAAAATTAAGTGGTTAAGTGTCAAAACCCTAATTTTTAAAACCCTCTTGATTCAACCTTTGACTGATAATTTCACTGATCAAAACACGTCCAAATCGGCTGTAACTTTGGATTCCGCAACAAAATCATAATATCTTTCATCCCTGAAAATTTTGAAAAAAGTTGCGAGGACCATGTGCACCCCGAGCGCCACTGTCCCCGACATTTTTTCCAAAATTTCGAGAGCTAGATCTTACTATATTTTTTTGCTAAAATCCAGAATCTTGGCTGATTTCATCAATTCTAACACTTTCAAAATTAAAGTCAAAGTTGGTCTAGTGATTGCTTGGATTAAGGCTTCTAATCATTCAAAAATTGTTGAAATTGAAATTTTGTGTCAAAATTGTGTTCTTACTGTCCTAAATTTGAAAAGTGTGTTGGCATTCATTCAAAGTTTCAGTGCTTTATTCAAATTTTGCAATTTGTGACTTTTAAAATTAAGTGTTTAATTGCAACAACTTTGATTTCCACTTTCAAAATTGAATTTTGCATGAAATTGAGTCAACTTTTAAATTTCAAAGCTTGCATTGCTTTTAGTATTCCCTCTAAAATCATAAAATTCAAAATTTCAATTTCCCTCTCTTTTTCAAAATTCAAATTTTGCATTTTTCAACAATCTTGGTAGGGTTCAATTTTGAGATTGCAACTTTAATTTGGCCTATCTATAGATCATCAAATCACTCAATTTTTTCAGATTAGCTTTAAAATCATCATAACTTTCATCCCTAAAAATTTTATAAAAAGTTGCGAGGACCGTGTGCACTCCGTTCGCCACGGTCCTTGACATTTTTTCCGAAACTTCGAGAGATTGTTGTGATTGCATTTAACAACCTAAATCTAGGAGATTGGCTGATTTAATTGAAATTTGCTGCCTCTAAATTCAAAATATTCTCTCCCTCTCTAGTGCATGAGTTTTACAACAATAAGCCCTACTTACACTGTTCCCGTTAGACGAAGCCTTAGAATTAAGTCTTTCCAAGGTTTAATTACCGAGGAGATGGAACCTAATTTGAATGGCCTTTTTAACGAGGACATGGGTAATTCCTCTAATCCTCTTAATGATGAAGAAGCTTTCCATGAGGTTTCTGTAGAACAACTTTCGAAATTGGATAACCAATTTGATGATTTTCAGCAATGGATGTCTCAAGAATACTCCGATAGTCAAGCTCTTTCATTAATTGAGGGTCTAAAATGCATGGTTCAAAGTGATAAGAATGGAATTGATATCTTGCGTGTTATTGCACACATCGTGGATTCGAATGTGATGCCTATGAAGAGTTGTGCCGAAACTTTGGGTTATACACAACCTCCTACTCAAGTCAATCATTCTATTCCTTTAACAACTTCTTTTGCTAGTATACCTACTTTTACATCAAACATAATGACTACTTCAATACAAGACATTCCACCTATGATCACCAGTCATGGGGGCAATCCTTCCTCTTCAATTAACCCTCTTCCTCCATTCAATCCGACTTCTTCATTCATTCCTTCAATGAATGTCCCTATTACATCTCCACAAATGAACATGACACAAGGGGGCAATTCATTCAACCATTCCATTCCTCCTTGTAGTGTTCCTTGTTTCCAATCATCTCCTATGACTAACCATCATAGTGTCCCGCCACCTTACTCTCAATCAATACCTTCTTTCAATAACATAATACCTCCATCACAATCTAACATGTCTAATATGAACTCTTCGACTGAAGTGACCATTAACAATCTTGCGCAAACTGTCTCTTCTTTACAGCAACAAATTGCCTCTATGAATCAATCTAATTTTAGTGTGCCCACATTTGATGTTGCGAGCCCACTTTCTCTTGACATTGTTCAAGCTATCCCACCTAAGCATGTTGAAATCCCACAGTTGGAGCTTTATAATGGTAAAGGTGATCCTCTAACACATGTTAAGACCTTTCAAATAGTATGTACCGATTTTGCTCATGACCAAAGGTTGCTTGCAAAACTATTTACTAGAACATTAAGAGATAAGGCCCTACAATGGTATTGCTCGTTGCTTTCCTATTCTATTACTTCTTTCCAACAACTTGCAAATGCTTTTATTCAACAATTTCAAAACAATATAAGTCCTAAAGTTACTTTGATTGATTTAATGCATTGTAAACAAGGTGTTAAAGAAAAAGTGACTGATTTCATTGGTAGATATAAGCATTTGTGTGCTCAAATTTCTTTTCCAGTACCTGACAATGATATTCAAAGAATCTTTATTTCTAATTTACAAAAAGATATTAGAGAAAAACTTCTATTTTCTGAGTTTACTTCTTTCCAAAAGTTGTGTGCAACTCTTCACAATTATCAACTGACTGTGAGTCAAATGGAACAAGAAAATCCTATGGCTCCGAGTGATAAGGGTGATAGTAGTCAACAACCATTTGGGAAGTTTAAACCGAACAGAGGGTTCAATAAGTTCAATGAAAACATCATCAACAACAATGTGAATGCAGCATCAGGTGTGCCTCCTATTTCTAAGTTTTTCAAGAAAGAAAGAAAGTTTACTCCTTTGAATGAATCATTGCATAGTATTATGAATAAATTATTGGAACAAAATGTGCTTACTCTCCCTCCTATAAAGCAAATAGATCCTGCAAAGATTAATTCACCCTATTTTGATAACAAATCTTTTTGTCAATTTCATCGTCAACCTGGGCATGATACTAAAAAATGTTTTGCTTTAAAGGGTAAAATTCAAGATTTGATTGATAATAATACTATCTCTATTTCGGGAGTGAATGATAAAGGCAACACATCTGTAGCTCCTCCTAACCAAAACCTTAAGATTTTTACTGATCCATTACCTTCTCATACCTCTAATGTGATTGAGACTAATGATTCCTCTTTCTCACTTGATGGTCTTGTGTCTATGACTCCGAATGTGATTAACTTTGTAGAGCAGCAGAAAATCCCTAAAGAACCTTCCATCACATTTGATTCTAGTGAAACTATCAGGGTACCTGATGGTCCTTTATATATAGTTGCAAAAGTCAAGAATACACCTTGCCGTGGAGTGCTTATTGATCCTTCTTGCATGGTTAATGTTATTACTGAAGAATTTCTTTTTACTTTGCAATTGAATCAAGTGATCTATGACAAAACAGATGTGGTTGTGAAATTATTTGATGCATTTTCTTCTCCTGCAATTGGTTCTATTACATTACCTATTGAGGTCCATAACAAATCCCTTGATGTGAGCTTTGCTATTATTCCATCGTCCGAACAATTTCATGTGAAGCTAGGCTATCCTTGGCTATCTTCCATGAAAGCTATTGCTTCTCCTATTCACAAGTGTTTGAAATTTCCCCATAATGGTGAAGTTGTTACTGTCAATCATAGTCTCTTTAAACCAGCTGAAAGAACTTCTAGCATTCCTATTGATTATTTTTGGCCTAAACAATTCCAATCTCTTCCACCGCGAAGTGATCATCTTTTCAAATCTTATCAAAAGTGGAAAAAAGATATGATCCTATCTCTAAGTGAACCTCGAACACCCAAACTTGATATTCCTATCATTCTTGAGAAGGAAGTTCTTCCTTTGAAAGATAAAACTAATGTCTTTCCTCAAGAAGATTCCCAACCCATTCCTATGCATGTGACTATGTCTATGTCTAATAAACTTTCTAAAAGTATACCTATACCTCCTTGTCATGATGGACTTGGTCTCCTTCCTAAACCAAATATTCCTCCTTTATATGGAGTAGTTCCTCCTCCTTCCTTTTATAGAGAGAAGAGACCTTCCTCTTCTCCTATTACCCAACCTAAGAGACCACAACCTAAACACCCAAGTGATAAAGACGAGAACATTCCTCCTCCTCAATCTTCTCAACTTCCTACTAAGACTAGATGAAATCATTCTGCGCGTGAACGTCGATGAAAGAATCATCTTAGAGCTTGTGCAGCTGCTTCTCAAACTTTGCAATCTCCAAAAACACCTTCAGCTAGTATTATTCCATTTTCTCCTCAGCTGAAAATTGAGCCAAAATCTCCTAAACATAAGATGCATGATGGTTTTGATCCTGTGCGAGTTAAAGATCCTATTTTTATAAATCTTGATGATGATATAGATGAAAATGTTATTTATGATGAAAATGTTACTTCTCTTGCTTCTAATAGTGAATATGAATATGTTGATATTGATAACCATTTATCTAACGAATTTTCTAAAGCACTTATCCTAGCTCCTAGACAAGAACAACGTGGATTGGAACATGAACATAGCCCTTGTTTGGATCTTGCGATAGCTCCATCTACTGTGTTGGATGTTCCTCCTCTAGTGTGTTTCCTACCTTTCCAAAATATTGATCAGCAAGATCGAGGGGTGGATGATGTGCTAGACTAGTTCATTAGCATAGCAGACTCTCTCCTCCTCTCTTTCTTTTGTTACTTCTTCTATGTGTTATTCTCATTCTTTTATTTGTTGTCCTTAGTGTTGTCTACTTGAGGACGATGCAAAGCATTAAGATCTCTTTTGGTCTCTCTCATGTTGACTCAAAAGACACATGTGTTCCCTTCTTCTCAGTGACCTTCCTTGATTGGGGAATGAAGAACAATTATGCATACATACATATGATATACATGAATTATCATACAGCATACTGACCCCGAGGAAAGCGAAGTCACCTCATGATTTGTGTTTTGTGTCTATTATCCTTGGGTTTATCTCACACTTGGGGGCTAAATCTTTGTGATAACATGCTCCTTTACCTTTTCATTTCTTATATGTATCACTACCTTAAAGCAATCACCCCCGATGAAGCGTGTGCGATCACTTTAACGAAGGGGGCATACACTCTATCCATATCTCTTCAAGATACTTGAAAACTTCTTGGCGAACTTAACTTTGCCTTGAAAATTTTTGGTATTTTTCTTGCATGACTCATAGTGAGGGAACCTTACTACTGACAGTCATGGTTCTCCCTCATGATCTTCCCTTTTACTTTGTCAATCAAAGTCATAAGATCCTTAGTCCACTGGGGGCTTGGTGTATCTTGCCTCCTTGACGTGGTGAAAGTCTTTCAATGTTGTTTCCTTGTACTTTACCAGAAGTATGGGCGTACGCTTATACTCTCGCTAAAGTGGGGGCTAAATGTAGTGTCCTAAAATTGTGACACTTGCAATTTCAACTGCATTTGGGTCTTCACGATGGCGGCGCAACACTGAACCTGAATGGAGACCCCGAAATCTGTTTATGACATCAAAAACTGCATATTTCTGCAATGTGGCCTGATCCTTCCTTGCACCTTGCTGTCCCGGGAGGTGGGACCATGGCACCCAGCGCCCTGGTCCCTAGCCCTATTTTAGGCCCGGTCTCTTATGGGGCAGCAGGTCTTTAAGTTTGCAATTCAAAAAATAATCTTTCTAGGTCGGCCCAAGGTCGGAAAAATCAGTCTTTTAACCATAATTGACAAGTATATAAACTACATTTCCCCTCTCAGAAAGGGTAGATGTTAGGTAGATGGAAAAAAGGTGGAAGTGACATTCAAACATTCAAGCATTCCTTCATTCTAAGTCTCCATTCAAGGCTAAGTGTTGCATTCAAGACAAGGATTCAACCATTGAAGAGGAGATCACATACAACATACAACATACAACATCATTACACCTTCGCATGTAAGAATACAAACATTCTTACAACAAGGTATCAGTACTTGATTACATTACAAACATTTACATTTACATCATTCTCATTTCTTGGTTAATTCCAAAACTGGGGTTTGACCTAAAGGCAAACCCCTAATCCCATACCCCCCAATCGTCCTCTCTTTTCTGTGTGTAGGTTGTAGGTACGTAGCTATAATTGAAGATCTGTAATCCTTGTGCAGAGACGAACAGATCCCCCTTCGTTTCGCGGATTTTTCGGAGGACCGTGTGCACTCCGGGCGCCATCGTCTCGTCAACTTTCGCTCAAACTTGCAGGACAGCGTCGTCTCGACATTTTACTGCTAATTCTAGGTCCGTAGCTTCATCCCGTATTCCTATCTCTATTTATAAGTGAATCTTTCTTACTTTACATGCACTCCTAGTTCAATCCTTCTATCTACATTCTTTACAAAAGAGGGTAGCCTTGCTGTCTTAACCCTTGAAACTCATTCAGCATCCAATCTTGCATTGTGTGGGATTGGATCTTGTGGGTTTCAACCCCTCTTTTGAATGTAAAGTCTCTCCTAAGTGAAAACCGTCAATCCTAGTGACCTCCTTTCTCCTTGGAGTGGGGGAAACACCTGGGGTTCGATTTTTCGCTTTACACTAACAAATTTTCTAAAGCACTTATCCTAGCTCCTAGACAAGAACAACGTGGCTTGGAATAGGAACATCGCCCTTGTTTGGATCTTGTGATAGCTCCATCTGCTGTGTTGGATGTTCCTCCTCTAGCATGTTTCCTGCCTTCCCGAAATATTGATCAGCAAGATCGGGGGGTAGATGACGTGCTAGACTAGTTTCATTAGCATAGCAGACTCTCTCCTCCTCTCTTGATCTCTTTTTTTACTTCTTCTATGTGTTATTCTCATTCTTCTATTTGTTGTCCTTAGTATTGTCTGCTTGAGGACGATGCAAAGCATTGAGATCTCTTTTGGTCTCTCTCATGTTGACTCAAAAGACACATGTGTTCCCTTCTTCTAGGTGACCTTCCTTGATTGGGGAATGAAGAACAATTATGCATACATACATATGATATACATGAATTATCATACATCATACTGACCCCAAGGAAAGCAAAGTCACCTCGTGCTTTGTGTTTTGTGTCTATTATCCTTGGGCTTATCTCACACTTGGGGGCTAAATCCTTGTGATAACGTGCTCCTTTCCTCCTCATTCCCTATATGTATCACTACCTTAAAGAAATCACCCCCGATGAGGCATGTGCGACCGCTTTAATGTAGGGGGGCATACACCCCGTTCATATCTCTTCAAGATACTTGAAAATTTCTTGACAAATTTAGCTTTGCCTTGAAAATTTTTGATATTTTTCTTGCATGACTCATAGTGAGGGAACCTTACTACTGACAGTCATGGTTCTCCCTCATGATCTTCCCTTTTACTTTGTCAATCGAATTCGTAAGATCCTTAGTCCACTGGGGGCTTGGTGTATCTTGCCTCCTTGATGTGGTGAAAGTCTTTCAATTTTGTTTCCTTGTACTTTACCGGAAGTATGGGCGTACGCTTATACTCCTGCTAAAGTGGGGGCTAAATGTAGCATCCTAAAATTGTGACACTTGCAATTTTGACTGCATTTTGGGTCTTCATGATGGTGGTGCAACACTGAACCTGAATGGAGACCTTGAAACCTGTTTACGACACCAAAAACTGCATGTTTCTGTACCTTAGCTTGATCCTTCCTTGTACCCTGCTATCCCGGGAGGTGGGACCATGGCGCCCAGCACCCTGGTCCTCTAGGACCATGGTGCCCAGCGCCCTAGTCCCTCAGGACCATGGCACCCAGCGCCCTGGTCCCTAGCCCTATTTTGGGCCCGGTCTCTTTTGGGCATCGGGTCTTTAAGCTTGCAAATTGGAAAATAATGTTTCTAGGTCAGCCTAAGGTCAGAAAAATCAGTCTATCAACCCTAATTGACAAGTATATAAACTACTTTTCCTCTCCTAGAAAAGGGAGGAAAAAAATAAGAAAAAAGGAGGCGGAAGCGATATTCAAACATTCAAACATTCAAGCATTCTAGCATTCCTTCAAGCAATTGAGCATTCTAAGTCTCCATTCAAGGCTAAGTGTTGCATTCAAGACAAGGATTCAACCATTGAAGAGGAGATCACTTACAACATACAAAATACAACATTCATTACACCTTCGCATGTAAGAATACAAACATTCTTACAACAAGGTATCAGTACTTGTTTACATTACAAACATTTACATTTACAACATTCTCATTTCTTGGTTAATTCCAAAACCAGGGTTTGACCTAAAGGCAAACCCCTAATCCCTAACCCCCCAATCATCCTCTCTTTTCTGTGTGTAGGTTACAGGTACGCAGCTGTAATTGAAGATCTGGAATCCTTGTGCAGAGACGAACAGATCCCCTTTCATTTCGCGGAATTTTCGGAGGACCGTGTGCACACCGGGCACCATCGTCTTGTCAACTTTTGCTCAAATTTGTAGGACAGCGTCGTCTCAACATTTTACTACTAATTCCAGGTTCGCAGCTTCATCCCGTATTCCTATCTCTATTTATAAACGAATCTTTCTTACTTTACATGCACTCCTAGTTCAATCCTTCTATCCACATTCTTTACAAAAGAGGGTAGCCTTGCTGTCTTAACCCTTGAAACTCATTTAGAATCCGATCTTGCATTGTGTGGGATTGGATCTTGTAGGTTTCGACCCCTCTTTTGAATGTAAAGTCTCTCCTAAGTGAAAACCGTCAATCCTAGTGACCTCCTTCCTCCTTGGAGTAGGGGGAACACCTAGGGTTCAATTTTTCCGCTTTACACAACTTTTGCCAACAACTTTAGAAAGAAACACAACATCGACCTTATAGGAAACAGACAAGTTGGTAGCAAAAACCCTAAACCCTAAACCTGTTAGGTTAAGCAATTCAAACGGCTCAATCCTAATCGTTGAATCATACTACATTAAATGCAACAATATTGAATTGATCTCAAGACATTCTCCATCATCCATTATCCACCTATTTCATGGCGTCTGATAACCCATCACATATTATCACCATTTGACAAACTTCGCACATTCCCAAGGTGGATAGGGATAGTCTTCTTCATGCAAGATCCTTCATGTGCACAGGGATTATGTGGCAACATGATCTGTTCTCCATTATACTGCTAACTCATCACACAAAGATCACTAATTGAGTCACATAGGCTTGAGGTACTTCAACCAGAAATCATGAAGTGGAAACTACCTACCAACCGGTAGTCATACAATGCTTCCATGTGCCGGTTCCCATAACTACATGCTAGTTCACCTTGACATGCCGGTTCACCTTGAACAAATATACCACTTCACTTTGGCATATATACCGGTTCACACATATGTCGGTTCTCTCTTCTCACATATCACATATGCCGGTTCACATCATATCACATATTGACATCAATGACAACATACAATATCATTATGTCCTCATACCGGTTCACATAATGCCAACAAAGAATACCACTGGACTTGGTTTCTCTGGGTATGAGGAAGGTGAGACCTCTGGAACAAAAGATGTACCATCAAAGAAGCAACCAACATTCAAGGATAAAGGTAAGAAAAATTTTAAACCTGTTTGCTTCAATTGTCTCAAGGAAGGACCTACTGCTAATGTGTGTAGAAGTAAGGCCTACAATAATTTTCTTTATTTTCTAAACAATAAGTCTAGATCCAATAGATTCAATGGAAACTGCTAGGCATGCAATAAGTTTGGGCATAGAGCATTTGAATGCAGGTCTATTTTCCACAACACTGGGACATACCCTCCAAGGACTCAAGAAGTTATCCCGAAACCCTCTATGAACCAGAATCCCAACTGGTATAATACCTATGACCATTGGTTGGGTGGTTATCAAGCGGCAACTAGTTGGAGAAAAACCTGTTTAATTTGCCATGGTAGCAGTCACACTGCTGCAACATGCAGAAGGAAGAATAGTAGTATGAATAATGGACCATGGAGAACACCTGGAATGGTATGCTATAATTGCAACAAACCTAGACACACTACCAGAACCTACAGAATGAGAAAGAACCTATCGGATGATATACCGATCACTCCATAAGGGAAGATTGATGTTGAAACCATTCAATCAGGAATGAATAAAACATGGAAAAAGAAATTTGAAGAAGTGTCACAAGATGAACCAGTTTCTGCACCTAGTGTGGAAGTCTCTGAACCAGCAAACTAAGCTTTAAAAAAGATTAGGGAGAACAAATCAGTGAAATGTTTCGAACCTCCAGTTTATATCGGTAAAGACCTTAACCAGTATATGTTACCTGTCAATTAGTAGAAGACTAGAAGCGGTAAAAGGAAAAATTAGGGTTTGTACCCTAATGGAGATGCATTTATTATGGTAGGTGAAAGAGTGTTTAAAAGGGATTTTTGTCATCATTTTCACTTATCTATTTTCAAGAAAAGAATTTTCAAGTGCAGAGTGACACAAAGTGATTCGACTAGCAACTCAAAGTGAATTCAGATCTTCCAGAAGAATCCTGAAATATTTTCAATTGATTGGTGAAGAACACTAAGCAGTAATCGAGCAACCGAAGTGGTGTGTTGTGAGTGACATCGCAAAACCCTAAATTTTGAAGTGTGAAGGTATTTCTCAAAATTTTTGTCTATCATTTAATCATGGCTTCTACATCGCACTCCAGTTCTAGTGCACCTATAAACTCAGCGGATTTTATTCAAAAGAAGATGAAATACAATGCCCTATCCTAGATACCCACTAGAGTCATAGTTGAGGAAGATATTTTAGGTTATATTGATTGTAAATTGGAAGACCTAGGATCCCTAGTAATCCATTCCCAGCTAGGTCTATTCTGTGGGGATGACAAGAAAATCAAATCAGAGTATAGCATCTTTGAGAGGAAGAAACTACACAATGCTGTTTATTTTCTTGAAGGGTTCATTGAAGATCACATCTGCATCATCTTGAGTAGAGTGCACGGTGATAAAATGTATCTCAAGAGGACGCATGACATTACACTAGAAGCAATTCATGTCGTCACCGGTTTCTATAACATTGGTTAGGTGCCAGCCCTAAGGAAGGTCATCAAGGCTGAAATGAATAAGCTCACTGGCTCTCTAAGTGACCAATGGGGAATGACTGTCAACACCATCAAAGATGATTTGGTTAAGTATGCTTGCATGGTGATTGGCTACCAGATCTTTTATGCCAGTAGAATAAACTCTGTCCCTGCTGCTGCAGTGAATGTTGCCTATAGAATGATTAAGGAAGATGCCTCTTTTGATTTATGTACCTATTTGTAGAAACAACTACTATTGAACCTAAAGTCCATCAAACAGGACAATGCTCTAAGGTTCAAGTTTGGACAACTTTTGATTGGCCTATTTTCCTGGAGTAGGTGATATTCAATAGTCTACTAACCAACCGGTCTCTAAGAAAATTAGGGAAAGTCTTCAAGCGGTAGGAACTGGATATCCTGAGGTTTTGAATAAATATTTTGATGAATTCAAGTGGAAAATGAGCCAGAGAATGAGGATTTCTAGAGATATTGTAAAGAAATATGAAGATGACATCTGCTTTATCATAAAGGTAGATGAATGTATAATGGAAGCGGTAGAATCAAGAAAGGAAGTAGTAAAACCTATGGGGTATGAAGTGATGTATGACATGTTGGATGGGTATGCCTCTACCCTGCTTGCCTCACCTCTAGATGCTAAGAAAAATCACACCGACACCTATCTAGAGAGGGTAACACCGGTTGAAGAGCCTACACAGAAAAAGGGCAAGACAGTGCCATCGGTATTGGCACCAGTTACTTTAGCCAGTCCTAAAGTGACCAAGCGGTCACCTGCCAAGAAGAAACTAGAGGTTGCTCCCGCTAAAGTATTTGAGCGAAAGCAAAAAAAAAAAAACAGCTCACCGAAATCAGAGGATACTGAACTGGAGGTACAACCAAAGAAGACAAGGAAAACAAAAAAGAAAGAAAAATCTACCGGTAATGTACCTACAACTGCAACACTGGTAAATATAGACATTTCCTCTTACAAACCTTTGACACATTGTCAAAAAACTCTTAAGAATATTAAAAGGAAGTTGCTTGATGATTTGAAGGAGTATTTTGATGATTTTACTGATAGTGAGAAAGAAGAAGTAGAGTGGCAAATCATTAATTATTTATGTGTTTATGACCGGTCACCATCAGAAATTAGATCGGTTACACCAGATTCTTTATACAATTCTTTGGATAATAAATGGCGCATTGCCATTGAGAGAGAACAGGAGATTAGAGAGAAGATTTTTGTAGAATACTTCCCTAATGCTTCAAACTCTGAATTATTTGAAATCATGGATAGGTACAAAGACCTTTTCTTCATGAGAAGAAGAAGACTCTTGCTACTGGAAGGCAAAGCCTTTGAAGTGGTGAAAGACACACACTTACATGCTAAGGTTGTTGTGAAAATGCACCAAGTAGCTGAAGCCAATAGAAAGGCTAAATAGGAACCTGCCCTTTCATTAGGCAAACCGGATGAAGTATTCAATGGTCAAGGAGAAAGAGTAATAGATAAAAATGATCCCATTGATGTGGATACATTGGATGTTGAGGATGTCACCCTGGAAATGGAAAAAGTTGAAAAATATAAACAAGAAAAAGAGAAAGCAGAGGAAAAGAAGAAGAGAAAAGAGTAGAAGGAAAAAGATAGACAAGAAGAAATCAAGAGGAAAGAGGATGAGAAAAAGAAACAGGAAGAGGAGAAGCGGAAGGAAAAGGAGAAGCAGAAGGAAAAGGAGAAGTGGAAAGAAGAGGAGAAGAGGAAACAAGAAGAGGAGAAGGGGAAATAAGAGGAGAAGAGGAAACAGGAAGAGGAGAAGAGGAAAGAAGAGGAGAAGAGGAAATGGGAAGAGGAGAAAAAGAAACAAGAAGAAGACAAGAAGGAGGAAGAGAAGAAAAATAATGAATAAGAGCAAAAGGAGAAAGAAGAGGAAAAGAAAAGAGCTGAAGAGAAGAAGGAAACATAAAAGAACAAACAAGCAGAGACTCCAAAGGCAACCGGTGACCCAACCAAAAAGGTTGACATTGCTAGTCCCATTGATCTCTAATCTGTAGATGAATCGGAGCTTCTTCAAAGCATAAAGCTCGCACAGGAAAGATTGGAAGCATTGAGAAGGAAGAAGGAACAGGATGTCATTCAAACTGTGATTGACACCCTTACCCGTTTGATTCTCGATACTAACCTCCCCAGTACTGATTCCTCTTTGTTCAAGCTGAAACTCCTTTGTATTGTAGTAGACGACCAAGTACAATGCTTGGAAGATGTTGCTATAGCCACTGCAAAGAAGAATCATGAAAAGGCACTAAACACTGCCTTAGTCAAGAAACTAAATGAGCTTCATTCACAATCTCTAAAGTAACAAAAGGATATAAGTGTTGCTATGGATGAGGGCAAATTTATATTGAGTAAAATAAGTCAACCCCATCTATTTTGTGATGATGTGCTCACACAAAAAGATAAACTCTAATTGGAGTTATAGGCATACATAAACAACTTCAAGATGCCATATGACTCCTTCATTACATATGGGCAAACTATTCATCGTTATCCGCTCCAGACTGCTAGGATAGACTTAGAGATTAGTAGGAACTTCAACTGGTCTTATTGCCAAGACTACAGATTCTTTAGAAGTGATTTCTCAATCTGGAAGCCTTAACGGTAACTCAAGAGATGAGTACCATTGATGCCATGGAAGAACATGTATCTCATATGCAGACTGAAAGTGAGGTTGCTACCTCATTACTTGAGTCATGGGCATTGGCCATGAAAAATTTTATGCATGACTTCAAATCTATTTTTGATAAGTTTCATTCCTTATTGTTATAAACATTTACTCTATTTTTAATGATAATGAGAAACAGGGGTTATTCTGCATTACTTTGTCATTGTTGGCAAAGGGGGAGTAGTATTTAAAATTTTGGTGAATGTTATGTATACTTTCATGTTACCTCTTTAAGGGAGTAGTACACATTGTAATTTCTGCAAAAGGGATAGTGTATATGCTTAGGGGGAGTAATTTTGTTTATGGCATATTTTGGTTGTAAAAACACTTAGATGTCAAAATTTTCCTAGATGTTGCCATCAATGCCAAAGGGGGATATTGTTGGCATTTTTGATGATGTTGTGATTGTCATTGATGGACACACACTTTCTTGATGTATGAGTTATGCTCAACCGGTATTTGTTCCAACCGGTATTATGTATTAGTCTTTAAACTATCGGTGTTTTATAGAAGATGTCTATCGTTCACAAGTGGTATGAAGACCCAAGCGGACTGAAGACCCAAGTGGTATGAAGACCCAAGTGATATGGAGACCCCAAGTGGTTTGAGGATTTACCAGTCTTCATTTTTGTGAACTGGTAATCAGTATATTGTATGAACCGGTATTACTCTGTGATGAGTTACCAACCGGTATTTCTGTGATGAGTTATCATCCACCAACACTTTGGCAGTGATTTTGTGTCATGTTACCAAATGTGTCTAGATGCACTGAACCTAGGAACTTGTAATCTAATCCTATTGGATCGACATGAAATCAGTCTTCTTTATAAGGACATCATGTCTAGGGTTTTAGAAGATGATGATGAGGGTTTTGTATGTGCATTCTTAGAAAAGAAGATTAGGTCTGTGTGAAGAGTCAGAGGGTGGAGATATTGAAGACTAAAGTAATGCTGAAATGCATTTACAATGAGCTATCAAGGATCTAACCAAGCATACTGTGCTAGTAACTAGATCACTCACTTATTGATTACTCACATCTTCAACAAGTCTGAAACCCTTAACCTGGTAGGCCCAACGAAGCCTTTTGTAAATCCTCTAACAAGGTGGTTCACAACTGTGAATCTGAATCCTCTCACAAGGTAGTCTTTAACAGGACTTATCTCCTAACAGAGATCTAGATTCCTAACAGGATCTATTTTGGTGAAGAACATTGTATGACCTTAACCAGTCTGGTTTCTATTCTGCAGATAGTTACTTGTGAGTTTCTTCTCACTGTGGTTTTTCCCATTTGGGTTTCCACGTCAAATATCTTTTTTTATGGTGATTATGCTTTTATGGGTAAATTCTTTATTTGTTGTTTGGTTTGCATTTATCTTAACCAGTTTATTAGTGAATCTCCTATACTGGTTATCTGCTAAACTGTTTAAGAGTTTGTGTTCAACATTTTTTGGTATACTAATTCATCCCCCCCCCCCTCTTAGTATTCATTAGTGATGAACATGTTAAGATTGCCAAAGAGGAGATTTTAAGAGGAAAGTTTGATGACATGAGAATGTTTGAAGGTGAGAATATCTAGTAGTATGGTCAAAGGATTAAAGAGATAGTTGGTGAGATAAAGAGTGCATGAGGGAAAGTGGAAAATGCCATGGTAATTAGTAAGGTACTGAGAACCCTGCTACCAGTCTATGCTATTCGAGTTGCAATTATTCAGGAGTTGAAATCCATTGACAAGACAAAGGTAACTCTTGACTCTATTATTGGAAAACTTACTGCTTTTGAACTAAATGGCTATGATGGTAGTATACATAAATAAGAATTTGCATTCAGAGATTCTGTCTCTAACTCACATGTGAGAAGAAGTAGAGATACCAGCCATAGCTATGAATCTAGATCCAACAAAGATGCTGAAGATGAACATAGCTTAGTGGAACTTGAAGCATTATTGGCAAAATGACTGCCTAGAGGTACATGTAAATATTGAGGTAAGGTACCTTTAAAATGTTTTGCATGCAACAAGATTGGCCATATAGCAGCTAATTGCCCTAATGGTGAAAATGAATACAAGAGAGACAAATTTAAGAAGTATAAGGGTAAAGGCAAGAGATATTGTCTTGTAGCTATTGATAGTGGTAATACTAATAAAGAATCTGATGATGATGCTAGTGAAGATATTGTGTTTGTAGCTATGAAGGAAGAAATATCATATTAGAAGGCACTACTATCCAGAATGCATAACTCTGATGATTGAATCATTTATAGTGGTTCTTCACATCACATGACCGATGATCGAAGGAAATTTATTTCCCTGAAGGAATTTGATGGCAGTGTTATCAGATTTGACAATGACTCACCCTATATGGTTAAAGGTAAGGGAGTTATTTCTCTTAATGGGAAGAGCAGTGCTGATAATGTCTATTGGGTTGAAGGCCTAAAGCACAATATTTTAAGTGTGGCACAACTTAATGACAAAGGATACCCACTAGAGTTTAGAAATGAAATGTGCAAAATCTTTGACAACAAAGGTGAATTGATTGCAATCGGGAAACAAACCAGAGGTAATCTATTTCATCTCAATCCTAAAGTTAGCAACTGTTTGATTGCAAAATTAGATGATAGCTAGCTTAGGCATAGGAGATTTTGTCATATAAATTTTGACAATATTGTTAAAGTAAGCAAGTCTAAGATAGTAAGAGGTCTGCCTCAGCTAGACAAACCGGTTAATGCTCTTTGTAAAGAATGTCAACTAGGAAAGATGACTTCTTCAACTTTCAAGAGAAATTCCTTCTCAATTGAGCACTTGTTAGATTTGGTTCATACAGATCTATGTGGACCAATAAGAACAAGAAGCATTCAAGGTGATAGATGTTTCATGATCTTCACTGATGACTGTTCAAGGATGATGTGGGTCACATTCTTGAAGGATAGAATGAAGCTTTTGGTAAATTCAAGGCATTCAGAGCCTTAGCTGAGAAAGAGAGTGACAAAAATATAAAATGTCTAAGAACAGATCAAGGTAGTAAATTCACTTCTGTGGAGTTCACTAAGTATTGTGATGATAATGGTATCAAGTGATAGCTTTCTGCACCAAGGACACCACAACAAAATGGTATAGCAGAGAGAAACAACTGGTCAGTGCTTGAAGCTGCTAGGACTATGTTGATATAAGGAGGTGTAGCAAAATTTTTTTGGAAAGAAGCTATAAGTACAAATGTCTACAAGACCCCATATGAATACTGGTATGGGAGATCACCTGATGTTAGCTATTTTAAGATATTTGGAAGAAAATATTTTTATTAAAAGATGTGATTACATAAACAAGTTTGAAGCTAAGAGTGATGAAGGCATATTTCTTGGCTATTCTACCAAGAGTAAGGCCTATAAATGCTTCAACAACTGGACACAAAGTGCTGATGTTCGTGTAGATGAATGTCCCAAAGTTTCAGATGGAACTAGTTCTGAGAAGAAGGATGAAGATCCTTGTATTTTACTTTTGGAACCTGAAACTCTTAAATCAGAAACCAGTAAAGCAAATCTTGATGTACTTGTTCAACTAGAACAAATAAATTTAGAAGAAGATGATAATGTAGAAGTTGAACCTGAAGAGAATGATCATGTTATTCCTAGGTATGTGAGACTGAATCACAGTCCTGAATAGATAATTGGAGATAAGGATGCCGGTGTACTAACTAGAAGGAGAATAAGAGAGAATTCTTGCATGATCTCCACCTTTCAACCAAGAAGTGCTAAGGAGGCATATGGTGATGATCATTGGGTGAAAGCTATGGAAGAGGAGTTGGATCAAATTGAGAAGAACAACACTTGGAACCGAGTACCCTGACCGGTAAATAAGAATGCTGTAGGTACTAAATGGGTGTTCAGAAATAAGTTGAATGAAGATGGTGTTGTATTTCGCAACAAGGCAAGATTAGTATGCAAAGATTATGCGCAAGAAGAGGGAGAAGATTATGGAGGAACTTTTGCACCAATAGCAAGACTGGAAGGTGTCAGAACATTACTTGTATTTGCAACTCATAAGAAGTTCAAGGTATAATAGATGGATGTTAAGTCTACATTCTTGAATGGGATATTGGAAGAAGAGGTTTATATAGAGCAGCCGGATGGTTATGCATTGACAGATAAGGAAGACATGGTATGCAAATTGCATAAAGATTTGTATGGATTAAAGCAAGCACCCAGAGCATGGTATGAATGAATTCATACTCATCTGATGAAGATAGGATTTTCTAGAACCAATGATGACAACAACATTTATCTCAAGTCTAAAGGAGATGAAATACTGGTCAGTGAAGTATTTGTTGATGACATTATATTTGGAGGTAATGATGACATGAGTAACTATTTCGCAGATGAAATGAAGATTGAATTTGAGATGTCATTGGTAGGGGAAATAAAAATTTTCATAGGCTTACAAATACAATAGATGAAGAATGGTATTTTCATTACTCAATCCAAGTATATGAAAGAGGTTTTGAAGACTTTTGGTATGAGTGACTGTAAACCAGTTGGAACCCCAATGGCTATAGGTTGTAAATTGTCCAAGGAAGATGCATCTAAGTCTATAGATGAAAAGGAATATAGGTCAATGATTGGCAAATTACACTAAGTTGTCCACAATCGACCAGATATTGCCCATGCAGTTGGGATTGTTGCTAGATTTTAGAAGAATCCAAAGGAGGCACATCTGATGGCAACCAAGAGAATTTTTAGATATCTAAAAGGTACTATTGATTGTGGGTTATGGCATCCATATGGTGGAAATTTTGATTTGAAAGCATACATAGATGCTGATTAGGTAGGAAATATTGATGACCAGAAGAGTACTACCGGTGGTGCATTCTTTCTAGGAGGAAGGCTAGTTTCATGGAGTAGTAAAAAGAAGAGTTGTACTTGACAATCTATTGTTGAAGCTGAGTATGTAGCAGCTTATATTAATTGCACACAAGCTATATGGATGAGGCACATTTTGAAAGGTTTGAAGATGGAAATATCAGAACCGATAAAGATTTTTTGTGATAAGACAAGTGAAATAAACATTTCAAAAAATCTTGTTTTGCACGCAAGGACTAAGCACATTGAATTGAAATATCACTTCTTGAGGGAAAAAGTTCAAAGTAAAGATGTTATCTTGAAGCATGTTTCTACCAAGGAGAAGCTTTCAGATATCTTTACCAAACCTCTACCTAAGACCACTTTCGAATATCTTAGAAGTCAATTGGGGGTTGTCCCTCTTCATGAAGTTAGTTGAGCATGATGCTAATTACATCAGTCCCTGAACCACTTGCAGAATTTTACATGGATTGATGAAGAAGTGGATGTATTACACAGGGGGAGCATCAAGTTGCAGAATGATGTTGATGCACAGTGAGAGCATAATTACATTTTTTTTACTTTCACTTTGGCATTGTTGTCAAAGGGGGAGAATAATTATGTGATTAAGGAGAAGAATTATGTGTCTAATTAGGTGAACTAGCGGCATGCTGAAGATAGACAAAGCAAGGTGAATACTTGGTAATGTAAACTAGGATTCCTATTCACTAATCTCAACAACAATTAAAGGCGTTGATATTTGTATTGCGATCAATGCCAAAGGGGGAGATTGTTGGCATTTTGAGTTTGTTGGCATTTTGCATAGAGATTGCATTAATGATATGTTGTCATTGATGTCAATTAAACCGGTAATGATGTTCATATTATTGTTGATATTGTTGTTTTTGATATTGGCTAGTAACCGGTAATAAAAGATTTGTGGAAGATGTTGTAAACCGGTATGTAAAGTTTGTAAGTTGAACTGATAAACCGGTGTAAAGGGTTAAACCTTTCTATGCAATGTAACCAGTAAACCCTATCAGTTATTAAACCCTAACCGATTAAGTTTATTGGTTTATTATCTAATGAGTGGTAATTATGGAGACACGTGTGATCATTGTATGAGGATAAGTTCAAATTATTTTGGCACATTTGTTTTTGTCTAGGGAAGGAGAAAAGTGGATTGCATCTAATGCACAACGCGTGATGAGTTCCAATGAAGCGGTGATCATGGAGGTGTTGGAATTTTCTTGAAGAATGTGAAGGGATTGTCATGATTTCTAACGGTCAAGATTGTACCAACTTGTTTGTAATCTCGATGATGAGATTAGGTTTTTGTTGTGTTCCCGACCTAATTGATTTGTATTTAAGGTCGATGAAGTTGTTTGTAAAGGTTGTTGGCAAGATTTATAGAAACCTATTGAGTTTGTAGTTGCTTAACCAGTGAATGGATTTGCACTTTGAGTGAAGGTAGATTGAATTTTAGAAGGATCTGATCAAGAAAATGTAGTGCTACTCAGATAGATCAACAAAACCTGTTGTTTTCTAACAATTACAGCAAAAGTGAAATCCCTTAATTGGGTAAGCTCTAACAAGCTTGGTTACTCATTAAATCCTCTAACAAGGTGGTCCATTAGCTTGGATTCTTAAATCCTCGAGTGAGGTTACTCCTCACAGGGTATTGTGCTTTTCATCAAGGCATATTTGTAAATCCCTTAACCAGGTGATTCCTAATGGGAATTAGTTCTTAACAAGACTTATTGTAAAGCTTTAACATGCTTGGCTCCTAACAGGGTGAACTTCAGAAGAGTTCAGATAGCTATCCTTGTGAGTCTCATCTTACCGTGGTTTTTACCTATTTGGATTTCCCACATATAAACATTTGTGTCAAGTGGTGAATGTTTTTGTGGTTATGATCTTATTTGTTGATCTAGTTAACTTTTGATAAGGCATGATAACTAGAAGCATTGAGAGATGAATATGTTGAGTTATGATTAAGCATTGTTGATGTTTACAAGATTAAAGTTGTTTACTATTAAGTTGTCATAATAGTTAAACCGGTTGATGTCAAGTATTCTTATGAATATTGATCTTGACTGAGATATGTCTACTTTGTGTGATTGAATTTGAGTTTGGGAACTTTGTATCAGTTTTTCAATATACTGATTCACACCACCCTCTCAGTATTCTACTGGATATTCTTTCATCATACCATCAGTGGGGTCCTAATGAGGCCACACATGTGTTACAACATGATGTGACCCCTTAGGACACCATATGAGCCCTCAAGACATCATATGGTCCAAAGGGGTTGTATGGTGTGCTAAGGGGTCATATGGAGTCATTAGGGGTCATGTGGGGTCCTAATGGGGCCATGCATGTGCTACAACACCATATGACCCCTTAGGAAAACATATGACCCCTTAGGACATCCTATGGTCCAAATGGGTCATATGGTGTGCTAAAGGGTCATATTGTGTTTTTAGGGATCATGTGGGGTCCTAAAGGGGCCACACGTGTTACAACACCATATGACCCCTTAGGATACCATATGATCTCTTAGGATATCATATGGTCCTAAGGGGTTATGTGGCATACTAAGGGGCCATATGGTGTCTTTAGGGGTCTTGTGTGGTCCTAATGGGGCCACACATGTGTTACAACACCATATGACCCCTTAGGGAACCAAACAACCCCATAAGACATTATATGGTCCTAAGGGGTCATGTAGCGTGCTAAGAGGTCATATGGTGTCATTAGGGATTGTGTGGGATCCTAAGGGGTTGTATCATGTACCAAGGGCCCAAGTGATCTAAACTTATTTTTGTAAGCAGTATTGACACTACTTTGTATATTGTAATAATGGTTCGTCTTGCCCCCTTAGGACAACATATGACCCATTAAGACACCATATGACCCCTTAGGATATCATATGGTCCTAAGGGGTCATGGGATGTGATAAGGGGTCTTATGGTGTCGTTAGGGGTCATGTGGGGTCCTAATGGGGCCATACATGTGTTACAACACCATATGACCCCTTAGGACACCATACGACCCATTAGGATATCATATGGTCCTAAGGGGTCATGTGGCATGCTAAGGGGTCATATGGTGTCTTTAGGGATCATGTGGGGTCCTAATGTGGCCACACACATGTTAGAACACCATATGATCCCTTAGGACACCATACGGCCCCTTAGGACACCACACGACCCCTTAGGATATCATATGGTCCTAAGGGGTGATGTGGTGTGCTAAGGGCTCTTATGGTGTTGTTAGGGGTCATGTGGGTTCCTAATGGGGTTACACATGTTACAACACCATATGACCCCTTAGGACATCATATGGTCCAAAGGGGTTGCATGGTTTGCTAAGGGGTAATATGGTGTCCTTAGGGGTCATGTGGGGTCCTAATGGGCCCACACATGTGTTACAACACCATATGACCCATTAGGACATGATATGACCCCTTAGGACATCATATGCTCCTAAGGGGACATGTGGTGTTCTAAGAGGTCACATGATGTTGTTAGGGGTCTTATGGTGTCGTTAGGAGTCATGTGGGGTCCTAATGGAGCCACACGTGTTACAACACCATATGACCCCTTAGGACACCATATGACCCCTTAGGACATCATATGCTCCTAAGGGGTGATATGATGTTGTTAGGGGTCATGTGAGGTTCTAATTGGGGCATACATGTGTTACAACACCACATGTCCCCTTAGGACACCATATGACCCCTTAGAACATCATATGCTTCTAAGGGGCCATATGGTGTGCTAAGCAGTCATATGGTGTCGTTAGGGGTCATGTGGGGTCCTAAGGGGCCACACATATATTAGAAAACCATATAACCCCTTTGGACACCTTATGACCCTTTAGGTCACCATACATGGTCCTAAGGGGTCATATGGTGTCATTGGGGGTCATGTGGGGTCCTAATGGGGCCACACATGTGTTAGAATATCATATGACCCCTTATGACATAATATGGTCTTAAGGGGTCATACAGTGTGCTAAGGGACCTTATATGATCTCATTAGGGATCGTGTGGGGTCCTAAGGGGGAGAGAGAGGCATAGAGAGATTTACAGAGGGTAAGAATACAATTTGCTAAGATATTGAGAGACAATATATATATATATATATATATATATATATATATATATATATATATATATATATATATATATATATATATATATATATATATATATATATATATATATATATATATACATACACACACAAATATTATATACATATACATTTACATATACATGAAAATATTATATATACATATAGACATAGACATGGTATATACATATGTATACAAGTATTATATACATAAATATCTATTTCTATATATTGGAATGCTTTTATGTTGACATAACTCATACTGGTTTTTTGCTCTCCAAAAGGCATATGGGTTTCTTGCTCTCTAGAATGCATATGAGATTTCTCTTTTTATAGCCTTGTATACACTTTTGTTTCTATAAACCCCATACGTTCTTTTGATTAAAAATACCTATACGCATTTAGTGCATTTAAGCTTGTGAATAGGCTTGGATGACAAGACTGAGGGTTGAGAGTTTGATTTCCCTCCTTTTTGATGTGTTTTGTTTTATCAAATTGGTTTCTCGACACTGTCATCATTAGGTTTACACCTCATCAATTGTGTATTTCTTAAATTGCCACCATATTTTCACTGATCTTTTGAGCTTTCTAACCATATATATTTTTTTAAAATTTGCACAACAATAACATATTAATCTTAAATTTCTTTTACCAGTCTCCATAGTTCTCAGACACATATGTGTACCATTTTTTAATAAATTTTGATCTAGTTATCCAAATTTAAAAAACTTTATATATTATTGTAGTGCACTTGATTCTTTATACTTTTATAAAAATAAATTATATTTTTGATTATTTTGGTTCAAGTTATGCTTCACGCACAAATAAGTACCTAATTTTCAGGATGTACCCATTTAAAAAAATCATAAAAAAGAATACTCAACAAAAAATTACCAAAAAAACAAAAATTCTAGTGCTCACTCTTAAATATATTTCTACCAAAGGATTTGTCAAAATATTAAATCTAAATATGACATTTTTGATGCGCATGTCAAACACTATGTTATGTTTTTTAGAAAAAAAAAAGGATTTTTTTTTGTGCATGAAGGATTTGACCCCCTTAATCTTATCCAATTTTGAAAACATTTAGTAGTTTGGAAACTAGATTATTTGACCCCCTTAATCTTATCCAATTTTGAAAACATTTAGTAGTTTGGAAACTAGATTCAGAGTACTACAATATTTCTCCTTTGAGTATCTTCATATTTTGAGTGGACGATTCTCAAATTTCTCCTCCAAGTTCAAGTAGCTGATTTCAGAATAAAGGTGTCCACTTATACCCCCCTTTTTGCACACCATCTTGGTGAACTTACCCACCAAACCCCACTTTGGGTCAAAAGTCTATTATCCTTAATCAAAAATCACTTTTCCTATGAATAGGGGGAAGGTATGAATTCCTGTTCTCCTTCCTTTGGTCAATGATGTTATTTTTGTTCAAAATCTCCTCTTGGAAGTGGATGTCTTTTGAGAAATGATCTCTTCCTCCTCCTTCTAATGACTCCCTTTACACTTGTTGCAAGATCATCTCTTTTACAATAATATTTTCCTTTCTTATAAGAGTAATGCCTCTTTATATTGGATTTATGAACATTGTTGAATAAAAGGGCATCTCCTTGGTATTGAAGGTGTGCATCCTTGTTTCTAGCTTCCTTAAGACATCAACATATGACTATGTTGACATTAAGAGGAAGGCATTGGATATCACCCTCTTTGTACTATATTGATCATGTCTTATACAAGTCATTGCATACTCAAAACCAAACCAACAATTATTATACGAGATAATTAACTCCTAATACTATACAATCAACTCTTCCTTATTCAGAGAGTGCAAAAAGAATATTTCAATTCTCTAGAATATTTCAATTCTCCCTATTTGCACGGATCACACAACATAATACAACTCATTGTCCTGTGAGTATTCATGTCCACAAGGGTCACCTAGCATAACACAACTTGCTAGCCTATGTATTTCATGGTATCTGTTGTTCTTCCTCTCACATATCACTTAGCATAACACAACTTGCTAGCCCATGACATCAATGTTATCCCTTTTCTCTTCCCCATGAGCTCATAGCTTTTCTATGTGTTCATCAAGTCTCATCATTTGATGCATGCTCTTGTTCTTTTTTATGTGATCACTCGTGTTCTTGTGATAGCATTCTAGGAATGATATTAGTGGCTGAGACATTTGATTATTCAAGTCTTTTCAACTAGTTGACTTGGAGCCTTTTTTTTTAGTACTAACCCCTTTTTGTTGTGCATCCTTTTCCTTTGTTTGACTTTTTGGTCTTTGTCTTATTTTGTGTGCTCTTGCATGTGATTGTGTGAGTTTAGATCCTAAGATTGGGGGATTGGTTCCTCGAAATTAGTGATATCTTATCTCCTTGTGATATCAGTCTTAATTGCTCCTCTCTCTCATTTTTTACTTTACCACGAGTATTTGCATAGGCTCATAGTCTTGTTAAAGTGAGGGCTAAATGTAGCCTTGTAAATTGTAATCTATGCAATTTATACCTCATGTTTGCACTCCTATTTTAGCATGTCTCATTTTCATACCTCTTAGGTATGTTTTGGCCCCATTTTACTCTAGCATGATGTCACTTGTTGACACCACTGGGTGGGCCCTATCCTAGAGGTTGTTCTCCCCCATTTCCTTGCTAGCTGGTCTTGATTTTGGAGAACCAGGGCACTTCAAAATGCCTTAGTCCCTCTAAATGTGGACCCAATTTGAAATGGGGTAGATACTCCCCCTCCCTGATAGATTTTTGTCATTGTGTCTACATTTGACCATTGGAGGTTGTCCTAATTGGTAATTTACCTAGGGAACCCTGTATAAAGAAATCTTATCAATTCATTTTAGATCTAAGAATCCATACCTATCATTTGTACATTCAGTAATTCATCATTAAACATTTTTAGAGATTCAAGGTTGCATTTCATCCTTCAAGCATTATGGAGAAAAGTTACATCAATCTTTCAATGTACATAAGCATGTGTGTGATTAGGTTTTTCATGAACTCATGTGTTTGGCATGCCATAAATTCAACATTTGTTATTACATTCAAAAATCATTGCATCATCATTAACAATTGCAGATCTGAGATATATCTCCTTAGAATTTACATCAATATTTACATTATTAAATTCAACTAAACTGGGGTTCGACCTAAGCCAAACCCTTATCCACAACACTTTCTTGTCTCTTTTTGTGTGTAGGGAATAGGCTTAGGAGTTGCACGCGGAGAATTTGAGAAAGTTGATAGTGACAAATAGGTTCAATTTTCAACAAAGTGAAATTCAAGGGACGAGGGTGAATCCGTACTACCTGGTCCCAAAAAAGCAAGTTGAACTTCTGGTAATAGGTTCTAAGCATGTTCTGTTGCCCAGATCTCAGTTTATGGCTCTATGGGATATATGTAGCTGTCTATTTTTGATAAATTACTTTAATCATTCATTTTTTTACCCTAATTTCACAATTACAATCCAATTTCAACTAAGAAATAGGAGGAAAATACACAATCAATGAATCTAATCAAAATTTCAGCCCTTTCCATATTTGAATTGTGGCTAGATCTATTAGGTTCATCTCTCTTTCAATGTAGTAGTCCCCAAGGAAAAATTAGTGGTCTTACTATCTTAATTGATGAAACCCTAGTTTTTTCACGATTACACCTATAGGTCTCCATCCTCCATAATTTAATTTAATTGTTCTGAATTTTCAATTGCTATTCCTGTGTAGCGATGAAATTGGTCTTCAATATTTTGAAACGAAGGGAAAATAATTCTTAAACTTTTGATTAGGAAAGGGAAATAATTCTTAAATAGAACAATATGTTACATAGTTTGTGTAATAAAAACACATGAATTGGTACAACTTACAAGCTCAAAGAACTACAATTTACAACAAAGACTCGAGAATTTACAGGTGGAATTGACAGGAAAGAAGAATTGTGTAGATAAAGCTAGGTTATAAATTTTTATTTATTGCACATAAAAATCAGTCAAATGTCCCTTTTCTTTAGATTTTAAGAAAAATGGGCGGCCCTCCTGATGGGATGCGATGAATGTAAAACTAGAGGAAACCAAGAGTAAAGTCATCTTTAGTTTCATCTTTACTGAACTAAAGTGTGAAAGCATCTTGAGTTTCCAAGGCTCTATTTAAAAAGGTGGCCAACCACGTGAAATGGCCATAGAATGAATATTGGCTCCCACCACATGCAATCATGAAAATTTTAATAACGGACAAAAGCATAGCCACGACGATAATAGACATCGATTAGATAGAGCACTAGTGTAAAGTTGCAACTTTTCAAAAATGAGTTATTCAATGGGTCTCCTAAAAAAATGTATGCTTACAATGTGTTGAACTAAAGGTTTTGCCCCTCCCACCCCATATATATATATATATATATATATATATATATATATATATATATATATATATATATATATACACACACACTCTTGAATAAATATATGTTGAATATTTTATTGTAATTTTAAATTTATTTTAATTATATTTAAAAATATATTAATTTAGTATCTTATTTATAATATTTATGTACAAAAGTTTGTTTAATAAACTAAATTGGTTATATATGTTTTCAATTATGTTTTTTATTGATTTATGTACTTCACACATCATTCTCTTTTACTTTTTTGATGTAATTGTTATCATTTTTATGTCATTTGGAAATAATTACTAGTGCAATTTTTTTGTCAAGTGTGAATCCACCTCACAAAAATTCTTTATTGACTTGATCAATATTTTAGACATTATCTATACAGTTACACAATAAATTACTTGAAACACAACTTAAGTTGGCATATTTAAAGACATGTCCAAAGACCCTAGGATACAAAACCATATTGGAACAAGGATTCATAATATTTGTCCATTACAATATCAAATTCATGTTTAACAAAGTAAAATAACATTCATAATAGGTTGTATTAACATTTAAAAGTATAGATAATAAATGTCTCATCATTCAACCATTGAGAAAGAACAAAAGGGCTTGAATAAAGCAAGATGAATTGAAGTGTTTTAATCCTAGTTGAACAAGGCTATAAAGGTGTTCATCAACACCATCGAATCTTAAACAAGCTAGTAGTTGAATGAAAATAATTTTTCCATGTCTACAAGCACACATGATAGAGTTTCAAAAAATAATGGAATCACAAAATATTAGCTAGGATTACAATAGGAATCCCATCCAAGAGAATAGAGTAATCAATTCAATTTGTTATATTTGTTTATAGGTGTTCATAATTGTTGGAAATTTTTGTGCCAACCCTTGCAGAGATCAATCCTGAGAATTCAATGTGGATAACATGTCATTTTATCATACTCAACAGAGTGAGTTGCTTCTTCAAATATTGTTAGAAAGTGCATAATGCAAAGGTTGTGTGAGAGTCAATAACACAAGGGTTATTGATCTGTACCTCGCAATTACAACAACATCTTGTGTGAATAACATATCGTGTTATTCACCATCTTATGTTAGGCAATACGTGTTATTCGGTTGCAACAGGCTAAAGTTTTGGTTGCTCAAGTTTTGTAAAGCAGGTTTCACCCGTGCGGGATGGCAGAAAGGAAAGGAAGTCAGTTCCTTTCTTCCCCCACATGGGATGGCGGGAAGGTAAGGAATTCAATTCCTTTCTTACCCCGCACGGGTATGGGTTAGCAGTATGAGACATTGTGGAATAAGAAAAAGAGTTAGCGGGTGATATTTGCCGCTACCCCACAAGGCGGAACAATCAACTAGGGGACCCTTGCGGGGTAAGTTTCAAAGGGTGGATAGTCTTCCCTACCACCCCGTAAGGCACAAAAGCCCTCTTTCAGCACTTCCTTTTCAGCAGAATGCACCCAATGTCTCATCAAAATGGCCTTTTCAACCAGGTTTATAAGGGCAACAAGATGCACTTTTGGGTCTTGCCGAAGTGAGATGTCTCGGTGGAATGAGGACTGCGGTGGGTCCCACCTGAGAAAGGCCTCTTCAGCCTAACATTCTATAATGACACATGACTATTTGGTCCTATTGAAATGCCCCCTCTTAGCGAAAAATTATTTTTCGGTTGAACGAGTGTCTACTCACAATGAAATGGCATTTCGACCAAGTTTCCAAGACATGATGGAGGTGATTTTTTGTTTTGCGGAAGTGTCTACTCTCATTAAAATGGAGGATTTTGGTAGGCTCAGCCTATAGGAGATAATGAAGGACCTTTTTAGCCAAGTTTTTAAGGCCAACATAGTGGCTTCCTTATCTTTCCAACACCTTATGTCCTGCCAAACTCTTTTGGGGAGATTTTGATGCCATCTCGCATGACCATCTTTGCGTGAGATGGTAGGTCCAATGGTTGGGATTCAAAGATTTGGTAGTTGGCTGAGTTGAGGTGGAATTGCACAAGTAAGACAATTGTGGGAGAGATCAAGGGATCAAAGAGAGGAGAGATTCCTGAGCACAAGAGAGATGGTGTCCTCTAAACTCATTTGGGTTAAATTGATGGCATGAACAAAGTGAGAATTGGGAAGGCACGTGATGGAAGACTAGTTGCAGAAGTGGTGAAGGGGAGTCCATTCCGACAGAGAAGAGTCGTTCTTTCAAATGGCAGCTTTGAATTGCAAGATCAATTCTTGTTGTTGTTGATGATGATGATGAGAGAGATTGGTGAGAGAATGAAGAAGAGTGGAGATTGAAAAAATGGAAAGCATTAAAGGAAACAAGTAGCCATGGTAGAGCTAACTAGTGTGAGGCAAGGGAAATGCACAAGGCAAGCAATTGAAGAGAATGGAATGGAGGAAAAATAAATAGACAAGGAAAATCAATGCCCACAAATACACTACCACGTGGATTGGTTTTAAAATTAATTTGAGTTAATTGAAAAAAAAATATTAATTCGATTCGATTGCGATGGAAAAATAGTGTAATTATGTCAGTTACCCCTTTCTAAATTTTTGTTTTAGGCAAGGTGGCAAGCCGCATGTATATTAATATAGTAATCGGATACAAAAATCTGGTTCAAAAAGCATACCAACAAGAAAGAACTAGAAAAAAGAAAACCTCCGGTTATAGCTTCAATTGCAATTGAAATCCCCTAAATAAAACTAATGCTAACCTAATGAAGCTAAACTAATGATATGATATAAATATCATTTTTACAAAACCAAGTTTACCAATTTTTGCAATTGGCTGCAAGACTACATATCTGTCTCAATCTCACTACAATCGAAAAGAGATTAACTCGATTAACAGTTAATTCTATACATATAGTTATTAGTTGGCAACCTGACCATCCTCTGCAATTTTTGAAATGTAGAATCACCAATCATCCATATTTATAGTCATCAAAATGGAGCACAAAAAATATTACCCTCTGCCTTACTCATCCATCGATTGGACGTTTTCATCTTGCTGTTCTTGCATCGAGCCCCTATCAATAGTAGCGCAACTTGAGAAAATCCTGCAGCTTCATTAGAACCTTACGATAACACAAGCCCTAGGGAAAAATTTAAATCAAGCACTAATGGCTGTGGGTGTTGATTCACCTCAAGGAGTTCCGCATTCAATAGAAATAATGAGGCATTTGTCTTTTTCTTTATCAAGGTAACCATTTCCTGCCCAATTTCCCTACGATGCCTATCCAAAGCACTTTGAATATGTGAAACATTCTGCATCTCCAATGTGCATTCGATGTAGTTATAGATTGACACGAAAACATGCCTCGATAGAAGAAAATACTATGAGAAAATACCCCCAATATGTGCATTCTAAATTATTGTTTAATAATTTATTTTAATTGTATGAAATTTCTATAGTTCATAATAAATTATAAAATTGGCTTCTATCAATTTTTTTTTGTCTTTCAAACTTTCTCATCTTCATGATTAATCATGGAGCATCATCTGAAATGATGAAAAAATTGTTCACACAGTCAAATCTAGGAGTCAATTTAATAATTTTATTTTATTTAATTATTTAGGAGTTATATTTTTTACCTTTTTAAAGAAAATTGTAAATTATAATAAAGATGATTCTTTAAGAAATAAATAAATTTTATGTTAATTTAACTTATTTGTAAGTGTCACTATTGAATAATTTTTAATTCTTAATTTTAATAAAAAATATTTAATTTAAAAAATATTTTTTATAACGATTTTTTTAATGTAATATTATATTAAGTGAAAAAATCTATTACATTAAATAAAATTAATTTAATTTTTAATTTAATCTATTAATTTCAAAATAATATTTTTCATATCTAAAAATATATTTTTGTTTTTAATATTATTTATTTGTCTTTCCCTCCCTTTTGTAGTGTGATGTTACATTATGTGAATACATAAATAAATTAATATTTTGAGTTTAAATATTACTAGTTTTCTCAATTAAAAATATAATAAGATTGATTTATATATTAAATTAAAAAATTATTCTTCAAATTGACAATCATTTAATCTATATTGTCCTAAAATTTAAATATATTCTTAAATTAACAAGTTTTATCATAGGTAGGGAGGACTAAATGGAATCCTACTAGAAATCACCATTTACATATTGAAATGGGGATCAACGATGTGCCTATCACTATTTAAATATGAAATGCAAACCTCCAATGCTCGATGCCCAAAACACTAAGAAAAATTGGCGATGGAGAAAATTTTTTAGGATTCAGGGATCATAGTCACACCTTACTATTTACCAACACTAATGAACATCAAAGGGTGAAGGCCTGATCCACAAATACCGAAACAAATAGAAATATCTAACAATGAATAGGAGGCTTTTGGAGTTTGGGGCCCAGGGCTATACTATACCTTGTCCACATATAGACTAACTTCAGAAGGTATAGGATTGATCCTTGAAACCCGAGACACTTCACAAAGAGTTGTCGATGGTTCTTGATAGGTTATATTAAAAAAGATAGAGAGTCTCTAGGTGAGTGAGCATGTCCAATTCAAGAGGGACAAAGAGAGAAAGAAGTAAGAAGGGATGGAGGGAGATGTAGACATGGTGGTAGTGAGGAACCTAGGGAAGGAGAAGATAGAAAAGTGACAATAGAGAGAGAAGAGAAGGAGAGAGTACATAATGGGAGATGGGTGAGGGTGGACTATTTCAAATAATCTGGACTTTTCATGGATTTAATACTAGATTATATTTGAAAAAATGGTATGAAATAAACTAGTAATTCAATTGAAATAATCATTATAAATAATATTGACCAATCCTATTATTTTGAAAAATCTAAGAATACTAATTTATTCAACTAATTTTTCAAACCAAATTATTTAAAATAGTTCTTAAATCATGGATAAAAGGACATTGGATTCAAAATTAAGATGTAAAAGAAGAATATTGGAGTTTTAAATTTTTTATTAATAATAAGAAGTTACCTACGAGAAACTAAGTCATGTAGATAATATTAGATCACTAAAGATGTAAAGAAAAGTACAATTTTCCTATGATTAACCTAAGGTCACCAAACGAAATGCATACACAAACACGAATAATCATAGATAATAATGTTATCTATATGCATGAAAATGAAATGGTATTTATGTTATGCTATAAAACTAAATGTAATGGGTGAATGCAACTTAGTTTTGAGCTTGAAAATAGATTCTCTATGTTTGTGTTCTAGATTGATAGTAACATTTGTATCCTTTATTAGATCGAGTCCACATCTATAGATCATTTGATATTCATAGGTCTATTCTCTAATATATGGATTCAATCCTGAACTAATATAAATTTTTATTTGATTAATTAATTTCGACAATGCATACTCTACTCTACCATTTGAAAGAGGTAAGAGGTAAATGTGTTAGTGTGTTAGAATGTCAAATGTTCCATTTTTTTTGCCATTCAAATGCAATCTTTATCAATGTCCCTTTTTCTCTAATCTTTAGAAAAATGGGTTGTCCTCTTGATGGCATGTGATGAATGGAAAACTAGAAGAAAACAAGAGTAAAGTCATCTTTAGTTTCATCTTTACTGATTTTCCAAGGTCCTATTTAAAAAGGTGGTCACCCATGTGAAATGGTCGCAGAATGAAAGTTGGCCATGCCTCTTTACAATGTGTGCCCCCACCACATGCAATAATGCAAATTGTAACAATAGAGAAAAGAAAAACCACGACGATAATAGACATCAATTCCATAAAGCAATAGTGCAAAGTTACAATTTTTCAAAAAGGAGTTATTTGATGGCTCTCTTAAAACAAGAGACACAATGCGTCATGTTTCTGCCAATAGTAAAAATAGAGATGAAGATAGAAGGGGAAGAGTGAGAAAAATAGATAAAAAGATAAAAAAGGTATAAGGAGAGATATAATAATGTGATATATAATAAAGGGATAGAGAGATAGAGATATGGAGAGAGAGAGAGAGAGAGAGAGAGAGAGAGAGAGAGAGAGAGAGATGGGGTATAGAGGGGGAGAGAGGGAGAGGGAGAGAGAGAGAGAAAGAGAGAGAGTGAGAGGGAGAGAAAGAGAGGCACCTTGTACACGCTTGAGAGGGGGAGAGAGGGAGACAATACACATACATACACACATATGTGTGTATATATACTTAATATATTATATATTATATAAAATATATTATATATTATTATATACATATATATAAATATTATATATTATATATTATATATAAATTATAAATTATATGTATATACACATATTATATATACAATATCATATTATACACACTCCCAAATTTTAAACAAAAGTAGCATGTACACGTTGTTTATAGTAAAAACAACACGTACGTGCTATTTATAATAAAGATAGAGCATATGCGCTTCTTACACCATAAGTACCTTGTACGTTCTTTTTATACCATAGGTACCCCATGCACGCTTTTGACTGTTTAGGCTTGGAAATACGCCCGGATGACAAAGCTACAGTTTGGAAGTTTGATTTCTCTCCATTTCCCTTCTTTTTGACGTGTTTTATTTTATCAACTTGGTTTCTCGACTTTGTCATCATTAGGTTTACGCTTCATCAAGTGGGTATTTCTAAAATTGCCACCATATTTTCATCCATCTTCTGAGCTTTCAAACCATATATTTTTTTAAAAATTTGAACAACAATAACATATTATTATTGAATTTCTTTTACCAGTGTCTCCATAGTTCTCACAGACATATGTGTACCATTTTTTAATAACTTTTGATCTACTTATCCAAATTTAAAAAGTTTTATATATTATTGTAGTGCACTTGATTCTTTACAATTAAAAAAAAAAAATGTATTTCCGATTTTTTTAGTACAACTTATGCTTCGCACACGAACATGTACCTAATTTTTTAGGATGTGCTCAATTGGAAAAATTATTAAAAAAAAAATGCTCAACAAAATATTACAAAACAATACACATCTTCTAGTGCTAACTCTTAACTATCTTTCTGCCAAAGGATTTGTTAAAATACTAAATCTAACTATGACTTTTTTGATGCACACATTAGACACTATGTTATGTTTTTTAGAAAAAATCAGGGTCTCTTTTTTGTGCACGAAGGATTTGACCCCCTTAATCTTATCCAATTTTGAAAAAAATTAGTAGTTTGGAAACTAGATTCAGAGTACTACAATATTGTTGTTTGATTATCTTCATATCTTGAGTGGATGACTTTCAAATTTTTCCTCCAAGTTCAGGTTCACCTGATTTCAGAAAAAAAAGTGTCCACTTATACCCCCTATTTGACCATCATCTTTGTGCACTTACCCATTTACATTATTCAATTCAAGGTTAATTCCGAAACTGGGGTTTGACCTAAGTCAAACCCCTATCTGCAACACTTTCTCTCTCTCTTTCTGTGTCTAGGGAATAGGCTTAGGAGTTGTACTCAGGGATTTTGACAGAGTTGACAATGACAAATAAGTTCAACTTTCAACATAGTGAAATTCAGAGGACGAGGGTGAATCTGTACTACTTGGTCCCAAAAAAACAAGCTGAACTTCTAGTAATATGTTCTAAGCATCTTCTTTTGCCTAGATCTCAGTTTATGGCTCTATGGGATATATGTAGCAATCTATTTTCGATCATTTACTTCAATCATTCATTGTTTTATCCTAATTTCACAATTACCGTCCAATTTCAACTAAGAAATAGGAGGCAAATACACAACCGATGAATCTAATCCAAATTTCAGCCCTTTCCATATTTGAATTATGGCTAGATCTATATTAATAATATCAAAATTAATTTGTTAAAAAATATCAAAATTAATTTGTTAAAAAATAATTATTATATTAAAATAATTTTTAAATTTAATTAATTATATATTTAAAATAACTTATGATCAGCTTAAAATTAAGTTAGGATTAATTATATGTAGAATGGATATTTTATAAATCAAAACATAAAAAAATTCTCTTATAAAAACCAAGATATAAAACATAAATGATTAACTTAAAAATTGAGGCAAACAGAATTTTATCTCAATCGTACAATACCTGCAAACGGGGCATCGTCTATTTTAATAAAGAATTACATTAGTTCTAATTAAAGGTCTTAATTTTGAATGAATTCTGTAAGAAGTTCCATCATCCATCATTTAATTTAATCGTTCTGAAAAAATAATTCTTAAACTTTTGATTATGAAAGGGAAATAATTCTTTAATTTAATAGTTTGTATTGACAACATCATACTTTCTCAAACTAGTGTAATGAAAACACATGATTTGGTACAACTTACAAGCTAAAAGAACTACAATTTACAACAAAGACTCCAAACTTAAATGCATATGGGTATTATGTTAAATGATTCGAGAATTTACAGGTGGAACTGACAGGAAAGAAGACAAATTTGAAATTGTCAAACATAAAGGACTAAAACTTCTTAATGGAAGTTACCAACATCTAAAATGTAGAACTTTGACTGTCAGATGCTAATGTTCCTGTTCCTGTTCCTGTGGGATTGGTATTCTCCAGGAGTTCTGATATAGTGGATGTTAAATTGGAAGCAGCTGCACCTCCCATCAAAGATGTCTTCAGCCTCTCCAAGGCATTGCCTACATCTCTTATGGAAGGCCTTTCTCTTGGTGATTCACTACTACAAAGCAAACCAACATGAATGAAAGAAATTAGACATTTATTGTCTTCCATGTTTTCATTAACATCTCTCCATAGCCCGCTATCAACAATTTCTGCCAGTCTGTCTGGAAAGGCTGACCTCACCCACTTCTGCAATGTCATGTCTCCGACAAACATGTTATCACTTGGCCTCTTCCTTGTAACCATCTCTAATATCAGAATTCCATAACTGTAAACATCTCCCTTGATAGAAACATTCCCACCCAATCCATACTCTGCAATCAAATTTTATTCATTAAATTCTTAAAAAGCTAATATATAAAATGGTAAAGTCAATATAAGGGAAACTCAAATTTTTTTACCTGGAGCAATATATCCAATAGATCCTCTAAGTGCAAAAGTTGTAGTACTGAGTGAATCTATGGAATTTGTAGTAGTTAAACGGGATATACCAAAATCAGTGACAAGGGCTGTCATGTTGGCATCCAAGAGCACATTGCTAGGTTTTAAATCACAGTGCACAATTTGTAGAGGACAATTATGATGTAAGTATTCCATGCCATGGGCTACATCTACAGCAATGCTCAAACACTCACTCAAGCCCAATTTACAAAAGCCTTCATCATCCCTGTCAGGGTGCAAATGTTTTTCCAAGCTTCCATTACATGCAAATTCAAGAACCAAACCTTTCAAGTCAGGGTAGAAAAATGCACTTGTGATTCTAATCAGGTTAGGGTGCCGAATCCTCCCTAACAATTTACACTCTCTCTTAAAACTCTTCTGAGCCTCTTCATTTTGCAAATTAAGAATCTTGATGGCAACAATCTTACCATCCCTCAAGATGCCTTTGTAGACAGATCCAAAGTTACCCACGCCAAGCAAGTTTGACTCATCAAATCCAGATGTCGCAATGACAAGATCTTGATGAGAGAATTTTGGATAGCCAAGCCTTTGAAAAATAAAGCTTGAGGTACGGACTTGTTGTCTTGAAAGTTTAAGCCTCCATACAATTCCTATAATGAAGCAGCATAATACAACTCCGATGGTTCCAACAACTGATAAGACTACTTTTTTGAGTGGGGAATGTTTTCTCTGGGTCAGATTTGGGCAGGGAGGCAATGAATAATTTTTTGGGCCACATAGTCCAGTGTTCCCCATTAACAATATTACAACAGTTCTATTTGGAAACAAACCTGCTTCTGAAATCTGCCCTGAAAAATTATTGAAAGAAAGATCCATCTCTAGGAGATTTCGTAATTTGGAGAGTGAATCTGGTATTTGACCTACAAAGGCGTTGTGGGACAGATTTAGAAGCTCTAATGCTGTGCAATCTCCTAGAGAAATCGGAATGACCCCAGTAAGCCTATTTCCAGATATATCTATAGCTTGAGCCATTACAATTTTACTCATCTCCCGTGGCAAGGTCCCTTGCAGATAATTCCATGAAAGATTGAGGTAGAATGCCAGGTTTTTAAGGCTGGCAATGACTTCAACAGGTATCTTTCCCCCTAGTTTATTGTAAGATAAGTCAAGGAGCTCCAACTTCTGACATCCCTCCAAACTAACGGGGATTTCCCCTGATAACTTGTTGTGATGAAGATAGACGCGTCTCAACTGCTGGGATTGACAAATTGAATCTGGTATTTTTCCAGATAACTGATTGTGATGAAGAGATAAGAGTCCTAGATGTTGCATTTGACCTATCTCACTTGGAATGGCTCCTTCTAAATTGTTCCTTTGCAAATACAATTCTTCCAACACATGGAATCTTTTAATTCCAGAAGGAATATTGCCGCTGAAAAGATTATTGCCTAAATTTAAGTAGGTTAAGTTTGTCAGATTGGCAATCTGTTGTGGTATGCTTCCGCTTATCATGTTAAATGATAAATTCAAGGAATAAAGATTGGAAGACAATTGGCCTATGGATGGAGGCAACATACCAGTGAAATGATTGTTTCTTATATTTATTTTTTGCAAGTGGGAGCAATTTGTGAGAGCAGTGAGAAAGGCCAATGTGTGACTGCTGTCACTAACAAGTTGATTGCTCTGTAGTTTAAACTGGGTTAGAAGGTTCAACTTACCCAGCTCCATCGGAACCGTTCCACCAAGTTGGTTGATTTGTAACCAGAGTACTTCGAGACTGGAACAATTTCCAAGGGAGTTTGGTATGTTTCCACTAAGCTGATTTCCCCACAAACTAAGGAATTTCAAGTCGGAGAGTTTGGTACCAATTTCCCATGGAATATTTCCACTTATGTGGTTTCGAGATAAAACTAGGTTATTCAATTTTGAGAGATTTGTTAAAGAGCTGGGAATGGTTCCTGATAAGTTATTTCCGTTGAGGTGAAGAATCCGTAGGCGAGTGAGCATGCACAATTCACGAGGAATTGGACCATAGAGCTCATTTTCGGTCAATTGCAATTCAACTAAGGCGGACATATTTTCAATAGAGCTGGGAATGGTACCAGTGAGACTGTTAACGCCCAAGTAGAGGTACTTCAAACTTGTGAGAAGACTGAGCTCAGGCGGAATGCTACCATGCAGTTGGTTAAAGGAGAGTGCCAGAGTATACAAACTGCGGCAAGCGGAGAGAGAGTGGGGAATGGTTCCTTGTAATTGATTGCGGTGTAGCAAGAGTATCCACAGATTTGGGAGTTGGCCGAGTTGGGGCGGAATGGTGCCAGTGAGGTAATTGTTGGAGAGATCAATGGATCGAAGAGAGGAGAGATTCCCGAGCACAGGAGAGATGGTGCCGTCTAAACTCATTAGGGTTAAATTGATGGCACGGACAGAGTGAGAGGAAGGATGACAGGTGATGGCAGACCAGTTGCAAAAGGGGTGAAGGGGAGTCCAGTCCTGCAGAGAAGAGGCGTTCTTTGAAATGGCAGCTTTGAATTGCAAGAGCAATTCTTGTTGTTGTTGTTGATGATGATGATGAGAGAGATTGGTGAGAGAATAAGGAAGAGCGGAGATTAAAATTATGGAAAGCGTTAAAGGTAACAAGAGAAGTGCAGCCATGGTAGATCAAACTAGTGTGAGGCAGGGGAAACACACAAGGCAAGCAATTGAAGAGAATAGAATGGAATGGAAGGGACAAGGAATAAATAGATTACAGTAAGGGTCGCCGTGATACTCTTCTACTTGAGATCATTTTAAAATTAATTCGAGTTGAATTGCACAAAATTAATTTCATTGTTTCACATGGACGGTAAAGAGTGGACGTTGTCAAAGCAAGCACGCACTTCATGTTCCAACCAACGCAAAATTATTATTAGTCGTGTAATGTTTTCGCTTTCTGATGTTTTCCAGTCACACACATTCCGTAAGTTGATTTTACAATATTTTGCTATTATTGCGTAACAAATAATTTTCTTGGGAGAACACTCATTAAAATTAGACTTACAATTTGGGGACCCTACAGATGAAATATTTTTCTTAATATTGGACTTAACTGTGTGGAATTTTTTTCGCCAGCATTTTAATAATAATTCAGCACACCTAATTTTCCTACACTTTAGAAGAAAGGGGCATTGACGCCGAGGTTATTCATAGCTCGAATTTCATGCGCACTATAAAATGTTTGGATTGTCTGGATTGTCTTCCTTCCCAATTTGGAAATGCCATGTAAAATTGGGAACAAATTATATTAAATATGATAGAATGCTGACTCTGATATTGATTGAGAATTTTATTGTTTTTTTTAATTATGAAATATAAAATCAAAAGAAATTATAGTCAATGGGCCCTTGGTTTACTGGTGAAGTTGAAAGGCTCTAAATGAGTCCACCAGGGACCTCAGTTCTTGCCGAAGAGGTTCAACCTACTGGGTCAAGCCCCTCGTATCAGGTGGCAACAGCTAGTGGAATGGATACCCCTCAGTTCTTGGCTCTCAGCCGAAGAGGTTCAGCCTACTGGCTAGAGGACCTCCATCTAAAAAACAAAGAAATTATACATCAATTTTTTTGAACTAATTTAGAAATTGATATGAAATTGACGACTTTTGATTTGAATGACATAGGAAGAATTTTAAAGAAGAGGAAAGATGAGTAAGATGAAAATATAATTTTATTGAGTATTACTATATGATCACATTCAGGAAACTTTAAAATAGACTATTTTAAATAGTTTAGACTTGCCATGGATTTTCTACCAAATGATATTTGAAAAATCTATGTGAAATAAGCTAGTAATTCAATTCAAATAATTATTAGAAATAATATTGACCAATCCTATTATTTAAAAAAATTCTAAAATTAGTAATTTATTTTCACTAAATTTTCAGACCTTTAGAGTAGTAAGTCAAAAGTATTTAAAATAGTTTTCAAAACAAGAACGAAAGGACATTAGATTTGAAATTATGATGTAAATAAAGAATAGTAGAGATTTGAAACATGAAGAGAAACTAAGTCATGTAAGATTCCATGAGACAACTAGAGATATAAATAAGTACAATTTTCTTATGATTAGCCTAAGCTAATCAAATGAAATGCATACACATAAACATTAATAATCATAGATTGAAAATAGATTCTTTATGTTTGTGTTTTAGCTCAGATTGACAATAGCATTTATATCCTGTATTAAGTTGAGTAGTCATCTATAGATCATTTGATGTTGATAAATCTATTCTCTAGTATATGGATGTAATCCTCAAACAACTATAAATTTTTATTTATTGCACATAAAAATCAGTCAAAAGAATTTGATGGAGAATTTTTTTTTTTTTTAAAATTATGAAACATAAAATCAAAAGAAATTATACATCAAATTTTTTGAAAAAATAAATTAATCATTAAAAATATAAAAATAATGATAAATAAAGAACTAATTTAGAAATTGATATGAAATTGATGACTTTTGATTTGAATGATATAGGATCAATTTTAAAGAAGAGGAAAGATGAGTAAGATGAAAATATAATTTTATTGAGTATTACTATATGATCTCATTTAGGAAACTTTAAAATAGACTATTTTAATTAGTTTAGACATGTCATGGATTTACTACTAAATGATATTTCAAAAATCTATGTGAAATAAGCTAGTAATTCAATTAAAATAATTATTAGAAATAATATTGACCAATCCTATTATTTAAAAAAATTCTAAGAATAGTAATTTAGTTTCGCTAAATTTTCAGACCTCTAGAGTAGTAAGTCAAAAATATTTAAAATAGTTTTCAAAACAAGAATGAAAGGATATTAGATTTAAAATTATGATGTAAATAAAGAATAGTAGAGATTTGAAACACGGAGAGAAATTAAGCTATGTAAGATTAGATGAGATAACTAGAGATATAAAAAAAAGTACAATTTTCTTATGATTAGCCTAAGTTAATCAAATAAAATGCATAAATATGAACATTGATAATCATAGATTAAAAAATATATAGATTCTTTATGTTTGTCTTTTAGTTCAAATTGATAATAGCATTTATATCCTTAATTAGGTTGAGTCGACATCTATAGATCATTTGATGTTCATAAATCTATTCTCTAGTATATGGATGTAATCCTCAAATAAATATAAATTTTTAATTATTGCACATAAAAATCAATCAAATATCCCCTTGTGTTTGCCATTCCAATGCAATCTTTAGACTTAAAGAAAAATGGGTGGCTTAATGGGATGCGATGAATGGAAAATAAGAGTAAAGTCATCTTTACTGAACTAAAGTGTGAAGGCATCTTTAAAACGGTGGCCAACCATGTGAAATGGCCGTAGAATGAATATTGGCCCTGCCTCTTTCCAATGTGTACGCCCACCACATGCAATGATGAAAATTGTAATAATCGACAAAAGCATAGCCACGACGATATAGACATGAATTACATAAATATATGCTTAATATTTTATTATAATTTTAAATTTATTTTAATTATATTTAAAAATATATTAATTTAGTATCTTATTTATAATATTTATGTACAAAAGTTTGTTTAACAAACTAAATTAGTTATATATGTTTTCAATTACATTTTATATTTATTTATGTACTTCATACATCATTCTCTTCTACTTTTTTGATGTAATTGTTATCATTTTTATGTCATTTGGAAATAATTACTAGTGCAATTTTTTTGTCCAGTATGAATCCACTTCACACAAATTCTTTATTGACTTGACCAATATTTTAGACATTATCTATACAGTTACACAATAAATTACTTGAAACAAGGCTTAAGTTGGCATATTTAAAGACATGTCCAAAGACCCTAGGGTACAAAACCATATAGGATCAAGGATTCATAATATTTATCCATTACAATATCAAATTTATGTTTAACAAAGTAAAATAACATTCATAATAGGTTGTATTAACATTTCAAAGTATATATACTAAATGTCTCATCATTCAGCCATTGAGAAAGAACAAAAGGGCTTGAATAAGGCGAGACAAATTGAAGTGTTTCAATGCTAGTTGAACAAGACTATAAAGGTGTTCATCAACACCATCCAATCTTAAACAAGCTAGTAGTTGAATGAAAATAGTTTTTTCGTGTCTACAAGCACACATAATAGAGTTGCAAAAAATGATGGAATCATAAAATTTAAGCTAGGATTACAATAGCAATCCCATCCAAGAGAATAGAGCAATCAATTCAATTTGTTATATTTGTTTATAGGTGTTCATAATTATTGGAAATTTTTTTGCCAACCCTTGCAGAGATCAATCCTGAGAATTCAATGTGGATAACATGCCATTTTATCGTACTCAATAGAGTGAGTTACTTCTTTAATTTTTTTTAGAAAGTGCATAATGCAAAGGTTATGTGAGGGTCAATAACATGAGGGTTATTGATCTGTGCCTCACAATTACAATATCATCTCATGTGAATAACATATCATGTTATTCACCATCTTATGTTAGGAAATGTGTGTTATTCGGTTGCATCGGGCTAAGGTTTTGGCTGCTCAAGTTTTGTAAAGTAGGTTTCACCTGTGTGGGATGGCAGGAAGCCAAGGAAGTCAGTTCCTTTCGTCCTCGACACGGGATGGTGGGAAGGCAAGGAAATCAGTTCCTTTCTTACCCCATGCGGGTATGGGTTAGCAATATGAGATATTATGGAATAAGCAAAAGAGTTAGCGGGTGATGTTCGCCGCTACCCCACAACGCAGAACGGTCAACTAGGGGACCCTTGTGAGGTAATTTTTAAAGGGAAAATGGTCTTCCCCACCACCTCGTAAGGCACAAAATCCCTCTCTCAGCAATTTCTTTTCAGCATAATTCACCCAATGTCTCATCAAAATGGCCTTTTCAACTAGGTTTATAAGGGTGACAAGATTCAATTTTGGGTCTTGCTGAAGTGAGATGTCTCGATGGAATGAGGATTGCAGTGGGTCCCACCTAATGAAGGCCTCTTTGGCCTAACCTTCTACAGCGAAACAAGACTTTTTGGTCTTGCTAAAATGCCCCCTCTTAGCAAAAAATTCTTCTTCGACAGAATGAGTGCCTTCTCACAATGAAATGACCTTTCAACCAAGTTTCCAAGAGGTGATGTAGGTGATCTTTTTTTTTTTCAGAGGTGTCTATTCTCATTGAAATGAAGGATTTTGCTGGGCTTGGCCTACAAGACATACTGAAGGACTTTTTAAGCTAGGTTTCTAAGGGAAACATAGTGGCTTCTTTATCTTTTTGAAACCTTATGTCCTACCAAATGTTTTTGGGGAGTTTTTGACACCATCTCGCATGTCCATCTTTGCATGAGATGGAAGGTCCAATGGTTGGGATTCAAAGATTTGGGAGTTGACTGAGTTGAGTTGCAATCACACTAGTGAGACAATTGTGGGAGAGATCAAGGGATCAAAGAGAGGAGATATTCTCAAGCACAGGAGAGATGGTGTCGTCTAAACTCATTTGTGTTAAATTGATGGCATGAACATAGTGAGATTTGGGATGGCAGGTGAAGGTAGACTAGTTGCAGAAACTTGGTGAAGGGGAGTCCACTCCGACAGAGAAGAGTCATTCTTTGAAATGGCAACTTTGAATTGCAAGATCAATTCTTTTTGTTTTTTATGATGATGATGAGAGAGATTGGTGAGAGAATGAGGAAGACCGGAGATTGAAAAAATGGAAAACATTAAAGGTAAGAAGAAAAGAGTAGCCATGGTAGAGAAAACTAGTGTGAGGAAAGGGAAACACATGGAAATCAATTGAAGAGAATGGAATGGAGGAGGAATAAATAGACAAGGAAAATTAGTGCCCACAAATACACTACCATGTCAATTGGTTTTAAAATTAATTCAAATTAATTGAAAAAATATATTAATTCGACTCGATTGCGATGAAAAAAGAGTGAAATTATGTCAGTTAACCCCTTTCTAATTATTATTATTAGGCAAGGTGGTAAGCCACATATATATTAATATAGTAATAGTATACAAAAATCTGGTTTGAAAAGCATACCAATAGGAAAAAAACAGAAAAAAGAAAACCTTTGGTTATAGATTCAATTACAATTGAAATCCCCTAAATAAAACTAATGCTAACCTAATGAAGCTAAACTAATGTTATGATATAAATATCATTTTTACAAAACCAAGTTTACTAGTTTTTGCAATTGGGTGCAAGACTACATATCTATCTCAATCTCACCACAATCCAAAAGAGATTAACTCAATTAATAGTTAACTGTGTTCATATACTTATAAGTTGGCAACCTGGCCATCCTCTGCAATTTTTGAAATTTAGAATCAGCAATAATTCATATTTATAGTCATCAAAATGGAGCACAAAAATATTACCCTTTCCCTTATTCGTCCAATGGTTGGACATTTTCATCTTGTTGTTTTTGCACTAAGCCCCTATCAACAATAGCTATAACTTGAGCAGATCCTGCAGCTTCATTAGAACCTTGCGATAACACAGGCCCTAGGGAAACATTTAAATCAAGAACTAATGGACGTGGGTATGGATTCACCTCAGGGAGTTCCACATTCAATAGAATTAACAAGGCATTAGTCTTTTTTTTTATCAAGGTAACCATTTCCTGCCCGATTTCCCTACTATGCCTATCCAAAACACTTTGGATACATGAAAAATTCTGCATCTCCAATGTGTGTTTGATTTTGTCATAGATTAACATGAAAACAAGCCTGGATAGAAGAAAATATCATGGGAAAATACCCCCAATATGTGCTTTCTAAATTATTGTTTAATAATTTTATTTTAATTGTATGATATTTTTACAGTACATAATAAATTGTAAAATTGGCTTCTATAAAATAAAATTCTCTTTCAAAATTTCTCATCCTCATGATAATCATGGAGAGTCATCCGAAATGATGAAAAAAATGTTCACACAGTCAAATCCAGAAGTCAATTTAATAATTTTATTTTAATTTAATTATTTAGGAGTTATGTTTTTTAATTTTTTTAATAAATTGTAAATTATAATAAAGATGATTCTTTAACAAATAAATAAATTTTATGTTAATTTAACTTATTTGTAAGTGTCACTATTGAATAATTTTTATATCTTAATTTTAATAAAAAATATTTAATTTAAAAATATTTTTAATAATAATTTTTTAAAATGTAATATTATATTAAGTGAAAAAATCTATTACATTAAATAAAATTAATTTAATTTTTAATTTAATCTATTAATTTCAAAATAAAATATTTTTCAAATCTAATAATAATATATTTTTGTTTGTCTTTCCCTCACTTTTGTAGTGTGATGTTACATTATGTGAATACATAAATAAATTAATATTTTGAGTTTAAATATTACTAGTTTTCTCAATTAAAAATAAAATAAAATTGATTTTTTTATATTAAATTAAAAAAATTATTATTCAAATTAACAATCATTTAATCCCTTGACCTCCCGCTTACATGAACCATCTCTTGAGGACTCTGCTCCTTTTATTGAGGTCAAACCCAACAATAGAAGAAGGAACTCCCCTATTGGCCAAAACACTCCGATCTCAGGGGGGGTCTTAACCAGAAACAAACAACAAGCGGATTGTGGGTTAGAATCAAGGTGGGTGGGGAGACCACCCAATGCAATTAGCAGAGATAGGCAGAGTCAGGTTGCCATTGTAGACGAAGCCCAGAGAACGTTATGAGAAATAGGGACGAGATCCCCCTCTCATGCTAAATGAAAGTCATCTCATGGAATATAAGGGGTTTAAATCACCCCCACAAGCATGACCAACTATCCAATTTGGTTAGAGACCATAAACTTGATATTTTACTTGTCCAAGAAATGAAAATGCTTGGTAGCAAAGTGAAAAAAATTAAACTGGCAATCTTTGGAGATTGTGGTGTTCACTGTGTGGATGCAGATTGTGCTTCAAGAGGTATTGCCACCCTTTGGAATCCAAGACTTCTAAGTGGTAAGGTGGTTCTCTATTCTCCTAATCACATTGCTACTAGATTCTTTAATCTTAAAGATGGATCCTGTTGTGTTATTTCCAACATCTATGCTCCTAATGTGAGATCTTCTAAGAAAGCCCTCTAGCCTTCCATTTGCCATGCTAGATCGCTCTTCCCTAATGAGAAATGGGTTCTTCTAGGTGATTTCAATACCCCTCTCTCTAATCTGGAGAAATATGGGGGTATACCTATCTCTATTGATAGTAGACAAGACTTGGCTGACATGATCAACTTTTTGAGCCTTTTAGATTTGGATCTTATTGGTGCCAAGTTTACTTGATCCAACAGACATAGTGGGGAGAATGTTATTTAGGTTAAGCTTGATAGGGGACTTGTCTCTCCTGATTGGCTTCAGATGGCTTCCTGTCGTCTCAATGCCTTGGCCCGTGTTGGATTTTATCACTTCCCCATCTACCTCTCAGTTACTCCGTTGTCTGGTAGAAAGGTATACCCCTTCAAATTTGAGAAAATGTGGCTGATGGCCTTAGAAATCCAAGATAAAAATATGGAGTGGTGGAATATTGATATATAGAGCACGACTATGTTTCGTATAGCCAAGAAGCTTTCCAATGTCAAGTCTAATATTCAACGTTGGAACAAATCCTCCTTTGGCAATATCTTCAAATCTAAAAAGAAGCTCAAATTGGATCTTGAGGAGGTTCAAAATCATATTCAAATTTTTGGGTTTGATAAAGATGTCTCCAACAAAGAAATTGAAATTTTGACTAAATTACATGACATTATTTCCAAAGAAGAGGAATTTTGGAAGCAGAGATCTAGAGCTTTATGGCTTAAAAGTGGTGACAAAAATACTAAGTTCTTTCATTTGATTAATCTTAAGCACATGGCTACTAACAAAATAAAAAAAATCAGATCGGGCAGAGGGGTTGATAAGCATGATGAGATTTACGAGGAAGCCATCAGCTTTTTCTCTAATCTCCTTTCTATGGATGACCCTCTTGATCGTCCCTTGATGAAGTTCGCAATGCAGTCTTCTCTTTTGAAGGTAACAAGGTCCCCGACCCTAATGGTTTCTCTCTTTTTTCTTTCAAAATTTTTGGCAGATTATTTACTTTGATGTGGTTGATCTGGATAAAGAATTTTTCAGATCCCACTGTCTCCTGAAGGAGCTGAATGCCACCTTCCTAGTCCTCATCCCTAAGAAACCTGATGCTTGCTCTTTTTAGGATTTTAGACCTATTAGCCTTTGTAATTCTCTTTATAAAATCTTCACCAAGATTCCGGTGCTCAAGCTTAAGATTTTCATCCCCTCTTTAATTTCTAAACGTCAAAATGGGTTTGTCCCTGGGAGGTAGATCTTAGATTCTGTTATTGTGGTGCATGAGAATATCCACTCCTTTCTATCAATAAAAAACCTAGTTTTTTTTCTTCTGCAATTGGACCTGATGAAAGCTTTTGATAGAGTCAACTGGAGCTTTCTCTTCCGAATCATTAGGGCTTTTTGATTCGGAGATAACTTCATCTAGATCATTGAGCAATGTGTTTCCACCCTAAAATATTTTATGTTGATTAATATATATGCCTCTGGTTTCTTCTCCACATCTAGGGGCATAAGACAAGGGGATCCTCTATGTCCTTTTCTTTTCATTTTGATGAGTGAAGCTCTTAGTAGAATTATTCAGAGGGATGTCACAAATGGCAATATTATGGGCTTACAACCCTCCTCTCAGGCCTCCACATGCTCTCACTAACAATTTGTTGATGATAATCTATTGGTGGGGGAAGGCTCAGTTAAAGAAGCTAAGAATTTTAAAAAGACCTTGAATATCTATGAACATGGTTCAGGGAAAAAACTTAGCCTAGCTAAAAGCTCCATTTTCTTCTTTAACACCCCTGAACATAGGAAATTGAAGATTGCCTTGATTATTGTTGTAAATTTGGAACTTTTCCTGACTCCTATTTAGGTCTTCCTCTCTGCCATGGTTCAGCTCTAGATAGCTTTTGGGTGAATCTTATGGATAAATTCCAGAACAAGTTGGCTGGGTGGAAAGGCTCTTTGTTAAGCCAAGCTAGTAAAATCTACTTGCTCAAAGCCTCGCTTCAGAGCCTCCCAGTTTATGCTATGAGTTTATTCAAAATCCCAGCCAAAATTGTTGATAAACTGGAAAGAATTCATTTTTTTTTGTGGACTGGAACTAAATCTAAGAATAGAGTACATCTTGTGGCTTGGAATCAGGTTTGCCTTCCCAAATCCATGGGGCTACAGGACATGAAGAATCTGAGAGAATTCAATAAAGCCCTGATGGCTAAGAAGCTATGGAGATGTCTTAAAGAGAATAATGAATGAATTGACATATTCAAACATAAATACCACATTCCGGATATCCAAAACACTTTGGAAACTTATGATCTTCCCAATGTTGTTTCTGATTTATGGAGCAATTTCTTTGGCTCCTCTAAAGTTATCTTGCATGGTTGTAGATGGATGCTAGGGAATGGTACCAAAATTAGATTTTGGGATGACTAGTGGACTAGTGATGGCCCCCTATTAGACTCTTTTTGGGCTCCTCCCTTTAAATAATTATGTGTCTAAAAAAATGGCATCTAGGTGACTGATTATTTTAGAGATGGAGTTTGGTTGGACATTAATTCTGTGGATAATGCTTTGTTACATATGCAACCCTGTGAGTTCTATTCACATCCCTCGTTTTCAAGGGGAGGATGAAGTGTTTTGGAATTTCTCCTCTTCTGGGAAGTTCAAGGTTGTTGATGCTTATAAGTTCATCTCTAGAAGCTTCTCCCTTCCCTTTTGTGCTGGTATCTAGAACAAACACTTAATTCCTAAAATTAACATTTTTTTCTAGCTGTTTATGCAGGGTAAGATCTCTACCATTGACAATCTTTGTAGAAGAGGTATTCCTCTTACCAATAGATATTTTCTTTGTAAAGAGGCAGAGGAAAATGCTGGCCATCTACTGCTTCATTGCGCCTTTGCCAAGGATATCTGGAATCACTTCCTTAACATCTAGAACATTGATTGGGTCTTTCCTGATACTATCTATAGAATGTAGTTTGAATGGAAATTCCCCTTTGATAATTACGCTTTGGGAGTTCTCTCGAATTTAACTCTTCTGCATATTGCCTGGGGCATTTGGAAAGAAAGAAACAATAGTCTTTAGGGATTTGGAAACTCCCGTGTTTGTTGTGGCTACTAAAATTCGCATTACTACCAAGGAAAATTTTCTGCACTCCTACCCCAATAGAAAGAATGACCATCCCCTCCCTACTCTCTAGGAGGATTGGGATACTATCAATCGGTGGCAAATTGACTGGAATATTGCCATTCAATTGCAAAAAACCAAGCAATGTAGACAAAATGTTCTTTGGCATCCTCCCCATATGGGTTGGATAAAAATCAATATGGATGGGGTGGCTAAATGGAATGTTGGGTTGACCAAGTGTGGGGGAGTGGCTAGGAATCATTCAGGTCTGCTAGTTTCTGTGGTGGCGCTCCCTCTGGGCACCCAGTCTAACCACTATATGGAAGCTAGCGCTGCCCACATTGGGTTACACATGGCTAAAAGAGAAGACTTTAGAAAAGTATGGTTGGACTCTGACTCGCTAAACACTATCAATTGTCTGAGTGGCCGCATGGATCCTAGCTAGACGACAACTAATCTCATCAAGGATTATCGAGATATAATAAATGAGCTGGCAATTTCAAAATCTCACACGTATACCAGAAAGGAAACAAAGTGGTGGATCTACTAGCCAATCTGGCAATGGGATATGTAGTGACTAAATGGTGGAGTAGTAGGGATTCATTCCCCAAAAATCTATGTGAGCTGACCCATGATGATTACGCCCACCGATGTTAATCAATGATCTTTCATCATGATTTGATAGAGTTGATGGGGGAATGACTCTTTTTTTCCCCCTAACCGAAGATCTAGAAACTTCCCTAATGCCTGGATTTTCTGTCTTATTGTGTGGCCCATTTTTTGCTACTCTTTCGAGACTTTTCTGGTGTGGCCCATTTCCTACAAGTGTTTGGAACATTCTCTGGTGTGGCCCATTTTATGCTATTCAATGACTAGGAGCATAATGGGTGGGGACAAGAATAGGAAAGAACCATCTACTTGCAAGAAATGGAAGAAAAACAAGGATGTTTGGTAGGAATTTGTTGATGGGGGAATTGTCCCCTTCTTGGATTGATTTCATGGCCCTTCTCCTCTACTCACGGAGGCCTTTGTCAATGAGTGGAAAAATGGGAGCTTGAGGGCTTATGGCATCGAGTATCAGATTGATGAAACCTTGGTGGCGATGGTCACTAGTCTGGCGACAACTAGCAAAATATTTTATAGGGATAGGAAAATTGGGGAGGAGGACTTTCAATTGAGTTTCTTTAATAAAGACAAGGAGTGCTCTAGAGTTACCAGGATGGCTGATGGTGGCTACAACAGGAAAGATCTTATGGCTCCCTGAGAAGACATGGATGAGTTCATCATGAGTTATATTATGCTCGTTGGTAGATATGCTTGCATCTTTTCTTATCATTTTACCATTTTGAATCATTTTAGGCAAGGCAAAATCATTTTTGTTCCTTTCTATCTAGCCTCCTCTTAAGAAAATAGCCTCAAAAAATATTTAGAGAATCCAAACAACCCTGTTCTCCATGAAGGGCTTATTATGCTCATCATGGAGTATGCTAAGTCCCTTGAAGTTGTGCCCTCTCTCATTGAGACTGGCCAATAGACTAACATCTAGGATATCTCAGACTCAGAAATGGAACTGGAGGATAGTGGGGGTGCCATTCCTCTTGATGACCCTGATCATAAACCTATGGAAGAAGGGAGATGATGGTCACCCCTAGGATGTTTAACAGTAAGAATCCTCCCTGATGGGTGGCCAACAAATATAAAACCACCAACAAACTAATTTATAAGGCCAAGCTCCTCTCTAAAAAGAAGAAGCTGGTGGTTAAGGACTATGGTCTGAAGGATTCGTATCTGGAAATTAAATTGGACATCCCTATCAACGTCCTGAAAGAAAAATAGGGGAAGATGGTAAAAGAAGAGTATAGTGGGATACATAGGACTAGTAATCTGATGAACTTGGTTAAGGAAGCTACTAGAAGCCAAGAGAGCTACTGGAAGTGGGTAGAGTGAGAAATTGATACCCTCAAAGTGGGGGTTACAGAGATTATTGATATCTTCATTGCTTCCCTTGAGCCCAAAAAATCTGAGAAACTCATGATTATGACTCAAAAGCTCTCCCAGGATGTTGAGGTGATGAAATGCAATCATGAACAAAGAATTGAAAAGGTGAAACAGTCTATGGCGAAGATAAAGAAAAACCTCAAGAACCTGGTTGACATAAGCAAAGAAGCCATGAACAACAGTATAGAGGGGCTAGAAAAGATCAATGCCATGGTTGCTATTTACAGATCCTATCATAGTGAACCAGTGAAAGATCTTGGAGGGGATGATATGGCTACTAGAGACAACAAAATCATTGGTCCTAGTTCCAGAACCAGTTGCAGGAGAAGCAACAAGGGCACCTCTAGATTCTTTATGGAGGAGATGGAGGAAATCAACAAGATTTCCATCAAGAAGAACAAGGATCCGGTGTACTCTCTTAATTGAGAGTTTTTCTTTTGTTTTGTCTTGTTTGTCTGCATATCTTTTTCTTTCGTGACTGTTCGGGGGTGCTCCCCCGTTTTCATGTTGGTTCTTGTCTGTTTGGCTGATGGCCGGATTTTGTAAAACTTTTAGTTTCGGGTCCATGTAAAACCCGTTTGTCTTTATCAAAAACAATCATTTAATATATTTTATCTTAAAATTTAAATATATCCTTAAATTAACAAGTTTTATCATAGGTAAGGAGGACTAAATGAAATCCTATTATAAATCACCATCTACATATTGAAATGGCGATTAGTGATGCGCCTATCACAATTTAAATATGAAATGAAAACCTCCAACGCTCGATGCCCAACACACTAAGAAAACTTGGTGATGGAGAATTTTTTTTAGGATTCAGGGATCATAGTCATACCTTACTATTGACCAACACTAAATAACATCAAAGGGTGAAGGCCCGATCCATGAATACCAAAAAATAGAAAGATCTAACGATGAATAGGAGGCTTTTGAGGTTTGGGGGCTAGAGATATACTATACCTTGCCCACATATAGACTAATTTCAAAAGGTATGCGATTGATCCTCAAAACCTGAGACACTTCACAAAGAGTTGGTGATGGTTCTTGATAGGTTATATTCAAAAAGGTAGAAAGTCTCTAGGTGAGTGAGCATGTCCAATTCAAGAGGGACAAAGAGAGAAAGGAGTAAGAATGGATGGAGGGAGATGTAGACATGGTGGGAGTGAGGGACCTAGGGAAGGAGGATATAGAAAAGTGACAATAAAGAGAGAAGAGAAGGGGAGAGTACATAATGGGAGATAGGTAAGGGTAGACAGGTGAGATACATAAAGGGAGAAAGAGAGGTGTGAGATACCTAGATGGAGATAGAGAGGGTTGAGAGAGATAGATGGGGAAAGAGAGAGGTAGGTAATGAGACATAGATGGAAAGGTAGATAGGTGGAGAGGGAGGAAGGGATAAACCTAGAGAGGGTCTCAGAGAGATAAGGTGAGAGAGGTCATGACCTAGACAATGGAGAGAGGAGAGAGAGAGAGAGAGAGAGAGAGAGAGAGAGAGAGAGAGAGAGAGAGAGAGAGAGAGAGAGAGAGAGAGAGAGAGAGAGAGAGAGAGAGAGAGAGAGAGAGAGAGAGAGAGAGAGAGAGAGAGAGAGAGAGAGAGAGAGAGAGAGAGAGAGAGAGAGAGTTGGGGGTAGTTAGAGAATGCGAGGTAGAGGAGAGAGGGTGGGAGAGATCTAGAGAAATAGAGGTAGGGAGGGAGTGAGATAAAGAGAGCTAGAAAGAGGATAAAGGAAGAGTGATAGAGAGATATCTCTAGAGGCTAGGGAAGATATAGAGAGTGAGATAGAGAGAGTGAGATAATGTTGATAGAAGCCTCTAATTACTAGAATTTGATCATGTCTAAAAATTTATAATATCTTCTAAAACATAGAATCTACATTATAACTCCTAAATATATGAAACCACTTTCAAATATCCTGCCAATATATACAAGAAATATAAATTAAATTAGAATAAAGAAAAAATAATTGAAATGTGAGTGTCAACCATATACCCTAAACCCTATACCAATACTCTCAAACCTATACCCTAAATCCTATTTTCTGCATTCTATTCCATAAATCCTATACAAGGGAGGGATAGGAAATGGACTAAGACAGGGGAGTCAGAGAGAAAATGAGAGAGAAGAAAACAGATAAAGAGACAACTAATAAGGAAGGGAGGGAGAGGTAGACAAGGACTGATTGTTAGACTTAGATAGGGGAGAGATATAGAGGGGGAGAGAGAGTTGGGTAATGAGATGGGGATGGAGAGGTAAAGAGGTAAATATGGAGAGAGAGAGAGAGAGAGAGAGAGAGAGAGAGAGAGAGAAAGAGAGAGAGAGAGAGCGAGAGAGAGAGAGAGAGAGAGAGAGAGAGAGAGAGAGAGAGAGAGAGAGAGAAAGAGAGAGAGAGAGAGAGAGAGAGAGAGAGAGAGAGAGAGAGAGAGAGAGAGAGAGAGAAGTATAGAGATGGGGGTAAGAGGGAAGGTGAGGCACTGAGGGAAGGGGTGGTAGAGACCTTGAGAGGGGAAAGAGGTGAGACAAAGAAGAGAGGGAGAGAAATATAGGTCTATAGTTAATGGGAGATAGAGAGTGAGAAAGAGAGAGCAAGTGAATACAAATAGAAACACATTAATTAGTGAAATTTGGCTGTCTAAAAATTAATATGATATTCTTAAACTCATAATCTATATTATAACTCCTAGATATTTGAATCCACTCTCAAATATCTTGCTACTATATAAACAAAATATAACTTAAAGTATAGGAAAGGAAAAAGTAATATTGAAATGTGACTTTTACTTAAATATACAAAATGAAAATAAAAATTTATTTTCATTTAGGGAGTGCCAAATTTGGCACTCTCCAAATTGTGAAATGCTTCGATGGGGGTCAAAAAGTAAAGTGGCAGCTTTTTGGTTCCCCATCTTTTTACACTTACCCAACATGTAAACGTAATGGATAACATGGTTAACATTTGGTTAATTATTTTAAATATTTTAAAGAACACATATTTGGTTGTTGACATATTATTCCAACCATAAGGTTTGAGAATTATTAATGCAAGTAGTAAAGTGAGTGCATTAGAATTGAGATTGTGTTTCTATGAAGAAAATTCCTCTCCCCACACTCTATTTATTTCACTTCATATAAATATAATTACATTATAAATGCACTCATGTTTGTGTGAAGTAAAAATTATCCCCTTTTCCAACCATAGCTCTCTCTCTCTCTCTCTCTCTCTCTCTCTCTCTCATTACCTCTCCAACTACCTCTCCTTCCCTTCCCCATTATCTATCTAATTTCTATCTCACCTCCCTCCCTCCCTCATAATTAAGGATTATTGGTGATTGTATTTACATAGTATTAAAGTTTTTATGAATCATGTTCATGGTGTTATTGAGCATTCTCTCTAATGCACTTTGGAGGCTATACCGCAAAGGTGTTGTGTAGCTCTTTACTCCCTCAATATGACTAATGTTAGTCACTTAGTGAAAATGTTTTCTAAATTTGAAATTTTATTTGGGTTATTGATGAGGCAATTAAAATATGATATGTAAATAAACTAAAGAATACCTGAATAACATAAATGATAGTGAATGGATTATAATATCATATTTGAAGCTAAAATTTAGAAATATAAGAATTACATGAAATCATGTACCAAACCCTTAAGGAGAGGTAAAGTCTAATCATTACTTAGTAATACCCTATCATCCTCCAACATTCCTTGAAGCTTCCATCATCAAAAATGGCAATTGAGGAAGACTTGATAAAAATATGATGTTGATTATTCCTCAGATTTGCAGACTTGTAGACTCAAATTTGACATATTTTTCTCATCATAAGGATAACATTATAATTGATTAATCTATCTCAAATGAGGAAATACTATAGATTATATATGGACTACAAGTTCAATGTTGATAAAAATCCAAGATAAAACTATCATAATAAAAAATAGAGAGATAGATTCTACAATGTTAGGGATGACACTTTAAATATCTAAAATTTTGAGAGATTTTATAATAATGTGTACAAATCAACATAGAGCCACAAAAATAAGCTCTTAGAAAGTGGGATATGAGATTTTAGGGCCTTGATATTGGATCTAGTCCTAATTTTTTAATTTGATGATGACTAAATGTAGAATAAGATATTTGGATTTTGAAATATGATAGGAATCATCTTCTTGAGTTTAGGGTTGAATTCAAGGATAGGATTTATCCTAAGAATGTTTATGGGAGTGAAGACTAAAGAAAGTACTAAGGAGAGTGTGGCATTGGACTCACAATTAAGGAGTATATTTTATGACACTATATAAGATTTATTTGAATATTTATGAGAAATAATTTATTTAAATTAATTCAAAATTAGTTAATCATATTGATTTTATAAAGTGGAAGAATTAAGATAAGTTAAATAATTTTAATGAAGGCATGAGTTATTAAGTTGTTAGATTTCACAATAGGGTTGGTGGTATGGAGATGAGAATATGTGAGATTTCAATGTGTTCATAGATATTAAGTTTATCTAAGTTTTTGATTAGGATAAATAGGTTTTGAGGGGACCAAGAACCCTATACAATAGGTTTTTAAGGGACCTAAAACCCTCAAATTTTTCCAAAATCCAGAACCTCCAATTGAACAATGCTAATAGATACAACAATGACAAACAACAACACAACCACAAGAAAGCAAGAAGGAATAAACATTAGAGAACTAGTGGCATAAAAAGATGCAATCGACATCCACAACCATATCAACACCAACCAGACCACAAAATAAAACCAATACAAACCCTACAGGCCCAAACAATAGATCTAAACCAGATTATAGATCTGAAACACAGAGAATGAGGGATTGACAGGCACCCTAAGCCAAACAATGGGGTTTTCCTAGGCACCCTTAAACTGCAAATGAATTTTCAGGCCACCAATAACAAGACCTATACCTAACCAAAAACAAGCACTGGCCAAACTGGGCCCTTGAAAACATCCAACATCCATCTTCTCCCTCAAAAAACAAACAAACCTAGTGTTTTTCTAGGCTCCCTCAACCTTGAGAGTGGGTTTTAGGGGGCACCCACCACTTGATATGGCTTTACCAAGGCACCCACAACCAGCAGCATATGTGCTCATGAAAGAGATAAGCTTCTAGGCAATGTAACCAACATCTAACTCCACCTCGATAGGACATAGGTCAGCTCCAGCCTCTTCCATCTCCACCTCCATAGAAGATGGGACCACCTTAATAGAAATAGCTGGAGAAACCCAAAGATGTAGATAACCATGCATAACACACCACACCATGGAACCCATAGAGATAAGGATGGGACAACCCCCCTCGAATAGGGATCTCAAAATATTCAAATAAGAGCAAGGAGTAATAGATCCCAAAATCTCACAGGATAAGGTTTTTAGAAACACACCCTTGATATTTAACTGGAAAAAAAAAATAGGGGCTACAATAATAAGCTTAGATCCAAAATAATCCACCCCATGGGGTTTTAGCGGCCTCACCAAACCCAAAAAACTCAGTTTTAACATCAAACCCAAAACCATAAAAGAACGAAACCACATGGGCCTACGAAGGAAATCAACCATCCAAAACTTCCCCCTGCATCTACTCATGGGAAAAGGAGCTAAACACAACTCCACCTCAATAGGAGGTGGGTCACTTGAATAGACTCAGCCAACCTTCCATGAGAAGACAAGTATAAGGAAAGGCTAGGAAAGCAAGAAAACCCTAAAAAATACAAAGAACCTGTGAAGAGCCAAAAACTGTGTAGAACATAGTCATCCATCATACCCACAAACAACAATGGTCCACGACAGCCATAGTCCATATCAACCAAAAACCCAGTGGTGAAAATCCCAAAAAAGCACAGATCGTAGTCCAACCCCACTCCCATAAATAGCCTCGACCTAAGAAGATACTGACAAAGATCTTCTCCCCACCACCCCACCCTTGTGCATGCACCAGACCCTACACAAAATGTCCCCCATCGATAGAAACATCCAAAGGACATAACAACCAGGTACGAAGGTCATCTTGGAGAAATAGAGAGGGCCAAAAACGCTCTCAAAAACCCTCCATGTTGGAAGAGGATGCCACACGCAAGGCACCAGGACCATCAAAACCAATTTCCCCACATCCCCTGCACACCCTTCCACAATTTGCAAAAAAATTTCCAAGCCGACATCCACAAAAGGGAAAAACTTCACAAAGAGCAATAGAAATGGCACTGGCCAAAGAGAGGACCGCACCCAGGCCATCTATATCTGCATCCTCATCGCCCTCCTTTGATTCTTTGGTGGCAGAAACCGTAGCACGCCCATTTCCTATAGAACCCCCTTTCGCGCTCATCGTGCTTATGGAATAGTGAAATGTTAATGTAAATTATTATTAATTTTATCTACGTTTTATTATTATATTTTCTAGTATAATTCCACAGTCCATCCAAATGTTATATTAGATCCTTTATAGATCAAGAAAATGTAGAGACACAAAACATGACCAACTCATAATTGATTCCTTACATAGGAAAATAGCAACCACACAATTATGGGTTTGTGTGTCTATATCTTCTTGATCTATGAAGTATGAAATACCTCACAATCACACAATAAAAAATAGAAAGTTAGCTACATTATATAATCAATATTTATGTTTGAAAATAAATCAATTAAAGAAACAAGTAATTAGGTAAAAGTATCTTACTAATGTAATAAGATGAATCAAAATGTTTAATATGTAATAACTCCAAAAAAAATTATTTGTCAAACATTATTTTATTTTAAAATTTTAACAAGAACATGTAGAACCTAAATTCAATAACATTTTTAATAATAATAATAACCTAGATTTAACAAATAAATCTAAAGCATGAAATTTTGATGCTAAATATTTTAATTATTAATTTAGTGACATCTAAAATTCATATTTATATGCTACAATAGTGAAATAAATAGTAGCTACAACAACAATAAAATAAAAACATTATGCTAGGAACCACAACAAATAATTACATATTTATAAAATTATAAAAATCAGAACCTACAACTCATGAATCACATTCACAATCTCTGAATCCTCTAATGAAAATGAAAATGGTTCTCTTTCTTAGAACTCGGACAAACCTAAGTGTCCCCAACCTTAGATATCATTACTAGAACATAATACTCAAAATAATACATCGATAGTGATTTTTAGTGAATAATGATTTATAGATCCCAAATAGAATGAATTTTCTCCTTTAAATAGATGAGATCAATCAATAGCAATGAATATTTCATGGAGGAGAAGATCAAATGGTGCATACACACATTACGTTATCATATTTAAATATAAATTTTGATTCTCCCATTATTATGTAGGTCAAAATTTTGTTTCTTATCTAGCTTATTATATTTTTACACAATTTTTGAACTCATAAAATTTGTGACAAATAAAAATAATCACTCTTTCACTCTTCTTTTATCATTCCCACTTCTACCTATCATTCTCTTCATCTTATCACACCTTTTGTCATTCCATGAGCCTTGTTGTACTTCTACAAAGTTCATAAACTAATGAACTTTGTGATATTACAAACTTAATATTATAGAATATGTTAATGCACAAAACATATGATAATTAGCTAATAATTTGAATAGTATATTTTATTTTGATACCATATTAGGATTTAAAAGAAGAAAATTATGGAAGTTTCAAAATTCTTACCTTGTGGAAAACCTTTGGGATAAGCTTCTAGGGGTTTTCAAAGATAGTGTTATATTTGTTGCTTCAAGATCAATGATAACTACATTAATAGTTGAAATATTCATCTTTGGAACTATTAAATGAAAAATAAAGATTGATTTTTCAAAGGTGAGAAATCCTAGAAGATCTCCATATAAATGTAGGTGATAAAAATACTTTACACTATAAGAAGAAAATATAAACAAAGATGACCTAACAAGGGGATAAAGTATAGGAGAAAGGGAATATGCATTGAAAATTTCAAGCTAAATGCAAAACAATCTACTTTTTGAGCTCTCACATACGACATTTCAATTGTAAACTAGCCATAAAATAAAAAAATCAAATAAAAAAATATAATACATGTTAAATGTAAATTGATAAAGAAGGGAAGATACATTGTATATCTATTTCAATTATGATGGATTGGATGGTGTATATGAAATTTTTTCTTGAGGTTCTATTATGAGATTGTGAACACCTACAAACAACTATACAAAAATGAACTAACTATTCTATTCTTTTGGATGTGATCACAATTTTGTTCCTATCTAGCATTTTATAATTCTCTCATCTTTTTACAATTCTTTCACATTTTTAGAAGCTTGTTTATTCAAGCCCCTTTATTTTTCTCTTCACACCAATTGAAAGATGATATATTAGTAGTTATACTTTTAAATATTGATACTAGCTATAATGAATGTTATTTTCCTTTGCTAAATGTGAATTCCATGTTCTAATGATCATGTATTATAAATACTAGTTGTAAGTTTGTGTTTAAAATGATAGAGAATAGTAATTTTTTAATTAGATCAATAAATAATTCATGGGAGGGCAAAGGTTTCGCTTTCCGAAGTTTTCATTAAGTTGATTGTTAAGTTTTTGCTACCAGCGTAGACTTAAAATTTGCTGAGCATGCAGACAAAACAGACTCTCCTTTTTCTCAGTTGTTTCTCAATCTTCTGGAACTTTCTCTTTGTTCAGTTGAGAAGAAAGGGGCATTGACAAAGAGAGATTCGAATGGTGTATTCATATCCCGAATTTCATGCACACTACAAATTGTTTGGATTGTCAAACACGCTCACCTCTTTCATACTATTCAATTGGGAAACACCATGAAAAAAGGTTCAAACTTTTTGGAATAAATTATATTAAACATGAAAGTAATATGATAGAGTGTTGATATTGATTGATTTTTTTTTTACTTTTGAATTGTAAAAGAGGATACATCATTCTTTATCTCGTGACTCTGTCACCTTATCCGGTCAGTCCATTCTAGCCTTTCTTTCTTATCGAGAGATTGTCTGCAATCTTTTTAGACATTTTCATCCAATCTCTCGAGGGGGCATATCATTCCCATTCTGGGGCAACTCTGTATCAGTTCATCTTATCTTCTTTGAAACAATGCGACAAGCCGCATTGTCTCAAAGAGGGGCAAAATGTAGACACTCAAAATTGTCATGTCTAATTAAATAAATATTTTATTTATTTAATTATCTAAGCCTAATTCTTCTATTAATTAAATAAATTTTTATTAATTAAATTAATTCATTTATCCTCTTCTAGCCTTATTTCTCATTTAAATAAATACATTTATTTATTTAAATTATCCCTTTCCTAAATTAAATAAATATTTTATTTATTTAATTGTCCTACTTCTTCTATTAATTAAATAAATATTTATTTATTTAATTAATTCATTATCTTTTTCTACACATGACACATGTCATTCATCTCTTAATTCATACACTACCTACCCCTTTCATTATTTTATTATTTCTTTTATCTACCCTCTAATCCTAGCCGACCTCTCTTTTTACACCTCTCAATCTTATCCCTCCATTTCATATTGTGTCTTCTATTTAAGGAGATGCTTTCTTCATTGTCAAACCCTAATGACTAATGACTGATTTTGGAGTACTTGGCTACACTACAATTCCACTTACAACCACATTCCGTTCTTTGTTGAGCTCTTGTGCATATAAAAATCTGAGAGCAAATATATCAAGCAAGATCAATGGAGATAGGAAGAATGGAGATCAAAACCCTATTGGACATGTGATGGTATAATCTTTGTGATTTTGAGTTATTTTGCATTGTCTTAGGTTATCTTCATATGTTATGGTGGATCTTTGTTCATTGTTAGGCTAGGGTTTAGTGGTTGGATTCATTTTAGCCTTGCAATATTGTTGTTTATTGTTATCCATTTTCACCATACACATTTTGGCACGCCCGGTGGGTCTCTTGTCCCTTTGCATTTAACAATTTTGTTGCAGATTTTGCATATTTGAAGTTGCAGATCAGACAATTTCGACGATATTTTAGGTTTTTTCCGCGTCTGCGAGTGTTCGGATCGCGTTTTTGTGTTTCAGAAGCGTCTGCGATAGAGGGAATCGCGTCTGTGTTTCTGTCAATTTTTATTGTTGCAGGTTTCTGAAAGGTGCGTCTGTGATTCCTAACCGCGTCTGAGCTGCATCGGACCGCGTCTGTGTCATTTAACAGCGTCTGTGATCTCTGAGCGCGTCTGTGCATAACAGAACCACGTCTGTGTCATACAGACGCGTCTGTGTCTGGTACAGAGGCGTCTGTGCTTTTTGTTTTGCAATATCAATTTTTCTAAGATTCGGGTTTCGGATTTTGTACTTAGGGTTTCAGATCTGGTTTATTTTCGGCTAACCCTTGCAGATCTAGCTAACTTGGTTTGTGCAGCTTGCTTTGGAGGCAAAAAAAAAAAATACGTTTTTGTTGAAGGCCCCTTTTCACAAAATCTTTTTGGGTTTTCTAAAATTTACCTAACTTGTGTGCTTGCAAGAAGGGGTTATCATTTGAAACTACTAACAATTTTGTTGCAGGGCCTTAGTTAGGGTTTTGTAATTTTGATTGTGTGCCTTGTTTTTCATAGCTTAGCAAACACTTCAATTGGTGCACTAAAATTGAATCATTGTCTTTTGTGTCTTGAGCAATAGGCTCTTTTTATTTAATCTTTAGAGGGCCTGTCTTCCCGTGTGGTCATTAGGACTACTAGTGAGAAGAGAACGACCCAAGTGGTAGCGAGGAAAACCCACCTCATCCAAACCACTATAATCAAATGTATTCATGGTGAAAACTATGAATAACGTGTGCTGATTAGTTCATACCGACACTATGTCTCCCCATAAACCCGTTTGATCAAATTTATTTGATCATTTGTAGGGCGTAACCCCTACCGGCTGGGAGCCTTCTGTATTTACAGAGCTGAAAGTGCCACATGTATGGCCACACGAGCGGATGCCCTTACTAGCACCTTTTTGTTTTAGAAGCCCAAATCCTTCTAGTTGTTGAGGCAGGAGGTCGGACCTCTGGTAGCGGCCCACACACATACGGTTCTTAGTAGAGATACAAAGTTCGCCATGGGGAGTTTTCATGGGGACTGATGCTTGGATGACCCGAGAAGTGAGTGCCCAGGGTGGAGCCAGTGAGGTCAAGCATCTAAGTATCCGCTCTGAATAGCGTAGCCTCGGGGGTAAAACCCTATGTGGGATCAACAACTATTGTCTTGGCCAGCCCTAAGATTTATGCTTGTCTTATGCTAAACACTCAAACATTCAAGACAAAACAGCAAAACATTGTGTCTTTTGTGTCTTCAAGTGTATGCAAAATTTTTTTACATCAAACAACACACTTTTGGAGTCTAAACAGTTTGCAAACATTGAGTCATCAACATTGTGTCCTCTTGTCACGAAAAATAGTCGAACAATCAGATTTGGTCACAACAAAACAACTTCACAGATAGAAAAAAATTGCACTAAGGTTACAGAAACGCGTCTGTGTCTGTTCAAACCGCGTCTGCGTTAGATAAGCACGTCTGTGAAGTACAGAATAGCGTCTGTGTTTTTATCAGCGTCTGTGTCAAACAGAGAAGCGTCTGTGTATGGGAATCGCGTCTGTGAAATATACAGAGGCGCCTGTGTTAGGAATTGAAAACTTTAACAGTCCAGCAAACAAAGAAAATCAGTTTCGGCATACTTGAGCTTCCTAGGTTGTCTCTTCAGGTTTCATCTAGCATTCAGCCTGTTCTAAGGTTTCACACAGTCCATCATTGCTTCACATTTCACTTTACATTCATACTTGTCTAAACTTGAGTCAAAAAGGTCACTTGCTTGTCCTCACTATACTCTTTCAACACACTACATACTACTACACTTTGCTAAGTGGTCCCTCATCAAGGTTTCTTACCTTTGGGTCTCATTTGGTCTTACTTAGAGTCAAGGTCAGCTTACCTCATCAAGAGAAACTATCCTCTCTTTGGAAGTCACACCTACTCTACTACTTACATACTTGGTCTTACACTTTGGACATTGCAAGTACACCTCAAGATTCACTTACACTCCATACAGCTCTTGGTCTTCCATACTCCTTTCATTTTTCATCTAGTCTCTCACATCTTGGTCTAACACCTAGTTCATGGTTGAAACCCGCCTTCAAAAATCTAGGAGAATAGCTAAAGAAGCTCAAGAATCTGTAAACATGAGTTCTTATGAGTATGACAATGATCTATTCTACAATTCTGAGCACACTACATTACCAGACATGAATGTTTATAGACACAATCCAAATGTGGAAAACACAAACACTATAAACAACAATGCTACGCACAATGACACAGTGGACAACTCTTCAATATTATCAGCAGACATAGAAGAATCCATAATGAATCCTCAATTCAATAGATTGGTTGAAGAGATAATGAGGAGAGATCGACAATACTTTCTAAACATGATGGCACATAGTGGAGCTAAAATACCACATGATTTTGACTTATCTCAACTTATGGAAAGTCGACCCTCACAACAAACTCAACCCAACATGGATCAAAGGAGACCAAATAGTGGAGGAAATAGAGGACCGAATAATGTGATGCCTGAGTCACCATCAGTTTTGCTTCAAAAGCCAGCAATCCCACATACACAAGCTCAAACATATGATACTTACACTCAAGGACCATCATGGAGGCCTTATGCTCAATCACATGCTCAAGGTATGAATCAATCAAAACAAGTGGATACTCAAGGACATCCTCAAAATTTTGACACAAGGAGACCTCATGTCAAAATTGGGGGCAACACAATGGAAAATGAAAGGCCTATTGAATATGCCAAGTGCTCCTTATATGTCGCAACAATATAGACCTCCATATGGACATGTCTACGATCAGTATCATCCATACATGCAACAAGTTCCTCCTCAAATGGGCATTTCAAACATGGGGTATGCTACAAGAAATCAATCTCCTCCCAAGAATAATTTGGAGCAACAAATTAGAGATCTACAAAAGAAAATGGAGGACATGAGTACATCAAAACCTACATACACTATGAGAGATATATGTCCTTATCCCTTCAATAAGAGCATTCCAATGCCTCCATTTCCTCCACACTTTGTGACACCAAAATTCGACAAATATAGAGGGAGAGGAGACCCCAAGGCACACATAAGACAATTCTTCACAGCTTGCATTGAGGTAGCGGCAGAAGAAACATACTTAATGAGGTTGTTCCCACAGAGCTTAGGAGATCAAGCTATGGAGTGGTTTTCTCAATTACCTCTTGGTATTAAGTCATGGGGCGACTTAGCAGAGGCATTCATTCAACATTTCTCTTACAACATTGAAACAGATGTCTCAGTTACTACCTTGTGCAATACTAAACAAAAGGAAGGAGAATCTTTCGCAACATTTTTACAGAGATGGAGAAACTTAGCTAGCAGATGCTCTTGTGAAATCCCGCAGAAACAAATGGTGGAGATGTTCACACAAAACGTTAATAAGGCTATTGGCTATGATCTCAGAAAAGCTTGTTTGTCTACATTCAAGGATGTTATTGAAAAGGGCCTAGCAACAGAAAAGGTCTTAATTGAACAAGGAGTTATCAAACTATTCAAAGAAAACAAAGAGGACTTCAAAGGAAAGGACAAACCAAAATTTTGGAACAAGAACAAGAACACAGTTAATGATGGTGTTGTTGATGCTAATACAGTGAGACCAAAGTTCGTCTTTTCTGGATCAAGTTCTACCAACAATCAGGTGAACACTCAAACAACTTCTAGACCACGAAGGAAGTACACTCCATTGGGGGAACCACTTGAATCAGTATTCAAAAAGCTTGTAGCAAACAAAGTAATTATAGTTCCAGATTTTCCTCCTTATGAACCAAAGGTAAAACCAAATTGGTGAAATGATGATGAGTATTGTGAGTTTCATAAGAGCAAGGGTCACAAGACAGGTAATTGCCATCGATTGAAAAAATTGTGCAAGATCTCATTGACAGAGGAGATATAGAGATTGAGGGACATTCATCTAATCAAGAACATGAGGTGTTTAAGGAACCATTCCCAAAACATGACAAAGGAAAAGGCAAAGTCACAGATGATCAAGCCAATTACACTAGAGCACCTTACAATTATGATTCTACTATCAATCACATCTCAATGGACAATCATATCTCTACCATTACTATCAAAAACAAAAATCCTGAGAATCCTTCGCAGAGACCCAAAATTGTCCTAAAAGGTGTGGGATCTTCGCCCGAATCTACCTCTGAATGTCATGTTACAACCCGTCGAGGTAAGATTACATTGCCAGGTGCCTCCACTAAGAATACCAATCTTTCATCAACCAAGCCTGAGTACGACCTTGTAGAACAACTAGGGAAGACACCTGCACTCATCTCTATTCTTGAGCTCTTACGTATATCTCCTGCACATAAAGCTATCCTTGACAAAATCTTGAGAGATACTGCCGTCCCTACTGATCTGAACGTGGACCGGTTTCAAGCCATGGTGGGATATCTATACATTCCACACTCCCTCACATTCACAGAAGCCGATGACGCCTCCATAAGTCAGCCACATAATGCACCTCTACATGTTGAAGCCTTCATACATAAACATCGAATAAAGCGAGTCCTGATAGATGGAGGAGCAGGTCTTAATATTTGTACATTAAGCACCATCAGACAATTGGGATATTTTGACAAAGCTGTGAATTCTACAAACCAAATCACCATTAAGGCTTATGATGATGAAGAGCGCTCGTCCAAGGGCACGGTCACCTTACCACTAAGAATAGGGCCAGTCACAAAGGATGTGGTTTGTCAAGTCCTAGATCTAGATCTCACCTATAACATATTGCTAGGACGTCCGTGGATTCATGAAATGAGGGCAGTCCCAACAACATACCATCAGTGCATTAAGTTTCCTCACAATGGAGTCGAGGTAACGGTCAATGGTGATCCAAATCCATTCATATATTGTAATAACTTGAGATCACATACTGAGACTATCATCCCCAGCAATCGTGAGGCTACTCCTTCTTTAGCATATATTGATCCTAAGTCATTAAAGCCCTCGACATCCAAACAAGGTGAACTTATTACATCATTACAACGGTATATGGATCTGGGGCATATCAGCTCTCAACTACAGAAGGTGAACCCTTAGAGGATCCTATCAATAGCATGCACCTTCGTAGGTTCTACACATAAGCTCTTCGGAACATCCTAATTCAAAAATACAAAAAAAATACAAAAAAAAAATCAAAAATACAAAAAAAATTATAAAACAAAAAAATCGTTACATGGTGAAAACCTGGCAAACAGGCACCTTGTGACAACAAAAAAATTGAAAAATCGAAAAAGTAAAGAGAAATAATTTCGTCCAACGGTGAAAACCACTTCGGTGGCGCCCTGGGCAAGTACCATGGTGAAAACTGGGTCACTAGCGCCATGCGTAGAGACATTGCTCCTCTCTCCTTCAGGATTCTCTTTCATCCTTTCACTTTGCACACACTCACAACCTATCCATCCATAATAAACTTACCCAGTCCCATCATGGCTTGTTATTGATCTACCCAAGATTGGTTAGCCATTCATAATAAATCTCCCTTTTCACCTCCCTTTCCATCCATAATAAATCAGATCCTATCTGTGGCTAAGGCAAATCCTACATCTAGTGATGGGTGTGGAACTGAGAACATCACATGTTTCGAGGAGTACAGTTTCTTCCAGCTTCCTTCAGTCTATTCACGCACAATCTGCAATAAAGCAACATCTGCATCGCCAGATCCGCAATAAAGTTTCATCTTCTCCGCAATAAAGTATCAGTTTCATGGATTCAGTCAGTTTCAAATGAGACACAGCAACAACAATGGGCTTCAACAAAATCAAATCTTTCAACAGACTTAGACAACATATGGTTCAGTGCTATCTATCCTTTTTGTGAAAGTGAACATTGTGACCACAATCAAATAAGACTTATACAAGTGACAAGAGACACTAAACTTGAGGACTACAGTGGATGTTGGTGTCGAGTCTTGGTTTTCTTTTGATTTTATCTTTTGGTGACATGTCTTTTAGCTTTTTCGGGATGTCTTTGACTAGAGATTCTATCTCTATGATGTCTTTGACTAGAAAGGCGAGGATGGGGTATCGTCACCTATTTGTATTTTCTGTCTGTGGATTGTCTCTTAGTAATGCTATGACTTGTCCAAGGATATGAGGACACTGTGAGTCTATTGTGAACTGGGGCATTCCTTTTTTGTGACTGTCTTATCTCCATGCAAACAGGAACAATGACTTTCTGGGCCGAACAAATGCCTCGATTGTCATAACCTATTTTGCCATAATAAAGGTCAATGATGATAACGCACAAGAAGCTCTTTCACGTTCATATCTTCTGTCTTCCATCCCCCTTTCTTGATTGACTTCCATCATCCTTCTCGAGTCCGCGTAGCCCGCTATCACATGACTGAGTATAATGACACACCAAAAACATTTGCATTTCATATAGTTACACTTGCATCACCACATATAAGCATTTCATACATACATATAGATATCACAATTGCATCAGATCCTGCATACAACACATGTTAGCACATCTCATATTTTCATCATGTAAATAATCATTTGCATTATCATATTCATTTGCATTACATACATTCACATTTGCATCATGCATCACATATACAACATAAAAGAACAAAAATATATTGCATTACATCATATAAGCATCCATATCATAAAACATGTATCACATAAGAACATTTCATCACATAAGGTACACATGCATATAGCTGCCGCAAAAATGGATCATCTCTCATATATAATCAAAAGTGTCATGATATAATGATGTCAAAAGAATCATATGGCTACAAAATCACCCGCAGGTGTCTACAATACAAAAATGGTACATATACTGATACAAAGGGGAGCCCTCTATGGCTATGATGAACTCCCTCCCTTGGAGCCGCCTGGCCTCGACGGAGTCTGAGCTTTAGATGGTCCCGCTCCAGGATCCCCCTGCCTGTCTGGTGGTGGTGGAGGACCCATGACCCCACCGCTGGATGCCTGCCTCCTACGACTCCCTCCCGTAGCCGTCGCTGTGCACGACGATCTATGGAAGCTCCTCGCCCGCTGATCCGCTGGCACGACACCATAGTATAGATCCCTCCAGTAGGCGATCTCCTCTCCGGCTCGTAGCACATATGCGTAGCCTGCCCCTGCATCCTCTGCTGCCCGCCTCCTTGCCCTCAGAGCTGTCTCGGCCTCAGTATATCGCTGGATGGCCTGGTCTCTCTCCCGCTTTGTGTCCCTGAGCCTGATCCTGAGGCGATCTCTCTCCCGCACCAAATCTGCAATCTCGTCTGCCTGGCCCTGGCAGATCTCTCTCAGCTCTAGCAGCTCATCCTCCTCAGGATCTCCACCCTCAGCCTCTGCCTGTGGCTCCTCCTCTGCAGGTGCCTGTACCTGTGCCTCTCCCTGTACCTGTCTAGGTGCCTGAATAGGTACCTGTCTCTGCACCTGCTCCTGTCCCTGCACCTGTCTAGGTCCCTGTGCTCTAGGACCCTGTGCTGCTGGTACCTGTAGGGGCAATCCACCTCGACCCCTCACCACCTGGGCTGCTCTCTCCTGTCCTCCCTCCCTCCGAGGTGCCACCCGCCTCTCCCCCACTACTCCCCTCCGCCTCCGCCGGCCCCTACCTCCATCTCCTCCACCATCATCATCATCATCCCCTCCCACATCTCCCTCCAGCAGCTCTCCCGGATCTGTCAACCTCGGAAATGGATGCTCTGCCCAATATGCAGAATACTCTGCGTCCATCCCTGCATCCTCTATCTCTGGCCACATGTCCCACGGTAATGGCATCATCTCATCCATCTGTGTCACGGCCTGATCATATGATAGAAGTGGCCCGAACTGTACCTAATCTCTGACTGTACGGGCATACATGCCCGAGCCTCGCGGCATCCTCTGGATCTGGCCGAACTGTTTGGATACCCTGTCAACAAGCCGCCTCTCCAAAATATAGGGCGTTCGCCCAATAAGATACCTGCTCCTGAATGCATAGGGTAGCTCCACTGCATCGTCATCCTACTCCTCGCACCCCAGGTACGACCTCCAGATAACCATATCAATGTCATCTATGACGCGTCTCCAATGCTCCAATCGACCAATCCGAGGCTGTGATGTAATCATATCGTAGAAATGCACAAAACTCCGTCCATGCCCTCTGCCTCTGAAGTAGATAGGTCATGTGATAGGAAGGTGCTCATATGCCCACACCTGTAGGAGAGTCACTCCGCAGCCCAAGCCCACTGATCCGTGGTAAACAAACTGATGCAGCTCATAGTATAAATGTGCCAGGACACATGGCCCCCATGCATATCTGGTGTGCTCTATCATCAGTGTCTCCAATGCTCCTCCCCAGCCAACTGCCAATCCCCGTGTAGCCCTGTCTGAACATAAGAAACCACTGATGGCTCCTCCAATAACAGCCGGCAACGCTAGCCCTGTCGCGGTCATGGTATCCCATGCCACGTGACCTGCTCTCATCTCCAACCCGAGATCCTGAAATACCCATCTCAGTGCCTCTCTGTCTCCGTCTCGATTGTATGGAATCAACTCTCCATCGATCGGAATATGCAAAATCCTGTAGACATCCTCCAGCGTCACTGTCATCTCCCCCATAGGCAAATGGAACGTGCAAGTCTCGGAGTGCCATCTCTCCGCCAGTGCAGTCAGCAAACCCATGTTCGCCCGAAACTTAGGCACATATAGCACATGTGTGAGACCCATCTCCTCAATCACAATCATATCCTGAATTGACAACTCTGGTCGCAACCTCTGAGTCGATGGGAATCTCTCCCGTGACTCCATCATAGGCAGATACTCCTGCAGTCAACCAATCAATCATGTCAGTTATCGTGGCATTCACTGTTTATCACAAAATGCTACTTGCTATCTAAATGCATATGGCTATCTATCCTAGTGACACTCACTGTTCATCATAAAGTGTTGCTATCTATCCTAGTGACACTCACTATTCATCACAAAGTGTTGCTATCTATCCTAGTAGTACTCCCTGTTCATCACAAAGTACTACGTGTGTGACATCCCTGTTCATCACAAAGTGTTACTCACATTCGCACTCCTTGTTCATCACAAAGTGCTGCCTATCTTGGTGCTCCCTGTTCATCACAAAGTGCCTTGATCTATCCTAGTCATCCTAGAGGACTTGTTTGAGTGTATCCTCTCAGCAGCTTATCCAATCGACAGCGTATGTTCATCACAGAACTGCCGATTTGACCCAAAAAGACTCAACTTATGCATTTTGACACACAAACGTTCTTTACACTCCTGAACGCGCTTATAGACTGCACAAACGCGCTTCTGCAACACAGACGCGCTTCTTGAACACATACGTGCCTATATCATGCACAAACGTGGCCAGGGAACACAGACGTCCCTACATGACATAAACGCCCCTACAATTCTCAAACGCGTCCGCATTCAGCATAAACGCAGTCCCAGGCATAGACGCGCTTGGACCCGACACAGACGCGCCTGTTCGACACAGACGCGGTTGCGCGTTTTTGCATTTTTTAACTATCCTATTCCTAGCGCATTTATTGCTACCTAGCATGCATTAATGAAAAAACTTGAAATGCGTGAAAGTACGAGGAGGTTTTGCGGTACTTACCGGCTCTCCTGCATCTACTGGTCGCTAGAATCGGCGAATGCGGTCGAATCTATGAACCAAAGCCATCGCTGCTGACTGCTGCTGCTCTTTTCTCACTCTGCACTATGATCTTGTAAGGGTGTGGATGACAATGAGGATGTCTTTTGCCCGTGGTCTATCTTATAGCCTACACTAGCCTTTGCCCTCATTTCCCGAGTCAGTATTCTTTATCTCATGACTCTGTCACCTTATCCGGTCAGTCCATTCTAGCCTTTCTTTCTTATCAAGAGATTGTCTGCAATCTTTTCAGACATTTTCATCCAATCTCTCGAGGGGGCATATCATTCCCATTCTGGGGCAACTCTGTATCAGTTCATCTTATCTTCTTTGAAACAACGCGACAAGCCACATTGTCTCAAAGAGGGGCAAAATGTAGACACTCAAAATTGTCATGTCTAATTAAATAAATATTTTATTTATTTAATTATCTAAGCCTAATTCTTCTATTAATTAAATAAATTTTTATTTATTTAATTATTTCATTTATCCTCTTCTAGCCTTATTTCTCATTTAAATAAATACATTTATTTATTTAAATTATCCCTTTCCTAAATTAAATAAATATTTTATTTATTTAATTGTCCTACTTCTTCTATTAATTAAATAAATCTTTATTTATTTAATTAATTCATTATCTTTTTCTACACATGACACATGTCATTCATCTCTTAATTCATACACTACCTACCCCTTTCATTATTTTATTATTTCTTTTACCTACCCTCTAATCCTAGCCGACCTCTCTTTTTACACCTCTCAATCTTATCCCTCCATTTCATATTGTGTCTTCTATTTAAGGAGATGCTTTCTTCATTGTCAAACCCTAATGACTAATGACTGATTTTGGAGTACTTGGCTACACTACAATTCCACTTACAACCACATTCCGTTCTTTGTTGAGCTCTTGTGCATATAAAAATCTGAGAGCAAATATATCAAGCAAGATCAATGGAGATAGGAAGAATGGAGATCAAAACCCTATTGGACATGTGATGGTATAATCTTTGTGATTTTGAGTTATTTTGCATTGTCTTAGGTTATCTTCATATGTTATGGTGGATCTTTGTTCATTGTTAGGCTAGGGTTTAGTGGTTGGATTCATTTTAGCCTTGCAATATTGTTGTTTATTGTTATCCATTTTCACCATACACATTTTGGCACGCCCGGTGGGTCTCTTGTCCCTTTGCATTTAACAATTTTGTTACAGATTTTGCATATTTGAAGTTGCAGATCGGACAATTTCGACGATATTTTAGGTTTTTTCCGCGTCTGCGAGTGTTCGGATCGCGTTTTTGTGTTTCAGAAGCGTCTGCGATAGAGGGAATCGCGTCTGTGTTTCTGTCAATTTTTATTTTTGCAGGTTTCCGAAAGGTGCGTCTGTGATTCCTAACCGCGTCTGAGCTGCATCGGACCGCGTCTGTGTCATTTAACAGCGTCTGTGATCTCTGAGCGCGTCTGTGCATAACAGAACCGCATCTGTGTCATACAGACGTGTCTGTGTCTGGTATAGAGGCGTCTGTGCTTTCTGTTTTGCAATTTCAATTTTTCTGAGATTCGGGTTTCGGATTTTGTACTTAGGGTTTCAGATCTGGTTTATTTTCGGCTAACCCTTGCAGATCTAGCTAACTTGGTTTGTGCAGCTTGCTTTGGAGGCAAAAAAAAAAAATACGTTTTTGTTGAAGGCCCCTTTTCACAAAATCTTTTTGGGTTTTCTAAAATTTACCTAACTTGTGTGCTTGCAGGAAGGGGTTATCATTTGAAACTACTAACAATTTTGTTGCAGGGCCTTAGTTAGGGTTTTGTAATTTTGATTGTGTACCTTGTTTTTCATAGCTTAGCAAACACTTCAATTGGTGCACTAAAATTGAATCATTGTCTTTTGTGTCTTGAGCAATAGGCTCTTTTTGTTTAATCTTTAGAGGGCCTGTCTTTCCGTGTGGTCATTAGGACTACTAGTGAGAAGAGAACGACCCAAGTGGTAGCGAGGAAAACCCACCTCATCCAAACCACTATAATCAAATGTATTCATGGTGAAAACTATGAATAACGTGTGCTGATTAATTCATACCGACACTATGTCTCCCCATAAACCCGTTTGATCAAATTTATTTGATCATTTGTAGGGCGTAACCCCTACCGGCTGGGAGCCTTCTGTATTTACAGAGCTGAAAGTGCCACATGTATGGCCACACGAGCAGATGCCCTTACTAGCACCTTTTTGTTTTAGAAGCCCAAATCCTTCTAGTTGTTGAGGCAGGAGGTCGGACCTCTGGTAGCGGCCCACACACATACGGTTCTTAGTAGAGATACAAAGTTCGCCATGGAGAGTTTTCATGGGGACTGATGCTTGGCTGACCCGAGAAGTGAGTGCCCAGGGTGGAGCCAGTGAGGTCAAGCATCTAAGTATTCGCTCTGAATAGCGTAGCCTTGGGGATAAAACCCTATGTGGGATCAACAACTATTGTCTTGGCCAGCCCTAAGATTTATGCTTGTCTTATGCTAAACACTCAAACATTCAAGACAAAACAGCAAAACATTGTGTCTTTTGTGTCTTCAAGTGTATGCAAAAACTTTTTACATCAAACAACACACTTTTGGAGTCTAAACAGTTTGCAAACATTGAGTCATCAACATTGTGTCCTCTTGTCACGAAAAATAGTCGAACAATCAGATTTGGTCACAACAAAACAACTTCACAGATAGAAAAAAATTGCACTAAGGTTACAGAAACGCGTCTGTGTCTGTTCAAACCGCGTCTACGTTAGATAAGCGCATCTGTGAAGTACAGAATAGCATCTGTGTTTTTATCAGTGTCTGTGTCAAATAGAGAAGCGTCTGTGTATGGGAATCGCGTCTGTGAAGTATACAGAGGCGCCTGTGTCAGGAATTGAAAACTTTAACAGTCCAGCAAACAAAGAAAATCAGTTTCGGCATACTTGAGCTTCCTAGGTTGTCTCTTCAGGTTTCATCTAGCATTCAGCCTGTTCTAAGGTTTCACACAGTCCATCATTGCTTCACATTTCACTTTACATTCATACTTGTCTAAACTTGAGTCAAAAAGGTCACTTGCTTGTCCTCACTATACTCTTTCAACACACTACATACTACTACACTTTGCTAAGTGGTCCCTCATCAAGGTTTCTTACCTTTGGATCTCATTTGGTCTTACTTAGAGTCAAGGTCAGCTTACCCCATCAAGAGAAACTATCCTCTCTTTGGAAGTCACACCTACTCTACTACTTACATACTTGGTCTTACACTTTGGACATTGCAAGTACACCTCAAGATTCACTTAAACTCCATACAACTCTTGGTCTTCCATACTCCTTTCATTTTTCATCTAGTCTCTCACATCTTGGTCTAACACCTAGTTCATGGTTGAAACCCACCTTCAAAAATCTAGGAGAATAGCTAAAGAAGCTCAAGAATCCGTAAACATGAGTTCTTATGAGTATGACAATGATCTATTCTACAATCCTGAGCACACTATATTACTAGACATGAATGTTTATAGACACAATCCAAATGTGGAAAACACAAACACTATAAACAACAATGCTACGCACAATGACACAGTGGACAACTCTTCAATATTATCAGCAGACATAGAAGAATCCATAATGAATCCTCAATTCAATAGATTGGTTGAAGAGATAATGAGGAGAGATCGACAATACTTTCTAAACATGATGGCACATAGTGGAGCTAAAATACCACATGATTTTGACTTATCTCAACTTATGGAAAGTCGACCCTCACAACAAACTCAACCCAACATGGATCAAAGGAGACCAAATAGTGGAGGAAATAGAGGACCGAATAATGTGATGCCTGAGTCACCATCAGTTTTGCTTCAAAAGCCAGCAATCCCACATACACAAGCTCAAACATATGATACTTACACTCAAGGACCATCATGGAGGCCTTATGCTCAATCACATGCTCAAGGTATGAATCAATCAAAACAAGTGGATACTCAAGGACATCCTCAAAATTTTGACACAAGGAGACCTCATGTCAAAATTGGGGGCAACACAATGGAAAATGAAAGGCCTATTGAATATGCCAAGTGCTCCTTATATGTCGCAACAATATAGACCTCCATATGGACATGTCTACGATCAGTATCATCCATACATGCAACAAGTTCCTCCTCAAATGGGCATTTCAAACATGGGGTATGCTACAAGAAATCAATCTCCTCCCAAGAATAATTTGGAGCAACAAATTAGAGATCTACAAAAGAAAATGGAGGACATGAGTACATCAAAACCTACATACACTATGAGAGATATATGTCCTTATCCCTTCGATAAGAGCATTCCAATGCCTCCATTTCCTCCACACTTTGTGACACCAAAATTCGACAAATATAGAGGGAGAGGAGACCCCAAGGCACACATAAGACAATTCTTCACAGCTTGCATTGAGGTAGCAGCAGAAGAAACATACTTAATGAGGTTGTTCCCACAGAGCTTAGGAGATCAAGCTATGGAGTGGTTTTCTCAATTACCTCTTGGTATTAAGTCATGGGGCGACTTAGCAGAGGCATTCATTCAACATTTCTCTTACAACATTGAAACAGATGTCTCAGTTACTACCTTGTGCAATACTAAACAAAAGGAAGGAGAATCTTTCGCAACATTTTTACAGAGATGGAGAAACTTAGCTAGCAGATGCTCTTGTGAAATCCCGCAGAAACAAATGGTGGAGATGTTCACACAAAACGTTAATAAGGCTATTGGCTATGATCTCAGAAAAGCTTGTTTGTCTACATTCAAGGATGTTATTGAAAAGGGCCTAGCAACAGAAAAGGTCTTAATTGAACAAGGAGTTATCAAACTATTCAAAGAAAACAAAGAGGACTTCAAAGGAAAGGACAAACCAAAATTTTGGAACAAGAACAAGAACACAGTTAATGATGGTGTTGTTGATGCTAATACAGTGAGACCAAAGTTTGTCTTTTCTGGATCAAGTTCTACCAACAATCAGGTGAACACTCAAACAACTTCTAGACCACGAAGGAAGTACACTCCATTGGGGGAACCACTTGAATCAGTATATGCAGCATCAACCACAATAAAAAACTAGGAATAAATAAGATAGAGGTTCGTTGTGATTAGTAGTGTTTTGAGCAATATATGAGAACAAAACTCTCTATTAATACAATTGTATGATGAATATGAATAGATTGTAATGTAATTATAAAAGGAAATGAGTTTTCTTAATTATGCGCAAGTATCTCAAGTTAGCTAAAGAATCTCCATGTAGCCAAAATATAGGGTACATGTTTATGGGTTCTCATAGTCAAGCCATTAAGAAGGAGCACACAAGGAGAGTTTTGGATTGTGAGTTTCGGAGAAGGATTTGTGGTTCTTTTGGATTAGTTGAAGGATTTTTTTAAGCTTTCTTCGAGTTTGGATTGGATTTCTTTGGGGCTTGCTTCATGAAATTTTGTTGTTGATTCAAAGAGGATTTTTTATCAGACTTTTGTCTGCAATTTTTCTCTTTTTCTCATATCTTTCTTCACAGGATTTCAAGTAGGTTTCTATCTCACGGTTTTGATTGAGAGTTTAATTTGTAGTTTTTGATTAGAATTTTTTTAAAGTGGGATATGGTAATGTTGTTTTTGTTAACATTATTTCAAGATTTCTCATAGGCAGCATTTTGATCAAGTGGCAGCGATTCATTTTTTATTTTCGGCCATTTTCACGTTCGCCAGCATCCGTGCCAGGTGGCATCTCGATGTTGTCTCTAGGGGCTCGCTTTTCTCATTCCAAGTTGAGAGAACATGAAGCTTCTGCATGGCTTGGGTTTTTATAGAGTTGTATGCTTCTTAGCCCACCATCCATCATTAGAAGGTAAAGACACTTGGTGTCCACGCGTTGCCTGATCTAGTTCTCTTTATGTGCTCGACATTAGATGTCCCCCGAGCTATCACGTGTCTTCCATGGTAGTTGATGAACCAAGATGCAGTTTGCATCATGATTTTCTTGTTGGGCAGGTGTAGGGATCACCATGACACGGTGGAAATAACAACTTTGAAGGTTGTTTTGTTGGGTAGTATCTCACGGTGTGCCATGCCAGGTTTTCTTGTCAGAAGTGGTTGCTAGGATGTTGCTAATGATGCGAGCTATTAGTTAGGAGCTGAGGGCTCTATTTATGCTTTATTTTCCTTCCTTATAAGGGTTGAGACTTTTAGAGAGATTTTAGATTTTGGCTCATTAAAGAAGCCTTTATGTTGATTTAATTTGGTGAATGATAGACATGTCAGATTGTGCCTATGGCCTTTGTGATTATTTTATTTGAAGCTTAATATATTGACTTCTATGTTGTTTTCAAGTTCAATAACTTCTATGATATTTGTTGTGAGACTTTGCAGATTAAACTGTGTTCTAAGACTCGTTATCTATTGGATGAATGGTTAATATCATTTTATGTTGAATGAGTTTTTGTTTAATTATTATCTCGAATGGTTTTGAGAATGTATATTGTTGAATGAGATTTATAACCACATGTTTCTAGGTTTTATATACTATTAATGCTTTTCTAAAATGCTCTAGTGTATCGCCTAAGTAGTGTAGTTCATTTGTTTTAAGTTTTCTCCTTGCCCCTTTCTCCCCCAATTGTATGAAGAGATGGCTTCTCAAACCTGGAGGTCATTCAGTGATTTTTGCGCAATAGGTCCCTGATCACTGAATTTCCCATAAGGTTGTTCGCATTTAAGGTAAAATTAAGAGTCAACAGTTCTTTTTCTGGCACGCCCAGTGGGACCCAAATTTTGAATAAGTATAAGCTAGTTTATGAGCCATAGACTTGTTACCAGGAGTCAAACAACTTTGAATCCCATTTTTCTCCTTCCACCCCTGGTAAATATCCATTCACCCACAACCTCTTCTTCCCAAAATGATATTCCAATAGCAGATAATTCACAGAGAGCAGCGGATAATTCATGAGGAGCAATGGATAATTGGTACACAAACTTGTTTTGTAGGATAAGTGGTTGTTCTCGCACTAACTACGAGAAGGCAAACAATCAATCGAGGGTTAATAGTCAACTACTTAATCTGGATCTATCACTGGTCGTGCTCCTAGCTTATCTATAGGAAGGGTGGAAAGTATGTGTATGGGAGGTACTTGGCTGGAAGGTGGTATGCTCCTTTTATTAACCTATCTTCCTTGCGGTCATTCTTATAATAATAGCTCAGATTCCTCCTAGAAATTTTGTGACATGGAACAATGAAATCCCTCTCATTCCTCCCATTCCACCTATAATATGGGGGCCGATTCCCTCTTCCGTGCTAAATGTTTTCTCTAATTTCACTGAAGAATGTCCCAAGACCCTCGGAGAGCACCTACAAGATGTAGCTAATGTCTGCACCGTCCATAACATCACTGAGAAAAATATAGCTTTGAGATGGCTCATGGCATCATTCAAAGGGAGAGCTCTAGATTGGCATAGATCCCTTGGTCCAAATTCTATAGCCGATTGGGATCAGCTGGGTGATTGCATCTTTTAAAGATTCGCCGACAAGGCTGATAGGTCATCCTTGATGCATCAATTGATTACCATAAAGAGAGCCCCTCAAGAAGTGATGACATAATTCCATTTAAGGTTTCAGAGGACCTAGCAAAGAATACCATTGTCCGCCCGTCCTGCAATTATGGTGTTTGTCTTTATATATGAAGGCCTTCAACTTTAATATATCTATGATGATTCAATCTCTAGGAGGCAATACCCTCCCACATGCGTTTGATTTGATAGTCCAAGCAGAAAATAATCTAATCGATGCTGGGAAGCTTGCTCCATGACCACTCATGCCGATCTTTCCTGAGCTATCAAGTTAGGTCCCTGAACCAGCCGTGCCCAGCACATCTACTCCCTAATCTATGTACATGTACCCTAGACCCCAACAAGCACATCTGCCTCCACCCTCATCTCTGGTCATGGAGGTCAGTGATATGAAAAATTTGTTGAGAACTTTCTTGAATGAAATCGTCAATCTAAAAAGGTCCCAAATCCCACCTGCTAGATCCCCTTCCAACAAAATTTCCAAGGGAATAGACCTACATATCAACAAAACCAATATGCAAAATAATCAAACTTCCCCAAGTCATCTGAATGGTCAAATAGTTCCGGTACCCAATGCTTTGTAGACTGTTTATCCTAACACTAGGAAAGAGTTGACAGTGGGACAAAATAATCTAGCGGATGATATAAATTCTTGGTTCTTTCCATGTAACAACTCCCACGCCCCAATAAATTATTCGAGAGGCAATTTACAACAAAAATTATAGATCAACAGAACCTAGGCGTGGCTTCAAATGATTCAGTTTACGCATCCCCTGACATGGACAATGTGTCTCTCATTGCTGAGATGCAAGGTATGTCAATGGAGCAAGAAGAAGAGATAGCTCCGGACCATGCACTATTCTCTTGGTTGGAGGACGAAGATGCCATGCTCATAAATGGCATAGCCACATTAACCTCATAGGCTCCTCAAGTGCAACCAGATTAGAACCTTTGGTCAAAAAGGTGCTTCATGAGGGAGAATATAAGCATGTAGAGGAGATTTACTGTAGATAAAGCTCTTGAACAACCCACAGTCGCTACCACATACCCAAGAAAGGAATTTATCCCTTATAAGCCAAGAGAGATAAAGACGTTGATGTCATCAGTGTTGGACATGGTGGAGCAGATAAAGAAAGCCCCAACCAATGTCTCCTTATGAGATTTCCTTAGTATCCCAGAGAAAAAGAATCAGTTAAAAGAACCTCTGTCTAAGATGTGGAAAAGTGTAGGCAGAAATGCTACTAATTCCATGGGTTAGCGAAGAAAATTTTTAGCTCTTGTGGAGAGATCGTGCTCACTGATCATGTTGACAAATGAGGCCATACCTCCTAGATCCCAAGTGGAAGGTAAGCCTAAACCAAATCCTTTCTATTTGACCCTCATAGTAGGAGATAAGATTTTACACAATTCTATGATAGATTCCGGTGCCAACACCACCGTCATGCCTAAGCAAATTGCTAAGGTTTTGAATATCAAATATGAGCTTTTAAATAGGGGTGTTATGCAGCTAGATGGGAATAAGGTCCAGACCGTGGGTCTTATCAAAAGCCTTCCACTGATGTTGTTCATGTGTCCTAGCGTCACTGTGCCTCAAGAAGTAGTAGTTATTGACATCCCACCTATTTTTGGCCTCTTCCTTTCTCAAGACTTCATCGCCAAAATAGGAGGTTACCTATCCCTAGACTAGTCCCACCTTATCCTTCAAACCCAACATGGTGATAAACTCAAAATTATTTCAGAACCCCTTCACAGTGAGCATGTAGCGAAGTAGGCCATGCTCAATTTTGAGCCAACTCATACCTCCATCTCTAATTAAGAGAGGAAACATGTTGAACTTCTCGAGGATGAGGAGGTGACTGGGGATATTCCACCAAAGCAGGAGGCTTTTCTCAATAAATTCATAAATTCTAATCAATACTCTAACTATCATGCCATAGGTCTTGGTACTTACTGCATTTTTGATGAAGATCAAGTCATCCCAAAACTAACTAAAGAACCGTTGACCAAAGAAGAGTTGTCTTTTGCGCTTTGGACCTTACACTTTGATGGTGCAAGATGCAAAGTAGGTTTAGGGGCTAGGATTTGCCTTACTTCACCTTTGGGTGAACAGATTTTGAATTCTTTTTGCCTACACCTTGCTTGCTCCAACAATGAAGCAGAAAGTGAAGGACTGATCCAAGGCTTAATCTTGGCAGAAAGGATGGGTATAAAGTAGTTGAAAGTTTTGGATAATTCTGAGCTGATTGTACACCAAGTCTGAGGAATATCTAGTGCCAAGAACTTCCGTATGAGATCCTACCACCATAGGACATGTGATCTGATCGAAAGCTTTGATGCTTTGAACATCCAGAGGATTCATCAAAAGACAAATGCATCTGTTGATCAGATGGCTACTATTGGATCACAATTTGATCCTGCTATGGACCTGCTCGCCAATTCCCAAGTGGTCTATGTGATCGTTGACCAGCTATTCTTGACAATGACTTCCACTAGCAAGTTTTTGAAAGCGATGAGAAAATCTCCTTTTTCATTCAAAACTCAGGAGAGTTTGTTGATCAATTGCAACCCAAGGTAAAGGAAGCTTACGAGGATCAAATCATTCAACTGAAATCCAACAAGCTCCCAAACAGATTGATCACCTTAGAAAATTTGTTTGACCATGATGATGCTAAAAATGACAAGCAAAAACTTACTACTGATAAGGGCAACTATGCCGAAATATTAGTAGGGGATGGGAGAATACTCAAGGTCAGAAAGGAAGTTCCCTCGAAAGAGCGAGAGAGACTAGCTCAATATTGTGATTAATATGTAGGCCTGATAGCATGGTCATATGAATATTTGAAAGGGTATAATTCTAGCATTGTTCAACACACCATTGAGCTCACTGATGGGGCCAAGTCGATCCGACAGAAGCAGAGACCTGTCAATCTAAAAATTGAGTTCCTTATGGCTCAGGAATTGAAGAAGCTGATAGACTCGAAGATTGTCTACCCCATCAAGAATAGTACATGGGTATCTAATTTGGTGCTAGTTAGGAAAAAGAATGGAGATATTTGGCTTTGTGTAGGTTTCTGGGACCTGAACTAAGCATCCCTAAAAGACCATTATCCTTTGCCACCAATGGAACAGTTGTTAAGAACAGTAGCAGGATCAGAGATGTTCTCAATGTTGGATGGTTTCTTAGGTTACAACCAACTATTGGTGAAGCCAGAAGCTCAACATAAGACAAGCTAAACAACCAAATGGGGAACATTCGCTTATCAGAAAATGTCATTTGGGTGGTGAAATGTTAGTGCAACCTTTTAAAGAGCTATGGATCTGGATTTCAAGGAGCTCATTAAAAAAATAATCCTCATATATTTGGATGATTGGATCATGTTTTCAAAACACAAAGAAGATCACTTTGATCATCTTGAGCTAGTGTTCCAGAAGTGTCTAGAGTTTGGCATCTCCTTGAACCCAAAGAAATGCATCTTTGGGGCCCTGCAAGGAAAATTACTAGGGCACGTAGTGTCAAAGGAAGGAGTCTCCATCAATCCTGATTGAGTGAATGCAATAAAGGAGCTTCCTCTTCCTGTCAACAAAAAGGGCGTCCAGTCCTTCCTAGGTAAGGTTAACTTTGTTAGCCGCTTTATCTCAGACTTTGTTGGGATGGTGAGGCCTATCACTCTAATTCTTAGAAAGGAAATACATTTTAAATGGACTCCCGAAGCTAAAGAGGCTTTCAAGAAAATCAAAGATACCATATCTTTAGCCCTTGTGTTATCCAACCCCGATATGTCTAAAGATTTTATAATGTATGTTTTCTCTAGCCATTATAGCATTGTTGTGGTTCAAACCTAGAAGGATACAGACAAAAAAGGTGAACACCCCATAGCTTTCCATTCCAAAACTCTAAAGGAATATGAGGCTAAGTACAATTTTGTTGAAAAGAAAGCTTTGACCATCGTTTAAGGCCTAAAAAAGTTTAGGCATTTTATCGCCTATAATAAGACTACTGCGTATGTTGCCCACCCTTTAGGAAGAGAATATATTATGGAAGGTGACATTATAGAGAAGAGGACAAACTAGATTACCAAAATCCTGGAATATTACATTGATGTCAGACCCACCAAGGTAATCTACGACAAAGGTTTGTGTGAGTAAATAGCCCAAGAGCTTGAACCCCAAGAAGCCGAGGTTGCTACAGGGGAAGTTGTAATGGTCACCTTTGAACCAATAAAAGCGTGCTAGATGGAGACTCGGAACATTTTATGAAGACTGGGATTTTTCCTGAAGGCCTCCATCCTGAAAAAACAAGATTTTATAGGATGTTGAACAGTGGCTTCCGCCTGGTGGATGGAGTAATTTTTAAGACAAATTTTGATGGAATCTTGCTCTGCTGTGTGGACCAAGGCCAAGCTAGTAAGATTCTACATGAATTTAATTATGGTTCAATAGGAGGCCACTTTTCAGCACAAACTACCATCATTAAGTTCACTCACATTGGGTACTTCTAGCCCTCTATGTTTAAAGATGTGCACACCCTAGTAAGATAGTGCAAAGAATGCCAGTACTACAGTGGCAGGTGCAGAAAGGTGGCAATGTTGCTTAGGCCCATAATGGTGGAAGAACCCTTTGCTCACTAGGGTCTCGACTTGATAGGGATGGTCAACCCCCAAAGCTCATCTAGACACAAGTGGATCTTAACTACGACTGAATACTTCACTAGATGGTCCGAGGCTGTTCCCCTCAGGAATTCATCAGAGGATGAAATATTAATGTTTCTGGAAGACTTAGTGTGCCGATATGTTTTGCCAAAAACCATAATATTGGATAATGCTTGAGCATTCATAGGCTCATGAGTCACCCAGTTCGCTCTCAGTAGAGGTATCTACCCAAAGACCTCCTCAAACTACTATCCATAGGGAAATGGCCTAGCCGAGTCCACTAACAAGAAAGTCATAAGGCTCATTAAAAGGATAGAACCTGAGCACAAAAGGGAGTGGCATCACCACTTGAGGAGCGCATTATAGGCAGATTGGATAACACCCAAATAGGTCCTAAATAATTATCCATACAAGATGGTCTACGACAAAGATGCATTATTCCCCATGTCTCTAGAAATCCTTGCCTTACAATTACTCAAATATATCGAGGTGGCAGAATATGGTCTCATGGAGGCGAGATTGGCGCAAATTATGGAACTAGAGGAAGCAAGGGAAGCAACATTTTCATCCCTTCAAAACTATCAGCAAACCGTCATGAGGTTGTTTGATAATAAGAAAAGTTTTGACCTAGGTTTCAAACAAGGCGACCTTGTTTTGAAATACAATGAGAGGGCATCCAAGCTCGGTCAGCATGCCAAATTTGATGCTTTATGGGAGGAACCCTTCCGCATTATAAATTAGAAAGGTTTCAATGCTTTTGAACTCAAGGATATGTAGGGAGATTCTCTCAAGATCCCAGTCAACGGGCTCCACCTTAAACCTTTTCACTAGCAACTTTTTCCTAATGTACATAATGTAAATAGTATTTTTTTTTATGTGCCTTATTTATCTAATTATGTTTCTTCATGCATTCCAAAAGAAAAATGAATCACAAGATACACCTTGATCAAACAAAAATAAATCATTATATTATAGGTATCTTGTTACAATATATACAGAAGGCCCGCGGCCTAGTTTTTAAGAAATCGAGGGAGATAAAGATTTTTGAAGATAGGGTGGTACTATCTCAATAATCTTCTTCATCTTCATCCTCATCCATCTAGGAATTGGAGTCATCATCTTCACCTTCAACATCTTCTCCCTTCGACCACTCATGGATAGAGTCGTCGCCAGGCTCCTGAGCTATTGATACGAGCATCAGATTAGGTTGGACATGCGACATCAAGATCTGCAAATATATGTAGTCCCTGAACTCAGTATACCATTCAGTGCCAGCCAAAAAAGGCACTATCAGATGGACCCAGAGGAGGAACTCCGCAGCAAGCTTCACTCGAAAGTGATGTGATGACAGCGACATGGTCTTTAGACCATTGATAAGTGGGTGCTAGGTCACTTCCTCACTAGAGGTGATGAAACGGCATAAATCTGAGGCCAGAGTTAAGCCTCTGAAAGGGATGTGGTATGCCAAAAAATCTTCTAATCCACCCAAATAATCTAGGGAGAAGAGCACTTTAGCTAGCTCCAAGGTTAGGTAACCAGTCATCCTGGTATCTAGTAACGAAGCTACAAAACATGAGTAGATATCCGTGTTTACACAGTATTTGTCCACATCATCAATAAAATCCTTACTAAGCACCCATTTGATGGCAGCAATGATCAGGGGATTTTTGCATCGTGTCATCCCTTGCAGCCTCCAGTTTGAAATATTACCTAAGAAAGTGACCTGCACCTTATTGCTGGTGAGCCCAATGGGAGTATCCATTTCTTCAAGAAACTCCATCATTGAGCTGGATACTATGTAAAGGAATGTTTGAAAAGACATATTTATAGTGGATTTTCAGCTCCAGATGATATTTGAAGTTAAAACCAGTGCTCCTTATTTTCGACACATCTGTCTTCCCACATCAATTTGTACAAGTAGGTGAAGTCTAGTTTGAAGGTGGTGAACATCCTGCCCTGTGCCTTGAAAAGAGCAGCGATGTCCTCAAATGCCACATGTATGTATAGATACATCATGATTGAGCCATAATTCCTGCAAGTCTATTATAACTTGTGTGAGCCCCGCTGGCTACTAATACTCTCGTTAATGGGGAGATTTGTCTAGACAAGCAGATTGTCTCAAGTGGCTCTAATTAATGGCTAACTGAACACGTATTCTCTTGAGAATTGCAGACAGCGACGCTCATCCTTTTTTAGAATTAATTGCAACTGGGAATGAATTGGAATACGTGCAAATGGGAACTCTTCATTAAACACCTCCTTTCACAAAGACCTAGGCATGTGACACATTTACAAAAGAAGGGCACCAAGTGCCCATCATATTGTTCATTTTACAACCTCTAGAGAACCCAAAAGCTTTAGAAGTGGTAGAAAGAGAAGTTCTCCTCCAGAAGATGGAGACATAAGAAACTCCCTCAGGCTCTATCCAAGGAAGATTGTGGGTGGATGTATTTGGGGAGCTCTCATATTCTTCCCATGCCATTCCCCCAAGGCCTAAAAATCAAAGGACAAAGGCTAAATCGAAGACGACGACCCGCAACCTGGCAGTGGTGATGGATTCTCTAGAAAATGTTATTGAGCCCGAACTTCACAAGTAGCCTAAGAACCTTAGAGAGGTCACTTGGAACAGAATGATAAATCATAGAATGGAGCCGCAATCTACAACAGTTAATTTATGGAATAGTAGTGCTCCTCAGTTCGTGGTCCCCATAGTCCCGCACTGTCTAGAGTTTGTGGCTGCGTGCCCTAACAAGTTTGACCCCATTTCTTTTTCAATTAAGGGCTCTTTTCTAAAAGTAGTTATAACCCCAGAGACTATGAGGGATATGATGTGTTGTCTCATTTTTTATGGGACTAAGGTGTTCACTGAAATTACCATGGAGGAATATTGGAGCACTACAAGAGATATTGTCTCTTTCTGTCACAGTGCGCTGAATCGAAGTCCATCTGCTGAACCTCCAAGACTTCCTCTATCTTATAGTGACTTGAGGCATGATGACCTCCAAGATATTTCCTCAACTCTTGCATGGCTATGCGGTCACGAGAACTATCGGGAGATCACTGCTGCTATGATAGGCTTCCTATTCAAGTGCTGAAAGCAGCAAGGGCAGTTTCATTTTGACTTCTCTGTCTTTATAGCCAGAGAGATGGTAAAGAAGCTAGCCAAATTTCAACATTTTTGGTGTTTCAATTTTGCCTCAGTCCTAGTTCACCTTTTCTTGCACCAAAATGATGCTTTTTTCAGCCAATTCATGTGATTGGCTACTTATGACAAGTCAAGAAACAGGATGCCCATATCGGCCTAGATACCCATCTTGCTAGCTTCTTACGATGCCTACCAGTTTTTGGATTGTTTCTTAACTCCCGTCCTTAGAGATCTCAGTTTAATCCCTGAGGAGCCTCTTGCCCGCTTTTCTCAAATACAAATGAATTGGATGTATAATGAGCACCGTCCTTGTGATTGGTTTTTAGGTAGTGACTTTTGGGTATGTGCACAAAGATGGTTATCAGAAAAGTGGACACCACCCAAAAAAAACATGGAAAAACAAGCAACACGTATGTGGTTTTAAAATTTGAAATTCCCGCATACGCGCTTAGGTTTGTTCTTCCCGAGCCTAGAGAGGATAGCGCGTATGTGCTATGCCTTAGAAAATGAGTGCGTAAATGCTGCTCATAGGAAAATGAGTGTGTACATGCTAATAATCCAAATATAACCGCATACACGGTGCCTGGTAAAAAACTGGGTCTCATTTACTCATGAATAGCGCATTTTTTACTTCGTTTTTTACCCATTTCTTTTCCTAAACTGTGAACGGGGTGCTATATTTGTCCTCCAAGCTATGGATCAAGGATAGTTTTTGTTTATTTTTGTTTTTCTTTCCTTTTTGTTCAATTTGTTTTACATTGTGAACTTAATTTCATTAATTTTGATTAGGTTTTTTCATTTTTTGTTTCAAAAACCAGATTCTTCTAATCTAGCATAAGAACAACCAAATATACCTCCTAAAAACCCACAAGAACAACCAAATGCACCTCCTGAAAACACACAAGAACAACCCCCAGTTCCTCTTTTTGACCGTACACCCGAAACAGAGGAGCAATTAATTAATCAGTTAGGACAAAATATGTCTAAAATCAATAGATTGATTGTTAAATTGAAAACTTCTAAACTTGAGCATCATCAATCCCTCACCACTAGCCTAGAAACATTAGCTAGTGGTGCCATAGCTATTTACAAACAAATTACCAAATGGGGAAGCTTTAGGGATAGGTGTCGTCAATTCTATGTCGATGGGCTATCATACGATGGAGTAAAAAACAAAAATATTAGTAAAAACAAATATGTACCCTTTTTGTTGATCCCAAAACTGGTCAGTCATTACCTCCTAATGCAAAGAGGTTTCCCATACATAGGTGTACCAATGTGCAGATGAAGAATATTTTTGGCAGAGGTTGTGGATGGTCTTTGATGATCCACCTTGTAATAATTATGAGGTGCCATTATATTTTTTGAGAAAAGTATATTGTGAGTTTGTGCTCAATGTGCACCCAAACTATTTTGACATGAGAGAGTTCCATGGTAGAGGTGGTGGTTCTGCCCAAGATAGACCTGGAGCCTATAGGCGATTACCTGCGGAGAGTCACCACCCCCTAGCACCCAAACCCAAGGTGCATCAGGTTTTCCCAGTAGAGCTAAACGAGTCAATGGAGATACAGATTCTTCAGGCAGCCACAACATTAACTGGTGCCATCATCCAGCATGGGACATCATTAGCACACCCTATTGTATTGGACAATGAGCCATTAGGTGGCAATAGAGAGCCCATCCAACATATGTGCGTAAGTTGCTCGAGATATGCTCAGGGGTAGATGATGTAGCCGGTGTAGATCGATCCTCATCTCATCTGTGCATGATTTATGGGAGTAGATTTTAGGCCCACATGGTTGAGGATTTCACATTGACAGATGAGTTGATGGACATGGTGTTTGCCCATGAGACAAACACACAAAGGTGTGTTGATTTGAATTCATAGAATTTTATTTATTAGTCACTTTAAATTTGTAATTACATAAATGAATTTTCATTTATAAATCGATTTAAATTGAGACAAATAATATGCATTTTAGGATGTAGTAGCGGTATCCCATACTCCTCCCCCAATTACTATAGCTGCAACTTTGATGCTTGAGGTATAAATTTTGTAACATGTTAACATAGAATAGTACAGTTTGAATTCAAAAAAATACAATATATACTAACTATCTTTAATGCTTGCTCCAATTTCTAGTTTGTAGGTGTTGACAGGGGACGAAATGTTTGAGATTGATGACATCACGCTCAGTGATCGATTTTGGCCTACAAAGCTATATGGTATCATATTTTGTACAACCCTTTTTATGTATTGTTTTGATAGAATATGCAAATAATTTCATTTTAGATTTTTAAAATTATGTTTAATTTATTATCTGTACTAATATCTCATCTTAATTTTGTTTTTTTAGGGTACCCCCTTCGCATCTAGGGCTCGTCCTAAGAAAAAGGATTCTTTGAAGACGCCAAAATGTAGGAAGATGGTAATTGAACACATTTTTAGTTGTACAATTGTTTGAAAATGTTGAAATCAAGTATTAGTTGGGGTTTGTAGATTCATTAGTGTTTTTTGTCTATTTTACATGTACAACGACCATTGAGCTATGTGGATATGTTGAATGCACCTAATTTGCCCATGGATCAAGAGAGGGTGGAGGTATGTATCTCTACTTTATTTTCTTGATTTCATGATTATATGCATGCACACATGTGAACTTGTGATATATTATAATCTTATATTTTTTCATACAGGAAATATCCATACTTATTTCATCAATGGCAAACCCTCCTCCTTGCACTGGAGAAGCATCTCAGAATCTGGTACAGTTTTGTTTGATATGTAAAATTAATAATTTTTAACCTTCAATACTTATCATTATATTAATTGTATTTAATCTTTGAACATTTTTTGTATAGGTAATAGCGATAGTTTCTACATCGATGGTGAGCCATCCTCACTCCATTGGAGAAGAATCTTAGGCACAGGTATGCCATTATTCTCTATATTATAGCTTTTAAGTGTTTTTGATATATTTATGTTAGTACATTGTATTAATTGTATATTTAATCTACAATAAACCCCTTCGTGGTATGGCCATAACTTGGATCCAATTAAGTGTGTCTTCAAGAAAACTCCTAAGAGTGACAAGGAGAGGAGAGAAAAGACATTAGCTCCTAGATCAGCCAATGGGGTAATCTACATTTCAATTGCAAAGGAATTAAAGTTAAATGCATAGTTATGTTGTTAATTGTGAACTATTTTCTACAAAATAATTCTAACTTGGCTTTTGAATTGTGGTTTTGCAGCCATCTACAAAGCCGCGTATTGCATTGAAGAGGCTTGATTTTGATGATCCACCACAAGTTTAGGATCATATAGTGTTAGTTTTGGTCATAGAATGACCAATACATGTAGATATATTCTACATTTTTACTGTATATCGATTTCGACATGGCATATGCCACATTTTTGTAATACATGTTGACTTGGCAGACATGCCTTTTTTTTTTATATATATATAAATATCGATTTTCGATCCAATAAATGTGTATTGAGTTCATTATTTTGTATTCGTTGTATTTTGTGGTTTTCCTTTTATAAATTTAAATGAATATTTGCATATGTAATTAACAATATGAATATAAACAACAAAAATATATGATATAAAACATTGCAATCGTGGAATATGATTTGATAAAATTTCTAAAATGTTGAATTAACCCTACAAAACTCCTTGTATTCAGTTCATTATTGTGTATGGGCTGTATTTTCTAGCCTTTTATAAATTTAAATGAATATTTTCATATGTAATCAACAATATGAATATAAACAACAAAAATCGACAGTATGAATATAAACAACAATATGTGTTTGGTGCAAGAGCACCCTCACGCTCACAATGGTCAAATTTTGTTTGTCGTGTGCACAAATCGATGTCATGAGCACATCTAGGTGGGAAGGTTTACACTAGGAATGCCCCTATCATGCATCCCAAAGCACCGGAACGTCGAGAGTCATACCATACCGGTGCGATCTCTTAAGTGCGCTAAGTCCAAAAAATTGTCAAAACTTGATAGACTGTTTCTTCAAATCCAGGACACATATGGTCGATCCCTTTGAACTCATGGGGTCACATGAGGCTCCTCTACAATGGCCTGTCTCTATTTTTTACGAGTCAAAGCCATTTTTTATTGGTAGCATTTTTTCGCCTGCTACAAAAACCATCAGTTGCATGCAATGCAAAGTTGCCAGATTGGCTAGAATTGATTCAGTTCATCATGTGCACAAACCGATGTCACGGACGCATTTGGGTGGGCATGTTTATGCTAGGAATTCCCCTATTGTGCATCCCAAAGCATTAGAATGTCGAGAGTCATACCGTACTAGTGCGATCTCTCAAGTGCCCTAAGTCCAAAAAATTATCAAAACTTGACAGACTGTTTCTTCAAATCCAGGACACATATGGTCGATCTGTTTGAACCTATGGGGTCACTTGAGGATCCTGTACAATGGTCTGTCTCAGTTTTTGATGAGTCAAAGCCATTTTTAGACCCAATTCGCCTTCTAACAACATCTCTTTGGTTGGGCGAAACTCTTGTGTTGTCATGCCAAAATTTTCCAATTAATATTTTTAGTGCATCAACAACAACCTTGTCTTTGCATGGTAGTCTACCCGAGAATGTCCAAAGAGAATTATTGTTAGGTTCCTCTATTTTTTCCTACCTCTTTAATGCTTTACTTAAAGTTGTTCTACTAACGTTTATTGACTTACTTGTTTTACTTATCAAATGATCTTTTTTTATTTTCTTGCTCATTATGGTTGATGTAATGACATGTCAAGTAGCATTAGAATCTTTAGTACATGATTTTTAACCAATAGCTTGATATGCATCAAATAAATTTCTCATAATAGTTCTTTCATTGTTACTTTCAGATGATCTTAGGCCTAGAATTTTCATTGTCTCTCTAAAATTCAAATTTTTAATCATTTGAACAATTAATTGACATCTTGCGGTTTGATTTAAGTTATTAAAATAGTTTTGCCATATTCTTTTAACCATTCTCCTACAAGTTCGTTCATTCATTCATTTTATTTGGCATTGACTTCAATATATTCTCATCAATGTCAATTAGATACTTTGGTTTCCTATGAATGATTCTAGGAGGTGTTAACATTGGTGTATTATGTACATTCAATTCATCAAGTAGAGAAGGTGTAACATGTTCTTCATTTAATTGATTATTCAATGCACTATCTTCTTCAATTGCATTAGGTTCAAACAAATCAAATGTCTCTTCTTCAATTGCATTAGGTGCATTATATTCATTTAGTAAATCGAATTGAGATGTTGAGGATGACATACATTCTTCTCCCATTGTTCTTATGTCACACATTTTCTACATACGCTGCCTTTGTCTTTCCTTTTGAGCCTCTTATTGTTCCATCATTCCTCGCTTGTTCTTTCCCATGGTTGATATCGGTTGTCCTAAATAGAATCATATTACATATATATGTAAAAAAAAGTTCCTAAACAAACAAATAACCATAAATATGCATCTTATCACTATTTTTTGGAATCAAACTATTAAACAATCACAATACTGTTGACAAAAACTAATAAGAACAACAATTCAATCATTTGAAATCATGCAAAAATAAAAAATTCAGTTACTTCTATGTATAAAATAGTGATAGAAGTAGAGACATAGTTCTAGTGTGGCCTTCAATGACCTCAAAAACTTCTTTTGAGGCCATTGAGGCTCTTGGGAAACTAAAACTATGTCTATAAACTGTGTACACGCTATATTAATAACCGTGTATGCACTTTTAGTCCATAAAATATTAACAAGCCCAACAATAATCTTTTTTACCATTCTAGACTAATAAGTAGCGCGTACGTGCTCCTAAGCCAAAAAAATGTTATCACATGGTAGTAAATAATGGGCTCAGTAAAAGCAATATGTACTGCATATGCGCTCCTTTGCCTTAAAAAAGTTATGGCAGGGTAGTGAACTAATAGTTTTAATACCTCGTACGCGCTATTGGTGGTAGAAAAGATGTGAATGAAAAGGGTGAGAGAGAGAGAGAGAGAGAGAAGAGTAGGGTGGAGGGAGAGAGGAGTGGGGGTGGAAGGGAAGGAGGGAGGGAGAGAGGGAGAGAAGAGGGGGGGTGGGAGAGAATAAGGGGTATTGATGAAGGGAGAGGGAGAGTAGGGGGGAGGGAGGGAGAGGAGAGGGGAGAGGGAGAGAGAGAGGGGGGAGGGATGGTAGAGAGAGGGAGAGAGGTAGAGGGAGGGAGAGAGGGAGAGAAGAGGGCAGAGGGAAGGAGGGAGAGGGAGAGAGGGAGAGGGAGAGAGAGAGGGAATGAGGGAGAGGGAGAGAGAGGGAGAGAGAGAGAGAGATGGGGGAGAGAAGGTAGAGAGAGGGAGAGAGGTAGAGGGAGGGAGAGAAGAGGGGGGTGGGAGAGAATAAGGGGTATGGAGGAAGAGAGGGAGAGAGAGAGAGAGGGAGAGGGGGGAGAGGTAGAGGGAGGGAGAGAGGGAGAGAAGAGGGGGGAGGGAAGGAGGGAGAGGGAGAGAGAGGGAGAGGGAGAGAGATGGAAGGAGGGAGAGGGAGATAGAGGGAGAGAGAGAGAGGGGGAGGAAGGGTAGAGAGAGGGAGAGAGGTAGAGGGAGGGAGAGAGGGAGAGAAGAGGGGGGAGGGTGGGAGAGAAGAAGGGGTATGGAGGAAGAGAGGGAGAGATAGAGAGAGAGGGAGAGGGGGGAGAGGTAGAGGGAGGGAGAGAGAGAGAGAAGAGGACAGAGGGAAGGAGGGAGAGAGAGAGAGAGGGAGAGGGAGAGAGAGAGAGAGGGAGAGGGAGAGAGAGAGGGAAGGAGGGAGAGGGAGAGAGAAGGAGAGAGAGAGGGGGAGGGAAGGTAGAGAGAGGGAGAGAGATAGAGGGAGGGAGAGAGGGAGATAAGAGGGGGGAGGGAAGAGAAGAAGGGGTATGGAGGAAGAGAGAGAGAGGGGGGAGAGGTAGAGGGAGGGAGAGAGGGAGAGAAGAGGGGGGAGGGAAGGAGGGAGAGGGAGAGAGAGGGAGAGGGAGAGAGAGAGGGAAGGAGGGAGAGGGAGAGAGAGGGAGAGAGAGAGGGGAGGGAAGGTAGAGAGAGGGAGGGAAGGTAGAGAGAGGGGGAGAGAGAGAGGGAAGGAGGGAGAGGGAGAGAGAGGGAGAGAGAGAGGGGAGGGAAGGTAGAGAGAGGGAGAGAGGTAGAGGGAGGGAGAGAGGGAGAGAAGAGGGGGGAGGGTGGGAGAGAAGAAGGGGTATGGAGGAAGAGAGAGAGAGAGGAGAGAGAGAGAGAGAGAGAGAGAGAGAGAAGAGAGAGAGAGAGAGAGAGAGAGAGAGAGAGAGAGAAGGAGGGAGAGGGAGAGAGAAGGAGGGAGAGGGAGAGAGAGGGAGAGGGAGAGAGAGAGGGAAGAAGGGAGAGGGAGAGAGAGGGAGAGAGAGGGGGGGGGAAGCTAGAGAGAGGGAGAGAGGTAGAGGGAGGGAGAGAGGGAGAGAAGAGGGGGTGGGAGAGAAGAACGGTATGGAGGAAGAGAGGGAGAGAGAGAGAGAGAGGGAGAGGGGGGAGAGGTAGAGGGAGGGAGAGAAGAGGGGAGGGAAGGAGGGAGAGGGAGAGAGAGGGAGAGGGAGAGAGAGAGGGAAGGTGGGAGAGGGAGAGAGAGGGAGAGAGAGAGAGGGGGAGGGAAGGTAGAGAGAGGGAGAGAGGTATAGGGAGGGAGAGAGGGAGAGAAGAGGGGGGAGGGAAGGAGGGAGAGGGAGAGAGCAAGCACGCATGACACCATATGATTGATCTTGATTGTGACTATAGGAATTACAAAAGAAGATAAAGAGGAAGGGAGAGAAGAAGAGAAAGAGGGATGGGGTATGGATGAAGGGAGAAGGGGAGAGAGCAAGAGAGAGAGGGATGCGGTATGAAGGAAGGAGAAGGGTGAGAGAGAGAGAGGGAGAGGGAGATAGGGAGAGAAGAAGGGAGGGGGGACAGAGGGAGAGGAAGGAAATATCAATTTCGGGACAAAATATGATACTATATGACACTATATTATCCCTATATTATCCCCTATAATCACACCATAGGACCTATAACAACACCAAATGGTGTCCTAAGGGGTCATAGAACACCATAGGACCCTTTAGAACACCATATGGTTTTGTTATGGGTCATTGGTGTCCTGAGGGGTCTTAAGGGGTCACAGGACACCATATGACCTCTTAGGAAATAATACGACCTCTAATGACACCCTAAGGGGTCATATGGTGGGCTAATAAAATGATATATTAAATTTAAGGTTATGAATAGAACATCATACAACGAGACTCCAAGAAAACAAACAATGAGGCTTCACTAAAAAGCAAGTGTAAGAGCTTGACCTAACCCTAAGACTACTGCCTAAGTTCTAAAACATATGATGCTATTAAATTTGCAAGATTATAAGACTGATCTTGATTGTGACTATAGGAATTACACACTTGATTTCTTTCATGGGTATGTATCATTCCAAGCTATTTGACAAGTGATGATCATCATATAATACCACTGCCATGCATACAACAAACTTTAATTTTTTTAGGTGACAGGTGTTGTGTAACAACACGAGATCTCTCACATACCCACCACTATCATTCTACAGGACATCATTTGTGTTACTCTCCCTTTTTCTCTTCCTACCTATTGTTTCCTTCTGAAAAACATATTGCAGGTACTCTGACTCATCATGTTGCTTTGTTGACACTATTTTCCACATCTTCTCTTCTCATTAAAAACACATTCCAGAATAATATTGCTGCAGGTTTCCTTGTTTGTCATGGTAATACACCCGTGGTTCAATTTCAAACCCTATTCCTCCTATTCAATATACACACACAAATCCATCAGTCAATTTTCTTAGGAGAGCATACATGATAAAAATCAAAGAGGAAGTTGCAGACAAGAAATAAATTCACTTACTTCTATAGAAGTGTAGACACAGTTGCAGTGGGGTATGGAGGGAGGGAGGGAGAGAAGAAGAGAAAGAGGGATGGGGTATGGAGGAAGGGAGAAGGGGAGAGAGAGAGAGAGAGGGATGGGGTATGGAGGAAGGGATAAAGGGAGAGAGGGAGGGATGGGGTATGGAGGAAGGGAGAAGGGGAGAGAGCGAGGGAGAGAGAGAGGGATGGGGTATGGAGGAAGGGAGAAGGGGAGAGAGGGAGAGAGAGAGAGAGAGAGAGAGAGAGATGGGGTATGGAGGAAGGGATAAGGGGAGAGAGGGAGGGATGGGGTATGGAGGAAGGGAGAAGGGGAGAGAGAGAGGGAGAGAGAGAGGGATGGGGTATGGAGGAAGGGAGAAGGGGAGAGAGAGAGAGAGAGAGAGAGAGAGAGAGAGAGAGAGAGAGAGAGAGAGAGATGGGGTATGGAGGAAGGGATAAGGGGAGAGAGGGAGGGATGGGGTATGGAGGAAGGGAGAAGGGGAGAGAGCGAGGGAGAGAGAGAGGGATGGGGTATGGAGGAAGGGGGAGAGAGAGAGAGAGAGAGAGAGAGAGAGAGAGAGAGGCACCTTGTATGCATTTGAGAGGGGGAGACAATACACTTACATGTGTATATATATGTTTAATATATTATATATATACATATATTATATATTATATGTATATACACATTATATATACTGTATATGGTGAAAATGGATAACAATGATAATCAATATTGAAAGACTAAATGAATTCAACCACAAAACCCTAGCCTAACAATGAACAAAGATCCACCATAACATATGAAGATAACCTAAGACAATGCAAATAACTCAAAATCACAAAGATTATACCATCACATGTCCAATAGGGTTTTGATCTCCATTCTTCCTATCTCCATTGATCTTGCTTGATATACTTGCTCTCAGATTTTTGTATGCACAAGAGCTCAACAAAGAACGGAATGTGGTTGCAAGTGGAATTGTAGTGTAGTCAATTGATCAAGTAGTTAGGGTATGTCATTAGGGTTTGACAATGAAGAAAGCATCTCCTTAAATAGAAGACACAATATGAAATGGAGGGTTAAGATTGAGAGGTGTAAAAAGAGAGGTCGGCTAAGATTAGAGGGTAGGTAAAAGAAATAATAAAATAATGAAAGGGGTAGGTAGTGTATGAATTAAGAGATGAGTGACATGTGTCATGTGTAGAAAAAGATAATGAATTAATTAAATAAATAAAGATTTATTTAATTAATAGAAGAAGTAGGACAATTAAATAAATAAAATATTTATTTAATTTAGGAAAGGGATAATTTAAATAAATAAATGTATTTATTTAAATGAGAAATAAGGCTAGAAGAGGATAAATGAATTAATTAAATAAATAAAAATTTATTTAATTAATAGAAGAATTAGGCTTAGATAATTAAATAAATAAAATATTTATTTAATTAAACATGACAATTTTGAGTGTCTACATTTTGCCCCTCTTTGAGACAATGCGGCTTGTCGCGTTGTTTCAAAGAAGATAAGATGAACTGATACAGAGTTGCCCCAGGATGGGAATTATATGCCCCCTCGAGAGATTGGATGAAAATGTCTGAAAAGATTGTAGACAATCTCTCGATAAGAAAGACGGGATAGAATGGACTGATCAGATAAAGTGACAAAGTCACGGGATAAGGAAGACTGACTCGGGAAATGAGAGCTAGGGCAATCTATAAGATAGACCACGGGGGAAAATACATCCTCATTGTCATCCACACCCTTAGAAGATCACAGTGCAGAACGAGAAAAGAGCAGCAGCAGTCAGCAGCGATGGCATTCATTCATAGATTCGACCATGTCCGTCGATTCTAGTGACCAGCCGATGCAGGAGAGCCGGTAAGTACCCAAAAACCTCCTCGTACTTTCACGCATTTCGAGTTTTGTCATAAATGCATGTTTAGGAGCAATAAATGCGCTAGGAATAGGATAGTTGAAAAGTGCAAAAATGCGCAACCGCGTCTGTGTCAGCGCCAGGCGCGTCTGTGTCCAACAGGCGCGTCTGTGTCGGGTCCAGGCGCGTCTATGCCTGGAACCGCGTTTGTGTTGAATGCGGACGCGTTTGTAAAATGTAGCAGCGTCTGTGCTTTATAAAAGCGTTTATGTAATGTAGGGACGTCTGTGTTCCCTGGTCGCGTTTGTGTCTGGCATAGGCACGTTTGTGTTCATAAAGCGCGTCTGTATTGCAGAAGCGCGTTTGTGCAGTCTATAAGCGCGTTTATGAGTTAAAAGCGCGTGTGTGTTGTAAAAGTGCGTTTGTGTATTTAAATGCATGGTTTTAGTCTTTTAGGTCAAATTGGCAGTTCTGTGATGAACATATGCTGTCGATTGGATAAGCTGCTGAGAGGATACACTCAAGCAGGTCCTCTAGAAAGATTAGGATAGATCCAGGCACTTTGTGATGAATAGGGAGCACCAAGATAGGCAGCACTTTGTGATGAACAGGGAGTGCGAATGTGAGTGACACTTTGTGATGAACAGGGAATGTCATACACGTAGTACTTTGTGATGAACAGGGAGCACTACTAGGATAGATAGCAACACTTTGTGATGAATAGTGAGTGTCACTAGGATAGATAACCAGATGCATTTAGGTAGCAAGTAGCATTTTGTGATAAACAGTGAATGCCATGATAACTGACAAGATTGATTGTGTGACTGCATGAGTATTTGCCGATGTTAGAGTCACGGGAGAGATTCCCGTCGACTCAGAGACTGTGACCAGAGTTGTCGATCCAGGACATGATTTCCATTGAGGAGATGGGTCTCACACATATTCTCTATGTGCCCGAGTTTTGGGCCAACATGGGGTTGCTGACTGCGTTGGCCGAGAGATGGCACTCGGAGACATGCACGTTCACCTGCCGATGGGTGAGATGACAGTGACATTGGAAGATGTGTACAGGATACTACATGTCCCTATTGATGGAGAGTTGATTCCCTACGACCGTGACGGTGACAGGGAGGCATTGAGACGGGTTTTTCAGGATCCCAATTTGGAGATGCGAGTAGGTCATGTAGCCTGGGATACCATGACTGCCATAGGATTAGCATTGCCGGCAGTGATTGGGGGAGTCATCAGTGGGTATTTGTGTCCAGACAGGGCCACACGAGGATTGGCAGTGGGCTGGGGAGGGGCATTGGAGACGCTGATGGCAGAGCACACTAGGTATGCATGGGGCCCATGTGTCCTGGCACATTTGTATTATGAGCTGCATCAGTTTGTGTACCACGGATCAGTGGGTTTGGGCTGCGGCGTGACTCTCTTGCAGGTGTGGGCCTATGAGCACCTTCCCATCACACGGCCCATTCATTTCAGAGGCAGAGGATAGGGACAGAGTTTCGTGCACCTGTATGACATGATCACATCCCAGCCTCGGATTGGGAGATTGGAGCATTGGAGGCGAGTCATTGATGATATAGACATGGTCATTTGGAGGCCGTACCTAGGGTGCGAGGAGTGGGAGGATGACGCGCTGGAGCTACCCTATGTGTTTAGGAGCAGGTATCTAATTGGGCGGACGCCCTATATTCTAGAGAGGCAGCTTGTTGATAGGGTGTGCAGGCAGTTTGGGCGGATCCAGCGGATGCCACGGGGCTCGGGCATGTATGCCCGTACGGTCAGAGATCAGGTGCAGTTTGGTCCACTGCTATCATATGATCAGGCGGTGATGCAGCTAGCGGAGATGATGCCGATGCCATGGGACATGTGGCCAGAGGTAGATGATGCAGGGATGGACGCAGAGTACTCTGCGTATTGGGCAGAGCATCCATTTCCCAGATTGATAGATCCGGCAGAGCCACTGGATGGAGAGGGTGGAGGAGATGATGATGATGGAGGAGGGGATGGAGGACAGGAGGGGAGTGGTGGGAGAGAGGCAGGTGGCACCTCGGAGGGAGGGAGGATAGGAGAGAGCAGCTCCGGTGGTGAGAGGACGAGGTGGACTACCCCTACAGGTGCCAGCAGCACAGGGTCCTAGACAGGGACCGAGACAGGTACAGGCAGAGGGACAGAGACAGGTGCAGCCACAGGTACCTATCCAGGCACAGGGACAGGTGCAGGCAGAGGTTGAGGGACAGGCACCTATAGGGGAGGAGCCACAGGCGGAGGCGGAGAGCGGAGACTCTGAGGAGGATGAGGTGTTGAGGCTGCGGGAGATCTGCCAGGGCCAAGCAGATGAGATTGAGGATTTGGTGCGGGAGAGGAACCACCTCAGGATCAGGGTCCGAGACACAGAGCGGGAGAGGGATCAGGCCATCCAAAGATACACAGAGGCTGAGACAGCTCTGAGGGCAGGTAGGCGGGCAGCAGAGGATGCAGGGGCAGGCTACGCATATGTTTTGCGAGCCGGAGAGGAGATCGCCTACTGGAGGGATCTATACTATGCAGCCGTGCCAGCAGATGAGCGGGCTAGGATCTTCCATAGATCGTCGCACACAGCGACGACTACGGGAGGGAGCCGTAGGAGACAGGCATCCAGCGGTGGGGTTATGGGGCCGCCACCACCACCAGAGAGACAGGGGGATCCTGGGGCGGGTCCTTCTATAGCTCAGACTCCGTCGAGGCCAGGCGGCTCCGAGGGAGGGAGTTCCTCATAGCTATAGTGGGCTCCCTATGTATCAGTATATGTATCATTGTTGTATTGTAGACACCTGCGGGTGATTCTTTTGTAGCCATATGATTCTTTTGACATCATTGTATCATGACACTTTTTGATTATATATGAGAGATGATCCATTTTTTGCGGCACCTATATGCATGTGTACCTTATGTGATGAAATGTTCTTATGTGATACATGTTTTATGATATGGATGCTTATATGATGCAATGCAATATATTTTTGTTCTTTTATGTTGTATATGTAATGCATGATGCAAATGTGAATGTATGTAATGCAAATGAATATGATAATGCAAATGATTATTGTGCTAACAGGTGTTGTATGCAGGATGTGATGCAATTGTGATATCTATATGTATGTATGAAATGCTTATATGTGGTGATGTAGTTGTAACTATATGAAATGCAAATATTTTTGGTGTGTCATTATACTCAGTCATGTGATAGTGGGCTACGCGGACTCGAGAAGGACAATGGAAGTCAATCAAGAAAGGGGGATGGAAGACAGAAGATATGAACGTGAAAGAGCTTCTTGTGCATTATCATCACTGAGCTTTATTATGGCAAAATAAGTTATGACAATCGAGGCATTTGTTCGGCCCAGAAAGTCATTGTACCCGTTTGCATGGAGATAAGACAGTCACAAACAAGGAATGCCCCAGTTCATACTAGACTCACAGTGTCCTCATATCCTTGGACAAGTCATAGCATTACTAAGAGACAATCCACAGACAGCAAATGCAAATAGGTGACGATACCCCATCCTCGCCTTTCTAGTCAAAGACATCCTGGAAAAGCTAAAAGACATGTCACCAAAAAGATAAAATCAAAAGAAAACCAAGACTCGACACCAACATCCACTGTAGTCCTCAAGTTTAGTGTCTCTTGTCACTTGTTTAAGTCTTATTTTGATTGTGGTCACAATGTTTACTTTCACAAAAAGGATAGATTAACACATAACCATATGTTGTCTGAGTCTGTTGAAAGATTTGATTTTGTTGAAGCTCATTGTTGCTGCTGCGTCTCATCTGAAACTGACTGAATCCACGAAACTGATACTTTATTGCGGAGAAGGCGGAACTTTATTGTGGATCTTCGATGTAGATGCTGCTTTATTGCGGATTGTGCGTGGATAGACTGAAGAAAGCTGGAAGAAACTGTACTCCTCAAAACATGTGATGTTCTCAGTTCCACACCCATTACTAGACGTAGGAATTGGCCGTAGTCACAGATAGGATCTGATTTATTATGGATGGAAAAGGGAGGGTTATTATGAATGGCTAACCAATCTTAGGTAGATCAATAACAAGCCATGATGGGAATGGGTAAGTTTATTGTGAGTGAATAGGTTGTGAGTGTGTGCAAAGTGAAAGGATGAAAGAGAATCCTGAAGGAGGGAGGAGCAAAGTCTCTACGCATGGCGCTGGTGACCCAGTTTTCACCATGGTACTTGCCCAGGGCGCCACCGAAGTGGTTTTCACCGTTGGACGAAATTATTTTTCTTACTTTTCTCGATTTTTCAATTTTTTTGTTGTCACAAGGCGCCTGTTTGCCATGTTTTCACCAAGTAACGATTTTTTTGTTTTATAGTTTTTTTTTTTTTTTGTATTTTTGAAAATTTTTTGATTTTTTTTTGTATTTTTGAAATTTTTTTGATTTTTTTGGTATTTTTGAATTAGGATGTTCCGAAGAGCTTATGTGTAGAACCTGCGAAGGTGCATGCTGTTGATAGGATCCTCCAAAGATTCCCCTTCTGTAGTTGAGAGCTGATATGCCCCAGATCCATATACTGCTGTGATGATGTAAGGACCAAGCTAGTTTGGTTCGAACTTACCCTTCTTATCTCTGTCTTGCTGATTTTTGGGGTTCTCTCTGAGGACTAAGTCACCTACCTCAAATGTGCGAGGCTTGCCCTTGTGATTGTAACTGTGACTCATTCGTTGTTGGTAAGCCTTGAGATGATTAAAAGCAGTGTGTCGTCATTCCTCCAGCAGTTCTAGTTCTTGTAAGCGAGAGACCCTGTAGTCTTCATCGTTGATTATGTTTCTCAAGGAGACCCGTAAAGAAGGTAGCTCGACCTCAATAGGCAAGATGGCTTCAGCGCCGTAGACAAGTGAGTAGGGTGTAGCTCCTGTAGGTGTGCGGACACTGGTACGATAGGCCCAAAGTGCGGGATTGAGTTGGACATGCCAGTTACGGCCAGCGTCGTCGACTGTCTTTTTAAGGATTTTGAGAATTGTTTTGTTAGACGCCTCAGCTTGGCCATTACCTTGGGGGTAGTATGGTGTGGAGAAACGGTGAGAGATATGGAAGCACTCACAGAGTTCACGAACATCCTGATTCTTGAAAGGACGCCCGTTATCGGTGATAATGGAAGTAGGAATCCCGTATCGGCAAATGATGTAGTTCAGGATGAAAGTAGCGATTTGTTTCCCAGTGACTTGTGTGAGAGGCACAGCTTCAATCCACTTTGTGAAATACTCTGTGGCTGTGATTATGAATTTATGTCCATTGGAAGAAGGAGGGTGAATCTTGCCTATGAGATCGAGTCCCCACTGACAAAAGGGCCAAGGAGATGCAAGTGGCTGTAGTTCTTGTGCTGGTGCATGTATAAGGTCTCCATGAATTTGACACTGCTTACACTTCTTGACAAACTGATATGCATCTTTTTCCATAGTAGGCCAGTAGTATCCAGTCCTGATGAGTTTCTTGGCCAAGGTAGGACCACTAGTATGCGGACCACATATCCCTTCTTGCACTTCTCATAACGCAATCTGAGCTTCGTCACTCTCTAAACATCTAAGAAGGGTGCCATCTAGACCTCGTCGGTATAGGATATCAGCTAGGATAACGTATCGGGAGGATTGGTGAATGAAAGTGCGGCGTTGGTTGTTCGATAGATCGGGAGGTAAGATATTGTCGCGAAGGTATGTGAATATGGAACCATATAACTGGGATTCAGGACCAACAACACATATCATTGCCGTAGGAGTGATCTCATATGACGGAATCAGCAGGTTGTCAACCAGAAACTCATAGCAGGTCTCATTTTGCGGCAGATCAATGAGCGAAGCAATTGTAGCCATGGCATCAGCAGCACGATTCTGTTCTCTTGGTATCTGTTCAAACTCTATCTTTGCAAAGTGCTGTTTCAGATCATCTACCAGTTGTTTTTAAGGCATTAGCTTTTCATCTTTTGTTTGATAATCATCAGTTGCTTGACGGATGACAAGTTGAGAATCCCCAAAAACACGAAGTTCTTGGATCTTCCACTGAACTGCAATTCTTAGCCCAGTTGTTAATGCCTCGTATTCCGCTATATTGTTGGTGCAAGGAAATGATAAGCGGTATGACTTTGGTATAGAATCGCCTTGGGGAGTTATAAAGAGTATACCCGCTCCTGCCCCATGCTGTGTGTATGAGCCGTCAAAGTATAGTTGCCATGGCTTGGCAGGTGATATTGTTAGAATGGACTCATCTGGAAATTCTGACTGTAGAGGAACATCATCTATCATGGGAGCATCTGCCAGTTGATCTGCGATGGCTTGTCCTTTTATGGCTTTTCTGTCCACGTATTCAATGTCGAATTCACTCAAAATCATTACCCACTTGGCCAGTCGCCCAGTAAGTGTAGCTTTGTTGAGAAGATATTTTAGTGGATCAATTCTGGCAATCAACTTAGTCTTGTGAGTGAGCATATAGTGTCGTAATTTTTGTGAAGCAAAGACCACAGCGAGACATGCACGCTCAATAGGTGTATAGTTCAGCTCATATCCCACCAATGTGCGACTGATATAGTAAACTGCTTTTTCCTTGCCGTCAGGTATTTGTTGTGCTAGGAGTGCCCCCAGTGCTGTTGGAGTAGCTGATATGTAAAGTAGCAATGGTTGATCTGGGATTGGTGGCATCAAAACTGGCGGGTTCAAAAGATAGTCTTTGAGTGCCTGAAAAGCCTGTTGACAGTTCTCATCCCATTTGAACTTGATGTTTTTGTGTAACAGGTGCTGGAAAGGATTGCGCTTATCTGCAAGTTGTGCTATGAATCTTCGTATGGACTGGAGTCTCCCTTGTAAAGACCGAAGTTGACTGATATTCTTGGGTGGCGGCATGTCCAAGATAGCCTTGACTTTTGCTGGATCAGCTTCTATTCCTCTTTTAGACACAATGAATCCCAGGAGCTTCCCGGAGGTTACTCCAAAGACACATTTCTTTGGGTTTAATCTTACCTTGTATTTTTCCAGCCTATCAAAAGCAACTGAAAGTATGTCCAAGTGTGTATTTCTGTCTATTGATTTAACCAAAAGGTCGTCAACATAATCTTCCACTGTTACATGCATGAGATCATGGAAGATAGTAGTCATAGCTCGTTGATACGTGGCACCTGCATTTTTCAGCCCAAAGGGCATGACATTCCAGCAGAAGGTTCCCCATGGACAAGTAAATGATGTTTTATGTTGATCTTCAGGTGCAATCCTGATCTGATTATATCCAGAGAATCCGTCCATTAAAGATAACATCTCATGGCCTGCTGTGAGATCAACAATTAAATCAATGTTTGGTAATGGGAAATCATCCTTTGGACAAGCCTTGTTGATATCCCTAAAGTCTGTACATATTCGGATGCTGCGATCTGGTTTGCTAACAGGTACTAAGTTGGAAATCCATTTAGGATAATCAATTGGGCGTATGAATCCGACATCCAGTAATTTCTCCAGCTCTGCCTTGACTAATAATGCCACTTGTGGATGCATTTTCCTCAATTTCTGCTTTACTGGTTTTGCCCCCGGTTTGACTGTTAAATGATGCATTACTAAATCGGGGTCTAGTCCAGGCATATCAGCATAAGACCATGCGAAGTTGACTTGTCGTTCCTTAAAGAAGCTTATGAACCTTGCTTTCTCGGCCTCTGTCAATGATTGAGCCAAAAATATGTTATGTGGAACCTCTGTTGTACCAATGTTTGTCTTTATAGTCTCCTCTACCAACATGGATGATTTTTCCTCGTATGATGCTGGGAGAATGTCAAGCCTTCCATCTTCGGGCACCTCAAAGAGGTTTTCACCCTCAGATACGTCCTTTCTTTTTACTTTTTTAGAGTCAGATAGTGCCATAGTGTGGTTTTCGCCATAAGACCCTTGTTTTGTTTTTATTTTCACATTTTTGCGACTAGAAGGCCCGACACCCTCACCAAAGTATGCCATGTTATTAAGCTCTATGGCGTATCCTGCTTTATGGTCTCCTAGAGGAAAATCATCGCGAATGCCAAGATAATCGACAATAGCTTCGTCATTTTGAAATGTATCAAGCTGTGCTGGTCCATCCTGATCCCAGTCAATGAGTTGGGGGTGAACGAGGGGAAGGTCTTTAATGTTTTCAGAGTTCGCAAGGCTAATAGTGAAGATGTGGTTATATTCAGGTATATCAGGATAGTCATCGAGGTCATCAATGGCACTCTCCTCATCAGTTTCGATCGTGAGTGAGTCCAAATTATCATCACTAGTAGCACCCTCAGGGACAGGTGTCCTCATCCTATGTGATCTTGACCTAGGGCCTTGAAACGAAGCTTGTGCGGGATCCTTATGGGTCGGTTCTTGACCAACTCTGAATTTCTTGTAAAACTCCTCCTCCTCTGTAGGTTCCTCTGGCTCTCTAAATGTCTCGTTGAGCTCATAGTTGCTGGAGGATTTGTCTGAACCCCATTCCCATTCGTTGGAATCTGTAGAATAGTCATCTTCTTGTTGAACTTCAGCCACTTTGACTCGCCATATCTGTTTTGTTCTTTTGTTTTGAATCTTGGGATTTAGAAAACCAAGCCCTTTTGAGCGTTCCCTTCTTGTAGTTAGCTCAGGTTGTAAAGGCTCCATGACACCTTCTTTGCATAGTCCAAGAGGACTTTTTCCATCATACCCGAATCTTTGCAGAATTTTGAAACCTTTGCCATAGTTCTCACAGGGTATTATAATTTGATCATGTGTATCCTCTTCAGCGTCCTTATATAGCATTTTATATAAATTTTCTTCCTCTAGTTCGCCCCATTTTTGAAAGACGGTAGGATCCCATTTGAGTAGCATGATGGAGATTTGCTTATTAGGATGTGGCCTCCCATATTCCTTGGGAGAGGTCATGACTTGTCGTAAGAACATTGTTTGATTCAGAGTGTATTCTCCCATGCCTTTGTCTTGAAACTTGGCTCTAAGTTCACCTTGTTTGGATGTCGAGGGCTTTAATGACTCAGGATCAATATATGCTGAAGAAGGAGTAGCGTCACGATTGCTGGGAATGATAGTCTCAGTATGTGATCTCAAGTTATTGCAATATATGAATGGATTTGGATCACCATTGACCGTTACCTCGACTCCATTATGAGGAAACTTAATGCATTGGTGGTATGTTGATGGGACTGCCCTCATTTCATGAATCCACGGACGTCCTAGCAATATGTTATACGTGAGGTCTAGATCCAGGACTTGACAAACCACGTCCTTTGTGACTGGCCCTATTCTTAGTGGTAAGATGACCGTGCCCTTGGACGAACGCTCTTCATCATCATAAGCCTTAATAGTGATTTGGTTTGTAGAATTTACAGCTTTGTCAGAATATCCCAATTGTCTGATGGTGCTCAATGTACAAATATTAAGACCTGCTCCTCCATCTATCAGGACTCGTTTTATTCGGTGTTTATGTATGAAGGCTTCAATATGTAGAGGTGCATTATGAGGCTGACTTATGGAGGCGTCATCGGCTTCTGTGAATGTGAGGGAGTGTGGGACGGATAAATATCCCACCATGGCTTGAAACTGGTCCACGTTTAGATCAGTAGGGACAGCAGTATCTCTCAAGGTTTTGTCAAGGACAGCTTTATGTGCAGGAGATATACGTAAGAGCTCAAGAATAGAGATGAGTGCGGGTGTTTTCCCTAATTGCTCTACAAGGTCGTACTCAGGCTTAGTTGACGGAAGATTGGTATTCTTAGTAGAGGTACCTGGCAATGTGATCTTACCTCGACGGGTTGTAACATGACATTCGGAGGTAGCTTCGGATGAAGATCCCACACCTTTTAGGACAATTTTAGGTTGCTGAGGAGGATTCTCAGGATTTTTATTTTTGATAGTAATGGTAGAGATATGATTGTCCATTGAGATGTGATTAATAGTGGAATCATAATTGTAAGATGCTCTGGTGTAATTGGCTTGATCATCTGTGACTTTGCCTTTTCCTTTGTCATGTTTTGGGAATGGTTCCTTAAACACCTCATGCTCTTGATTAGATGAATGTCCCTCAATCTCAATATCTCCTCTGTCAATGAGATCTTGTACAATGTTTTTCAATCGATGGCAATTACTTGTCTTGTGACCCTTTCTCTTATGAAACTCACAAAACTCATCATCATTCCACCAATTCGGTTTTACCTTTGGTTCATATGGAGGAAAATCTGGGACTGTGATCACTTTGTTTGCTACAAGCTTTTTGAATACTGATTCAAGTGGTTCTCCCAATGGAGTGTACTTCCTTCGTGGTTTAGAAGTTGTTTGATTGCTCACTTGATTGTTGGTAGAACTTGATCCAGAAAAGACGACCTTGGGTCTCACTGTGTTGGCATCAACAACACCATCATTAACTGTGTTCTTGTTCTTGTTCCAAAATTTTGGTTTGTCCTTTCCTTTGAAGTCCTCTTTGTTTTCTTTGAATAGTTTGATAACTCCTTGTTCAATTAAGACCTTTTCTGTTGCTAGGCCCTTTTCAATGACATCCTTGAATGTAGACAAACAAGCTTTCCTGAGATCATAGCCAATAGCTTGATTAACGTTTTGTGTGAACATCTCCACCATTTTTTTTTGCGGAATTTCGCAAGAGCATCTGCTAGCTAAGTTTCTCCATCTCTGTAAAAATGTTGCGAAAGATTCTCCTTCTTTTTGTTTAGTATTGCACAAGGTAGTAACTGAGACATCTGTTTCAATGTTGTAAGAGAAATGCTGAATGAATGCCTCTGCTAAGTTGCCCCATGACTTAATACCGGGAGGTAATTGAGAAAACCATTCCATAGCTTGATCTCCTAAGCTCTGTGGGAACAACCTCATCAAGTATGTTTCTTCTGCCGCTACCTCAATGCAAGCTGTGAAGAATTGTCTTATGTGTGCCTTGGGGTCTCCTCTCCCTCTATATTTGTCGAATTTTGGTGTTACAAAGTGCAGAGGAAACGGAGGCATTGGAATGCTCTTATCAAATGGATAAGGGCATATATCTCTCATAGTATATGTGGGTTTTGATGTGCCCATGTCTTCCACTTTCTTTTGTAGATCTCTAATTTGTTGCTCCAAATTATTTTTGGGAGGAGATGGATTTCTTGTAGCATATCCCATGTTTGAAACACCCATTTGAGGAGGAGCTTGTTGCATGTATGGATGATACTGATCGTAAACATGTCCATATGGAGGTCTATATTGTTGCGACATGTATGGAGCACTTGGCATAATTTCTTGCTGAGGGACCCCATATCTGTTTTGTGTGTATAAACCATATTCAATAGGCCTTTCATTTTCCATTGTGTTGCCCCCAATTTTGGCATGAGGTCTCCTTGTGTCAAAATTTTGAGGAAGTCCTTGAGTATCCATTTGTCTTAATTGACCCATATCTTGAGCATGTGTTTGAGCATAAGGCCTCCATGATGGTCTTTGAGTGTAAGTATCATGCATTTGAGCTTGTGTATGTGGGATTGCTGGTTTCTGAAGCAAAACTAATGGTGACTCCGGCATCATATTATTTGGTCCTCCACTATTAGGTTGAGTTTGTTGTGAAGGTCTACTTTCCATAAGTTGAGATAAGTCAAAATCATGTGGTATTTTGGTGCCACTTTGTGCCATCATGTTTAGGAAATATTGACGATCTCTCCTCATTATCTCTTCAACCAATCTATTGAATTGAGGATCCATTATAGATTCTTGTATGTCTGCTGAAAGTATTGAAGAATTGTCAACATTGTCATTGTGTGTAGCATTGTTGTTTATAGCGTTTGCGCTTTCCACATTTGGATTGTGTCTATAAACATTCATGTCTGGTAATGTAGTGTGCTCAGGATTGTAGAAGACATCATTGTCATACTCATAAGAACTCATGTTTACGGATTCTTGAGCTTCTTTAGCTATTCTCCTAGATTTTTGAAGGCGGGTTTCAACCATGAACTAGGTGTTTGGCAATATGTGAGAGACTAGACGAAAATGTGACAAGGTATGGAAGACCAAGAGTTGTATGGAGTGTAAATGAATCTTGAGGTGTACTTGCAATGTCCAAAGTATAAGACCAAGTATGTAAGTAGTAGAGTAGGTGTGACTTCCAAAGAGAGGATAGTTTCTCTTGATGAGGTAAGCTGACCTTGACTCTAAGTAAGACCAAATGAGACCCAAAGGTAAGAAACGTTGATGAGGGACCACTTAGCAAAGTGTAGTTGTATGTAGTGTGTTGACAAAGTATGATGAGGACAAGCAAGTGACCTTTTGATTCAAGTTTAGACAAGTATGAATGTAAAATGAGATGTGAAGCAATGATGGACTATGTGAGACCTTAGAACAGGCTGAATGCTAGAGGAAATCTGAAGAGACAACCTAGGAAGCTCAAGTATGCCGAAACTGATTTCTTTTGTTTGTTTGACTGTTAAAATTTTCAAATCCTGACACAGACGCCTCTGTAGACTTCACAGACGCGGTTTTAAGACACAGACACTACTCTGTTTGACGCAGACGTGATTCTGAGATTTTCCTATTGATGTTTGCTGGGACTGTAACAGTTTTTGCAATTGTGGACACAGACGCGCCTGTATACTTCACAGACGCGATTCCCAGACACAGACGTGTCTCTGTTCGACACAGACGCTGATAAAAACACAGACGCTATTCTGTACTTCACAGACGCGTTTATTTGACATAGACGCGGTTTGAACAGACACAGATGCGTTTCTGTAACCTTCGTGCAATCTTTCCTATCTATGAAGTTGTTTTGTTGTGACCAAATCTGATTGTTCGACTGTTTTTCGTGACAAGAGGACACAGTGTTGATGACTCAATGTTTGCTAGTGTTTAGACTCCAAAATGACTCCAAGAAAGTGTGTTGTTTGATGTAAAAAGTTTTTGCATACACTTGAAGACACAAAAGACACAATGTTTTGCTGTTTGGTCTTGATTGTTTGAATGTTTATCATAAGTTAAGCACAATTCTTATGGCTGGCCAAGACAATAGTTGTTGATCCCACATGGGGTTTTACCCCCGAGGCTACGCTATTCAGAGCGGATACTTAGATGCTTGACCTCACTGGCTCCACCCTCGGCACTCACTTCTCGGGTCAGCCAAGCATCAGTCCCCATGAAAACTCCCCATGGCGAACTTTGTATCTCTACTAAGAACCGTATGTGTGTGGGCCGCTACCAGAGGTCCGACCTCCTGCCCCAACAACTAGAAGGATTTGGGCCTCTAAAACAAAATGGTGCTAGTAAGGGCATCCGCTCGTGTGGCCATACATGTGGCACTTTCAGCTCTGTAGATACAGAAGGCTCCCAGCTGGTAGGGGTTACGCCCTACAAATGATCAAATAAATTTGATCAAACGGGTTTATGGGGAGACATAGTGTCGGTATGAACTAATCAGCACACGTTATCCATAGTTTTCACCATGAATACATTTGATTATAGTGGTTTGGATGAGGTGGGTTTTCCTCGCTACCACTTGGGTCGTTCTCTTCTCACTAGTAGTCCTAATGACCACACGGGAAGACAGGCCCTCTAAAGAGTAAACAAAAAGAGCCTATTGCTCAAGACACAAAAGACAATGATTCAATTTTAGTGCACCAATTGAAGTGTTTGCTAAGCTATGAAAACAAGGCACACAATAAAAATGACAAAACCCTAGCTAAGGCCCTGCAACAAAATTGTTAGTAGTTTGGATAGTTTCAAATGATAACCCCTTCCTGCAAGCACACAAGTTAGGTAAATTTTTAGAAAACCCAAAAAGACTTTGTGAAAAGGGGCCTTCAACAAAAACGTATTTGCCTCCAAAGCAAGCTGCACAAATCAGGTTAGCTAGATCTGCAAAGGTTAGCCGAAAATAAACCAGATCTGAAACCCTAAGTACAAAATCCGAAAACCCGAATCGAAAAACTTGAAAAATTTGGAAAACAGAATGCACAGACGCTGTTATACCAGACACAAACGTGTCTATCTGACACAGACGCGGTTCTATAGTTCACAGACGCGATCACAGAACACAGACGCTTCTTTCGGCTACAGACGTGATAAGATGATGCACAGACGCGATTCAGAATCACAGACGCGACTTTTGGAAACCTGCAAAAATAGAAAATGACAGAAACACAGACGCGATCCAAGATATCGCAGACGCCTTTGAAATACAAAAACGCGATCCGAACACTCGCAGACGCGGAAAAAACCTAAAATGTCGTCGAAATAGTCCGATCTGCAACTTCAAAAATGCAAAATCTGCAACAAAAATGTTAAATGCAAAGGGACAAGAGTCCCACCGGGCGTGCCAAAATGTATATGGTGAAAATGGATAACAATGATAATCAATATTGAAAGACTAAATGAATTCAACCACAAAACCCTAGCCTAACAATGAACAAAGATCCACCATAACATATGAAGATAACCTAAGACAATGCAAATAACTCAAAATCACAAAGATTATACCATCACATGTCCAATAGGGTTTTGATCTCCATTCTTCCTATCTCCATTGATCTTGCTTGATATACTTGCTCTCAGATTTTTGTATGCACAAGAGCTCAACAAAGAACGGAATGTGGTTGCAAGTGGAATTGTAGTGTAGTCAATTGATCAAGTAGTTAGGGTATGTCATTAGGGTTTGACAATGAAGAAAGCATCTCCTTAAATAGAAGACACAATATGAAATGGAGGGTTAAGATTGAGAGGTGTAAAAAGAGAGGTCGGCTAGGATTAGAGGGTAGGTAAAAGAAATAATAAAATAATGAAAGGGGTAGGTAGTGTATGAATTAAGAGATGAGTGACATGTGTCATGTGTAGAAAAAGATAATGAATTAATTAAATAAATAAAGATTTATTTAATTAATAGAAGAAGTAGGACAATTAAATAAATAAAATATTTATTTAATTTAGGAAAGGGATAATTTAAATAAATAAATGTATTTATTTAAATGAGAAATAAGGCTAGAAGAGGATAAATGAATTAATTAAATAAATAAAAATTTATTTAATTAATAGAAGAATTAGGCTTAGATAATTAAATAAATAAAATATTTATTTAATTAAACATGACAATTTTGAGTGTCTACATATACAATATCATATTATATACATTATATATTACATATATTATATGTAAATACACATATTATATATAGAATATCATATTATACAATAGCGCGTACACGCTTGTTTTTCAAAGCACATACACGCTGTTTATAGAAAAACAAGCGTGTACGCACTGCTTACACCATAAGTACCCCATACACCCTTTTTAAGCTTGTAGTACCCTATACGCGCTTTTGACTATTTGGGCTTGGAAATAGGCCTGGATGACAAAGCTACAGTTTGGAAGTTTGATTTTCCTCCACTTCTCTCATTTTTTACGTGTTTTATTTTATCAACTTGGTTTATCAACTTTATCATCATCAGGTTTACACTTCATCAAGTGGGTATTTCTAAAATTGCCACCATATTTTCACCCATCTTCTGAGCTTTCTAACCATATAATTCTTTTTCAATTTGGACAACAATAACATATTATTATTGAATTTGTTTTACCAGTGTCTCCATAGTTCTCACAGACATAGGTGCACTAGTTTTTGAATAACTTTTGATATAATTATCCAAATTTAAAAAACTTTATATATTATTGTAGTGTATTTGATTATTTACAATTAAAATAAAATAAAATTGTATTTTCAATTTTTTTAGTGCAATGTATGCTTCATGCACGAATAGGTACCTAATTTTTAGGATGTGCTTGATTAGAAAAATCATATAAATATAAAGACTCAACAAAAAATTACAAAACAATACACATCTTCTAGTGCTCACTCTTAACTATCTTTTTGCCAAAGGATTTGTCAAAATACTAAATCTAACTATGACGTTTTTGATGCACATGTCAGACACTATGTTATATTTTTCAGAAAAAATCAGGGTGATTTTTTCGTGCGCAAAGGATTTGACCCCCTTAATCTTATCCAATTTTGAAAAAGTTTAGTAGTTTGGAAACTAGATTCAGAGTACTAAAATATTTGTTCATTGATTATCTTCATATTTTGAGTGGATGACTTTCAAATTTTGCCTCCAAGTTTAGGTTCACCGGATTTCAGAAAAAAAGTGCCCACTTATACCCCCCTTTTTGACCACCATCTTTGTGCACTTACCCTTTTCCTTTATCTGAGTGCATGGCTTCTTTGAAGAGCCTTTCCGCCTACCTACCTACATCATTGAAAGAACTCTCACCCTTGAAATTTCATTGCAGTTGGTGAAGATTGACAAAGCTATAGGGATTGGAAAACATGATACATCCATAACAAAGGACCACAAATCTATTGGCCCCATTACTCTCATTCGGAGAAGCATTCCTAAAAATGTCCTAACATCCAAGCTAGTGCAACTTGGCTTAGTAGTGATTGATGATATGTGGAGTTATGACCCAGATGGATGTCTATCTAAGAGGAAGAATGCAGTTAAGCATGAACCACGAAGCTCGTGGGAAGAGCACACTAACCCACAAGTGAATGACCCAAGTCTCTATGTGGGTCTCAATGATTTCCCTATTTTAAAAAACCCTCGGGGGTAAATTTTTACTCTATCATGGAAAAGTACAATCCAACGAAGCCCATTCCTCAGAGTATGTTAGAAGCAATGAGGTTGGATACGTGGCCTAAGAAAAAGAGGGAGGATTTCTAGATCTACTGTCAAGAAGTGAATCAGCCCAAGGCTATTATCAGGAATGCTCCTTTTGACAAGCATTTTGAGATTGAATGGCATCAGCACAAGAAGTCCAATGAAGAGATAGGCGATGAGTCCCCACGTGGTGACTCATCCCCTGAGGTGGCCCAACAACAAGTGGTAGAAGTTATAAGTATAGAAGAGCAAGAGACCGAGACCAATATTCCTCTTCCTCTCGCTGGTTTAATTCAAAGACCCCATTCCCAAACTACCAAGACACAGGCTGAGAAGCAAGCACCTGACTCCCCTTCTAGTAAGAAGCAATATCTAGGTTATGTAAAGAAAGGCTCTTCTTCTTAGGTCCCAGAGGTTCCCTCAGTCTCACAACAATCGGTGACTTCCATGGTTCAGGTACACCCTTCTTTGCCCCTTCTCTCTACTCAATCTATATCTTCGGTTGCTCCCCATCTCACATCCATACCTGCCCAAATTACCATTCCTCTCACATTAGTGCCCGTTGGGACTCCAATGACCCTCAAGTTGTGTTATTGCAGGTCTCCATTTTGCTCCCATCCTTATAGTGTTTTCCTCATAGATGCCTGATGCAGCCACTATCTCACATAGGCTTGGTTTTGGAGAGTCCACTCCTCCCCCAAATATTGGGGCAACATCCATTGATACATTTTCTTTAGGAGCCTCTCCCTTCATTTAGTTGTTTCCTCCAACCACGTTTGCACACCCCATTCAGACCTCTTTTGGTGGCCCTATTTCCCAATTCCCCTTTGCAATCCCTCCTAGTGCAGCATTTGCAGGCCAAGCGATTGCAAACCTGGATGCTTATGAACAACAAGCTACCTATTCCAAGACTGCACGTATTGGCAGGACCCATAAGAGAAAGGAGAAAGATGGTTCCAGGCCAGCCTATCCACATGTACAAACACATTTCAATGAGGAAAAGGATAGTCTTTTCTTTGCGACCATGTTCCCCAAGGTCGACAAGCTAGAGGCCCAAATGAGACCCAACAATTACACTTTGCATGCTATCAGGGTCAACCTCCTGAATGCTATGACATCTAACAAAGTTGAAATGATGGAAGAAAATTCGAAGGCTGTGTCTTCAGATTTCATCAAAAAGAGTCGTCACCTGGACAAAATGCAAGTGGAGAATGCAAATCTCTGAGAATCTTTGGACCAACAGAGAAAAGAAGACAAAGCCAGGAATGCTAAAATCAACCGCTAGCAGGGATTGTTGACACAAGCTAACTCTGAAAAAGGAAAGTTGTAGTCCACCCTGAACAATGCGAGTTCTTAGTTGAAAGGGCAAGAGGCAATGAGGAATATGGCCCTGAAATAATTGTAGGAGAGGGAGCAAGAAATACAGTAGCTAAAGGCATCTTCTAGAGATGCTACCCAAATGCATACATAGTTGCATGAGGAGATCCGCCTAAAAGAAGAGTACGCTTTACAACTGAGTGATGCACATGTAACGCTTTCAGAGGAGAAAGCAATTTTTGAAATAGTTACATAAAAAAGGGAGTAGCCTAGAGAAAGTCGAAAATAAATTCCTAGATATGGAAGGTTTGTTGCAGCAAGAAAGGGATCACATATCGTGACTTCAACAAGCTGTATAAGATGGAAGTGCCAGAATCCTCGCTCTAGAAAGTCAAGTGGTCCTTGAACAAGACAAGTGTAGGGAGTTGCAATATCAGATAATAGGAAAGGATGAGGAAGTCTCACGGTTGTCAATCATTCTTCCCCCCATGGAAGTTCCTCAGGATTTTTCTCCAATTTGGTGGAGTTGTATGTTTCCCATTGGGAAATAATTAAGCAGTATTGCCCTCCACTACAACCCGTGTTGAGATTTCTAAGAGAAGTGCAATCTCTCTATGCTGAAGCGAGCGCTGTCATTAACAACTCTATGCTTTTTATTGGTCCCAAGCTTCCCGTAGCCCAAGGCTTTATTCAAATGTTATATGCTGCTCAAGATGAAGATTTGACAGAGAAAGGGATTACAGACCACAAGAAATTAATCAGGAGGACTAATATCTTCATCAACTAGCACAGGGTGATCATGCATGTATCAACAACGTTTGATCCTTTACATATTTCAGTTTCAGATATCAAGCAGTGCATAGAGAGGTTTATTTCCTTGGGTCTGCCTTCTCCTTTTCTTACGGGTTGTTCTATGTTGGGGATTGAACAAGTATTGAGCCAGATAGAGAAATTACAACAAGATAGGACCTTTCTACACTGCCTAAAAAATTCTATTTTGGTGGAGGAGGTCGAGCATCTCCTGCATCCCTTGGCCTAATTCTACGCACTCTTGAAACTGGTCCATGATGAATCAGTGAACTCGCTATTCGATGAAGTAATTTTTTTAGATCAATAGTACCAAAATCTAGAAGTGCAAGTATTGCCCTTCGAAGATGAATGGTTTGCATTGCAGTAGGTCTTCAATCTTCTTCACCTTGTTCTAGCATGAAGTTTGGTCTCTGAGCCAACAATTTTGGCTTCTAGCATTCCAGAGGCAAAATTCCCCATTTAGTCACCAAGAAATGTTAACATTATTTTGGGATTGCTCGTAGGTGGTATTTTGATCAAGTGGTAGCGATTCTTTTTTATTTTCGGCCATTTTCCCATTCACAAGCGTCCCTGCCAGGTGGCATCTCGACATTGTCTCTAGGCGCTCACTTTTCTCTTTCGAAGTTGAGAGAATGCGGAGCTACCGTGTGGCTTAGGTTTTTATAGCGTTGTAGGCTTCTCAACCCCACCATCCATCATGTGAAGGTAAAGACACTTGATGTCCATATGTTGTTCGATCTGGTTCTCTTTCCGTGCTTGATTTCAGATGTCCCCTGAGCTGCCACATGTCTTCTATGGTAGTTCATGAACTAGGATGCGGTTTGCATCATGATTTTCTTATTGGGAAGGTGCAGGGATCACCATTAAATGATGGAAATAACAACTTTGAAGGTTGTTTTGCTGGGTAGTATCTCGCGGTGTGCCATGCCAGGTTTTATTGTTAGAAGCGGTTGCTAGGATGTTGCTGACGCTGCGAGCTATTAGTTAGGAACCGAGGGCTCTATTAATGCTTTCTTTTCCTTGATTAGAAGGGTTTAGACTTTCAAAGAGATTTTAGACTTTGGCTCATTAAAGAAGCCTTTAGGTTGATTTAATTTGGTGAATGAGAGACATGTCAGATTGTTCTTATGACCTTTGTGATTGTTTTATTTGAAGCTTAATATATTGACTTTTGTGTTGTTTTCAAGTTCAATAACTTCTATGATATTTGTTGTGAGACTCCACAAATTAAACTATGTTCTAAGACTTGTTATCTGTTGGATGAATGGTTAATATCATTTTATGTTGAATGAGTTTTTGTTGAATTATTCTCTCAAATGGTTCTGAGCATGTAGATTGTTGAATGAGCTTTAAAACCACATTTTTCTAGGTTTTATATGTTGTTAATGATTTTCTAAAATGCTCTGGCATATCGCCTAAGTAGTGTAGATCATTTGTTTTAAGTTTTCTCCTCCCCCTTTTCTCCCCTAGTTGTATGAAGAGCTGACTTCTCAAACCCGAAGGTCATTTAGTGCGTTTTGTGCAACAGGTCCCTCATCACTAAATTTCCCATAAGGTTGTTTGTGGTTAAGGTAATATTAAGAGTCAATAGTTCTGATTATGTTTATTGTCTAAAATTAGTTCATTATTTGTGTTTAAAAAGATTGCACTATGCTTGAATCGGGTGTTGGAATTGATTACTTCGATTAATCAATTTTTCTTTATGTTTGATTGGGAACCTTGTATGAATCCCTATATTTGTTTTTTCTTAGTTTTTAGAATGTTATCAAGAATTTTTTAAATGTTTTTTTTTAAATTCAATTTCTAGTTTTTATGCTATGTTTAGCTTTATTTTATTGCATTTTTGAGCAACTGTTCAATTGTAGAGCTCAATTGTACTCATTCAAGGCTTGAATTTCCTGATATTGAGATTTTATTGTGTAGCTTAAGAATCCAAAAAATGTAGGTATAGTGGTCAATTGTGTAGGTCTTCTATGTTTTTCTTTGATTTGCAATTTTGGTCAATTTGAACTCCCAGTATGTTCCAGAGGCTAAAAGTGACTGTATATCTTGTCAATTTTGGATTTTTGTGTCTCATTTGACTAATTTGGATAGATTAGTGTTCATATTCCCTTTCTTGATTTGCCTTGTGAGAAGGAACATTGTTATTGAGGTTATCATTTAGTTTTAGGACTTGACCTTGTGATTGGTCTTTGTTTAGAAGTCCTATTTGCAAATGGGCAATCTATTCTTGTATATTGATTCTTGATCTTCCTCTTTGTATGTCTCATAATGCTTATTTTGAGCCATTGATAATAGGTTATATATGTGAATTAAGGGGGAGTAGCTTTTTATGGGGGCTGGGGCCTAAATTGGTAGCCAAGATTACCCATAGGAGAGTAGATTAATCAGTGATAATATTAACAAAACTTTAGGTTGGATTTACACAATAATGAGATATTTTTTCGTACCCTAGTCATGGCCTCATGTTCTCGTACAAATAAAAGATGAGATTGGGAAGGCACATCCATTTGGAGAGATATTTGGAATTGGAATGATTATGTAATTTACATTGTCTTCATGAAAGGATTATACAATTTCACATGAGTCATCATATGGGGGCCGAGGTCTAGAGAGGGTGACAAGATAATCAATAATGATATTATGTGATGAAACTCTCTCCTTATTTATCCTAGTATCTTATTGTGTTAGCTTTTATGTGGAAGCCTCTAGAAGTTTGAGTTTCTTTGGTGTTTTTTAGTTATCTTTACTTATCTTTTACAGTGGTGTCTTGTGTATCTCGGTTGTGGTGTATGTTCATTTTGATGAATACTAAGAGGGGGGGTGAATTAGTATACCAAAACTTATTGAACTCAAACTCTTAAATAGTTTGACAGATAACCGGTGCAATAGTTTTACTAATAAACCGGTTAAGATAAATGCAAACCAAATAGCAAACAAAGCATTCACCCACAAGAGCACAAACACCATAACAGAAGATATTTGACGTGGAAACCCAAATGGGAGAAACCACGGCAAGCAAAAACTCACAAGTAACTATCTGCAAAATAGAAACTAGACCGGTTAAGGTCTTACAATGTTCTTCACCAAAACAAATCCTGTTAGGAATCTAGATTTTTGTTAGGAGATAAGTCTTGTTAAAGACTACCTTGTTAGAGGATTTCAGATCCATAGTTGTGAACCACCTTGTTAGAGGATTTCAGATCTATAGTTGTGAACCACCTTGTTAGAGGATTTACAAAGGCTTTTCTGGGCCTACCCGGTTAAGGGTTTCAGACTTGTCGAAGATGTGAGTAATCAACAAGTGAGTGATCTAGCAAGTAGCATAGTCTGCTTAATTAGATCCTTGATAGCTCATTGTTAATGCATTTCAACATTACCTTAGTCTTCAATACATCCACACTCTATCTCTTCTCATAGACCTAATCTTCTCTTCAATGATCGCACTCTCAACAACAACTAAAACCCTAGACATGATGTCCTTATGAAGGAATTTGATTTTATGTCGGTCCAATAGGTTTTGACTACAAGTTCCTAGGTACAGTGCATCTAGACACATTTGGTAACATAATACAAAATCACAGCCACAATGTCGGCATCACCAAAGAGTCGATGGATGATAACTCATCACACATTACAATGACATTGGTTGGTAACTCATCACAGAGTAATACCGGTTCATACAATATACCGATTATTGGTTGTCAACATGAAGACTGGAAAATGTTAACTACCGCTTTGTTCCTTCAAACTGCTTCAGATCCTTAAACTGCTTGAGGTCTCCATACCGCTTGGGTTCTCCTTACTGCTTGAGATCTTCAGTCAAATTGTGACCGGTAAACATCTTCTGCAAAAACACCGATAGCCTAAAAGACTATAATACATAATAACATACAATACCAGTTGGAACAATTACTAGTTGAGCATAACTCATACATAAAGAAAGTGTGTATCCATCAATGACAATCACAACATCATCAAAATGTCAACAATCTCCCCCTTTGGCATTGATGGAAACACTTAGGAAAATTTTGACATCTAAGTGTTTTTACAACAAAAATATGCCAAAAGCAAAACTACTCACCCTAAGGATATACACTATCCCTTTTTGCAAAAATTACAATGTATACTACTCCCTTAAAGAGATAACATGAAAGTATACATAACATTTACCAAAATTTTGAAATACTACTCCCCCTTTGCCAACAATGACAAAGTAATGTAGAATAACCCGTTTCCTTATATATAAAAAGAGTAAATGTTTATGACAATAAGGAATGAAACTTATCAAAAACAGATTTGAAATCCCGCATAAACATTTTCATGAGTAATGACCATGACTCAAGCAATGAGGTAGCAGCCTCACTTTCGGTCTACATCTGAGATACCTAGTCTTCCATGGCATCAATGGTACTCATCTCTTGAGTTACCGATAAGGCTTCCAGATTGAGAAAGAACTTCTGAAGAATTTGCAGTTTGGGTAATAGAACCAGTTGAAGCTCTTCGAAATCTCTTGACTGGTTGCTGATTTATGATTCTATCCTGGCCGACTGAAGCTGATAACGATGGACAGTTTTCCCATATGTAGTGAAAGAATCATATGGAATCTTGAAATTTCTTATGTATTCCTGTAGATCGGATTGGAGTTTATCTTTTTGTGTGAGCACATCATCGCAAAATAGATGAGGTTGGCTCATTTTGCTCAACAAAAGTTTTCTCTCATCCATAGAAACACTTATATCCTGTTTTTGCTTCAGAAGTTGAGACCGGAGCTCATTCAGTTTCTTGACTAAAGAAGTGTTGAGGGCCTTTTCATGCTTCTTCTTTGCATTAGCTTCAACAACTCTTTCCAGACATTGTACCTAGTCTTCTACAATGGTACACAAAAGTTTAAGTTGAGACAGAGAGGAATCGGTACTGGGAAGGTTTATACCAGGAATCAAACTGGTAAGAGTGTCAATCATAGTTTGAATAACATCCTGTTCCTTCTTCCTCCTTACTACCTCCAGTCTCTCCTGTGCCATTTTGATGCTTTGAAGCAGCTACGATTCATTTGCAAATTGGTGATCAATAGGACTAGTGATGTCAACCGGTTTGGCTTGACCACCGGTTGCCTTGGGAGTCTCCACTTGTGTACTCTTTTCTGATTCCTTCTCCTCTTCCGCTTTCTTCTTATCTTCTTCTTTCTTCCTTTTCTCCTCTTCCTGCTTCTCCATTTCTTTCCTCTTCTCCTCTTCTTGTTTCCTATTTTCTTCTTCTTGCTTCCTCTTCTCCTCTTCCTCTTATTTCCTCTTTTCTTCTTCTTGTTCCTTCTTCTCCGCTTCTTTTCTCTTCTTCTCTTCTTTCTTTTTCTCTACCTCCTTCCTCTTGTCTTCCTCTTCCTTTTCTTTTTTCGCTTTCTCTTTCTCAGCTTGTTCCTTTTCCTATTTCTCCTTCTCCATGTTCGGAGTGACATCCTCAACATCTAATACATCCACACCAATGGGATTATTTTTCTCTATCACTCTCTCTCCTTCATTGTTAAATACCTCATCTGGTTTGGTTGAGGATTGACCCGGTTCTAGATTAGCCTTCTTATTTTCTTCAAACACTTGGTAAGTATGGACAATAGTTTTCATAGGCAGATGTGTGTCCTTTTCCACTTCATCAATTCTACCTTCTAATATCTAGAGTCATCTCCTTCTTATGAAGAGAAGCCCTTTGTTCTTATCCATGAGTTCATATAGCTCAAAATTTGACACGTCAGGAAAGTATTGGGCAAAAACTATCTCCCTTATTTCCTGTTCTTTCTCAATGGCAATGCGCCATTTGTTATCTAAAGAATTGTATAATGAATTAGGTGTCACCGATCTAATTTTTGTTGGTGACTGGTCATTAACACATAGATATTTGATGACTTCCTATTCAACTTCCTCTTTTTCATTATCATTAAAATCATCAAAGTTATCTATTAAATCACTTAGCACTTTTCTCCTAACATTCTTAATAGTCCTTTGACAACATGTCAATGGTTTGTAAGAGTAAATGTCTATATTTACCAGTGCTGATGCTGCAGGTGTGTTACCGGTAGTTTTTGCCTTCTTGCTTGATTGCTTGGCCTTCTTAGGCTGTACTTTTAGTTCAGTATCTTTTGACTCCGATGGGTTGGATTTGGTTTTCCGCTTCCTCTCGAAGACTTTAGTGGGAGAAACCTTAGGTTTCTTCTTGGCAGGTGACCACTTGGTCACTTTTGGACTTCTTGAGGTGACCGATGCTAATACCGATGGCACTGCCTTGCCCTTTTTCTCAGTCGGTTTTTCCATCGATGTTACCCTCTCTATGTAGGTACCGATTTACTTTTTCTTTGCATCTAACGGTGAGGTAAGCAGAGTAGAGGCATAACCATCCAACATGTCATACATTACTTCATACCCCATTGGTTCTACTGCTTCCTCTCTTGGTTCCACTACTTCCATTACACATTCATCTACCATAATGGTGAAGTAGATGTCCTCTTCATACTTCTTTACAATATCTCTATAAATTCTCATCCTCTGGCTCATTTTCTGCTTGAATTCATCAAAATATTTGTTCAGAACCTTAGGATATCCAGTTCCCACCGCTTGGAGACTTTCCCTAATTTGCTTAGTGATCGATTGGTCAGTAGACCATTGAATATCACCTACTCTAGGGAAATAGCCTTGAAAGTAGAAAAATAGGCTGACCAAAAGTTGTCCAAACCTGAATCTTAGAGCATTGTCCTATTTGATGGACTTTAGGTTTAGTAGCAGTTGCTTCTACAAACAGGTACACAAATCAAATGAGGCATCTTCCTTAATCATTCTATAGGTAGCATTTACTACAATAGCAAGGATAGAGTTTATTCCGTTGGCATAAAATATCTGATAGCCAATCACCATGCAAGTGTATTTAACCAGATCATCTTTGATGGTGTTGACAGTCATTCCCCATTGGTCACTCATAGAACTAGTGAGCTTGGTCATTTCATTCTTGATGATCTTCCTTAGGGCTGGCACCTCTCCAGTGTTACAGAAACTAGTGACGGGATGAATCACTTTCGGTGTGATGTCATGTGTCCGCTCAAGATACATTTTATCACTGTGCACTCTACTCAGGATGATGCGGTTGTGATCTTTAGTAAACTCCTCCAGAAAATAAACCATATTGTGCAGTGTCTTCATTTCTAGGATGTTATACTCAAGTTTGATTCTCTTATCATCCCCACAGAACATACCTAGTTGGGAATGGATCATTGGGGATCCTAGATCTTCCAGTTTAAATTCGATATAACCCGAAATATCCTCCTCAACTATAACTCCAATGGGTATCTGGGATAGGGCATTATATTTCATCTTCCTTTGAATAAAATCCACTGAATCTACATGTGCACTAGAGCTGGAGTGCAAAGAAGAAGCCATGATAAAGAAAGATTCTTGAGAAATACCTTTGCAAACCAAAATTTAGGGCTTTGTCACTGTAGCTCACAACATACCACTTTGGTTGCTTGGAACACTGCTTAGTGTTCTTCACTGATCGATTGAAAAAAACCTTTGGATTCTTCTGCAAGATTTTGGATCACTTTGAATTGCTAGTCGAATCGCTCTTGTCGCTCTGCACTTGAAAATTCTTCGCTCGAAAATAAATAAGTGAAAATGGCATCAAAATTCCTTTTTAAACAATCTTTCACCTACCATAATAAATGCATCTCCGTTAGGGTTCAAACCCTAATTTTTCCTTTTACTGCTTCAAGTCTTTTGCCAATTGACAGGTAATGTATACCGGTTAAGGTCTTTACCAATATAAACCAGGGGTTCAAATATTTTACTGATATGCTCCCCCTAAGCTTTTCTAAGCTCAGTTTGCCGATTCAGAGATCTCCACACTAGGTGTAGAAACCAGTTCATCCTGTGACACTTCTTCTGGTTTCTTTTTCTAGGTTTTGTTCATATCCACTTGAATGGTTTCAACATTAATCTTTCCTTCTAGAGTGATCGGTATATCATCTGATATGTTCTTTCTCATTCTGTAGATTCTGGCAGTGTGACCCGATTTGTTGCAATGATAGCATACCATACCAGGTGCTCTCCATGGTCCATTATTCATGTTTCCATTCTTCCTTCTTCATGTTGCAGTAGTGTGACTACTTCCACAACAGATCAAACAGGTTGCTCTCCAACCAGTTGCTGCTTGATAACCACTAGACTGATGATCATAGGTATTATACCGGTTGGGATTCCGGTTCATAAAAGGTTCTGGGACAACTCCTTGAGTCCTTGAAGAGTATCTCTCAGTGTTGTGCACAATAGACCTACATTCAAACGCTCTATGCCCAAACTTGTTGCATGCATAACAGTTGCCATTGAATCTATTTGATCTAGGCACATTGTTTAGAAAATAAGGAAAATTGTTGTAGGCCTTGCTTCTACACACATTAGCAGTATGTCCTTCTTTAAGATGATTAAAGAAAATAGGTTTGAATTTTTTCTTACTTTTATCCTTGGATGTCGGTTGCTTCTTAGATGCTTCAAATTTTGTACTAGAAGTCTCACCTTCCTCATGCCTAGAGAAACCAAGTCCATTGGTATTCTTTACCGGTTTAGCTGATTCTAGCTTTTGCTCTAGCTTAACAACACTCTGATTGAATTTGGAAATTATTTCCTTTGACTCAGTGAGTTCCTTGGAAATAGCAGAATTGGATTCTATCAAGCTTGCATTCTCAGAAATAGCCATGTTCAGTTCACCTTGCATGTCTTCTTTTTCCACTTTACTCACATGGAGTTGAGCGGTTAGGGCACTGATTTCTTGCTTCAGCTTTCAGATCTTATGATCTCTATCTTTTACCAGATCTTCATCTTTCCTTATGTTCTCAAGTTCCTGACTCATTCTTATAGTCAATCCTTCCAACTCCCTTCTCAAGTTGGCTTTAGATTCATTCAGTTTTTCAACTTCTTCAACTAGGGCTTCCATGTCTGCTTCATCAGAAGAACTATTTTTAGTAAGTTCCATTAGTTTCTCAGCATGCTCTCTTCTCTTGGCCAAAGAGGCTTTATACTTGACTTTCAGTTCATCATAGGCTTTCTGAGTCTAAGTGAGATGCTGAGTAAGTTCCCTCACAGTGTATTCCCCCATATCTCCTTCCAAGTGGGTAGAATTATAGAAAGGTTGGCTCTGATAACAATTGATGAATACTAAGAGGGGGGGGTGAATTAGTATACCAAAAATTACTAAACTCAAACTCTTAAATAGTTTGACAGATAACCAATGCAACAATTTTACTAATAAACTAGTTAAGATAAATGCAAACCAAATAGAAAACAAAGCATTCACCGACAAGAGCACAAACACCATAACACAAGATATTTGATGTGGAAACCCAAATGGGAAAAACCATGGTGAGAAGAAACTCACAAGTAACTATCTATAGAATAGAAACTAGACCGGTTAAGGTCTTACAATGTTCCTCACTAGAACAGATCCTGTTAGGAATCTAGATTTCTGTTAAGAGATAAGTCCTATTAAAGACTACCTTGTTAGAGGATTTCAGATCCATAGTTGTGAACCACCTTGTTAGAGGATTTACAAAGGTTTTTCTAGGCCTACCCGGTTAAGGGTTTTAGACTTGTTGAAGATGTGAGTAATCAACAAGTGAGTGATCTAGCAAGTAGCACATCTGCTTAATTAGATCCTTGATAGCTCATTGTTAATGCATTTCTGCATTACCTCAGTCTTCACTACATCCACACTCTATCTCTTCTCACAGACCTAATCTTCTCTTCAATGATCACACTCTCAACAATAACTAAAACCCTAGACATGATGTCCTTATAAAGGAATCTGATTTCATGTCGGTCCAATAGGTTTTGACTACAAGTTCCTAGGTACACTGCATCTAGACACATTTGGTAACACGACACAAAATCACCGCCAAAGTGTCGGCACCGCCAAAGAGTCGGTGAATGATAACTCATCACACATTACAGTGACACCAGTTGGTAACTCATCACAGAGTAATACCAATTCATACAATATATCGATTACCTGTTGTCAACATGAAGATTGGAAAATGTTAACTACCGCTTTGTTCCTTCGAACCGCTTGAGATCCTCGAACCGCTTGAGGTCTCCATACCACTTGGGTTCTCCATACCGCTTGAGATCTTCAGTCAAATTGTGACCGGTAAACATCTTCTGCAAAAACACTGATAGTCTAAAAGACTATAATACATAATAACATACAATACCAGTAGGAACAATTACCGGTTGTGCATAACTCATACGTAAATAAAGTGTGTGTCCATCAATGACAATCACAACATCATCAAAATGCCAACACATTTCTTTTATCACTAGACTTCTTGCTTTTTGTTTGGGGTCTTGTTTCTATCTCCAACATGGGGGGTGTACCTTTGGGTTTCACATGGCCAGGTGGTAGTGTTTACCATCCTTTGGGGGTTTTTGGAGTTCTTGTTCATGTGCAGCTAGATGGATCTTACCTTGTATTCCAATGTTTTCACATTTAGATGCAGATTATTTTACCATTGTAATGTATTTTTTGTGAATCTTCCAAAAGTGATGTAAAAGAATATGCAATTGTATATTTGTAGCTGTAATTGAAAGGATATTCGTAATTGGATACTTTAAATGGAAAGGATTGTAATAAGACGATTATTATAGATGCGTTTGTAATAATGGATAGCTTGTAATTGAATGTACTCATGTGGATTATATGTATGTTCTTATTCTTTATGTTCAAAGGTTATCATAGGAATCTTTAATTTAGTGTTTTAAAATGAATGTATCATAGGCCTTTATGTGATGAGTTAAATGATTAATGACTAGAATTTTATTTGATTAAGTTAAGTCAATGTATCCTATTAAAGATGTTTATGTGATTTGGAATAATTTAATGAAATATAGTTATCTTCATGTGATTAACTTAGTTATGTTTAATACATTTTAGTAAGTGTTGCTAAGTAGCAATGTTAGGGAACCCATAAAGGATAGTTATGAGATGTGACTAAGTCCTCCACTATAAATTGTTATAATTAATCTATGTTATGCAATAAATTTACTTAGAGTTATATTGAGTTAAAACTTGGTTGATGTAATATGTTTCCCTTTTAAAAATAACCATTTGCTCTGTGATTTGATTTATTAGTTGTTATTCTTTAAGGTTCCTTGGCAGGGACTTACAAATATTCCACAAAAAAAATAACTCATGCTTCCTACAACATTTTCAAATTTGGAAATGAATTTCAAGCTCGGATGCCTTTATTTTAGCTTATGATTTTGATCATATTTTCCCTGAATTCACACTAAGTCATCCATGACAAATTTACTCAATATCTGATTCATGAATTCACCTTGATCATGGAAGAAGGTTTCCCTAAAACTAATAATATTTTTCCCAAATTCAAAGGTAATTGATTAAAATTCATCTTAGATCTACATGTTTTCTTTACTCAAGTCTGTTGCTTTGCTCCCTATTTGCACTGCTTTGCTAGTTACAATTCGGTTTGAATTGGAGTGCATTTGACATTTTAATAAAAGATTAAATATTTGTTTTATATGCTTTCTTAGCCCTAAAATTCATTTCTCCTCCATCTAGCCAACTTTCACCCTCAATTATTTGAAATTAAATTGTTTTAATGCCTACTAAGTTGGTGAACAGAAACAATTTTTGTTTTGTCAATTTTTTTGGACTTTCCACAAAGAAGGTTGATTTATGCATCTCTTTTCTCGAGTGGGATTTAGAGGGATGCAAAGACAAGGTAAAGAACATATAGAAGGGTATGAGGGCCAACTTAGAGTGGGATTTTGATGTTTCAATGAACAAATACAATCCGACCTATGTTCCTTAAGTTGTTTTGTTTATCATTATTGCCTTAGGTTGGATAAGTTCACTTATGCACCCATGAAGGGGTATAGATAGGAGGTCCAACACTTGGGTTCAAACACAATTCAATTGCAAATCCTACAGAGGCTGACTTTGTTATCATGTTTATAATCAAAGCTGTATTGGATAACGTGTTGAGCTAGGTTGACATATTATCCTAGTGTGTGAGAATCTTTCAGTAGATATACTGTAGGGTTTGTGAGTTGTGATCTGAGGTTATCTTGGAATTGATAACATGCATTCAGAGATGAAACTTTCTTCAGTCCAATCACACCTATTGCAGTGAGCATTCCAATAGTAAGCTACTTTTGTAATCTTGTAGTGAGCATCTTGATAATGAACCATTTTTCTAATTCGGTAGTGAGCCTTCTGACAGTGAGTCACCTTTACGTAAACACCATAAACTAGTTATATTCTCTTGAGAGTTAACACTCTTTATTTTAGATGGTTTTTCTTATTTGGGTTTTCCATGTATAAAATCTAATCTTCAATTTGTGGCTTTATTTTTACATGTTTATTCTACATTTACTATTTGCTATTTATTATGCTTTTGATATATCGGCCAAAGGTTTAAGATTTGGAGAAATTTTTAGAATCTGTTGGAATACTGATTCACTCCCCCTCTCAGTATATCAGTCCCTTCAACCAATCCAATAGAGGGGACCAATGACCCTCCCTATTAATCTTCTACAAGGGATGAAAACATAGATTTCTCATGATCTACCACACATGCTGCCCCCATGAGAAGAATACCACCCTAAAGAGAAAAAATGAACCAATTACATATATCAACATCCTTGGGATCCACACCCCTATTAAAGTCACACTTTTTGAAGACCGACTCATGAAGAGAATGAATGATTCTCCACCACAATTGTTGAAGAACCATCCTTACATCCTAAAAACATGATGATTCCTCTCTAGCCAAATATGCCATATAATGAAAGAAGGTCCAATAGCCCAAGAAACCTAGAGAAAAGAAGTCTTAACAAGAGGCTTACCAAGGTGCACATAGAATTTAGTAAGAGATGAAACATGCTAGCAGGACTGGTTCCAAAGTCCACAAGAAAAGTGCCAAATTACCCTAGAGAAGGAGCACTAAAAGAAGAGATGAGAAACACATTCCTCACTATTGCAATAGAGAACACACCACGAGGAACCTTGGAAAACCCTTTTGCACATAAATTATGTATTATTTATGTTTTTCTTAATCAGTTAAGTTTCAATTGACTAAAAATAGGTAGCATATGATCATTTATCCCTTTAGTCATTTTCATTTGTATCCTTCTATGTGAAGAATATAGAAGTGAACATTTCAAAGTATTAAGTGTAATACCCAAGATTTTTCCTAAGAAATTAACATATAACAACCAAACAAACAAAATTTTCTTATCAAATTACAATATTCACATGCCTAAGCTATCATGATAGATAAAAATGACTTGTACAAAATTAGTATTAATACATCATTCAAAGTGACACAAGTAGAAGGCTTCACATGTTGAGGAAAAACTTACCATGATGACCACAAGATAAAGCTTGAATAAAATTCCAAGATCTCATTTCTAATAAATACAAGGACAGAGAGTGATACTTACTACACAACACATTCCAATATGACTCAAATTAAGATTTAAACACTTAGGAACATATAGACAAGCTACAAGGATATTAGGAGGTACAACCAATGTAATGGTTGATAGTCAATCCCACACCAAGACACATCCCAACATGAGAAAAAGTATAAACTACAAAATATGACATTTATCACCAAAATGCTTAGTGAAAGGAATATAAAGAACATAAAGGGGAATAACTTCCATTAAGAAATTTTTTCAAAACATTTTTCCAAGTTCTTGCTAACTAAAGTGGTTTAGAAAATAATGCATAGTCTAGACTATATTGCACCCAAACAAATTTAATATAAGAAGTGAATACTAGTGTGCTTGGTTGCACTAGGGAGAAAGAATAGTAGTCCAATTTTGTAGTCATAGAAAGAGAGTTTTTGTAATTGACTCAAGAGAAAAAAATATTAAACTTAATCAAGGTTTTCAAACGTTGCTATCAAATTCTCTAGAAAGTGCAAATACAAAAGCAACAAAAATATTTTTGCAGTTTAAGAATTTTTGTGCTAAGAGCCCAAGCTTAGAAGACCATGCTATTTCAGGTTGTTCTAAAATGACAACTTTGAAATTTTTTCTTGAAGTTAACAATTCCTCCAGTTTCCCTTCTAAAAAGGTATCAAAGGAATCTTGATGGGAAATGGGGAATTTTGTTGTGTTGACCAATTATTTGATGGTGTAGCCCCCACCTCATGGATTGACACACTTATTGGTGAAAATAAAAGATTTCTTGGCAGCCCTGCTTCCTCTTCTATTATAGTGCTTTAGGAAGGCATTTGGGTCTCTCTTTATGATGCCTTCATGGACAAAGCTACCTTGGGTATGTCTAATTCCGTTATTGGTAATATGGAATTAGTTTACTAATGGGATTCTACTGTCTAGAACCTAAAGGGAAGTATGTTTGTCAGTGCCATGGGAGATGGCATTTTGTTATCGAATTTGTTATTAAGGAAAATCTAGTTAAGGCTCTCTCAGAAGGACCTTATTTTTTCAATAAAGGACATTGTAATGGTCTCTCCCTTTGTTAATGGAAACTCATAAATATTGATTCCTTACATAGGATGGACTTAATGTTCTCTCCAAATAAAAAATATAATTTGAATCAACAATACAAGGGGTCATAAAAAATCATCTCAAATAATCAGTCTGGGGGTTTTGGGTCCCTTTAAAACCTAGAGTATGGGGTTTTTGGTCCCCTCAAAACCTATTTTCCCTTAATCAAAAACATTGTTTTGAGAAGATAGACTTAGATAGCTACTTAAAATTTGTTAGTTCACCTTAATTTACTAGATTATGCTACCATTTTCCCATGACATGAAAAATCATGATTATGTGAACTATCACATTTCTCTCCATCTAATCAAGTATAAAATACCTCACAATCACACATTAAAAAAGAAACAAGTTAGTTACATTATATAATCAATATTTATGCTTAAAAAGAGATCAATTTAAGGACCAAATAATTAATTGAAACCGGCTTATTAATGTAATAAGTTGAATAAATATTTTTAATATGAAATAACTCCAAAAAAATTAATTGCCAAATAGATTTTTAATTTAAAATTTTAACAAGAACATGTAGATCCTAAATATTTTAACTTTTTTAATAATAATAACGTAGATATAACAAATGAAGCCAAAGCATGAAATATTGATGATAGATATTTTTATTATTAATTTAATGACATATAAAATTCATAATTTTATGCTACAATAGTGACATAAATAGTAGCTACTACAACAAAAATAAAATAAATATATTATGCTAGGAAGCACAACTATTAAATGCATATATATAATATCTAAAAATTAGAACCTACAACTCTTGAATAACATTCACAACCTCTAGATGATATATTTAGAAAGAGCCAAATGGATTTCATCCTTTGATCCTCTAGGAAATATGGTTTTCATTCTTAGAACTCCAACAATTTTAAGTGTCCTCATCCTTAGATTTCAATGCTAGAAAATAATACTCAAAATTGTTTTTAGTGTAGAATGATTTATAGATCTCAGATAGAATGTATTTTCTCATTTAAATAGATGAGATCAATGAATAATAATGAATATTTCATAGATGAGAAGACCAAATCATGAAAAGACAAATTACATTAATTATTTCTCCTTATGATACTTAAATCTAAATTTTGATTCTACCATTACTATGCAGGTCAAAAAAAATTGTTTTTATCTTAGCTTGTCACATTTTTGCACAATTTTTGAAGTCATTAAATTTGTGAGAAATAAAAGTGATCATTCTCTTTCACTTCTCTTTTATTATTCCCACTTCTAATTATCATTCTCTTCATCTTGGAACAACTTTTGTGATTCCATGAATCTTGTTATAATTTCCTTCAATTCATGAAACTTTAAGTTTAATAACATATTAACTTTTGTCCCTTTTGTCACACTTTTAGGTCTACAAAATCATGAACCTTGGGACAATAAAACCGTATGGTACTTTCATAGTTTTTGTGAACCCACAAAATTTGCCAAAATGTAACTTATTAGCCTCAAACACCTATCCACCTTTCCCTTGAATAACTTCTTGACTAACATTTTTTGAGGGTTTGAGCAACTTCATAGATAAATATCAAATCAACTATTTCATAGTTTTCATACCTTAGCCCGCTATAAATAGTGAATAGAATGATATAACCTCCAATTTGGGAGTGGTTGGGAAATGACCATTATATAATATGTTAATGCATAAAAACATATGATGATTAGATCATAATTTGAATAATATATTTTATTCTGATGCCATATAGGAATTAAAAGAAGAAAATTCAAGGGAGTTTCAAAATTATTATCTTGTGAAAAACCTTTGGGATAAACTTCTAGGGGTTTTCAAAGGAAGTGTTATATTTGTTGCTTCAAGACCAATGATAACTACATTAATAGTTGAAAAAATTGGCCTTAGAACTGTGAAATAGAGCTTGATTCCTTCAAGGTATGAAAGTCTAGAAGAGCACCATAATAAATGTAGGTGATAAAAATACCCTACATCATTAGAAGGAAATGCAAATAAAGATGACCTAACAAGGGGACCAAGCATAAGAGAAAGCAAAAATGCATTGAAAATTCAAGTAGTGCAAAATAATATACTTTTTGAACTTTCACACATGATATTTTAATTATAAACTAGACATAAAATAGAACAATCAACTAAGCCAAATATAATGCATGTAAATTGTAAATTGATGAAGAAGGGAAGATGCATTGTGTATCTATTTCAATTATAATAGATTGGATGCTGCATAGGAAATTTTTTCTTGTGGTTCTATTATGAGATTGTTAACATCTACAAACAACTATAAAAAAATGAACTAAATATTCTTCTTTTGGATGGGATCACAATTTCGTTCCTATCTACCATTTTATAATTCTATCACATTTTTACAATTCTTTCACACTGCGGTTACATAGACATGAAAAATTTATTTGTATTAAACAATAAGATTATTTAAGATTAGACGGTATTGATTTTCACACCTTTAAAAGCTTGTTTATTTAATCCCCTTTATTTTTCTCTTCACACTAATTAAAATATGATACATTAGTATTTATACTTTTAAATATTGATACTAGCTATAATGAATGTTATTTTCCTTTGCTAAATGTGAATTCCATATTTTAATGATCATGCATTATAAATACTTGATACTCCATTATTTGTAAGCCTTATTTCAAGTAAGCTTGTGTTTAAAATGATAGAGAATAGTAAATTTTTTAATTAGATCAATAAAGAATTCATGGGAGGGCGAAGGTTTCGCTTCCTAAGTTTTCCGGTCACAGTTTGGACTTAGAATTTGAGTAGCCTACGGACGAAAGCTTTATACATTTTTCTTACTTGTTTCTTTATCACGTGGAATTTTCTTTTGCCAGGATTTTAGTAATATTTCACCGCACCCCATTTTCCTACACTTTAGAATTAATAGAGAGAGATTTGAATGGCATATTCACAGCCTCAATTTCCTGCGCAATACAGTATAAATTATATTGAACAAATCCTTGAAATATTATACTTTTATTATATATTGTATAAATATAATGCTTTCACTGCGAGTGGGGAGGGCGAAAGTTTCGCTTTCCAAAGAAGTAATTTTCTTTGGCATGTGAGAATACTCGTTCCCTTGACCAGCGTAGACTTGTGACAGTTGGACTTAAAATTTGCACAACATGCAGACAAAACAGACACTCATTTTTCTCACTTGTTTCTTAATCGTCTATAACTTTCTCTTTCTGTACACTTGTGAAGAAAGGGACATTGACATTTAAAACCTTTCATAATTTTAATATTTAATTTATTGAAATTTAAGAATTTTAATAAGTTTAACATTTCATAAACTTTAAATTTTTTTGAAATAGTAATATTAATATTATCAAGTACACATGCATATTAATATGTTTAATAACTATAAATTCATAGTAAAATTGATTAATATTTAATTAATATTAATTGAATTAAAAGTTTTAATAAATTTTATAACTTTATTTAACCATTTTAATAAATTTCATATTAATTACTGTTTTTAGATAGCATCTGACTTGCTTTTTGAAGTTATATGTATCTATCTCAGCATAAGTATAAGTATACACACATAGATGCAGGTGTGCTCATATAATGCAAAGCAGATATATTAACACATTTGCATTTCATGTGGCTATAGGTATGATGTTGTAGATACTTCTATTAATATTTCACCTTCATACATCTATGATAATGTGGATGGGGTACATTGGGTACCTTTAACTCCTCCGAGGGTTTGACCATGACTGTAATGGCCTTGGTTCATTTTATATTTATATTTATATTTTTTGTAGAATGCAATTCTGTAGGACAACCTTATTCTAGGAATTCTCTCTTTGGTGTTTTAACTAGTGGAATGTTGGGAAGAATTGACCTTATTATGTCTCCGGAGAGGTTTCAGTCTGTGTTTTATCTTTGGTTTCTCTGTAAGGAGTTGTGGTGTCTTAATGATCCTTTTTACGAATGGCTCCCCATCTCCCACTATAGTGCTGTGATATCTCTATACTTTGATATAGGTAGGGTTTTTGATTTGAAGTTATTTTCATTTCTAATAGCTCTATGGTTGTTGTTGCTTTACTAGTAAAGGCTTTGCATCATAGATAGAGTATATTTGTGGGCTAACATCTCTTGAAGTGATTTAATGTAGAATAGGTCCGAAGGTTTTTGCAAGCTTGGTCACGGTTAGCTTAAAGGGGCTTAACCCTTTTAGGGAAGTGGGGCACTATTAATCAAACAGAGAGTTTCTTGATGTTGTTTATTTCACTCATGCTTCGTTTTGTTTCTCCTGACATTGATCTTAGTCGTAAGGTGTGTTAAGATCCTTTGTAGATTAGTGGAATAGTTTGTACCTATTTTTTGTGAGATAAGAACAAAGGAATAAAGGTTGGAGTTGTCTTTGGGGCATCATATTCGAAGACATTATTCTCAAGAAAGGGTTGAATTTTAGTGCATCATAAATCTTGGTCGAAATTTTCTTTCAAGCAGTTTTAGCCTGGATATAACTTACCCAGGGACTCATGTATCTTGTACTATATTATCAGCTAACTGTAACACTAGATTTTGATCCTCCAATGGATCTGGGCAAGACCAGAGGTTTTCGTCCCTCTATTCTTTCCTACCAGTGCCCACATTGAATGGAGTTGTAATTACTTTTTTAATTAATAAAATTTCTTTGGCTTCAACCTTTTACCGATCAAATAAATAAATAAATTTCATATTAAATTTCTTTAAAAACCTTTCATAATTGTAAGACATTTAATATTGACATTAATTTCATTAATAATTTAATATTGAAATATATTGAAATAGTTTATTAAAGTAATTTTTTATAAATTTAATAATTTTAATAAATATTATAACTTTCATTACTTAACTCTATGAATTTATAAGCTCAACAATTTTATTTATTAATTTAATATTAAATTAACATTAATTTATAAACATTTACTTAGTATCATTATTTTTATTTATTATATTATATGTTAGCATGTATTATATGCTTTTAATATTATTAAATTTTCATTAATACTAACTTGATTAATATTAAGTTATCAATAATGATTTAACATTTATTACTTTATCAAGTTTGCTAGAGATCTCATCAACACCTTCGATAAATGTTTTATTTCCCACATTTATTATGAAGCAAATGGCCCTGTTGACTGGGCAGCCAACGTGGCAGTCACTAATAGAAATATGGTTACTTGGAAGGGTGAGGAGGATCTCCTCAATGACGCCAGATCGATCATTTTCATGAATCGATATAACTACACTCCAAAGATCATAAATGGATAAAATAATAATTAATAGTATTACTTGGAGGGCTATTACTACTTATCATTGTGTCAGTACCATTAATGACAAGATGAATGCCACCTTTTCCCATGCTTTCTGGGTATTTGGGGTCGCTTTGAGAAATTTCTTTCCTATAGCTTTCTGCAACTCTCAGTTTTTTGTTTTGAACTACGAAACTATGGGAGGTAACAGACGTCGCTATGAGCCTAGTAACTATAAGGAGTGGAAACAAAAGAAGGAAATTTGGAGCATCTTGTAGAAGGGCGGGTTTACGAAGTATATGGAGAGACTCCATGGGAGGGATGCCAAAATCACTAATTTTTTTTGCAAAAATTGGAGGAAGGGCACCCTGAAGATGGGAGATCAAACTATCTCCTTTGATGAAGACCTCATTGCTTAGGTGGCGAGTCTTCGTAGGGAAGGAAGAAATTTCTATAGGGACAAAACTCTTAGCAAGGAGGCCATTGAGTGATACCCTGAAATGACAAAGGAGAAGAAGTGCCTGGTTAAGCTAAGAAAGACCTACTACCCTCCTAGGGCATCAGTTAAGCCTTGGAGGGAGGTTTTGTTCGCTATTATGAGATACATTACCTTCGACGGAAGATTCACCAAAGTTTATGGCTATCATTTTGTACTGCTCAACCATTTCAGGTATGATGAAAAAGTTAACATACCTTATTTCCTGGTTTGTTCAATGAATTTTACTATTAAAGCCCATAGAGAGAACCCTAAGGGAGATACAACCATGCACCAAGGTTTTATGGTTTTAATCTATGACCATTTAAAAGCTAACCAAATTGCCCACCCCTAGCCTTCTACCTCTGATTCTGAGGAGGAAGGGTTATATTCTAATTTTTCTATGGGTGATGAGTCTTAAAGTGATTTGAGAAGTGAGACAGAGGAGAGTCTGTAAGACTCTAAAGCTGAACTTAGTAAGACAAGAAAGCAAGTGAGCATTAAGTCGTCCTCTTCTAAGGGAAAGAAAAAAAGTAAAGAGAAGGTCTCCTAGATTCACTCCTCCTCCTCCTCAGAGGTCTCTGAGGACTCTGAGAAGGATGAACCCTAGTCCCCTCAGAAAAAGAAAACAAAAACTTTCACTCAAAAAAGGAACAAACAGAAAAGGCAGGACAATTATGAGTTGGAATTGGAGGATAAAGTGTAGAGAAAGGATCATGACGTCAACCAAAAAGTCGAGGAGGAGATTACAGGGGAAGGTTTCAATCAGAGGGTTGGTGGAAATGCCGAATATATTACTAGTGGAGATGTTCCCAATAATGAACAGGCAAAATGGTAGTGAGAAAAGTCCCCCTTCAAATACTCCTACTAAGGGTTTGAAAGGGTTTGTGGACACCCTCAACTTGTTAATTAATAGTCACAAGAAATTTGTGGAGGATAATAAGAAGTTGAGCCACAGGGTTTAAATTCTGGAAACAATCAGTATTGGTGAAGGTAAATCTATGGCTGAATATGTTGATGACTTGAGTAAAACTGTTGCCAGAGCTAAAGAGATTAGAGACGCCTTCAACCCAAGGTTTGAGCAAGTGGAGAAGGCCCTGGAAGAGATAAAAACCAATGACAATGCTATGGACTAGAGAATGGCAGCAACTGACAATAAATTCAACAAAATTGAAAACTACCTCAGAAGCATTGCTGAACAAAGCCATAACATTGTGAAGGCCTCAATTGACAACACCAAAATTCTTATCAACAAGTTGGAGAATGAGAAGGATTCCCTAGAGCTGGAACCTGACATGGAAGGTATGGGAGAGTTGCAAGGACCTAGAACGAGAACCAGAGGCAAGAAGGAGAAAAAGCCAAACAAGGAAATTGAAGAACTCAAAGTTGCTTTGGCAAACTATGACCTACGGGTCATTAAGGCAGCTGATCTTCTTAAGTCTTTGTAGTTGTTGTTTGTTGTTTAGGTCTTTTTTTGTTTTTTTTGTATTTATGTTCCTTTCTTTTGTTGTCCATTCGGTTTACTAGTCTTCTTGCCAGTCTTTTGTATGTTGTATCATTGCTGGTCTGGTTGCTCTATGTTGAACTATCTTGTGCTCCTTTGTTAAAAGGTTTGGGTCCTTAAAACCTGTTTTTCATATTAATCAAAACATTTATTACTTTATATTTTGAATAATGTAGACATTGATGTGATTAATGTCATTCTGTAAACATATAATAAATATTATGACTTTAATAACTTAAACCTCTTTGTAAATTTATAAGTTCAATAATTTTGTTTATTAAATAAATATTAACCTAATATTTAACTGATTAACATTTAGTTAATATGAATATCTATATTAATTAAATCATAACTTAGCATGTATTATATATTATTAATATTTCATTAATATTAAACTGATTAATATTAAGTCATCAATATTGATTTAACATTTATTACTTTATAATATTATAATTTAAATTATGTAGATATTGATGTGATTAATTCTATTATGTCATCATATTTTAAATTATTAATATTAACTACAAATAATAAATTTAAAATTAAGTTATTTTCAATATCATCATATAAAGTTGTATGAGGGGTTTTATTTTTTATTTTTTTATAATTGAATAAAATTATCATCTTTTTAAACTTTAGTATTTAATAAGTTCAATTAATTTAGTTTATTTATTTTTTAATTAATTAAAATTAAAATTTATGTAAACCCTTTAATAAATTATGGCCCCCTCTCCGAATCCCACTATCCATAGGTTATGGTCTTTTACCATTCGCCACATTGCTTGGGGTGTGTGGAAGGAGTGTAACAATAGAATCTTTAGG